>NC_092522.1:102507160-103707160 GCF_037038585.1 Patagioenas fasciata
GATGTTGTGCAAGCACTGCTTAGGAATAGCCAAAACATTAATGTGCTATCAGCACTATTCTAGTTACAAAACTAAACCACAGCACCATACAAGCTGCTGGGAAGAAAGTTAACTCCAATCCAGTTAGACCTAATAAAAAAGTCTATAAAGGCTCTTGGATAAATTATTACAAGCTGTGTGTAACATGGGTAATATTACATAGGCATATGCATGTAAAGACTGGACATGGTAAAAAAAGAAACAAATAAAGAACATACCTCCTGCTTTTTGCAGAGCAGCAAAGCAACTGTGATTCATAAGTGTCTCTTTAACTGAGTGTCTCTGCAGCTTGGTGTATCTAAATGAAAAATCTAAATATACCTTTTCAGTACTTAGTTTCACACTACTGCAGAATAACATGTCCACACAACTCCACAGCACACTGTTGTTTGTTGTTTATTTTTCATCTCCTGAACTTTTTCTTGTTTGTTAATACATTACAGAAATTATCTGAAGTAATCTCTGCATGATAAAAATAGTGCTCACCAGAAAGGGAGCATTTGGTTCTGAATTATCTGTGTGTTATTACTAGTGTTTGCTGTTCCTTCCAGTTTATTAGCTGCAAATACCTCTATTATGCTTTAGTCCCTCTAGTAAGCATCTAACAAAATAAGATAAATTAGTCCTATACTTCCATTAAAACCTCAGTTGGAAAAACAAGTTACTCATCAAGCATACTTCCAAAATTGGAGATGAAATTTCACAAGAGTCTGAGGTAAAGTCAGCCAGTCTCTAAAAGTTTTTTGTTTTTTTCTATATACAGATAAACATTCCTTAGGCTGATGGTGTATAATTTTGGTTCAATATTACAACACTGCAAATGGATGGTGGGAAATGAAAGATACAAGTTTTATTTGTAGTCCATATTATTCACAGTCATTTACTGACCTTCAAGATGCCAATATTCATGATGGTCATACCAAGCATTTAGTAATAAAGTACACAATACGAATAACTGTTTTTCCCATTTTTTTAAATTATCATCCACTCAAAGTAGAAAAGCTGATAAACTACATGGAACTACTGTGAACTTAATGACTTCAAGTCATTAAGACTTACTGAAGAAGCTGAACTTTGCATCTACCTCAGAATGGTGACTAATAAAGTTCAAAAGTAATCTGATTTGTTGTTTTTCATTTTAGCTAGAACATGTGGTTCTAACTTACGTGGGCCAAGTGGGGTTATTACATCACCAAATTATCCAGTTCAATATGAAGACAATGCACACTGCGTGTGGGTCATTACAACAACTGATCCAGAAAAGGTACACTTTTTCTCTTTGTCTCAATTAAAATGGTAGAATTTTGGGTCTGTCTTAAAATTATTGCATACATATTTGCATGAATGCATGAACACATACAAGTGTATATGTTCATTTCAACACAAAAATGACCAGAGCATAGATGTTAATAAAATATACTGGGCACTAGAAAAAATATATAAATCCAAAAATGTGCACTCATATTAATAACTCTCATTTAAAGTTTCCAAGTTAAAAATAGATTTTCTAATGAAATACATAAACTCATATTCAAAGCCACATATTTTTAGATTAGTTGATAGTGGATATTTCAAGTTGTATCTTGTTACTTGCTCATTGTTGAATCTTAGCATAAAAAACAGATCTAGATCTAAGTACTTTTTAGGTATTTTACTACTTACCACTTTTCTCAATCCACTGTTTTCCAATACTGAGTCTAAATACATGACTATGAATAATTATACACAGTAGTAATAATTAAATATGCTGTGATACATTTTTACTTTTGTTCCTGTAAAATCAATTTACTTTCTCAAAAAAAGGACAGAGAAACCCCTATCCATGGGAAAGAAAAAAAAAAATTCATTTATATTTTACCTTTCTGTAACAAAATGCTGAATAAATGATTTCCAGTAAGTTGAACAATGTGCAATCTATATGTGCTTCATAATTACAACATGTGTATTTCCTATGCAAGTTTTTGGAAGACTCTATTCTTGACTTCTTTAATATAGTTAAGGAAAAAAATGTTTATCTTACCATAAATTAATGCAAATGTTTAGTTACAGAAAATACCATTTTTCTGCATGCTCTCATAGCATATTGATGAGATGTAAATGCTCTTTCTTTGCAAAATCAGTCGAGCTCACTTTTACTTAAAACCAATTCGCTGCCTTAAGAAAGGCATATATTCAGGAAAAAAAAGGCAAAAATACAAACCTATCACATCATGGAACATTTTGCTGTAGCAAGACTTCTCTTTGAAATAAAGGACTTCTTTAGTTCCAAACTGAGCTGCTATATTTCATTTAATATCATAATTAGATGTGAGTATTTGTCACTGAATGACCTTTGACTTTCAAGTCATTAAATTTTATAGAATTTGCATTTTGCACTTTGCATTTTTAAAATATGAACAAGCATTTAAAATCTGAAAAAGGTCCGACAACTACATCTATTCAAATTTGTAGTGAGTAATATGTAGTCTCTGATTCTGCAAAATGCTGTATAATTTTAGAAGAGAAAATTTAAGCATGCTTCAAAGGAAAAGAAGTGAAATTACTAATAGAAGAGACTCTTGACATCTTAATGGTTTCTATATTCAAAAGTGTTCCATTAATTTTTAATTTTTATTTTTCTTCTCTTGCCTTTGCAAGAATGTTATTTAAGCATTGCTTTTCATATTTATTACAAAATGAAATTAATTATCTGATTTCAAGGAAGTTTAAGCATAATACAAAAATTGGTACTGACTGTTCAGTGATGTTTATTAAATTGTACAATGTATGTTTTCTATGGAGGTTCAGACTTACTTGCCAAAAACACTACACCTCGGTCTACTACAATAACAAATAAGTTCCATTCATTCTATACAATGTATGTTTCTCAGTGGATTTAGGAATTTTAGTAGGGCAGAGTTTAATGAGGTTGCTGTGGTTTAACTTGTTACTCTGTTCACTGGACTCAAAAAGGCACTTTTAAGTAGTATTCTGTGGGCAGGTTGATAGTGCATAAGTCACAAGAATACATGGAAAGATTCACACACCCAGACAGATCAGTTATTTTGTTATGTTCAAAACAATGAGGTATAAGTACAATACTTGGAGCTTGCTTTCACCCAGCAGAAAGTCCACACTACAACATCCAGCTGGGTGGAAGGTAAAGAGATATGCTAACAGTCATGTTGATGATCACAATGTAAGAAAAAGAGGTGGAGTTTCAGGTCTTCAGTTCTAGACAGTATGAGCTATAGGGAATTAATTTTATTTTTATTAATCTTGGCTTTGTTTAGCAGTGCAACAAAGGGTAATTATTTCCTTAACTTCATGTATCTTGGAAAGATGTATTTGCTTTAGGTTCATGATGATCATTGCGTATGTGAAGTCTTAAAAGCAAACATGTTTAAAGCTTACAGTATCCTCAAGTTGCTTTCACATAAAGCCTACATCATCTTTATCATTATCTATCAATACAAATCTGATATTGGGACTTCTCTCCCCAAATAACTGAATCTAGATTTAACACATATCCTTTTGGATAATAAAAGATATGAATAAAAATACTTCTACTTTACAGACTGTCTGACTGAAATGGAATTTTTATCCTATTTCTTTCTAAAGAAAAATATCTTACTAGCATTTTGAAACCTGTGAATTTAAAAACAAAACAAAACAAAACAAAACAAACAAACAAACAAACAAACAAACAAAAATGAAAAACAATTACAGAAATAATATCCAGGTTTCCAAAATAATGAGTTGATTTTAAGATGTACTGGTAGTTGTGCAGATTTTCATCCCTGACTTTTGTTGGAGTTATGAATGACAGAACTCTTGAAAATTGAACTGTATATTGAAGGTCTGATTTTAAGATTAGATTGAGGAGCCTACTCTTTTGCTCTTCAGATTTGAAAATATTTATCAGAATTCTTAGGTTCTGTGTTTGATCTTTTTTCCAAGAAGGTAGACAGTTCATGACATTTTGTTACTGTGTATTTTATATCACTTTTGACCTACTTAAGCAGTGATTTTTTGTCCTTTTATCAGGTTAGTATACACACAACTTTTTACAAGACAAGACAGTATTTCCTCTTAACATAATATTCAGTGCAGTTTGAAGAACATAATGTGCTGGCATATTTTAAGGAATCTTTTTTTTTTTTAATTATATATAACATTTTAAAGTTTTGTATTCTGGTGCTAGTGGGAGGAGATTTTTAATGCCAATTCAAAATTAAAACAAATTTAAACTTCCTATGGGCATAGTAGCATATTTCCAGCTTTTAACCAACCATATCAAGATTGGTTTTAGTTAAATCTTTTTCTAACATTTATTTACATTTTTTGAGCAACACAAAAATCTAACTTAAGCTTGGTTCTTCTCCTGTTCAAAGGAATTTCTGTTAATGCTCTGCTTATTTTGAAGAGTTGATTTTCTTCCCTTAACATTTAATTGTTTCCTGTGGGTCCCACTATTGTAACTTGTGATCAGCATCCTACTGAGTCATTTATTACACTTTTAGTGCTTGCAAATACAACTTTATGGTGCTCTTCTGACTCTCTGTCAAGTACATGCTGTAATTCTTGATAACTCTAGATTGGTTTAGATATTCTGTTCTACAGTTTCTCAACTTCCAAGAATCAGCTACTTTGGACTATTCTTGTGAGGGCTTACTGATCTGTTGTCTTTATCTCTTTCTTGCTGTTAGCATAGTCTTTTCATTATGTTCTAAGCATGGCTCTATCCCTTGCTGTTTCAATTCATTCTCCAGGCTGTGGGATTTTTTGCAAGACTTACTACTTTGGATTTCCTGCTGCTTTCTCTATTTTATGGTAACACTGCTAGATGCAAGGGCTTCAGTTTTCAACTTCAGTGTCTATAGGAGGGCAAGGTTTTGTTGTTTCAGCAATGATACCTAGTTTTACACAATATTTTTTCTGATTGCAGATTGTTGTATAGTAGATGTGTCATGGGCTGCAATAGTTCTAAGTTTAATGACCTGGTAAATAAAGATTATGTCCCAAGTTTTTTTTTGTTTTTTTTTTGTTTTTTTTTATCCTTTAAGAATGTACTTTCTCTACAGCACGAAGCATAGATATTAACTATGTGGCCTAACAACTTTTTTCATTCTCTACAAAAACGTTATTCACTGCAGTTGCCACAACTGAACACATTGGAATTCATTAGAGGGAAGGAAGGACACTTCACATAGGGTTTTACAGGGCCATGCCTTCAGGTTTTTGTAAAAAATCAAACTATACCTTAATGCACTGTCATAAAATGGTATTTCTGATTTATTGCCTTTCAAAGCACATACCTGGGGAACTTAAGGTATCTTACTCAGGAAAACCTTCCTCAGTCCACAGCTAGGAAATCCATATAATCATAGGATACATCCAATTGGGGAACATGCCAGAGCAGCGACAAATATTCCATCACTGCCTCCCAAGATGACAACCAGAAGGCCAACCACCTCAAGGGTACACATGGCTGCAGTAGATCTTTCTGCACCCCTCATGAGAAACCCACATGCTTGAGTACTTCCCTGAAGTGTCTATACACCAATGCATGTAGCGTGGGGAATAAAAGGACAAATTAGAGTTCTAGGGCAGTCCAAGAGAGCTGGCTAATAGTCAAACATCACTTCCTCCAGGCTCAAGACCGACACAACCCTATGAGCAACAAATCAAGTAAAGGGATTAAGAAGCCAGCATGGATGAGTAAGGAACTTGAGTGATGTTTGTGTAATGTGGAAAAAGGGACTGACCACCTGGGAGGAATATAAGGAGGCTGTTAGGCTCTCAGGATAGATTTAAGAGTGGAGGAAAACAGCATTTTGAATTTAGAATTGACTCATTTCTACATCTTATGCCATGTACATCACACAAGTGCACATCATACACTAAGAATGCCCTGATAGGATGATTTCCCATGGTGTATTGAAAATCGAAGCACAGTTTTGTATACTCTTTTGTCTTTTGCACAGTGTTAAAACTGAATTCTGCGCCATATGTAAATGTCATATTTAAATTTCAACATCTTTGTTTTTTATTTGCTGAAACAGTGTCTTTAATTTTAGAAGGATAAGACATCATTAACAAAGGATTCACACAGTTTAGAATTAACACTATTAAGGTCTCATTTATTAAAAAAGCAAAAAGTGGTTAAGTTCCCTCCTGCTTTAAAATGGGCTCACGTATTTTTTTTTTTCCTAATTAAGCAGTATAATTTAAACCACAAAGCATAACTAAAACAATTATATAAGAAAGCTACTGTTGTAGTGTGAGGATGAGATTTTAAACTTCCACTGTCCTAAAATCTTGTACAGGACTTCCAGGGTAGCTCTGATTCTCTACAGTCTTACATATATTTTAAAAAACAAACAAAAGTGCCTGTGTATTTCAATATAATGTGCAAAATGTGCTTAGAAGCCTCCTGGAGCAATAATCTCATATAAAGCTCACTACAGTATATGTTCATCCTCAATTTGAATTTAAACACATAAACTATAACACTTATTTCTATATACATACAACTGACATTAGAAAGAAAAATACATATATTGCACAAAAGCAAGCACGGTGGTTTTTTAAAAAATCATGTATTTGTGGGGGTTTTTTTGTGTGTTTTGTATGTACGTATTAGAACATTATGATTTTGCTAATAATGCTGATGTTTCTACATTACAAGACATCATGTGGATGAGATGTAGTAACATAGCTTCTGTATAATATTTTCTTAATAAGTTTACTGAAACTCTGTTGGATGACACTGTAACACAAGTAGGGCTGGAACAGAAGACTCAGTTTTGGAATTACAGACTTTTAGGATGAAACTTGTTTTGCACATATGGGTGCTGAATGTCTAACTCCAATTATACTTGATACAGATCCGTCAAATAGTCAGTAGATTCGAAACAGTGCGTCAGCTCATCCTAAAGCAGTCCACTAGAGGCTGATCACCAAAATTACTGTTTGGGTTTTATTCACCCTCACTGGATCAGAATAAATGGGATTTAGACATTTTAAATTTCAACATATCATGTTTAGTATATACACAACTTCGTGGAATAAAGTATGTTATTTTAGGTGAAGAACATGTCTCACAGATTGAATGGGAAGTGTCCCATAATGGCCATACGTTGAACGAAGAAGCATACCTTTGGTGTAGGAGTATATGAGACTTAACTAAAAGAAAGTTAAAAAAAAAAATGTCTCTCCTACATTAACAGAACCATTTCCAAGTGTGAGTCTTTTAGTCTAACTGATATACCCAAATCAAACCACTTTCTATATTAATTTTAAATGTCTCATTGGTGCATCCATTACAAGAACTTTACCTCTTGCTATCTTTAAAGACTGTTAGAGGTAATGATGGAAGAGGGACATTTGGGATTGGTACTCATCTCATTATGAAAGGATCCAAGCACAAATTTCCTGCAGTACAGGAAAGTACTGTATTTCCTATTTTGTAGGGAAAGCTAACTGAATTAACATATTTAATGCTTCTGGCATAATTTATGGTGATATTTGTTTTATTTATTTTTCTCAGATGATTTTTAACATTAAATGCAGAATCATATTCAACTCTGAAGTTTTTCTCTCCTGAGACAAATGCTGCAAATACAGCCTGACAGTTATATTCCCTGTTGCTTACTTTTCCTCTGACCTTCCTCTTTCCATGCTGTTTTTGAATGAAGGAGAATAACTACTGAGCCTTATGTGTGTTGAGTATCTCAGATTTGCTTTGAGGATATCAGCTAGGTTTACTTTACAGAGATTTAGCTGTGGGGTATGAATTTTATGAGCCTTGGCTGGATGACATACTAAGGTGGAAATGACAATTTAGGGGAAAACAAAAAATTGAGACTTTTAGAAATAAATTATAGAAGCATGCACATGAAGGAATGGAAAAGGAGAGATAGTAATATATTTACTGTGATGTTGTCTTTGATTTTACAATAAATCCATATTTAAAAAAGACAGTTGGAATATATTAGCTGGTAATTTAACTCTCAAGACAAACAAAAGATTCAACCTCAAAAAAAAGGGAATGTATTAGAATGTGGCAAAGTCTTCATTGGCAAGATTAAGCCATCTGTTATAAGGCTTAATGGAAGCTATTAAAAAAAAAAAAAACAAAAAAACAAAAAAAAGACCCTCAAAACCTTCGAAGTTATCAAGAAAATTTTATTAAATACAAAGGTATGACATTTTAAAATTTCTAATACTTCTGTTTCTTCGTGTTCTAATACCAGGTCAAAGCCAAAGAAAAAAGAATTTTCCATTCCAAAGAGGGCAATATGTAATATTTTCACTGTGATATGTTTGTACTGTATCTGCATGGGTAAGAATTATACAAATCCATTATTGTCATTATTTTGTTGAATACTTACTGCAGTGAAAGTGATACATATTTGCCTTTCTTATAGGTACACTTTTCCAACCTGAATGGCTGTTATATTCTTCATTATTTTAGCCTATATCTTGCAAATCAAAAACATGCTATTCTTTTTTTAATTTGTTTACTTTATAGCTAAAACATTAGCAAAACCAAACCAAAGCAACAACAAAAGAAACCACAAAAAACCCCAAACAAACAAAGAATGAAACAACCAACAACAAACCCCACCACCAGAATATGCAAACATGCCTTTTTGGTTTACAATTCCCAGAAACCATCTTTAAAAATTAAAAACAAACAAACACCAAACAACCAAACAAAAAACCCAACCAAACAACCACAAAACCCAACAACTACAGCAACTAAACTGTTGTCATTGGCTTTTATCATTATCCAGCCACTGGATATGTGCTTCACTTATTCCTGAAAGTAGGGTTGTTGCCTCACGATTTTTTCTTAGACCAATGTATCTTCTGCAAGTGCATCATCTCCTTCTTTCACTATGCTTTTTGTCCCTTCATCTTCCTTTGCCTCAGTTTCTTTTTACTGTTTTGATTTCCATCAAAATATTTCTTTTCTCTTGTAGCTTTAACTTTTTATTCTTTTTCATTTTATATATTATCAGAACAGAAAAGATTCAGATAAAAAATTAAAATATAGAGTCCTAAAGGGAGCTCAAAAAACAGTAAATGAGTGGTCAACTGAAACTTCAAGGTTTTTTTAACCAGAAGAAAATAGTAAGTTTTTATTCATAGTTTCTAGATATATTGCCTAAGAACATACTATTTGATATGGTGACATATTATTCCACAGAAAATATGTGTACATCTAATTTCTTCATAATGAAAGGACTTCAGACAACTTTACAAAATGGGGAATTAATCGAACTTTACAAGCCATAAGTGAATATCCATTAAATATACCTGAATATATGACACTGTCTTAATTACCTTGTATCCACACATTATAGAAGACAAATCAACATATTTGTTATTACTGCTGTGTATATATACACATACACTCTCACACAGACACATGTAAAATAAGCAACTGAATGTTTTGTTTGCACAATCCCAAAGCATTTAAATATAGCAACTCATTACTATTCTCTCATTTAATTCAGGATATTTCCTGACAGAAAAAAACTCCGAGCATGTATTAGAAAAATCCTACAACTAAATTTCCACAGACTTTTCTTATCTTGTTTGTTCTAAAAGTTAGTTCCCAATTCCCTTACTAAGAACTACTAGGCTTATTCAGTACTACATTGTCATATCTATAAATCTAAGATGTCAGTGTTTATGTGTAGATATTTTTCCCTGGAGTTTGAAAGTGTCTGCAGCTATAGATATATCATACCTGACAATGTCCTTGGATATTGTATTTGTTTATATACCATTTGCTTTGGTTTGTGTGGTTTGTTTTTTTTTTTTTTCTCTGTTTGTTTGTTTTAGTTTATCAGGTATTCTACACAAATTGTCTTTGTGCAGACCCTGAGCAGCCTGGTGGCTTTGATAATGACGACGACATAAACCCACATTTAGTCCACAAGGAGACAATTGCTAGAGAATAATTTATCCACCTGCAATTGTGTGTCACCTCGCAGAACATGTTTATTTGTTTTGCCTTGAAACATAGTCAAAGTTTCATTGTGCATAATGCTCCCTGTTTATTTTCTCTTCTGAAACTTTTTTTGGGTACCTTTACTACTGGGAAAATACCAGCTGATAACTTATAGGCAAAAAAACAGGAAATTCTAAGAAATTCATAGACTGCATAGTAAAGTGTATATATCTGGGAAAAATAATTAGATTATTTTTAAAATGTATTCATATTTTCTGGAAATTATTACAATTATTTTCACCTTTTTTTAGCAATATTATAGATTTTTGGCATCACTGTAAATAGAAGCCTCTAGGTATTTGCATAATAAATTTGTGTCAGCACTTCATTTGACACTCATTTAATTAGCTCACTTTTGTGCATTACTAAACAGAAACCTCAAATTATAAGTAAAGAGCCACTAGGGAGAATAGTAAATACACATTTACATGTGCAAATCTCAGGTTTCAGGAAGATGAAGTTAAAGGGAAAGGATAGAGGCAATTCTATTTATTGGAATTTTTACTTAGTGTGGGAAATACAATAGGGTTTGAAGCAAGTTATAGTACAAAAAGGTTTTCAACATGTTGTGTGGCAAAAATGGCACAGGGGCTAATTTGATACTTAAGAAGCACCACCACAGTCAAAACCAAGATCACGATCCTTCCTATCATCAGCTTAACTTGACCTACTTTAGCATGTGAACACTGATGGTCTGACTAGGTCCACATTACACTTAACAGACTGTTTACACAACCTTTTAAACATAGCTTTCAATTTAGCAGGCAAATTCTGAGACCTCTTGAAGACTGTCATGAACCTCAGGGTCTATATCAGTGTGTTGCATGTCTATGTCTGACTTTTTTTTAAGTCTTAATTTTTTATACTAATTAAACCTTGCAGAGCAAAAGTTTAGCTACTCTCTTAAAATATGACATTATTTGCTTCTGAACATGCTACCCATAAATCTTCAAAAGTGAGAATAGGTTTTAGGCATCAGATCTACACATATCTGTTGTACTAGAAAATAACACCAAGTGCTTGCTTTTCACATCTTCGGTTATTTCTCTGTGCAGAAGCAGACTTTGCATAAATGTCCAGTGTTTTCAATAGGAAGTAACTTGTCTAAATATTTTTTCTCATTCCTTATATTTCCACTATCATGAGATAGAACATAAAATGAAATGCTGAGTTTGGTTATTTATCTCATATCCATATCCAGTGAAAGAATGATTTAGACAAAGTTTGTCAGATGGGCCAGCCCTTTTTCATGCAGCAATTATCTCAACAGTTTACTCTTCATTTATTTAAGACGTAACTGTTGTCACCATTCCAGGCTCACTGGAAAGGATACAAGTGAAGAGGCTGGAGCATAATGCGGATATTCTTTTGTAAACAGACCAATCAAGAGTGCTTGCTGGAGGGCAGGGAACCTCAGGGTTTTCTGGACTGTCCTGTCGCATTTGTTATGGATCTGAGCAGAATAAACCAGAGTTCCTGAAACAGTCTTTAATCACAAAGTCACAGGAAGAACAGTTTCACAAAGCCAGATGAGGGTACATTCACAGAATAATAGAATCACAGAATGTTAGGGATTGGAAGGGACGTCAGAAGATCATCTAGTCCAATCCCCCCGCTGAAGCAGGAACACCTAGATGAGGTTACACAGGAATGTGTCCAGGCAGGTTTTGAATGTCTCCAGAGAAACGGACTCCACAAACCCCCTGGGCAGCCTGTTCCAGTGTTCTGTCACCCTCACTGAGAAGAAGTTTCTACTCATGTTTAAGTGGAACCTCCTGTGTTGCAGTTTGTACCCATTGCCCCCTGTCCTATCACTGGTTGTCACTGAGAAGAGCCTGGCTCCACCCTCGTGACTCTCATCCTTTACGTATTTATAAACATTAATGAGGTCACCCGTCAGTCTCCTCTTCTTCAAGCTAAAGAGCCCCAACTCCCTCAGCCTCTCCTCATAAGGGAAATTCTCCACTCCCTTAATCATCTTAGTTGCCCTGCGCTGGACTCTCTTAAGCAGCTCCCTGTCCTTCTTGAACTGAGGGGCCCAGAACTGGACACAATATTCCTGATGCGGTCTCACCAAGGCAGAGTAGAGGGGAAGGAGAACCACCCCGCTTCTAACACACCCCAGGATGCCATTGGCATTCCTGGCCACAAAGGCACAATGCTGGCTCATGGTCATCCTGCTGTCCACCAGGACCCTCAGGTCCCTTTCCCCTACATCACTCTCCAACAGGTCGTTCCCCAACTTATACTGGAACCTGAGGTTCTTCCTACCCAGATGCAAGACTCTACACTTTCTCATGTTATATTTCATTAAATTTTTCCCCACCCAACTCTCCAGCCTGTCCAGGTCTCACTCGATGGCAGTACAACCTTCTGGCATGCCAGCCACTCCTCCCAGCTTTTTGTCATCAGCAAACTTGCTGACAGTGCACTCTATTCCCTGATGCAGGTCGTTGATTAATATATTGAATAGTAGTACTCCCAGTACTGACCTTTGAGGGACTCCACTAGATACAGGCCTCCAGCTAGACTCTGCCCCATTGACCACAACTCTCTGGCTTCTTTTCTTCAGCCAGTTCACAGTTCACCTCACTACCTGATTGTCCAGTCCACACTCCTATGTTTAGCTCCGAGGATGCCATGGGAGACTGTGTCAAATGCCTTACTGAAATCAAGGTAGACCACATCCACTGCTTTGCTATCATCTATCCACCTGATTATGTCTTCATAAAAGGCTATGAGGTTGGTTAAGCATGACTTCCCCTTGGTGAAGCCATGTTGACTGACCCTAATGACCCTCTTATTCTTGATATACCTTGAGATGGCACCAAGGATAAGTTGTTCCATCACCTTTCCATGTCATAAATGCAAATAAAGCAAAAGAAATAATGTTGCTTCAGGTTTGTTTCATACTCCTTGCCCAGATTTATGGTAGCTAAACATGTGCTGTATGTGTATATCTATCTATCTATCTAAATAAATAGATAGATAGATATATCTATTCCCCCAAAGAGAAATTTAAACTAAATAGTTGTGGGTCCTTTCGAACTCAGGACATTCTATGATTCTATGAAACCAAAGCACAGTAAGAGGAAATGACTGGAGATTCTTTCAGAAGTGCACCCTTGATCAAAGCTTTGATATGAATGTATTTTTAATCTTCTGGTACAACTACCATGACATGTAGAGAAGGCTGACATTTGCAGACACTTTGTACATGTCAGATCAAATTGGGTCCCTGGGTAAGCAAATGTTTAAAAAAGTCCGTTTAAGATTTTGTGTTATTTTCATGTTGTTGTTTGTTGCTTGGTGTTCTTTGATTTTTTTGTTTGTTTTGTTTGGTTTGGTTGTTTGTTTGTTTTTTTTCCAAGTGAAAGAAGAATCTCATGCAGAGTATGGACACAGGTAGAATATGTGTGTCACATTTCAATTCCATCTTTCACAAAGCTACACATAATTCTTATTAATGTTCTGTGTTATCAACGGTCAAGTTAATAGCTTCCTGAATGATCGTTCTTTATAATTGTCACATGGATATTTTGAACACCTTGATGTCTGCATTGTTTTTCTCTCTAATTAGGTCAGGTTTTTTTCCCTCCCTTATTTTAAACAGACTTACTGGCAGATTATATTTGCCTCATAGTATTTCTCAGAAGCAGGTAGTGCATGCGTGCCATTACATATGTGCAAGTCCCTGTTTATAACTCTAAATGCTAATATTTTTTTTTCTATATTAGCCAGTTATTAACCCTATAGAATCAGTAACCTTTCTGCTCTTACCTTGTATAAAAGTTCATTTTTTTCATGAAACAACATGTTCAATTATTGTTCTAGATCATCCATCTTCTATAATGACTGTTTAAATAAAAAAAAAATAAATAAATAAAATCTAGTAAATCAAGCAATAACTACTTCCACTTGAAGCGAGCAAAAAGGTTCTAATGATTCTAAGGTAAATGTTCAGCCACTCCACAAACACTGTACTACTGAACTCTGCAGAAAGTCATTGTTAATTGCACTTGTTCTTTCTGCACAGTTTGGTTCCATCAAGAGCAAATGGAGGTATGAGACTGATGGTATGTTTTGCACTTGAGATCCAATGTATAGATTAACAATGCATTCATCTTGTCATTTTTAAAAATGGACTGCCCAGGTGTGATTCATGTAATGGTTAAACATATATAGTTAATAGTCCAGAGGCAGCCACCTAGCTTCAAGTCAGATGAATAAATTAGCTATATTTACTGCAGTGAGATATTAGATACATGAAGCACTCTAGACACGAATGAGTAAACATCTATGTTTAGTTCATTTCAGGTATGTCATCACAGGTTTCTACCAGGCCTCCAGCTGCTGCTTCAGAAAACTATAGGCCTCTCACAGATCCTGTATCTTCAGGCAATGTTTGGATTTTACCACTTTCAAATTATACTGGCCAACTATTTAGATTTATACTGAATTACATCCTTGTTACTGATTTCTGCAACAAGGTCTAAAAAATAATTTAAAATATTTTTTTTTCTATAAAAATGAGGCAAAAGAATCATGCTGCAGATCTTTTGGACGTGTCTGGTTTGTGTACAATTAAGAAACACTTGTTTGGTCATTTTTGCTTGATTGCGTGTTTCCTTTTCCACTTCTGATTTCTGTTTCAAAGATATTCACTGAAAATTTATTGTATAAAGTTCTATAACAACCTCACATTTGAAACATTTTTTTATGGCACTTGTTTTCAGCATAATTACTTTCAATTCATGTTCTTTTAATTAGGCCAGTCAAAACACAATTCCTGAATTGGATTTACAATAATGTGGTAAAATAATGAGGGAGATGGTATCTTTGTTATACCACCAGATTTATGATCATTTAGTACAAGCATTTGAAATATGATAAACTTTATAATCTAGTTGTATCTACTGAGAGTCACGGGTTGGACTAGATGACTTCTAATGTTCATTTACAACTTAAATGATTCTCTGATTAGCAAAGTTATTTCAAAATTGGGAATATTTTATGTGTTCATACATGTATTTCACCTATTTCTCAGGTACTAGACATGAATTTCTATTCCTACCAACATAAGAATTATCAAACTTGTCTTTGTCTCACCTTAACTGTAATAGTGTGATTATAGACAATTTTAAAGAACTTACAACTTTTCTTTTAAGCCCTGTACATTGCTAATCATGATTCCAAAAGGTAATTGATTATACAGACAGAATTTTACAAAATAAGGGCCAAAAAAGTATTTTATACAATGTTTAAAAAACACTTTACAATTAAAATATGGCACTATGCCCACTAATTAGGGTTTGCTACTAGAATTTGGACTTAATGGGGCTGGTAGTCTTCTTGTTCAAACAGTTAAGAAATGAGTGTTTAAAAATCAATATTATCTTTAACATCCTTTTTTTATTTGTGTGGTTGGTTTGTTTCTGTTTTGTTTTGTTTTTTTTTCTAGAAAGCCATTATAGTGATATTTAAATTATTTTATCTTCCAAAACCCAAATAATAATAAGATGAAGTTATTTTCAAAATGATATGACAAACGTGAGTAATATTTAGAGATAAGGTTTAAATATTTAATTATTCTCTTCAACTTCTCTTTTCAATTCACTGTTAGACAGTTTTGTCATATAGGGATCAAATAATTGCGTAGTATTTTTTGATCCTTATAGTGTTGCTACAACATATTGTTTTATCATGAATAGCTACGTCTCATTTTGAAAAATAATTCAGTGCACCTTCAAGAAATCCCATTATTTCTTTTTCTTCTTGAATAAGACACTTATATGAAATTTGCAGTAGTAAGTATCCAGTAATATCTTTCAACATTAAAGGCAGTAATGCCTTATTAGTATTAGTATAATTACTGTGTTCTTTATGGAGCTCTGTGTATGTTAGCAGCTGAAAACTGTCAAAATGATGCAGCTAATTTTTTTCCTCCACTGTTCTGCATGCATTAGAATTCAGAGAACCTACAGTTAGCTTTAGAAATTTACCTTCTAAATTCTAAAGGCTTGAGGAAATCTTAAGTTTCTGCTTCCTGTTTGTGAGCCAAATCCTAATGCCTCTATTTGAGGTAGAAAACTGATCAGTCTATATATACCCGGTAATTCACTGAATTTACCTTCTATTGACAGTTACAGAGTGGTATGGTCTGAATCAGATACAATGAAGCCAAGAGGCAGAAAAAAAAAAAAAAAAAAAGAAAAAAAAAAAAGATAATGAGTGTTATTGACATTCAGAACATTGATTTCTCTAAGAAAAGTACAACATTTTTGGTGCTGTGGGAAAATGCTAATATCACAGTCCGAAGGTCCCTGGTGAGACATAATGGGCAGAATTAATCATCACATGCCATTTTCTGAGACTTTCTACATAATCATATTTGCCCTTGGTTCACATTTTTGGATTATCGTTGCAATCATAAAATGAAAAATGTTTTTAATAAAAATGGAAAAATGCTGTTCTGTACAGAAACCCTGAAACAAAGAGAAAATCCTGCAACAAATATTTTGATAGTGGCACTTCTGAATAGTGTTCTATAACAGTGGACAGTTAGTTCTAATAGAATCAAAGTTGATATATGCTTGCATAACTAGATCATACAGAAAAATATGGATCATATTAGAAAAGTAAGAAATATTTTATGCTATCATTACACACTTTTTTTCTCTGTGATGTATATTACTGTGATGTATCTTCCTTAGAAAAAAATGCTTAATTTTATCTAAAAAACCCCAAAAATTAATAACAAAATGACAAAATTAGTCACAGCTGCCAGATGGTCACCAGATTCAAATATATTTTTATGCAAAGTAATATGAAAAATCCTTAAAGAATTAATATGTTTCTAAAGCTGTTATTGAAATCATTAGGATAAATCAAACTATTTAAACCTAACTATAACCTTTTTATGGAGGCTCAGTGTATCCATAGTTGTAATTCAGGAAATTTTTTTCTTTAACTAATAAAAATGTCTACCAAATAGACACTGATAGTGATAAAGAGAAAATAAAATCATTTGGAAATGACATTAGAGATCCATATTTAGAATTAATAACATTAGGGTAGTCTCAAATGAATTTATTTTTTAGTATTGTTACCTAGATTAGTAATTCATAAAGAACTTTGCATTTTTCTTTTAAAAAATTATTAGTGGGCAGTTATATAAGCAGAGTAAATCCCCTTTATTATGTCACATCTGTATTGTGAAATGTTTATTGAAAAAAATCCTGCCACGTAAAAATACCATTTCCTGTGATACTAAAGCAAATGTTGAACTTTAAGTTGACAAAAAGAATGTTTTTCTCATTTCACTCAGTCTTACTGGCCCAGATTGTCTGATGAATGTTTTACACTGTATTTCTGTATTTAAGTTTCTAGCCAGTATCTTCATGTTTCTAGATGAACAAGATTTTTTTCAAGAAAGGCAATTGCACACTATCTTTTTCAAAACTGGTCTAAAGGTCTTTGAAACTTATCTGTAAATGTACTCTTTTTTTTTTTTTTTTCCCTGTTACTTTATTTAATATTTGCCATTAAGTAAAATAAAAATAGTTTTTCTGGAGTAAATCATTTATATGCTATCCACTATGATTTAAAAGTAAGTCACATAGTACTACAAAGGAAAGCTGCAGCTACCCTTTTCTACAATTCTCTTTACATCTTAATGGAGTTTTTACAGAATTTCCTCATGGTATATTCATTATAGATGATACCTAAGCAAACTGACAGAAACCGTTCTGTTTACCCACATATAATTCAAATTAGATCCAAACAATGGCTTGTGCCTTAATGTGTTCTTACAGGGATCTACTACTTGCATATTTGAGCAGATTGCCAAATGGCTTTGAGACTAATGACCAAACATTATCTTCACTGGTTCTGGTATCACTTTTTTACCAATATAGGTCAAAAATATCTCTACTCAAGCGCTTACAGATGCAAAGATGAAAACCAAAGTAAATGATATAAGAACCAAGCCTGTAATCCATAAAGTTAATCTTATTTATCACTTTCTCTTACCACAGATAAATTTCATGGCATGGAATAGTATTGGATGAAAATAAATATGTTAATTATCACTGATATATAAGGGACATTTTCAAAATAAGTGTAGGCTTTAAGAAAGTACATTCAGGTGTGGGAGGCTAGGTTTTAAAGCTGAGGTAGGTAGATTTTTATGTTTTGTTTTGTTTTGTTTTGTTTTGTTTTGTTTTTTACCAAAAAGATTAAATATGTAATAAGTTTTTGTGTTGTACTTCTTATTTTTGGAAATTTAAACTATGAGAAGCATTCCTGAACAAAGCTCAAAATGTATGTTGTCATCATCACTGTCATTATTCTTATGTCTTTTGGGATAAATTATTTTGTTTTCACAGCATGATCACTCATAGAATATTAATATTTAATGTAGTTCAATGCAAATACCTTAATGAAGGTAATTTCGATGTTTTAATTTACAACGTTAAGAGAATTCTCCTAAATGGTTGTGCTGGGTTCACCTTGACAGGCTACTTTGTACCCACCAAGCTGCTTTGTCACGCCTTCTCCTCATCAGGACAGGGCGAGAAAATAAGACAAAAAAGCTAATGTGTCCCGATAAGGATGGGGAGATTGGTTACCAATTACTCTCACAGGCAAAATAGACTCAACTGGGGGAAGATGAATTTATTGCCAATTAAAAACAGAGTAAGATGGTGAAAAACAACAATAAAAACTTTTTCTCAGGCCTGACTCTTCTGCATCCTACCTCAGCAAATAGTGCAGAGGATGAGGAATGGGGGGTACAGTTAGTTCATTAAGAGCTCCTGTCTCTCTCTCTTCTTCATGCTTTTCTCCTGCTCCTGTGTGGGACCATTCTCATGGGATACAGTCCTTTATAAACAACTTGGATGTGGGACCTTCCCATGGACTGCAGTTCGCAGATCCAATTGTTATTACTCATGGCCAGTAAATGACGAAGTTTGGTGTCACATGCTAGCATTTTTGCTACTTCCTAGATTGTAGGTAGTTCAAATCTCTCCAAAATAAGAAGATATTTTTCTCTTTTTGGCTAAAATTTTCATTTATTTTATGAAGGTAACTTAAATTTTATTATATTTAGAATATTATCAGCATTCATTGGAAAAAAAAACATCATTTTATGAGATGAAACACAAACAGGTATGACATAAACTTCTGAAAGTTAATCTATTCTTGAAGTAATCATTTAAACTATTTTAATCAACTGAGGTATTAGATGAAGTAACAGGAAGATATTTCAACATGAAAATCCTTATGTATTCTATTTACTTCAACAGGGCTAGAATTTCAGTCTTGAATTGTGGTTTACTAGAGTAATACAGGGAATTATTTAGAAAACATTTAAAAAAATTTATTTCAAATGTACACTTGGGCCAACAAGCCATGTAGTTATATGTTTTAAAAACACAGTAGGAAGAAAAGGAGAAAATGCAACTTTCAGTTCGTTTAAACTAATCTAGAAATATGAATGCAAAATTTAATATTAATATTTTTTCCTGTTAATAATTTAAACACAGAACAAACTTCTTTGCATTTTTTTATTCAAAACGAAGTTAATCTCAATATATTTACTTTTCTTTATTGTATATAATATAATCTAAAAACTGTCCAGAGTTACATAAAACCTTGGTGTTATGACAATGCAATGTCCGTGTAATATTACTACACTTTTATTACAAGAATATGCATTCAGGCATAGATCATTCATTTTCATCATGTACATAAGAAACTTTAATGTATAAATAAAAATAAGCACTTTATATGTCTTAACATTTTAATTAAGAGATTTTCTCTATGAAGTAGGGTCCTCCTCATAACTTCAAACATTTCAGGACACAAGGATACAATTCATTTGGTCATCCTCAGGAGTCTATTACTGTATGAGATGCTCAGGTACTCAAAATGTCCATGCAAAGCTGACAGATACAAAACAGGAAAATCTGTAACCTTCCAGAGAGGCAGTTAGAGGCCAGACAGGATGTAAAGGCATCTTAAATGATAGAAGGTATCTGAGTGTGAGCATCTGAGTTCAACCCAAATAAGGATAAAATATATCCTGGATTATTCTTTACTTTTCCTTTAAATGTTCATTTCCATAAATATGATCTCCCATTAACACAGTTATGATAACATACCTACTTTATCAGAGTTTCTAACTTGGCTCAGTATGGCTCAGACTTTTCCATTTTATATTCTGAATAGCATTAAACAGTATATGAACTCTGAGATTGTATGCATTTCTAGCAAATTAATTCCTCTGATAGGTTATATTTTTCTAAGGCATTTGCTTCTATAAATATTCAGGCATCTCCCTAAACCTCTGGAGGCTTTCCAGTATTCACTTGAATTGCTTGGTTGCACAATACAGTGTGATGCCAAGATTTGTCACCCTTATAAATGAAAGATTGTGTCCTTGGAACTATTTTGCCATAATAACAAGAAACCAAGCAGCCGAAGTTCTCTATTTCTCAGAGAAAACAGGTGGTTATGGACCTTTCTGCTACTGTTGACACAGTGTTCGTACTGAAAGAAACTATCTTCAAGATTAGTTTCATAGCTATAGAATGCATGAAATACAGGCTTTACCCAACATGTTCATGCAAAAATAACATTCGAGTTAGAATCTTATGGGTGCATGTCTTTTCTACTTGCATCTTAAAACAAAATTAAAATTAACTGGTATCACTTTTTACTTCTATTTACTATATTGAAAGCATAAATTTCTCTCATATATGAGATAATAAAATAGGTCTTATTAGTACTGAAAAGGATGTGTACACCTAGACATTTTGGAAATGTCACCTTGCCATGTTCCCTGCTCCTTCCCTCAGGAAGAATGTCCATGAAGGAATTTCTGTTAGTACAACTGTGGTGCTACCTTTTCCCATTACTTGCTATAGCAATTATGCCAGCAGAAGTATAAAGTGTGGGAGTAGCTAAGATAAAGGAAAATGCTTCTAAGGAAAAACTAATTATGAAAGAAAATTCACTTGCAGAGATTCCATTAGGTACCTCCTTAGGTGTCTCATGTTTTTAAGCTTTTTTTTTTTTTTTTTTCTTCGCAGTCTGTTTATCTCATCATAAATAATAATTCTGAACTGCTTATAAGGGAATTTTGTCTCAGTCATTTCAGAAAGCAAACAGGATCATGCTTCTGTAAGAAACATAATTGATCATCCAGAAACAAATATAATAGATTTGGAAGTAATTTTTGTGTTTCTGATTTTTCTTAATGAAAACTAGTTCATTATTTAATCAGTTCAGAGTAAACATATTTAATTATACTGATCAGATTAGTATTACTGGCTTTTTTTTTTTTTTTTAATTGCAAACCAGCATTGAATCTGGAGAAGCATCTCAGATCTGCTTTTTTAAGTTTTACCCATGCTTTATTCATCTGTATATCCATACAAAACTGTCTTACACTCTTTCTCACCAATAAATCAACAAACCCTCCCTCCATCTAACAAATCTTAACAATCCTTCTGATGATTCAGAACTTTTATTTACAGATGAACTACTTTTGTCTAAAAATATCTATGTAAGCATTAGTCTGCAATGGTTATCCATACTCCCCATGTAGTCAATAGAAGGGACAACTCTAAACGGCAGTTTACTCTACCTTAAGGCAGGTCACGTGACTTGTGTTCTGGGTGCCGTTTTCTGTTGACTGACTGTAGAAGGAGCTGTGATTAGACTGGTTGCTTATTGTTTGCATGGTAAAGTTTAGGTTTTATGAATCAGATTAAAGGAAATAAGTTAGACTTAGCATCATAGAATCGTAGACTCTTTTCAGTTGGAAGAGGATCATCGAGTCCAACCATAAACGTGATACTCGACTTCTTAACTCTCAAACATTTGAATGTCTTTCCAGCACACTCTATGTGTTTGTATAGAATAACAATTAACATGGAAGTGAAGATCAAGATTTTTTTTAGTAGTGTCTGATATTTCTTCACACATACTGTATTTCATGTAAAAAAACTTTTATTTTGATGTTTCCTATAAGCTTAATGAGATCTTTAATCTTTCATTTCTGGTTTAGATCCTTTTTTTTGTTTTGTTTTTTGTAACTTATTTTATTATTAAAGAGGTGAGCATTCACATTTGTTTTTAATTTGCAATGTAAAAGAGTCTAACAAAATGGAGCGTATTTAAATAATACATTATCATATTTTCTTATGGAATATTCTGTCAGGTTTCCCCACACACACATAAAAAAATGCATTAAAATTCTCATGTATGTAGTTATTTTTATTGCCAGAAACAACTCTGCTTTTATGCTTCTACATATTTTTCTTGCTTTTATTTTGCTTTATTAGTTTTGATTTAGCAAAGAAATTTTGCATGTTAACCACTGTTATAATCTAGAAATACTAGATGATACATCAGGACCACATGGAAAGGTATATAATAATATCTACAACATATTGTCTGAAATGCTTGTGATTATTGAAATATAATGTAGATAATGCAGTAAACTTTATCTAAAAATCTGGCAGGTCTGCAAAATAGGCTTTAAAGGACCTGTATTAGATCACAAAACAAAATCTCTAACCTATTGCCAAAATAAGTACACAGATATTTGTGTTGACAATGTTCTTCATAGTTATAGATATCCTAGGAGCATTTAGCTTTTCTTTAAACCTCCCACTCTTTCACCTTATAATGACACCCTTGTATATTTTAACTCAATTTTAAAGTACACAGGGGGTCTTAGTTCTGGAGTCAATTTTGGCATGCTTTAGAAAACATAAACGTACAAATAGCAGAGATGCAAAGCAAGGTATGAATAACACAACATGATTTTAGAGCAAGAGGCCATATGTTGTCTTAGGTTAATGGGTATCTTATTAAAAACAGACTCTTCTTTGGACTAGAAACTGAGGCAGCGGTTCAATGTAAGCCTCATCTAGTCTTGTAAGTTCCTCTCTGAAGCTGATGGACCTAGACTGCTTCCATTCCAACACAGATAAATGAGACTTGCTGACTTTCTTTTTTTTTAATATTGAGGACATATAAACAATTAGCTGCCTTTTACAGGGCTAAAAATTAGATGAGATTAATTCTGCCTTGAAGAGCCTGTAGAAATAACCTTAAGTGGATGGAAACCATTGTTTTTCACGTCACTGCCAAAATAGCAGCATAATATGGCTGATGCAGAAAGCCTAAATGTGACCCAAGTATTGTTTTTAGCCACAAAACAGAAGCAACGGCTGAAGTTGTGTGAAAATCTCCCCAGGAGTGTCTGCAAAATTTAGTATAAAGATAAAACAAAATATTTCGTAGAAAATTAGTGACTGCGTTTTTTATCAAGTTGTCTGCATAAACCTTGGTATCAAACTACAAAAAGATGCAGTGTACATATGTATATGCACATATAATCTGCAATTACTTCTCACCAACACAAAACTCTGAAAAGTTCTTTTTTTATAAGTGTTTATCTGTACAAAACTAAACCCATTTTCATACTTTCTTTTATCTTCTAGAATTACAGTTTCAAAAAATTATAAATACTTTTTCAAACAATTCTGACAGTTATATTCTAATTTTCTGGACAATTCATTATTAGACATTGAGTAAAATCATAACTTATTGTTAATAATTTATGTATGGAAATTTCTGCTTTTGTATTTCTGTGCACCAGCATCATCCACCTTCTTATTCATTGATAGTTCAAACCTGCCATCTTATTATTGTATAATTCAACAGACAAGAAGGTTTTAATTTCATATGCTTCCAGTATTATGCTATGTCATTTATATATATATATGTTTTTTTTTAAAGTTTTTATTGCTGTTTATAATAACATTTCAATAATAGGAACAATTACCACCAGTTAGAGTTGATTAACATCTTTAGTATATGGTACCTCTAAAACACTAAGGCAAATACTTTTTGCTCTTGGTATTAGAAAATACAGAAGTTTCTCCATTTCTGCTTTTACTCTATAGATATCTTTCTCTAAACAAATAAGACTAACTGAAATAATGAGTGAGTGCTTCATGAGTTGACTTATGGTAGCAAAATAATTTTTGTTTTTAAGACTAGTGGGTGACTTCTGAAATAACTGACTCATTTAATTTTGTTAGGTCATAAAGCTTGCTTTTGAAGAGTTTGAATTGGAAAGAGGCTATGATACTCTTACTGTTGGAGATGCTGGGAAAGTTGGTGATACCAGAACAGTGTTGTATGTGTAAGTACACAACTTCAATAATTTTCCTTGGAAATGTGTTGTCATATGCTGTTTCTTTTGGGTCATGGAATATTGCATTTTAGTTAGTAATTTTAATATCTGTAATTTGTTTACATAATGTAAAATTAAAATCTAACTACTGTCAAAGAAAATTGTTCATTACAAAATTCACCCCAGATCCTTAGTAGCATCTTGTAGGCTTTAAACTTTTTATTTTTTAAACTTTTTAAGTTTTTAAACTTTTTAGACTAAAAACTTCAGACAGCTGAGATTAGAAATTTTTTTGAAAGCAAAAAAGCTTCTTTTAAGAAACAAGTAGAATTCTTATAGCTGCAATTGTATTCACAAACAAGTAAAGGAATTTTTAAAAGGCTTAGATTTCAGCAAACAGAAAATACTACTTGTGTAAAATAAATAACCCATTTCTTAATTTCAAAACTTTTATACTTAAAATTGCATATGTGAAAAAAAAAATGTCATGAATGCACATGGCCATTGTTCAGTAAAGCTAAACATGCTTCATGGATTAATATAAATAATAAACATAATATAACGTAATGTAACATATAGAAAGTGTAGCAACTTACACAAATTTGAAGGAAAATTCCAAACTGGCCAGCTAATCTTAAAATAAAGGTCTTTAACACTGTCTGAGCTAATGGAAAGAATAGAATCTTGTACAGATTGATTAATCTCATCTACCTTAACCATCTCATTTTGGTTGCATATGCTCATTTTCCTTCCTTCATAATAGGCGCTTGTCATCACAAGATATTTTAGTCATATCTTTCAGAGGGTTAAGTTAACATATGAATCCTTATTGGAGAATACAAAGCAAAATTACAAGTGTAATGTATCAGCAATGATTAAATAAGAGAAAGTAGCAGCATTTTTTTCATAACATTGCTTGATTTTGCACAGACATCTACTAGTGAAAGACATTATTGAACACATTTGATAAAAAGAATCCATCATAATTTTATATTGAATTTTTACAATACATTTCATTATTGGAATGTTTATTTTACATAATTAGAACAGTAGAGGTCATCTAACACCCATAACATTTATTTTTAATTGTTTAGAATATTTTTAGGCTGACAAGTCTGAGGATGATATCTTCATTTCACTTATTTGCTTATGAATGTATAGTATTTATTAATGGCTACTTTCTGAACTGTGATATCAAAGTACATTGAACTAGGTACTCCTACTTTAATTTGTCTTAAAGGCAAAGACTGGAAAATGATTGATTATTTGCGGGACTCACATTTCTTGTGTTGGAATAGCAACTAGGTGATACTCGGTAAATTGCATTCCATGTTCTGGGTACCCGAAAAAGAAAATAAGAATAAAATCCTGTTTTAAGAGCTTTAAACTTTAAGTTAACATAAAAAGACTTGAACTGGAAGCATGATTATTTTTTCTTGTAGTTTGCAGACCAATTAAATAAATAATCTTTCTGGGGATGATAATTTAACTGCTTGTGACTGACAATGTGTTCACAAATTTTCTTTTTGTGTTGGGATACATTTTGGCTTACAGGGATGCCAAAACTCCTTCAGAGTTAAGTTTCTGAACTTAGTAAATTTGACATCCTGAATTGTTCATTCTGTTTGTTACACTGTGAGTACTTCATGTATTAAAATTTGCCTTTCTAAAATTACTTATCATGTAACAGTCACATTTATTTTTTTTTTTTTACTTCTCCATTTGAAGGCATTTAGCCTGTGACTACATACTCTATATTTATTTTCCATGACTGCCTAAAAGATAAAATTTTTAGAAGTCTAAAATAGTTTTATCTCATGTTAATTGCTAATTTTTGTATTTTAGGTAGGCAGGCTTCCATAGTCACATCAGCTCTTATAATCTTTTTTCACTTTAATAACATTTTGAAGATCTCTGTGTAATATATCTATTTCAGAATCTATCATTAGCATTTCTAGCACTAGTACAATGTTCTCACTAGAGGCATGCAGTAGTTCTAGCCCTTCAGTATGATTTTTGAATAGCAACTGTTTTATTACCCTACAGCCTATCACTTAGCATTACAGTTCAGTGTTGGCTTTTCCATGTTTACTGTAAATTATATCTTTGACAAAAATGAGGCCTATGCAATTAATTTCAACTTCCTTTTCGGTTGCAATGCTTCACACATTAACACTACCCTGAAAATAATTTGAGAAAGTAAATGATTAATAACTTCATTACAGTGGAAATACAGGAGGCCCAAGTATGAGACTACAATGTCACAATAATTAGTAATTAATCTGAACTTCTATTGCAACACTGTTTTTGCAGGCATTAAATACTGGATTGTATCATGCATTATGAAATACATTGTATTTTAACTGCATCACAGCTATGCTTCCTTTAGCTTCCATTTGAGAAAGGTTGTCTGTGGATGCAACGTAATTTTCTTCATAGAACACTAGGATCATTTGTAGCCTGCATTATCATAAGAAAGCTCATAACTAAATGTCAAAGTGATTTTCTTACCAAAATGTTCTCTTAGTTGGTTTTAATAACTTCTATCGTATTTAATGAGGTTTAAGCAGCACCTTGTAGTTTCTTATTCTTCTCAGGGGAATCAAGCAGCTTTCAGCAGAGACTTTTCTGGCTAGATTTAATTTATAGTTTATCAGAATCTCTTAAAAAGTAATATAGCTTTTCTTATGCTGAGCAAGTTTCTGTTGGCAGCTTAGATGGCAGCATTTCTGTAGAAATTCTACAAAATATCACTGTAGAAACTCATACATTTGATTCTAAAGCTTCGTAGCTTTTACAAGTTAGTTTGAACTAAGTATGCAAAAATAAATACATTTCTAAATTCAAACCTAATTTCTGAGTGATTTGAATCATTCCCCTTCATATAAAATTGTCATGCCTGAACACACATGCCTGAACCCCAGGCAAAATTTTCCATCTGTCAGCCACTAGAGCTTTCAAGGCAGTAGATACCTCTGGGCACTTTATTGTAAACTTAGTAACTCAAACTTTCCAATGAGCTCAGTTATGCCAGGATCTTGATAAGCCAGTCATCCAATGAACTCTGGAGGCTCTCTAATGGCAGGTCAGTAGGCAAGGAGCCTTTAAATACTTGATGGGAAGAAGATTGAAGGAGTTGACAAGGGTCGCAATATACAAAGGATCGGTCCTAGCATAAGCTTACTATAGTGTCCAAACTCTCAACCATTAGCAATTATCTGTGTAACCTCAAAGCTGTAGTACCACAGGTAGGGTGGAATACGAAAAAAAAAAAAAAAAAAAAAAAGTAGTGTAGACTATCCAGCCCAAATTTAATTTTTAGAAGACATTAGAAAAATAATTAGTAAAAGTCGTCCAAGTTCATGTAAAATAGCACTGAGATGTTACAAGTAATTACATATTTTGATGAAGAACAAATTATTTCAAATCAATTGAATGCATTTCTATGGCAGTGTAGTTGGCATTTTGAGAGGGAACATGTTTCGTTTTAGTTTATTAAAGCAGTCTAATTTTAGTACTTATAGTAGACTTTTAGAAAAACTTATCATACAATGCTTAAAGAGGGATACACCCATCTGTTTTATTATTTTTAGCAATTGCTTCATCTGCAAGCCTTACTTATTGAACATTTAGCAATATTATTTTATGGGATATGTATGCTGAGATGGTTAGCTTTGGAAGTACAGCATTACAGCTTACTGAAATTTAATAAGTTTAGGCTATTACGTTTTGACTTCACTTATTTCTCACATTTAACAGAGTTTGGCTAGAATCTAGTGACTACCCTTACAAAATAACTCACTGGTGATAACTATGTGCAAGGTGAAAATTATGAGTCAGGATGTTTTCTGCAGTGCTCTGTTTTAGGTTCTTAATTTCTTGTAAATTTAGCTAACACCTTGCTTTAGAAAGTCTCTTTACCTTCAAATGCTGTGATAAGTATTTGTCTTGCAGCAGTTACATTAAAATTGAATTTCCTTTTTTGAAATTATTCCCTTAAAACATGAATCTTTTAGCTTTTCTTACATAGAAAATTTGTTTGTTTGTTTTCCCTATACAAAGAAAAAATTACAAATTAGTGGTCCAATTCCAGCTGCTTCTGTCAGCTATTTCAATACACAGAGAACTGTCCACGATGGAGAAATGTTTTTTTTAGGAAACCCTTTTCTTCTATTCACACACAGTCTGGAAACTGGCGACTTGGAAAACAACCTACTCTTCCATAACTGGTAAAAAAACAGGCTGCTTTTCTAATCTATCTCCAACATTATTGAGTCTGACTTCCTAGTAACTTATTTGATTTCACATGATTTAAAAAATTCTTCCTTATAATTTTTTTACAAGTTGTAAAATCTAGGAGGAGAGAAAGTAGGTTTTGGTATTTAATTTGTTTTTTCAATAATATGTTGAATTCTTTCCTCCACGATTAGCTAGGTAGCTGACATCAGTAGTATTAAAAGAAAAATACAATTAGGGATTTTTAGTGACATTTACTGGTTATCACACCTTATACAGTCGAACCTTCTGAGCTTTAGTTTGTTATATGGTTGCAACTAAGCATACAAATAGCATAGTGACTTGACATATTTGAACGACAGAACAATACAGTTGAACTATTTCTTTAAAAGGATAAGAAAACCCATGCAAACAACTAAAAGCAATTTACCACAAAGAAGGAAAATATGTTCACAGATTGAAAACTTAAGAAATATTCATGATTTAATTTTAAAATAAATTTTTGTTTTATACAGTAGTTTAATGTCACAAAGGCCTATTTATTGGCTTTTGCATGCTGTGCTTCATTCAGCTTACTTTATTGTTCTAATGCCTCCAAAACACATTTTAAATATTGTACACAGTATAAGAATAAGAAAAAGCAAAGAAAATTCAGAAAGGGCTCAAAACTTTCTCACATTTATGCGGAGTTTCAATTTAAATGGTTACTTTATTTTCAAATTAAAGTTTATTGAGTAGTTACCATTAGGAGGAAATAGATATTGTAGTGGCAGTATTTGTACACATATACATAAGTGAAAAGTGAACACTGGAAGTTTTGTTTCATGAAATCATTAAAGGAAATTAAAGCATAACAACAGCATAGTTGTTATATATTTTAAAAACTTATTTCAGGCCCCTGAAAATTACATCTCAAACCTAAAATTCAGACCTCAGCCTCTTTCATATACAAGTCACCCTCATTGTCAACATCACAACTGACAGAAATGTTTTTTCTCATTTATTTGTTTAAAACAGCAATAAAATATTTTAGGAAATCAACACATATCTCTTTAGTAATGTATTTTCTATATTTTTACTATTAATGTATTATTATTTTTATGACCATGCTTCGTACATACTGGTATTTTGGTGCCATGCTTGTGCCATCAACATATTGAATTCAAGAATTTACTGAGACCATTTTGTGCTGCTTATGTGACCTATACTATAAAGAAGCAAACAGCATTTCTGGTCCTGGACACCATTCTTAAAAGCCTGTCTCTGGTTTCATTTGGATAAGTAAGATCAGAGAGAAAACTGGTAGAAAATGTTTGTTTCTCTCACAGTTGTCTTTTCTGACCTGTGAGTTTGTTCGGAGTACTGAGAAGTTTCACTTGAGTTTGACTTCATCAGTTGTATCAATTGCCTCAACATTTTTAACTTTATTCATACAGAGAGAACGTAGGATTGTGCATCTCCACATGAAATGAATTTAGCACTAGCCAATCTACCTGAATGACTGGTCTCCAAGTCCCTGTTCCTGAACTTGCAAACAATCTGATCTTGAGATGGTTACAGACTGAAGCGGAGTCAGCAACAACACATGTTATCAGACAGACCCCAGTTCCCTAAACAACTGATCTACCCTATTTGGCATCTCTGTGGAAAAAAAAAACTGACAACAAAAAAAACCTTACGTATTGATTTCTGCAATTTTGGCTTCCTTTTTGTTTTCTCCCTTGCCTTTTCTCTTTCCTTTCCCTTCCAAATCTTGACTCCCTCCCTATATCCCCTAGATGTAAACCTGAACAATCAATGTCATGTATTTTGGCTCATTTATATCTACTGTCTATGGATAGGCCATTAGCATTTTGAAGGGAGATGACAATAAACTGAAGGATGAGTTCTTCAACTTGAGTCTGTCTGTTATCAAATTGACAATTTTCATTAAGCATCTGGGAATTTAGATATCTTTGTTATCCTCTTCTTCTGACAAATTTAGTTAATATCAATTAGTCAATTGAAATTATATTAGGAAGAAAACTGAGGGTCAGACAGATGGCTAGTGTTAACGTGTAGTTATCATTTCACTGGGAACAAGTTTAAAAAACCCAAACACATCTATTGGATAATTTTTATGATGAAAAATATCTGGTTGTGTGATGTGATTACATCTTATTCTGTTTTGTTGTCATTCTTATTTGCTTGAAAAAAAGTATTTTGTTTACATGCTACACAAACATTTACATGCAGTAAAAGTATCCCATACAAGACTAAGAATTTTAGAGTTCATCTTATCTGTGTTTATAAACAGAGTCATTTGAGAAAACAGAGTCTACATAAATTAGCAAGAAAAAGTCATTATGATTTCCTTACATCAACTACGGTTAGTGCAGTACCTGTACCTTCCATCCCCAAAGCTCCTGATACTTGGAGCTTTATGTGGAATTCAAGGCAGATGTCCTCTTTTCTTGATGTTTTCTGATTTTGTGTCTGACACCAGCTTAAACAGAGATACAATATTCTGCAGCCACTTTTTATATGCTACTTTTTCCACTACCTTTTGAAAGACTGTATTGCTATCACCAAAATGTGAACAGTTGTTCAGATACAGTACTAGAACTTAATTACATGGTAGACATTTTTCACCATTAAGAAGTAATCTCAAAAGATGTATTTATTTTCTTAAACATTTTGACACACTGATCTTTGCATATCAATACCAGAATTATAGATGTACAAAGGATATTACTGAGAAGGTCTAGGGTTTTATGCTGGGATTCACCAGCTTGCCTTTTATGTGTTATATTGAAGTGTACGTATCTATACATACACTTTACTCTATGAGAAATAGCAGGTTTTCCTTAAAGTTAAGACATCATTGTGAGTTACTTGAATGGAGTAGCTGAGGTTCTAGTAGGTTATTCTGAATATATGTGCTGTAATGCATGTTAACCCACTTCCTACACTTTCAAAAAGCATGGCTAAAAAAAAGAAATTCAAATTTAAACAAGTGGAAATTTTCAACTTATTCAGTCCCTCACATCTCTAATAGCTTAATTACTTGAAGAAAGCTTTAGGTAGGAACAGCTTCATTAATATTTTTTAATTATTATTAACTGGAATGCAATAATTCAATCTGTATGTTTTATTGTTTTTGTTCTGTTTTGCTCTCTGAGACTTCACATCATTTTAATCCATAGAAAATAGTTAATTTTATCAAAAACAGCTGATAAGAACACAAGAGCAATAAATTGGAAATAGACCTAAATATTATAATAATATTTTAAAAGGCTGTAGTTTTTATTATTAGTAGTAGTAATTTATGCCTCTGCAAATGACTTTACAATTTCTCCTACATACAGACTCACTGGATCTAGTGTTCCTGATCTTATTGTAAGCATGAGCAACCAGATGTGGCTTCATTTACAGTCTGATGACAGCATTGGTTCACCAGGATTCAAAGCTGTTTATCAAGGTACGAACTAAATTATCTGTTTTAAACTCATGTTGTAACCTCCTTCATTACATTCCAACAAATTTATTTTACCTATGCATTTAGTGCTCTCACAAATTTAGAGTTTTGATACTGTCTCTTTTGTTAATTAAAGGTTAATGGAGATATTGCTTTGCAAATACCCACAAAATAACTAAAATAATCTGAAGTAAGAATTAAAGTTATAGTTTGGATAGTTTTTGCTTGAAGGTCAATTCAAACTGCAAGTTTATATCATATTTCAAAAATTTTAAATGTTACATTCTGCTAACCTCTGTAATTCCTTCTATTTGATATTATTTGAAAGCTATCATTAGTTTTCTCAGACTTTATTGAATTAGTTACAAAATGTGTCTTCATGTCTCACCAAGAATTTTCATAGACCTAAGTCAAAATTAGTGTGTAACAAAAACAACAGAACATATACATTGTATATGACTGTGGAAATTAAGATGATGTATAAGATTGTTGAAATTTAATAAAAAAAAAAAAGTTACCTAAATTACCCTAGCCTCATTTGCATTGCTTCTGTCTCAAAGAGATGAGAACCTTAGCAACACAAGCATCTTCAGTTTTTCTTGACAGTGAGCTTCAGTTTGATAGTTGCTGAAGGTAATTCATTCTAGTAAAAATACCTGATATCTGCTAGTATGTATGCATGTAAGCATAGAATCATAGAATGATTTGTGTTGGAAGGGACCTTAAAGGTCATCTAATTCCAACCTCCTTACCGTGGGCAAGGGATGCCTTCCAATAGATCAGGTTGCTCAAAGATCCATCCAACCTGGCCTTGAGTACTTCCAGCGATGTGGCATCCACAACTTCTCTGGGCAGCCAGTTCCAGTGCCTCATAACCCTCACAAGAAAGAATCTCTTCCTAGTATCTAATCTGAATCTACCTTCTTTCAGTTTAAAGGCATTAGCCCTTTTCCTGTCACTACATACCCTTGTAAAAAGTCCCTACCAAGAGTCCTTGTAGGTCCCCTGTAGGTACTGGAAGGTCCCCCTGGAGCCATCACTTCTCCAGGCTGAACAACCCAGATTCTCTCAGCCTGTCTTTGTAGGGCAGGTGCTCCAGCAATTCCATTTAAATAGGTTGCATAGAATCCATTTGTGACTTACATAAAGCGGAAAGAAAACATTGGCACAAGATATGTATCTGACACTTTGCATTTTTTCTCAATCCAAAGTTATGAACTTTATCTCATCGTACGTGTATGAAAAAGTTCAAAAATTTAAATCAATCTGCTGAGTTATTTTTATGCTATAATTTCTTTTTCTGGTACTCCTAACCTGAAGGCATCTGTTTTCATTTCTATATTTGTCTAACTTGTCAAAGACATTTTATTTCATTTATGAAGTTCAACCTCTTTCTTCTGGGGACTTTCTGAAAACACCTGAAGTATACACTCTGAATTTTGCAGTAGCACTGGCGTCTCTGTTATGAAGTACATTGTTATCATTTCATGGTTGTGTTCTGGCTTTCAGCCTTGTTTTGCAACCAATTGTGAGTCCTTCTGTGTTTTTGTAGTTTTAGAAATTAATTCCAGAATTGTAAAATGTGAAATGTTTACAATCTCAGAAATGTAGTAAAGGTCCTAATATGAAGGTGAATTATAGCTTTTTTTCTCTGTTTCACCTCAGTGTTCTTATTAGCTTTATCATAATTTTCTCATCTTCTTTTACTGTTGACAAAACTTTTATCCATCTGTGCTCTCAACATATTTCCTGCTTTAGGTGAAGTGTAAAATTGTAACCTCTATCCTGTCACAAGATACCTCAACAATTCTGCTTCCTTTTTGTTTAACAGTCAAAGGACCAGTCCAAAAGTAGCATCTCATTTTAATTATGAGAAAGTTAATGGATTGTGACAGGTGACCTCAAAGATACTGGTTTTGGGATTGCAGTTAGCTAAAAAAAGAAAGCAAATTGCAAGCTTTGATGGATTATACATGGTCTATGGAGTGAAAGTAACGGGAATCCTTATTTGAATTTTTTTTACCATAAAGTCTGAGCTTTACTCAGGATTAGAACATGAATCTGCACCCTCTTGGACAATATTTTACAACTGACTGACTGAATCTTGACTTTGTGTCTATTACAGTACAATCGATTTTAGTATTTCCAAAGTGGCATAGACAGATTATAGTTTATAGAAAATAGTTACTTTAGGTGAGCTTTGTCTCACTTTAATTAGGAAATACAGAAGCATTTTGATGATGCAGTTTACCTATCCTACATTAGTAAGCCCACCTGAAAATGTCATGAAATGATGTCTGTAAATGAACTGATATGCATCACAGATGTTGTATACGAGTAGTTAATTTAATCCTGTTTACAGCTTGCCTAAGTCATTAAGGAAGGAATTATTCTTTCCACATTCTTTTGCCTCTTTGTCTCACCTTCAGAAACATCTTAATGTCAGAAATATGTAGTGCTATCTTCATTTTGAATACAATTGATATTTACTTTAACAAAAATTTCTGTAGTCTGCCTAATTAGTCAGACATCTTGGACTGTACAATGCAACTCTCTAGGAGTTGAATCCACAAGAAAGATTTCAGACATTGGTCCTGAGGAAAGAGTTACTAGTAATAGTTCTGAATACAGAGGAATAGCACTGTACCTGTATGAAGCAGAAGGTGAGCTATGGAAACACAGATGCTAAGACTAATGTTGAGATTAGATTGTTAACTTGTTAAAGCTGATAAACAGCTACTGTGTTAGGAAATACAATAGCTTCCTTGATATTTTTTGTATAAGTCATGATCAATTGTCATGTATTATAAAAACAAATATAATTTAAGCATTACCTATACGTAAGTACATTATTAATAAGTAAAATGCAAGATGCTACAGGCAACCTTTGCTTTGATGTTAAACTTTTTAAACCATATTAGAACCATATTATTATTGCTAAAACAGCAAGCTATTGAACCATACTATAAAAAAAATGTTGAAGCATCATCTTCACCTAAGTTTACTTTTCTTAAAAAGCTTTTCTATAGACTGAATATGAAATTCCTTCATTCTCTGTTATGGATCCCCAGTCATCTAAGAGAATGGTTCAATATATTTGTGAAAGAATTATCTGAAAGCACCTGAAATTTCTGTGAACAGGACAGAAATTTAAATTGTTCTTTCCTTGATGAAAGAGATATATTGTAATACCACACCTAACTATATCAAAGGATCTATACTGAAATACTCTTTCCATTATAATCTATGACAGTTTACCTTACTGAAGCCTGAATGACCAGGTGTCACTCCACACATGTTCATTGGAGAAAGCAAAATAGCTAATGTTGTTAAAATGTGTCGTCTTCTATCATAGACACAGAGAAATTAGTGACACTACGTATTTCACAGCTGAGATTTTATGATAAAGACCACTTAATGTTTCCCAGTGAATACTTTGAATGTAGTCACTTGTATAGAAAGGGCTGTGTTAAAGAGAGACTTTTCAAATTTTGTTTCGCAAACAAACAAACAAAAAAAGGATATTTATTCAGAGTAAAAGATAACAGATTTAGGCTATTATTAAGGTAGTTTTCAGGTTTGTTTTTGTTGTTGTTTGTTTGTTTCTCATCTGATGGATGTGCCACATCTAAAAATAGGAGTGTTAAGGCTGTAAAGGTCCAAGGTGGATCATGCAAGCAGCTGATCATTAGGCTGCTCCCATGCTTGTGTTCCCATCAGCTGTACCACACTGACATAGAAGCAGATGACAGTCAGCTTGAACTTTCTGACATAAATGTTTCAGAATTATATTAATCCTGAGATTTTTCTCCCGTTAAAGCCTGTAAACTTGTCAGTCTGATTAAAATATTTAATCTTTTGACTTGCAGATTTCTTGGTAACCAGTATAACAACATCTGTTTCATAGTCTGTTTAGAACTCACTTTTTATTCCTGCCTTTACATGGTTAAATAAACTAACGAAGTTATTTCATTAGCCTATCCTTTAGTTCATGACAGTGTTATAAAAGAAATCTGGTGACACAGTGATATAATCCTGAGCATTTTATGTAATTTGAAGTTATTAAGAATTCTTGAAGAATATCAGCCCCTGAAAGCCACTAAAAATGTCAAGTTTACAACCTTAATTTGTATTGATGCTCAAATGAGCAGTAAAGCTTTAAGTTCTTCATTATTATGTTGTTTGGAAGGAGATACTTCTTTCCTCCTGAGACCAGTAGAAAAATACTTTCAAAACCATATTTCAGTTGCTCAGATGGCAGTTGTCTTTTTGTATACAGGTATATTACTTAGTAAACCTTAATTCAGTTTTTTACAAATGCACAACTAGCTTATAAATGTAATTGCACAACCAATATCAATATAAAACTTTGTTACTGCTTGGAGATTTGATAAAATTTGTACTGAAAGAAATTAGTGGAATGAGGCTTTTTTAGGACGCTCACAATTAGACGTGCATTCGAGGAAATCATTATGTATAGTGTAATGTTTGGAAAGAAAATAAGGAACAAAATAAGTAATTCCAGGAAAACTTTGCTCTTTTTATTTTACTCTAACTTTTTTCTCTTTCATCTATTTCATATATAGTAAGTTCTCTTTTTATATTTTATTTCTATGCACTATAATTCAGACAAATTATTTAGGTGTGTGCTTTTGGAGTACAGGCAATAAATATATTTCATATTTTATGTGAATATTTTCATATGTTAAAACTATTTGGTTCTGTGGAAAATTGTCAGGGAATTTCGCCATGATATTGCATGAATGATTCTGTTTGTAGTGCCATACTCTGCTGGTTGGTTTTGTGGATGGGCAAATATCAGTCACCTAATTTCCAGTGCAAAAAATTATCACTCGTTTTCAGATAAGGAAAATTTCCTACATTGTTATCTGACCTTTTTAGAGTGTATTGTTCAGGGAAGCTCTACAGCAGGCATTTCTAAGTTTCATTATCCTTGACTTATACTTTAAGGAATAAATAGTATTATCAGTAAGGTATTGACGGAATAGGAAGAGGAATTCTGAGTTACTGATAATTACTGCAACCGTTTTAAAATAGTTTTTATTAATGAAGAGCTTCTTTGCCTGAGTTTTGTATAATGGTTGGGGTGGCAGACAGAACCCATTTTCCATCTAGAAAATACACATGGACTTGAGGAACATAACATCATGCTTATATACCTTAACTGGTTAAGTGTATTGCATTTTTCTATATTAGCAGGCAGTAGTAGGTAAGATCAAATTTCCATCTATGTCACAATCCTTTATTAAACAGTTTCAAACAACAGAGTCTTAGTGAAAAGTGTAAAAAGGGTTAAGTGTGTAATACCGCGTTATTTTTCTCCCTCCTAAATTAACAAACTAACAAAACAAAAAATTCCAGGTTGAGTATAAATTTTATATTAATTGCATAACTCTGCTTCTTATGCTCTATTTTTATTTCATGAGAGCATGTTTCAGAGTCTTTAACCAGGTCTTATTATTATGCTCAATTATCATCCACAGATTTACAATCAGTGTCTGCTATTAATCTCAGTCAGTTTATGGATTAAGTAATGTATTAGCTTCTTTCACTATAACCTTTAATGTAATGCATTCTTTTATGCTAATAATGGAGATTGTCAATATGCTGGTAAAGAATTTGTATGTTCGAAATAGCGTGATTTATTGACCTGATACCTATGCACATTTTAAATTTTCTGATTTCATAGAGGAATACATTTATCCATGTGCTCCATTATTTAAATTTCAGAACTTAAAAAGTAAAATATTTTAAAAGTCTAAACAATCTCAACATTTAAATGTCGTTAGGTACAGCCAACATACAGCACTTGTTATATTTTTTCTTAATTACATCACATGACTGTCTCTGGGAAGCTTCCCTCTCCCTTCTCCACACTGCGACTGTGTCTGACTAAATAGGCATATGTGCACTCATATCTTTTCAGCAATTAGCTCAACAAATTTAAACGTATAATGAGTTGAAAGCCTTTGTTTGCCCCTTTGCATAAAAATACTACGCATTGAAACAATAGCATGCTGTCTCTGAATAAGAGAGAATTGTTATGTTTCAGCTCAGCCAGTGAAGATATTTCTACTAGTCAAGTTTCTTTGCAGAGTAGTTTCACATCATAGTTCAATATATTTCATGTAGGAAACAGGTCAGATATATTTATTGTGTTATAGAAAAGTAAAATGTTATATAGCTTTTCATCTAGAATAATAATTCAGTATGTTTAGCTTAAACGTTACTTTCAGATTCTAATTACATTTAAATAAATGTTTACCATGGCCATATTTTTAGAAACACTGTTTACATTTAATTTTTCTTAAAGACTAGATAGCAATAAATTATAGAAATAAATCTAACATTTTCTGGTAAGTTTCTAGTAAGATATATGTGAGAATTAAATGTAAGCATTAACTGATCTTTTGGGGAGTTCTGTTTGTTTGGTGTTGTTTTGTTTTGTTTTGTTTTCTTCTGGCAGGTGTTTCTTTATGCTTTTGTTCCTTCTACCAAAAAAACCCTGAGCATTTGATCTGAAAACAGTTGAAACTCAGTTTTTGAAATATAAATTCCAGTCCTTGCTTCTTAGCAGGTACAGCACAGTTAAAAGCTTGATAGAACAATGTAATTATTTTAAGTAAATGAAAACTTGCAACAGGTTTTTTACCAGGTAAAACTTTCTCCCTTTGCTGTCTTTTTGATATTTGCTTCTAATACATATGCACCACAAATTTAGCTGTCCACTGACATTAACTAGGAAGATATTCCTTTCAATCTTTTAAGCCAAAATAGTTCTAGTTTACTAATTTGCCTTATATATTACAGAAAGCTATGAAATGTTCAGAATGTCTTTTTAAAATCTACGTCAAAGAATGTTTGGCATTCTTAAGCTTCTTCCATAATTTGTAAAGTTTCTGCAAATGATGGTCTGAAAGAAAAATGCATCACAGCTAGACAGTCACTGTCTGCTTACAGACTTGACTTCCATCCAAATTTTATTCACAGCTAAAAGATTTTTCTTCACTTTTTCACAAAAATATGCCCAGCTGCTATGAAACATTCTGTCTCCAGATATAAAAATTGATTTTAACAGTCTTTTAAAAGTTTGATAAATCTTTTTCAAAGAAAAGTAAAAATAAGATATTGTTGGTAGGCATCATTTAAAAAAAAAAGTTCCATTCAATGTTGTGTATAATTATTTTTAATTTTGTTGTGTTTATTACTTGTAAGCAGGTCAATACTTAATAGTAGTGCTTCGAGAGAACTAACAGAAGCAGTTATAAAACAGATTTCCTTTCTATTGTATTGTCTGAGCAATTAATCTGATAATTAGTGTCATTCTTATTTGTGTTTGAACACAAATTCTGACATCAGTTGTAATTCGTATTTTGATCTTGGCTTAGTTGTATATCTCTAATATAAGTCATTAATCTACATATTAACTTAAAACATAACATTTTTGTTTTGTGTTTTTCTACTTTCTATTTGATAACAAAAACACCTTGTATAGTATTTAATATAGTAAATCTTTTTACTAATCCGTAATACAATATTTCCCATTTTACAGCTTGCAAACAGAACATGTATAATTTTATCATTATAAATCTATTCTATATTATAATACAATGCAATCAAACATGGCAATATCAGATAAAGAAAAAAGGTGGGCTGTAAAGAAGAGGGTAGGAATAGGAAAAGTTACCTTTAAAAATGTCTCAAAATTGTTCAAGAAATATTCTAGGAAACTGTGATGGTACATTGTTTGTTAACTGCTTGCTCACTGTTTGTAAATAGTTTTTCTTTAAAAAAAAAAAAATAGTCATTTGTAAGAATGGGGAGAAAACACCTTCACTGAGCATCCCTTCCTGTGACAAACTTCTGTAATGCAGTCCAGGGCCTTCTCAGAGCTAGAGAGTGCAGAGCTGGAGGGAACCTGACAGCACAGCAGGTGTTGGGGACTCCTTACATGAAAGGGGAACTGACAATTTTGTGTTTTTTTGTTTGGTTTGGGTTTTTTGTTTGTTTGGGTTGTTGGTTTGGTTTTGTTTTTGTTGTAGTTTTTTTGTTATTTGTTTTTATTGTTGTTGTTGTTTGGTTTTTTGTTCCCATAAAGGCCCATTAGAAATAACGTGGAGTTAGCTGTCACCCAGAAAGTGTCTTGAGACTGCATTTGTGCCAGGGGCTGTGTTCTTGCCCTGAGAATACACCCACATAACATGGCACAAAGTAGGCGTCTTGTTTACCCACGGACAAATGTGTGTGAGTGTATTAGTATGTATGTGTCTTGGGGCAGAGTGTGAAGGTGTTATTTCAGTGTGTTAGTGATGTGTATGCTGCATTGCAGGCCATGATTCCCGTTTTCATGTCAAGAAACTGAGAGTATATACTGAACACTTTGGGATGTGGTGATGTATGTCTGAAGATATAAAGCCTGTAAAGTGGTGCTAGAGGACTTTGTAGAATACAGGAATTAAAAGTTGATGCAGTCTTGTCTATCCAGTGTATTGGGAATGGTCCCTGGTTCTTGGTGTCCCTTGAATCATGACCATGTAATGTCTCAGAGAGTTCTGGTAGGCATTACCAGGAAGCAGGCTAAAGATTCTGCAGTGTGGGTACTTGAAGATCCAGTGCTCAAGCTCACCCTTGTCCCTGCTTTATTTAGTGGTAGAGATTTAGACAGAGTGGCTGGCCTGAAAACAACCTTGGAGGAAAATACTCATAGAGCAAGGTCACGGTGGGAAGAGAGAGAACTGTGCACCAACTCCTCTTTCTTTACACATTTCCAAGAACAGTTCTGTGCTGTCTTTTTTTAAAGCTTTCATGTTGTTTTTAGTATTTCTCAGTGAAAACATGCAGTACGTTGTTAGATATTGTTTATTCAATCATAAGTCTACATTAGTGGTTTTATATAAATACTCAGATTAATCAATACCTGGTGTTTAGTTTCCTAATTTTTTGAAATTATTAATTTGTGTAACTTTATAATGAAATTGTCTTTCTTTACCTAGTTATGGATATTTGTGTGTACGTTGCGGGTTCAGGCCAGTAGGGGCAAGGAGAGCGAGAGATTGCACAGATTTCCATCAAGTGACCAGACCTAGTGGGACAGTCTTTCCATAGCTGAAATGCAAGCCTATAGGCCTGAGGGGGTTGGGGAATAGAGATTATCTTTGAATAGCCAGAGCTGGCAGGTCAGTCCATACACAGTCTGTGCCTTGATGTCTGCCCAGTCCTTTATCGGCAGGGTGCTGGTGTATGACAATGATGTGCCTCATACATATATTCACTTGGACTGGAAGTTTTCCACTGAAACCTCCTCTATCACTGCTAATTCCCAGTAGAGTGTATAAGTGAATAATGTAAAACTGTTGTTTCATGAATGCTGGACTAGAATTTAAAACAATCCACTTCATAATATTTTTATATAGTAGATTAATTTTAGCTGTTGTTGAGATTTTAAAAATCTGGAATTTCTTTTTCATATGCATTATTCCATCTTTTTAAGTTAAACTAGATTCTTATCATCTTATTCTTACCATATCCTTAAAATTGATTGGAGCTTTTAGGATTTTGGTGAGGTTATTAATACACTTTTTTTGAACAGTTTCACCGTGAAAAGATAAAATATGTAGTCAGGTTTGGGTCATAAAATAGCTTCTGCGTCATTTGTCCCTTCATTATAACATTCATCGAATTTCTTGAATGTCACTTTGTTGATTACCAAGTGCCAAATGGAAATAATTCTTAATGTCACAGTATTTCAAATGGACAATTAAATTTGAATCCCAAATACTATTAAAAACAATTCATACTGTTAGTTGTTACTGAAGTAAGATATAAGGGATATATTAAGCAACAGCTGAAGATTTATCATTCAGGCGCAGAAATATCTACTAGTAAGATTTTCTGTAGAGATTGATTTGTTTCGCTAAAGAGTTGCTTCAAAGATCTTCAATACTTTATTCTTTCCAAGTCTTATCACCAGCTGTGTGGTTTCTCCATTCAGCTCATAAACAGACATTAACTTCACACTTTGACGGAAATTGATTTGACATGCGAACACCTCAACCTGTTACAAAGTCAGCATATCCTCCAGAGCAGCCCTTTTGTCATTGCTCTCTTGTTTTATTAGCAATTTAAAGTGGGTTATTCAAGATGAAATAATAATTTATCTTTACATTGCTATGAAATTTGAGAAAAACAGTAGTTCATAATCCAAAACCTTGCTAATTTTTAGACTTCTCTTCATTTAATGTATTTGCTATATATATGGTACTATTGTGCTGGTCATACCGGTGACTGTATGAAAGCCACAATTAAGCTTGTTTATACATAATTGTAACAGACACAGGACTTGTAGCAGTTTGCTTGGCTTATTTGTGTTTTTTTGGTGTGGTTGTTTTTGTTTTGTTTTGTTTTGTTTTTTATGTTTGTGCAATTAACCTCCACAGAAAAATAATATTCAGAGTAAGTTTTTTTTCACCAAAAACACCTATTTTTAAATCTCCAGCATAATTCAAGCTACCCTTCTTTTTTCTTCTGGGTGTGAAAGTCAAAAATATAATTAAATAGAATTAAATAGAATTTTCCAACTGAGATGTTCAGTCTATCTATGCAAAGTCAAATACATGGCTAAAAATGCCCATGAAGACTCTGTAACATGCTTTTGTGAAATTCCAGTTGCTTAATTACTTTCATTGAGAAGAACACATTAATTTTCTTATTTATTTATTATTTCTTTGTATGTATACTATCCCAACAAAATATGTACATGTAGGCATGCAGTGTTTTGGTATGGTCATGTGGAATATCTTACAGAGTGAATTCTAAGCTGTGAGGCTTCTTCAATTTGTAGAGTAGTTTTATCTTAGGTTATGTTCCTCAGAAAGTGTGTTATACTAGGGAGGAAAAGGTCTTGTTTACCTTGTCCTTGTTGCTAAAGTCTTGGTCAGGTTGACAGCTTTGAAAAGAGAAGGAAAGAATGCCTGCTTTAAGCATGGCCTAGGATTCTTGAGTGTACAAGAGGACAGGAGCAAAGAAGTAAGCAGGAACAGCAAAAAAGTTGTAATCATACAAGATACGGATATGAATAACAGGAAACTCTTTGTAGGCAGAATGGGGGCACGTGCAATAGAATCTCAGAGTTAATCAAAAAGAGAAACTTTTTCTTAGAGACCTTAGTGGAAATTGTGCATCCCCCCAAAATGCTAAAAGTTGCTGCACTGAGTGCAATCCTGGAGGGTGGGATTTGTCCTGCAAGGACAGCATATAGGAGCATAGAGCCTTTCTTATTTTTCTTCTTTATTTTTTCTTTTTTTCTTTTTTCTTTCTATTTTTTTTCTTCTTTTTTCTTTGTGGTTTTTTTTTTTACCTTTTCTTTCTCTTTTTTCCTTTATCTTTTATATTTTTCTTTTTTCTCTTTTCTTTCTTTTTTTTTCTTTTCTTTTTTGTTTCTTTTTTGTTTTTCTTTTTTCCTTTTTTCTTCTTCTTCATTTTTTTCATTTTTAATTTCTTTTTTCATTTTTCCTTTTTCTTTTTTCTTTTTCATTTTTAATTTTTTTTTGTTTTTCCTTTTATTCAGAAGAATGTTTTTAGAGCAACACTTCTTCCCTCTTACTTCTTTACTGAAATAGCATAAAATATATTTAGAAGTCCACACTGCATTAATATTAGTATGTTCAGTTGCAGTGTAGTCACTTTTCATATTTCAAGTACTACCAATGCATCTTTCTCCCTCTTTATCCTTATGCATGGGTAGTTTCCAAGGCTGATAGCTTTCATTTGAGCACTGACTGCTTCTATAACCTGTATTAGAAGCTTACCAGCCTTTAAACTCCAACACATCCCATGCATAATATCTCTTTAAATCTTGCATTTTGTTTGGTGAAACTGGACTCATCACTCCTGATCTTTAAAGAGGAGGAACACCCATTGTGTGGTACAGAAGTAGATAGATACTCAAGGAAAATAAGATCTTCCTGTCTAACATTAGTTTTATTTTACAAACTCTCAGTTGCCACAGGTTTGAAATTTTGATGTTTGTTTTTCCCTTTGAAAAGTATGAAAAAAACACAATGCTTATGTGGGTACATACGCACAAGAAGACATACATCTAAAATATATGTCCCTAGGCTACAGATGTTGAAAATACTATGACCGCTATTGGTTGACTGTTTTTCTGTAATGTAATTTCTATAACGAATTATTATGATTGGGCTAAAAAAGTATATACTAAGTTAGTTGAAGCAGTTATATTGCCTAATGATGGTTCTTTTTGCACATTTATGCTTTGAGATACTACCATTATCTAATTTTAATCTATTTAATATGTGCTAAATTGATTTTCTCTGATGCCAGTTCTTAATTAGGATGTCATGTATTGCTAATTTAAGCAGTTGAAAGAAGTCCAAAGATATGGTGTCAGCCAAGTTTATAGTCTAAAAATCATATTGTTTGTATGATGTGACCGGTTTTCCATAAAACCACGTTAATTGGTGTTATATTTTCATCTTTTAACGCTTTAGAAATAGACTCTTCAGTTTTGTGTTCCATTACCTTGCTTAGGGTTAGTGTTGGCTTTACAGTCGTAGAGGAACCCAGGTCAATTTGCTTACACTTTTAATATATTGGTAGCACATGGATTATTTTCTAAACAAGTGCCATGTCTTCCCTGACAGGTCTTAAGATAATATTAGGCAAAGATGTTCCAGGATATTCTGTTGCAAAGGAAGAATGTCACTTTCCCAGTTTGAGGGGACAAATAATATAGACATACATTTGCATTTGGGTCCTCTTTTCTCCAGTTTTTGAGACGGTTCTTGCATGTGATTTTGTCCAGTAATCTCTTAACTCCCATGTCCTCCATAGATTCTTGAAGATAATTTCTAGTAGTTCATAGACTATTTCAGTTTAAGTACTTCAATGTAAATTTAATTAGACCTAGGCCCTGTTCCCTTAGATACGTCTAAATTACCAAATAATCATTAACATGTTCTCTTTGTATCCTGCTCTTAGTTTATCTATCAATTACTTTTTTTTTTTTTTAATGGAAAAGTGAAGAAGGTGTTCTTCATTCTTCTTTCCTGGTAGCTATTTTTTTTTCTCTTACATTTAATAACTTTCCACATAGTCTCTTATTGTCTTTTACCTCATTCCGTGGTGCACCTTTTCACAATATTCAATTTAATGTTATTCTGATAATTTCAGAGACAGCTGCACTTGCTTTTACTGTACTTCCTGTTTTCTAGCATAACATGTTAATTTTCATTCCACAGGATATCTTTGGGCTGACTTTTGTCCAGGGTGTTGCTCAGCCTTTTGTATAGACAGGCTGTACTCTTTCTGCTAGTAAAGAAACATGAACTCTGCAATTTGAGCAATATGTTATTCCTCATTGCAAAACATTAGAATAAAAATTTACAGTGAGACTGAAAGCCCATTGCATGTTGATAGTACAAAATAAAGAATGTTTAAGGAAAAAATGGTGAAGTACACAGTGATAAATCAAGAGGCAGAGATAATGCCAGAGTACTTTCCTTGTTTCCAGTGATGCATAGTTCAAATACTTCCTCTTTGTCTCTGAATTGGATTTTCTTACATATATTTGTCCAATCACTTTTTGAATATATATATATATATATATTTCACTTCCTCAAAAAGGAGACTTCTGGTCTTTTTAATTGTCCTCAGTTTCTAAGAAACAGTAACTTTGATCTTTTGTTTTCCTTCCCTACTTCTGGTGTCCTTATTTATATGGAAGAACAGAACTACATGTAGTATTCAACGTACAAATGGAATAGGTTTTTGCATTATCTCAGAATAGTATGTAAGATTAATTGTAAACAAAACAACATTTTTCTGCATTCTCTAATGGAATATTGACATACATAGAAAATATTAAAATTAAAGGACATACTATTTGAAAAGGTTTGATATAATTTTCTTCTCAAATAGTTTTATTACTTTCAAGTTTTTTAATATTATATGATACAATATGTTATTATTACCAACAAGCCATCCATATGCTATGATAGTGAACTGTTAGCTCAAGTGAACTTCCTATAAAAAGTTTCCATGTTGGTTTTCCATTTATCTGATTCTAAGGCCATGTTTTTTGGGTTTTGTTTGTTTGTTTGTTTTAATATTGACAGAAATTCAATAAGGCAGAAGCAAAAAAAAAAAAAAAAAATTCTACTGGGTATGTCCTGTGGCCTTTTTGATAACAGCAAGGACAAAAAATTTCAGAGAAATTGTGAGACATGGCTGCTGGGAGCTGTGTGACCTGTGAAGGAGGCCTTCTTGTTTTATAGTTGGAGACTGATAATAAATTGTACTATAAAATTTATTTGAAGAAATTTACTGGAACAATGATAAAATTGTGATCATCTATAAAATTAGCATGTAAGGCCACCCTGTTTTTAGCTTCAGGACAACCTCTTTTTAGCTTTAATAGACACTTTAACAGTCCAATTACATGCTAAATGATTTTTTTTTCTATTAGTTTTGATTTCTCATTTTAACTTTAATTAGTTGTTCCCATGTTCCTTTGCAGAAATCATATATATATAATTTCATTCCTTCACCTTATGTCATTTCCTGTGATCCAGAGCATATTTCTCTATCTATTCTTTTTGTATAAGGGTTTATCTTTGTATAATGATTTCTCCATTTGTTTTTAAATTCCCATAATTTTCCCACGTCTTATTGAAATTATTAATGATTATTAATAGAAACAAGTATTATACATGCATTTCAAAGAAGGCTGAACTGTTTACTAATGAAAACAGTAGCATTTTGTCCTTTCTTTGTTATTTGTACTGCCAGGTCTTTGTCTATTTTTAAAACAGTATTACCTATGGAACAGAAGGGACCTCCAATAATGTCTGGTTCCTTATCCTAAACCAAAACTATTGCCATATAAGACTAAAAGTTCACGTGTAATTTTGCAACTGGTTAACTTTTATAAACGACTATGGTTTCCAGTGAAGGAAGAAAAAGCATAGTTCAGAGGAATACAGTATTGTTTTGGGATACCCAGTTGAATTTCCTTCTCCATCTTAAGTTCGTTGTGCAAATCTTTTAAAACGGTAATCTATAAACCTGTTCAGAATTGGTAGAACTCTCACTGATTCTGCTTTCTATTTTTCTTATGGTGCAGACTTGGAGAACCATGATCTCTGTTCCTGCCATTGAAGAAGTATTTATGGTTTTAAATATTTACTGTGTAATTGAATAGTGGCATTAAAGCCACAATGGCTTGAAGACAGAGATGAACAAGTATATAGATAGAATTAATGTCTCCTTGACCCATTTTGGAACTTGTCCTTTTATAACTCATCTGCCTAACAAAAATTAACAGAGATAAATTAGTTAACAGAGATATTTGCTTTATGTCACATTGCAGTTGCAGACTTTTTCTGTGTATATGTTAATTCCCTTTCATTAAGTGGGTTTTTAGTGATGTAGTCTGGGACTGAAATTTGAATTCTGATAGTGAGATGGAAGATACAGAGTCATAATGTGCTACTGATCCAAATAGGTTTTACTATTGAAGTTGGTGGGAAGATCAGCTTAAATCTTTGTGGCATACTATAAATAGTATAAGAGTTGGAATAGTTAAACCACAGCATTTGTCATGTCACAGCTTCTTCTATATACCATGTTTTTTCTGTCTCTTTACTAAATTTAAGGCAGTGTTATGTAAGCTTCAAATTCCACTGTGTCAGGTATCATGGCTGTTAACACAGGGACATCTTAGGAATAAGAGAAAATAAACTAAATGATCAATTTTCGTGTATTTAATGAGTGAATTTATGAGGCCTGTCATTTAAGAGTTCAGATGGTAAGCTGAAAAGGTCCTATCTGACATGGAAATAAATTTCCAAACTATTTTGCTTGACTTGGTTTGGCTTTTTTTCATAAATGTCTACCTGTGTCATCTTTCAACTTCTCTTGACCCATCTAGACTACAAGAAAGGTGGTAATTATGAAATGTTGACAAAATCATTATTTCAGGTTTTAGCAGTATTGACTTCAACTTTTGGACAGACCTTGAACTACTGAAGTTTACTTATCTATCTCCTCTTTGAAACAATGGATTGTTATGTAACCTACATGTGTTTAAAACACTTATTCAATTTAAATATTATTTATACAGCTGAATTATGAAAGTGTGAGGATATTAGTAATGCTCTGCTGGTAAAAGTTATATTTAATTATTTGATGATGATTCACTAGTCAGCTAAGCTAGAATATTTGATAGTGTGAATGAAAGCATAGTGGCATTAATAATTTCCTTTTAACTCTGTATTTGTAAGGGGGAAAAAAAAGTAAATTAATGCCAAATTCAAGGCTGCCTAATGATATAGTATATGAAGTATTTTATAATAAATTTAAGTTACCTGGGTCAAAGTAATATAAAGCCTTTTTATCAAAAGACTTGAATTGCAATGTGACACCTTTCAAGAAGTAGTCATAATGCTTACTTAGATGCTTAGTATCACTTTAGAATTGCTGTATTTATTTCTGGGAAAGAAAGCATGGCAACAGAAAAGTCTTTGATTACATTCAGAGGGATGTGATCTTCTTGTCAGAAATCTAATCTTATCATTCTCCCAACATTAAAGAGAGTATTCCCTGAAACTCAGAAAATATTTCTGGTTTACAAACAAGATGAAAAGTCACTTTCCCCAGGCTACTGAGAGTACATGAAAGCCATAAACTATTGAATAAGATCAATGTTAGTATTTTTGGTAACCACAGAAGCTGATGTTCACTTTTGAGCTTGAGAGCTTATTTGCAAACTTCATGAAGTTCACACAGCTCTAAACACTCAGATCAAAAGAAGTTGAACACTGAATGAGTATACAGAATAACCCTAAAGTAATAGGATTTTTATTTTCATACTTTAAATAGGTTAGCACAGCTTTTATTTTCATGTTTGTCATTTTAAGAACCACTTCTGTCCCATAGGGTTTCTCTAAAAACTCAACATAGCTCAAATTGACTTGATCAGAAGAATGTTCTCTTTTTAGTAAACAGATATATAGCCTCTCTCTTTGCAATTTATGAAGCAGAATAATTGGTGCCTGTGTTGAAGTAATAGGCATAATGCACCTCAACTGAATTTAGACATTTAAAAAATTTGTTCTCTGATAAATCATTGAAAGCTGGACAGGCACCAGAAGAGACAATAAAATAAAATGCTGTGTTAAATCCCAGAGGACAGAAAAAATGTTGGAATCATTACATGCCTGTACTATTCTAGATCAAGATATAAAGTAGCATTCTTTATGTATAAATACAAAACTCTGAATATGACCGTTTCAGACTTCCGTAAGTTTTGCTCTGTCATTAATATCTGTGATGAAAAGGTAGGGATAATGATTTTAAACTAAAAGAGGGTAGATGCAGGCTAGACATAAGGAAGAAATTTTTTACTATGAGGGTGGTGAACCACAGTAACAGGTGGTTCATGCCCCAACCGTGGAGACATTCAAGACCAGGTTGAACGGGGCTGTGATACACCTAATCTAGTTGAAGACATCCCTGCTCATGGCAGGGGCAGCGGACTATACAACCTTTAAAGGTCACTTCCAACCCAAACTATTCTATGATTCTGATTCTGTGATTCTGTTAAGGATAGATAGTCTTCATTTCAAGGTTTGTGAAGATGTAGATTTCTAGAGCTGGATGGAATTTTTTGGGCTTTTTATTTTCAAAATGTAAATAAGATGTCTTAAGAAGTGTTTTATAAATTTGTGACATTTGCTTAATTGTTTTTTATGTTCAACAAACAAGCACAAAGCATGAAAGTTAAGATAGAAATAAAGCTGATATATTTCATTTTGACTTTTTTATGTTTGGGTTTTCAATGTAAAAGAATTTGATTTAAAAATTCCTCTAATGTATTTTGAGGGAGGACATAATATTAATCATTAAAATATCTTTATGAGACAGATTTTATTAAACTTTTTTTTTCCTGAAGAATAAAAGTATTATTAAACAAACAAACAAAAAACAACAACAACAAAAAACATTAAATTGGCTGGTATATTTTTAACTACTTTTTTCAGCTTTAAAAATTCTGATTATATCTCCGCTGCATATAAAGTTTGGCATTCTTGGATGAAAGGTGATATATTAAGAAGTGCAAAGTATTTGCTTAGTCTCTAAAGTTCATCATGCATTCTTGCCTTCTTCAGAAAGGACTTGGTTCTGATTAAAGACATACTGTACTAGTTTTCTTTGAAAAAGGAATTCTCAACCCACCAAAAAGCTATATTCACATTAATTTGTGTTAAAATCTTTGATTTGCTGATCCATAATTCTCTGCTAGGGCTTAGTGTATCTCCTGAGAGTAAGGAACCATCCTGACTTGTCGTCTGCTTCAGTAAATTAATTAATTAAAGTTATTTTGGTACTTCCTTTGTAGACCATGCAAAGAAACACTTGTTGCAATCTTTTAAGGGGTGCATCTTCAGCTGTGACCTTTCAAAGCCTTGCAGACTGCCTCCTCAGGCTCCTGCCTGAAACATTATTGCCCTGATCATCAAGACAAAAGTTTTTTGGAAAAGAGTGTTTATAATAATTCTCAAATGCCGGATTAGATATAGGTCTGCTCTCATTGGAGGTGATGAACTTTTAAAATGTGATTAAAATGTGGGTTCTGATTTGCTGTAGCTCTGCACATTTCAGTGTAAGATGTGGAGCTTTGGATATCTGGGAACACACAGGCTTCTAGTGCTATTCTGTGGCAGTAGGAATTTGCATCTCAGTAGGAACAGGCAGGTGAAACTACATTAAAGCATTTGTAAATACATATAATTTTGAATCTTGACTTATACATATTATTTAAGATATTGCTTTGCTGGTGTTTTATTATATTTGTGTACGGGACTTTTTGGAAGATATTTTCATTTAGTTGAGACACCCCAGATCTGGTAAGACAAATTATTTAAATTATGCAACTGACTCTGGAACTGTTTTGAATTCATAAATAGAATAGTTAATTTTAATTTTATCTTCTAAGTTAAGATTACCAAGAAAAAAAATATGTACCTCTTTTCATCCAGATGAGTAACCTGTTCTTTTATAAAATATGTGGCATACCTTTCTGAATATGCTTGTCAACAGTCAGTTCACAACTGTTTTAAGGGTAAAAACATATTGGATTTACTTTATATATAATAATAACGCCACCCTGCATCTTAAAATTTCTGTTGGAGTTAGCATGTCAAGATAAATACTTTTGCAGTGACTTAGCATTAGTAGACTTGATATTTGACAGCATATATATTAATGGCATTAAATTATATTAATATTTGATACGATTTGGTGAATGGAATTTTCTTAGTATCCTGAATGTTTCAGATTTTGTACTTTGGATTGAGCTGGGAAACATTTAAATGACAAGAATTTTATCACTACTTTCATTCAAATGAGGTTGACATAATTTTACTAAAGATGTGGAAACACAGTCTATAGAACCAGAAGTGCTTTGTTGTTATTTTTACTGCTCGAATGGAAATTAATAGAAAAACTACTTTAAATTTAATGGCAAAGAAATGAAACCTTCATTTTGGATGAAAAGCCATGCATAGATAATTTGTAAGATGATTCAGCATTTCTATCACAGGCAATTAATATCTACGTTTTCTTTCCCAATATTCTTGTTATTCATGAATTTCAAAATACTTGGGTTTTTTAATATTCTTAGCTCATACATGTACATTCAATATCTACAAATCAAATAATTTAAATAGCAGATCTCCTAGAGAATATCTAGGAAGTATAATCCAAAATTATATTCTCTTTTCAGTGTAGCTTAATGCAGCTACCTCTAATTTGAAGTATGAGATGGAGAAATAATTCCTCAGTTTTGTTTTTATTATATTTTAGTGCTTAAATTGAAATTCCTTGACTCTATCAGTAAATTGGACAGTTTTAATTGTATTGCAGATAGCCCTATAAATGTAATTGAAGTTATGACAGTTAAGATTCTTTATTACTAGTACGTCAGTACCAGAAATAAGATTTATACATAATATGTCTCCATGGTTAGAATGCAGACTATCATCTATGACTTTGTAATTTTACCTTCAAATATGATGTAATTCAGTGCAGCCATGCAGTTAAACATGAGTATTTTGTTATCTTCAGCAATGCAGGTATGGAAGCTATTAGCTTGTGAATAGACTTTAGATCTTAAGTCATCTTCAAGGTGGTTTTACAGCATTTAGCTCTAGTTCACTTTCAGCTGTAAACATTAGTTTAAGGCATAATGCCAACTATTTCTAATGTACTTCTGATACTGACATATAAATTGCTTGCAAGTATGTTTTCCTATTGTTGCTCTTGATTTTTTTGATATTCAGAAATTGAGAAAGGAGGTTGTGGAGATCCTGGAATTCCATCATATGGAAAGAGGACTGGCAGCAGTTTTCTGCATGGTGACACACTTACCTTTGAATGTCAAGCAGCTTTTGAACTAGTGGGAGAGAGAACGATTACCTGCCAACAAAACAACCAGTGGTCCGGCAATAAACCCAGCTGTGTTTGTAAGAATTATTATTATTATTATTATTATTTTTATGCATTATTTTTATGACCTTAGCCTCTTGCTTTTCTTAGCATTTGTGACTAGCCAGAAGGAAAACATTTAAAAAGACCTTGAAGACTTTTTCAGTCATATATGGGGTTTTTTCAGTTCGCTAAATGGTAGCTCATTTATGAGAAGCATTATATAGGACTGTTTTAGAATGTTTGTTCCCCTTGTTTTATATTTAATTGAACCATTTAACATTCTTAATGTAACTGTGTGTTGAATAAGATTCTAAATGAGCAACTCCTAATAGCATATAAGTGTTTAAAAGGACTTTGTAGCATACACACATAGATTCTGGTAGTGCAAAGCAGCCTGCAGATACATAAGAAAATATTGTATTGTATTGTTTTGTTTTCCTGATATCCTAATAAAGCATTAAAATTAATATAAAGGTATATAAAAATACCCACCATGGAAAAAGGGTAGGTAAGGTCATTGGTCATGGATTTTGTTTTAAAAGATAAAATGTGTTTGTAGGTAAGCTTGTAGATGGATTTGAATAGAGGTATTGCTGGTATGTTTTTTAACTTTTTTATTTTTCTTCTTGTTCTATGGTAAAACAGAGTAAATCTTTCTAGTACACAGGTATATGAGGCACTTCAGTCCTCCAGACCACATTACCTTTCCTTATAAAGTGTCTTATAACTCAGTACTGGATTTTGAAAACAACCTTACTGGTGTGTCCAGTTCTACTTGGGCATGTATGTATTTTGCAACTGTGTTGGTATAGGACTTACCAAACTGAGTAAGCTTTCTCTGGACTGGAAGAAGTCTCTATATGCCCGTGCAATGTTGAAATGTGTCTAAGCACATAAGGCCTGGACATACAGACAGTGTCCAGACAATTCCCTTTGAAGACAGAAGTTGCATTTCTTCATGGTGTTGTATTGCATTGGGTTGATATATTAATTTCTGTTGGTAACAGTGTGAAATATTTTACTTTGCTCCACTGTTTGATGGGCACATGCCCTATAAAAGACAATGGAACCTAAATTTACAACATCTATTTACAAACACTGACTTCAGTTTCATACATTTGAAGAGCTGAGTAATGTTTATCCTTTGTGTTAATTAATGTGCAGTGAGCCTCCTCTTTCTGAATGTACTGTACTTCTCACTAAAGTATCAACCACAAGCTTTTGACTCTAAAATCAGTTAGGAATTGTCTTGATGAAAAAGGGCCCAAAGGAATTAAAAAGGATGAGAGTTACGAATAATTTTTGTTTAATTGTTTAATCATTTAATCATGTTTGTTTAATTGTTTAATAAGTTTGTGCTGTATACTGTTAAGAGTTGTTGATGGAGGCACTTCTAAATTTCTACTATTATTAATGCTTTGTGTACTACAGATAAAACTGGCCTTTGTGCTTGATTTTATGGATCACTAAATACATTTTCACACATATTCCTTTTAGAAAATAAAACACATTTAAATACTGAGGTTGCATTTTCATTTCAGAACAGACCTGCCAATTTTTTCCAAATTCTGACACATCAGTCATTACTTTTGCTTTCTTTGGCATTTTCTACATGCTTCTAATCACATTTTGCAGGCCTTTGTGAATCCACTTAGCCTCACTTGGGGAAATAAAAACATGCAAGGCTGACATGTTATATTGGAGAAATGTTCTGACAGTCTAAAACATTTCCAGGTTGCACGTGTGGTAGTTTTGACATCCAGAGTTCTAAAGAATAAAAAAGAATAAAAATTTAAATACAAGCATTTATAATGTTTGTTGATAGTATTTTGAGAATCTATTATTGTTTTCTTTAGTCTCATGTTTCTTCAACTTCACTACACCGTCTGGAATTATTCTCTCTCCAAATTATCCTGAGGAGTATGGGAACAATATGAACTGTGTTTGGTTAATTATCTCAGAGCCAGGAAGCAGAATCCATCTGATTTTCAATGACTTTGATGTAGAACCTCAGTTTGACTACCTTACAGTGAAAGACGATGGGATTTCAGATTTGCCACCTCTGGGCACTTTTTCTGGCAATGAGGTCCCTTCTCAGTTGGCTAGCAGTGGACACATAGTAAGACTTGAATTTCAGTCGGATCACTCTACGACTGGAAGAGGATTTAATATCACTTACACAAGTAAGAACCTCTGCTTTTATTTTATACCTAGTCTTAAAATCAAGCTATCATTCTTCATGATAATGAAAAATATAACATGTTTTTTATAATACAGAAATAAATTGTTATGCTTGTATAATTGCACTGCTTTCAGCTGTCTCCCTGATATATACTAGCTTATCTGAATCTTTATCATTTATTTATTTCAACTGTGATAGTGCTGAGCAATTCCCTTCATTATTTAAGGGCCTTTCTGGTTGCCACTGCATAAATGCAGAGAATGCAAATAACGTCTGGATCATTCCAATCAAACATTCAGTGCAAGTGTTTTATATACTTCTCATAGGAACCAGCAGGAATAAGTTCACAGAGGTGTTAAGCTTATGTCCCAAATATGGGGAATATGGAGATATTAAGTTGAAAAGCATAGAAGTATAAAAAGCTACTAGATCATCATTGCAAATAGATAGCTCTGGGAACATGCTTTGCTTTTGCATTTTGTCTCTCAGTTAGACGATGTGGTGTCTAATAATATAGACCTGTCTTTTTCTCTTTTTTTTTTTTTTTTCTGATACACATAATAGTTAGTCTCTGTGGTTTCTCTAGTGTCTAGAAGTGTAGCTGATCTTGTGTAGACATCTTTCCTATAGGTGTGCATGAATTCAAGAATAATTCTTCTCTCCAGCTACCTTTTCTTTAAGAATGTACAAAATTTAGCTGCAACTGCTCAACAAGTTCAGAAGTTGTTAAATGTGGACCTGGCAGTCATATACATATAGAGGGCTACTGAAAGCACAAATCTTTCCTGTTTGGGAAATGAGGCTAAAAAATATCTGGCTACAGAGAGCCATCTCTTCTTTTGTTATATGAAAGGTATCACTAAACAGTACTCTTAGTTGAAAACTCTACTAACATCATCATCACATAGAAAATATTATTACATCTGCTATGGACTGCTAACTCTCTTAGAAATTTTATTAGTCATTCAAAGATATTACTTTGTCGTGGTTTAACCCGAGCTAGCAATGTAACTACAATAGCTGCTCACTCACCCCCCTCCCCAACCCCAAAATAAGGGGGAGAATCAAAATAGAAGGGAGAAACTTGGATTGAGATAAACACAATAAGTATATATAAAGAATAGAAGTAGAATCTAAAATAAAAGATACTCAGTGCAATTCCTGATGAACTCCATCCGCACCAAGCAGCCAGTCCCAGGAAACACCACCATGGTCCCAACAGCCAATCCTGGAGAGAGAAAAGAAAAACGAAAAAAAGAAAAGCAGAAAGGCCCAGAGGCCTCATCAACTTCCTCAGCCTGATCTGGTGGCTTATAATAGACACCTACAACCGTATCACCCCTGCCAGCCTGCCCCTTGATCCTGACCCATACACTCTCTTTTTTTTGTTTTGTTTTGTTTTGTTTTTTTTCAGAGATTAAAATGAATTTATTATTTCACAGTCTGGTATTTACATCACATCTGGAGCAGGTTATTACATACCCCATTACAAAAACGACTAAATAAGGGATGTAGGCAGCTGCCCGCACACCAGCATCCCTGGGCAGCATTGTGGCCCTGGCCCTCTCTGAGCTAGGATGTCCCCGTGGGGGTCATGGATGCCCGGGGAGGTGTTTGCCCCACTGCAATGCTCTTGCTCAGGCCACATGCCACCGACTCCACCAGCACAGCAGCCCCGAGGTCCCCAGCCCCGCTGACATCAGGAACATGGAGGTTCCATCCTCTACCCTCAATGAACTGTAGATTCAGGATCAATATCAGCAACTCAACAGATAAACCACAATGTTAGACGCTTACAAAATCTTAGAATATAGAATCCCAGAATATCTTGAGTTGGAAGAGACCCATGAGTATCATCAAGTCCAACTCTCTGCTCCTCACAGGACTACTTAGAAGTAAACTAACGTCTTCCAGGCACTTCTTGAACTCTGAAAGGCTTGGTGCCATTACCACTATTAGCTCTTCCTTGCGCTGCCTGGTTTATCTTAGCACATATAAATTTATAAATACTTTTCCACTCTAATCCATCACCATCATCCTACCATACCAAGATATACGTACACACCTTTCTCTCACAGAGCGCATGAGTTACAACCCTTTTTCTTTGAAGTGGGTTCCCCTATTTGCACACACCTCCTGAAAGGCAGGGAAGTCCTCTAGCTTTACATACACCCACACTGCTGCTCTCTGCAACTACTGGTAAGAACATGCCCCATGAAGTCACACATGCACATGGAGGAGTGTGTCCCTGTGGGTTGGACTCTGTGTTGCCACCCCACTAGATGAAGCAGACTGCTTTCAGCATCCTACTGGGAGTTTGCTCTGTCTGGCCCAGGCAGTGGCCACAGATTTTAGCAGCAGCCTCTATTTCTGTCAGGTTAGCTGCAATGTGAAATCACCCTTCTCATTAGGGTAGATGCAAACAGAAGGAAATTTAAGCAAAGTGTTCTTGTGTATCTAAGCCACATATAACTGAAAAGCCTGAGAATTTGAACTATGTGAATGCCATTGGATTTAATGCTGACTTTTATTTAGGAGTTTTCTATTATATGCTTTCAATTATATTGTAATCTTGTTACCTGTCAAGGGCTATTCCCCCTTATTGTTGTTATTATTTTTATTATTGTTGTTATTACTACTGTTGTTAATATTATTATGTTTTTTATCAGCCTTTGGTCAGAATGAGTGCCATGATCCAGGCATTCCTATAAATGGGAGGCGTTTTGGAGATAGATTCCTTCTGGGAAGTTCTGTTTCCTTTCACTGTGATGATGGCTTTGTGAAGACCCAAGGCTCTGAATCCATAACATGTATTATGCAAGATGGAAATGTAGTATGGAGCTCTACAGTCCCCCGTTGTGAAGGTAAGAACACAATCTTTACTTTGCAACTACAGTTTGAATAATGAAGCTATTTACATTTAGCTTACTCTTTACATTTCACACATAAATAAGGCTGCTTTAGCTGAAGTTATTAATTCATCTTATTTTAATACTCTCCCAGTCAAATAAGAGAGAAATAATAGAAACAAAATAGCTTGCTTTTATAGTCTTGTAATAAATTAACCTCCTAAATATCTGGTTACTATTCTTTTCAAGATCTGATTGTCACTATCATTACTCAGTTCTGAGTACATAGCTGTTAGAACAGTTTTGACTGTAGTATTCTGAAGAAGATAATTATCTCCCACATGGAAAAGTGACGTGAAGTTTCTATTTAGAAGTCCTTTTAAAATATTTACATCTTTGTTTTTCTCAGAATGAAAGTATACCTGAATTTCTATATGTAATATATTAACCTGCAGTACATTTTTTCCTGAGGAATACAGTGAAAATCAGAGCTATGTATAATATTCATTATATTCTCAATTTTTTTTTTTTCTTTCCCTAAGATCAACTATATTTAGGATTAAATCTCTCTTTTGGGTGAAATACAGCTGTGAGGAAAAAAAAAATCGAACAAAGAAAAAGTAGGCTGATTCCTTGATGATTAATAATGATGGGTCCTAAGGCAAGACATACGAATGTACTTAATAAATAACTAGAGTGTGTCTGCCAGAAGTATATGTTCAAAAATTTGTATATATTTTAGTAAACAATAGATATATAGTCAGACACTCAATTAAATGGTACCTTTTCAAAGAAAATTATCCAAGCTTTCTAATTGGTGTAAATCTCACACTTCCAATAATTTCAGTGTCATTGTAGTAACTTAAGGATCTGGATCATATAATTTATATGATTTCTGCTATTTAGGGAATTTGACAACCTAGATTGCATAATACTGCTCATTTCTATGAAAAATCAGAGATACTGGAAAAAAAACATGTTAGCAGCCTGGTAGAAGTACTGTATGTGAATCCAGAAGTTACACTAACAGGATTTATCCTGATTAAACCATGTAATGAGTTATTTAGTGGAACAGGTTTTTTTGGCTTGAACAAAACCAGCCCACCCTAAAGCAGAGAGCAGGGCACAGTTCTTCATCAAAAGATGTTTTCTCCATTTGAAAGTCTATACACAATCAAGAAAGTATTCAGTGTAATCTTGTTGTCTTGAGATGTCTCAGATGTTGTTGCTTTGGTTTGTCTTTATAAGCAACACCTGAACTATGTGGAATAAGTCATGTGTTACAGTCAGGTGATAATCAACAGTCTTCTGGTTGTTCTTGGTTTTAATATGACAAAATTTAATTTAAAAAAACTCCATGGAATACATTTACTTCTTCATTAACTATATACTTGTTATGTAAATGCCATTTTCCTGGACAAACCTTTTGCTCCATAGACAATTCAGTGTGTATGTTTCATGTTTTGTGGGTTGCTTTTTTCTCCCACTTTCTTAAATCTGGAAGAACTTCCCAGAGACAAGTGCTGCTTATGAATGAAATCAAATAAACTCTCTGAGTTCATTTTTTTTTCTTTTGTTAAAAACATTGATTCAAAACCAGGAACATTAATTCACTGCTCAAAAATACACTTTACTGTTCATTTGCATATGGCATAATAGATTTGCTTGTCACTACTTAGAGAAACCGAAGGAAAGTGTCTAGATTTCCTGCACTACAAAATGGAATTTGCTCATAGTGATACCACTGACTACTTGAGGGTAATACAAAGGATACATATATAAATTTACAAGGCCCTTGAAACCTTTCTGTTTCAGACTGCTCCATAGCCTTCGGTAAAATATAACATCCTAAAGCCTTGTGCTATGACAGCTTATTTTTTTAAGAGACTTATGTTTTCCAAAATACGATCAATCATTTCTGCTGTTATTTAATCCTGCACCAAAGTCCTCTGATTCTGATTTGTAAAATATTCACCATCTAGCCCTGTTGCTTCCATAGCCCTATAGCAATACTTTTTCTCCTTTTCTGGAGGAGCATCAAGTTAGAGAACATTGAAACAAATTTGACATTCAAGAAAGACCCTGATAGCATGCATCCAAGAAGGCTGAGGAAACCAGCCAATAACATTGCAAAGCCACTCTCAATCATCTTGGGAGAGTCATTTAAACCAGGGAGGTTCCTGAGTACTAGAAGAAAGCAAGTTCCTATCTTCAAGGAAGGAAAGGAGGAGGATATGAGGAACTGCAGGTCTCACTTCAATCACTGGGAAAGGTTATGCGGCAATATTCCTGGAAACCATTTCCAAATAATAAAGAACAATATGGTGACTGGGAGCAGTCATAATGGATTTATGAAGGGATAATCATGCCTGACCAAGATGATACTCTTTTACATTGAGATGACTGGCCTTATTGGTGAGGGGAGAGCGATGGATTTTTTTAATCTCAGTTTTAGTAATGTGTTTTGACAGTGTACCACATAAGATTCTCATAGAAAAACTGATGAAGTATGGACTAGAGAAGTGAACACTGAGGTGGACTGAAATCTCACTGAACTGTTGGACTCATAGACTGTGGTCAGTGGCACAAAGTCCAACTGGAGGCTAGTCTGTAGTCGTGATCCCAAGGGTCAATACTGGGTCCAATACTATTTAAAATCTTCAATAATGATCTGAATCCTGGGACAAAGTGCACTATGAACAAGTCTGCAGGTGATATAAAACTGGGAGGAGTGGCTGATACACCATATAATTGTGTTGCTGTTCAGAGACCCCTTGACAGAGAGGTTGGAATATTGGACTGAGAGGAAATGGCAGGTCCTTCCCCTTTATTCAGCATTGGTGAGACTACATTTGGAGTACCGTGTGCAGTCCTGAAATCACCAGTACAAGAGAGACATGAACAAATTGCAGTGAGTCCAGTGAAGGGTCACAAAACTGATTAAAGACTTGGAGGATGTCTCATACAAGAAGAGGCTGAGATAACTGGGATTGTCTAGACTGGATAAGGAAAGGCTCAGGGCTCAGGAAGGACCCTGTCAATGCGTATAAATACCTGATAGGATACTGTGAAGAAGATGGATCCAGACTTTTCTCAGTGGTGTCCAGTGAAAGGACAAAAGACAATGAACACAAACTGAAATACAATAAATTGAAACATAAGAAAAAACTTTCAGTATGAGAGTGATCAAACACTGGAATAGATTGCCCAGAGAGTCTGTGGAGTGTCTGCCTTTGGAGAGAGGGCATGATCCTAACTGGACATAGTCCTGTTCAATTTGCTCTATTGAACAGGAGAAGGACTAAATGATTTCCAAAGGTCCCTTCCACCTTCAACCATTCCAAGATTCAATGGAATATTTACAACAATCAGTTCCACTGAGTGGAATGATTACTCAAAAAGGTGTTAGACAACACAGTACAATAAAAATAATTAACCAAAATTTATGTGGAACAACTTTTCTGATATTTCCCCATAAATGTGGAATCATACTGGAGCTAAAATGATTATACTTTATTTATTTATTTATTTATTTATTTTTTAATGAGATAATGTATTTTTCAACAGAAGAAAGACTGGCAGAATCAAGTGTCATGCTCTGTGTGCTAAGATATGTATCGAGAATAAGATATGATGAGATATATTGCAGAACCTATGGTTCTGAAGAAAACAAAGTGCTCATAACATAATGTAGAAAATTTAGTCATGGTCTAGATTGAACTTATTTTTCTCTGCTTTTTAATTTATTTTTTAAAAGTTCTTTTGATATATAATATTGTATTAGAAGTACTGTGTATGATATGAGTATACATGCTTTTTGCTTTCAGCACCATGTGGTGGACATTTGACAGCATCAAGTGGTGTTATCTTACCACCAGGGTGGCCAGGATATTATAAGGACTCACTTAATTGTGAATGGGTGATTGAAGCAAGACCAGGACATTCCATTAAGATCACTTTTGACAGGTGAGAATCATAATGTCAAACAACATGTATGAGCACAAATATTTAACACTAAAGAAGAAAAACATTCCTTAAGAACCCAAACCAGAAAAAGACAATACTATTCCTCAAGCAGAAAATGAAAGTTTAAAATTGTATTCACATTGTCTTTATTTATGTTTTTAACAATTTGCATTAAATGTCTACCTCTGAGCACATAAATAGGGATATCTTTCAGTCTTCTGATTACTTTTGTATTCAGGTACAACTATGGTCCCTGATGATGACCAGATCTTTCTATAAGAGAGCATGATCTTCCTAGGGAAAAAGAAAAAAAAAAAAAAAAAAAGTGAAAAAAAGTGAAAAAAAGTTCTGAGTATTGTGTGTTGGATATTTTTTTTTTCCCGTTAAGATTTTTTTTCTGATGAAACATACATTACACAGCTAGATAAATGCATAACATGGTAAGGGAGAACATGGCTGATGGGTTGGGCTCAAAGAGTTTTGGTTAAGTGGGGCAGTCAGTCAGCAATGGGGTTCCCCAGGAATCAGTTATAGGGCCAGTGCTCTTTAATGTTTTATAAATGATCTGGATGCAGAAATCAAATGTACATTAAGTAAATTTGCCAACAACACTAAACTAGGAGGAGCTGTGCACTCCCTTGAGGGCAGAGAGTCCTTACAGAGAGATCTGTATAGGCTGGAGAGCTGGGCAATCACCAGCTATATGAAATTTTAAAAGAGCAAGTGCTGGGAGGAGGCATTCCTGGTTATACATACAAATTGGGAGATAAGAGGCTGGAGAAAAGCCCCATGAAAAAAGATCTGGGGTTTGGGTTGATGGCAAGTTGAATATGAGTTGACAGTTCGCCCTGGCAACCAAAAGGTCCAGCCATGTCCTGGGGTGCATCAAGCACAGCATAGCTACTTATCAAGGTAATTTTCAGCCTATTCTACCTAATGTGGAGTTAGGAGGTAGTGAAGGTGCATTTAGACACAAGGAATGTGAACTGCAGCATGTCTAATCTTTTTGTAATAATTGTGACCTCAGTTAGTACTTTTGTCTTACCACATGAATGTGTAACAAAATTGTGATTTTTTTTTTTTTACAAATGTGCTTAAAGATGAAACAAAAATTTAAATAATCTCCACCCTTCAAGCATGTTTGTAAAATTCGTAAAAAATATCCATTTGTTTAAGTGTTTGATCTAGATACTAATATCACACTAAATACTCCATCTGACAAAAAGATGCAGAGGACAGCACCTGGAGGTAGGCTGCAATGCCTTCTATTCTACTGGCATTTCTGTATTCCACTATTACCCATGGGGAGGCAATAATCTGTGTCTACTTTTACCTTTGCATGGAGTAAACAGTGATGAGCAAAATTTTTCAGAATCATTCAGACTTCTATTCTAAGAGCAGAAATGAAAAAGGATGAAAATTAATGAAGAGAAATTCAGAAGAATGTATAATAAAAATCACTGTTATTGACTTATATTGCTCGATATTGTGTTCCTCACAAAGACAAGAATGCAGAATCGTAGGGAAGAGTGAGAGGACTAGATAAGTGTATATGATATTTCCTCTAAGTACTTTCCCAGTTTGCAACTGAGCACATTCCTGAACTGAAAGGTGTTTTGTTTAATGTGCTTAGTGAGTTTCTTCCACTGATTTGTTTGTTTCCCTCTTGCACTTATGTAAACTTAACATTCACAACCTTCTGCATTTTGGGGAACTCATTGGAATATATGTTTCAGGCTGAAGTGCCATCGATAGGGGTGGTGGCACATACAACAAGGTGAACAGTAGGTCACCAGAAGTAGACAGCATTCATCCAGAAGACCTGAGTGAATACAAAGATGAGATCACTGAACAACTGAAAGTTGTGTGTAACTGTTCTTTTAACATCTGTGCGCTTTAGGAACCAGATGTTTTTAAGTCTTTCATGGAAATCTAAGGAATTGCATACTGGATACCCACTATGAAAACTACAACCAAATGTAGCAGTAGTGGAAACATGGATAAATATGATATACGGAGGAAGTTTCAATCCGGCTTTTGTAAAATAAACCCTATCTCAGAAACCTAAATTTTTTGATAGCATCAGAAGGCATAGAAATATGTTGGATAGAGTTAACTGAGTTTTCAAAATGCAAGTTTTATATTTTGCACTGCACCCTGCAAAGGGCTATTAAAAAGCTAAGCATCATTTTGATACAAAGAAGGACATTGCATGAATAAAAATAAACAGGTGAAAAAAGTCTCACAGTGAAATTTTTGGTGTTCTATAGAGATCTCTGTTATGTTCAAAACTGTTTAGCATGTTCAGAAATGATCTTAGAAAGGATAAAATTTGATTAATAGAACTAAGTTATTCAGTATATTAGAACAAGGAATGACTAAAAAATCATGAGAAGATCCTTACGAGACCGGATGTCTGGGCAAAAAAATTGCAAGTAGATAAGGTAAATGTAAATTCAATCTAATAAGAAAAATAATTGCTCCCTGATATATAAAATAACACATTTTGAACTTCCACTGGTCACTGAACTTCTAAGGTTCTAGTAACCCACTGTTAATAAATATGAATAAAATCTAAGATATGCATGAAAGATTTTTGCAAACATGATCAGAGACATGAAACATAATGCTGGTGAGAAAATTAAAATAGGTTGTACATTTAGTTTACCATATCCTTTTTCCAGTCCAGTTGTTTTGTTTTCTTATTATAAATGCATTAAGGTTGGGGACAAAGGAGAGAATGACAAATACCAGAGAAGAATGGGAACTGTTTAGACAGTTTTCAAAAAATTATTATGTTAGTTCTTATAGAAACAAAAAGCTGTTTGGTTTCATTGCATTCAGCAGGAACTTCCAGAATTTTATGTTCTGGTGTTTTTTGTTTTCTTTTGTTTTCTTTTTCTCATTAAAGACTTAATATATTAATTAGAAGCTTATATTTATTTGCCAACTATTTTTTTTTTATTAATCACCAGAAGCCTGGGGTTCAGGGATGTCTTCCTAAACGCAGTATTACTTGTAAGATGGCACATTTTAATTTTATAGACGGAAATACATTACCTGAAGCTGCAGATGGTTGGATGGCTGACTATGACCTTAACAGTATGACCACTAAATTTCTGAGGAAATTAATGGGAAACATACTCTCCTGTGACATATGGTCCAGTTTAAGAATTGAGTTTACTGAATTTTAGACAGATGCACACACATATTCTGCTGAGAGAATTCTAGAGCTTTGTGTACAAATTGAACTGCAATGAAATTAAGTACGAACTTGGAGTTTACTCAGATAAAAAATTGAGAATTCTGATCATGCATAATTTTTAAAGTACAGCAGACAGTCAATTAATCTACTCCAGATTTATATCAGCATTATTAAAAGAAGGATTCTGTCTCCTTTCCCTAAATGTTTCGCTTACAAAACAATGTTACCATTAAACACACTGGATACTTACAAGCTTTCCAGAAATAGCAGCAGAGGACTGAGTAACCCTATGAACACTTTACATCAAAACCTTTTGCATTTCAGATCATGACTGAGGCCTGGAAGGGTAACCAAAAAGTAAAATCTAACTGATTCAAGGCATAAAAAAGGGGCTAGAAGGGTAATGTCTGACTGGGAGATTTTTGGTACTTTGAATATTGATGCATAGTGTATAAAACAAACTTTCTCTTTCTGAACCTATCTAACTATATATGAAGGATGTTATAACATAGTATTATTGAAGTACATTTAAAATTCTTTGTGAACATTTGCAGAATGTCCTACCTTTTGCTAACGTAAGTATGCTAATAAAGTTTTTTTTAAAAAAAACAAAAACAAAAACAAAAAAAAAAAAAAAAACCAAACCCACAAAAAGTAATTAATTGATTAAGTATGTTCAGTAAGGACACAGCACTTCCAATAATAAATTATCTCGATTTATCATTTTGGTGACAGTGTAAAGATTGCAAAAAAAACCCCAACCCCAAAAAACCTCCACACACACCCCTCTCCTAAACCCTAAAAACCAGACAGGTGAACTAGAAATATATTTCTAAGTTTGAGATGAACGAGAACCTACTGGGAATAAGGATCATTGTAATAGGTAGCAATTCCTATAGCAGTTATTTTATTTCTTCCATCTCCAGCAAGAGTTTGCAACTCCCTGTTGTCATACCACCTTGTAAGAAATCTTCAATTGCTGACTGGGAGGACTTTATTCCTAATTAGTTTCCCTCCCACACATGACTGTCAAAATAATTGAACTGTTGAATTATTGATCTTGAGCCCATTAATTATGAGTGCAAATAAAGTATTTAAGCCAACCTAGTGTTATTTATTTCCCTCATTCTGCTGCAGTGTAAATCAATGTGTAATCTCTCAATTTATTGAAATGTACTGAAAAACTGTCCAGTACTTTAGTGATGCCCCCTGTGACTGTCTATTTTGTTAAATTAAACAAAACCAGAGAACCTTCCCAGACACAAGAACTCATGTATTTGTACAATTAAAATAGTTGAAATACTTGAAATAATCTCTAACATACTTCTTGGGCTTGCCAACTAGCATTCTCCCAAATAATTATCAAGCATGGTCAGGAATCAGTGTGGGTAAGTAAGCATTCATAATGTGAAATTTGAATAATATCTCCAAAGAGGCCAAAGGATGTATTTAATAGTATGGATACGAGCTATTCCATGCTAGCTGGCTTCACTGCCAGGAACTGTTCTGAAAACGCTTAATGTATTAGCAAGCCTTCACAGCTCCGTATTCCACTGTCAGAGTGGAACAGATATCAGTGAAAGCAGTCATCTGGATTTTAGCCAAGGTATCCAAATAGAGAAGGTAGCTTGGTTGAAAGCCCCATGAATCTAGAGAATTTCCTCTGTGAGGAGGAAGGAACAATATGAAGGGCCTAAGTCGGTTTCTAAGCAGTCATTACCTCTGATTGTTGAGCAAACAAATACTTTCCCATTTCTGAATGTGGTTTTGTTTCCAGGGAATAATGTGAACTATAGAGACTGTTAAATACTTGCTAATCCCAAACTTGCTGTTACAGATACTGATGTGTCTGTGAAGATGGTTTTACATGACCAATGATAATTGGTTTGTAAAATATAATGACCTTGCTGGGGAACACATTCATTCTGTCATCTTTACTTAGCAAAGTATAAAGTTTATTTACACTTTGAAGGAATGTCCCATATATTTCCCCTTTTCCAAATGTTTGATAATTCGCAGTTTTCTTCAATACCAGAAGACAAGAACAAGTTTCTTATCTCCAAATCCACTAAACATGTCTCATATTGTCAAAACAGTTTAGGAGCATTCACTTTGAAAAAAGCGTTCTATAGCATAGGGATGCAGTTTGTTGCTCTCAGAAGTTGAATTAATAGGCCTTATGGGAAAATAAGAGAAAATCTCAGATCACATGCATTTCTGAAAGATTACCATCTTATGAAAATAAGAAAATTGGATTTGTAGGCAAATGTATTTAGACCACTATAGATATCTCCGTAACAGCTCAAACTTTATTGACAGGAAAACTGATGAGTCCATTGTTTAGATGCCGCAGTTTGCAGGAGTATCTGATGTAATCACAAACTGTTTCAAAATGCATCTGATGTGAAAAATACCATCTACAGAAAGAGCAGATTTGAGCTGTTTAAGAACAACTAGTAGTGGATGACTGCACACATAGACATCCTTTATGAACTGGAGAAATGTGATGTGGTTTAGTGATTGACAGAGACATTGACTCTGCTTTTGATTTTAAAGTTTGTGGGTTTTTTTAAATGAACTATTTCAGTCTCTTTTTTCCATTCTTGTCTATATTATCTGTTTCCTTGACACTTTGAGGTAAATTAAGGAATTCTGCTTATTATAACAAATTTCAAAATGAGTGCTGATTGAAGTTCAGTATTTTTGTACTGCTTGACTTTGTAGGACAAAAATAATTATTTAAAAGTAAAGTAGTAACCTATGTTAGAAAAAAATCTTTGGATTAAAAAAAATCAAACAGTTGAGTAAAACAGCTTTTGCCAAATAGCAAATAACAAATAATGAAATTATTGAGATGAAATAATGAACCATTATTGAAGATGTTCCCAGGATGTCCAACTGTTATTTAGTTTGAGGGCAAGAAATTTCCTTCATCTTTATAATGCGGGTTTTTTTGAGAAAATTTCCATTTTTGTACCCAGATTCCCAACTAAATGTCTTCTGAAGTAGAGTTATGTGCTTGATTTGAAGTATATTACATCCTTTATAAATTTTGTATGATAACAGATACAACAAAGACAAGAAAAGAGATGCATAAAACCTGCCTTAGTTGTTATCCTCAGTAATACACTGATGGCTATGTATGATATTCTTAATTAGTTACACATGGGTTGCATTTCTAAGAGTCAAAGAAAATAATACCATTCCTCTACCTACCAGCTGACTTATGTGTTCCTTTTCAGATTTCAGACTGAAGTTAATTATGACACTTTGGAAGTCAGAGATGGGCCAGCTAACTCATCACCATTAATTGGAGAATATCACGGAACACAAGCACCCCAGTTTCTTATCAGTACTGGAAATTACATGTATCTACTGTTCACTACAGACAACAGTCGTTCCAGCATTGGTTTCCTAATTCACTACGAGAGTAAGTCTGATATTCCTCTGATAGATTCTTATCTAATTTTCAAAATAACATTCAATTTGAAAATGAGGAAATGAATGCGAAGAAAGTAACTTCAGTAATTGTGTTTCTATAAGAACAAATTATGTTTACTCCATGCCGTACTGTTGGATAGCTCTGAAACTATTAATGTATTTTGGAGAGTTTTTCTTCATGAGTCCTTGTATGTTATTCAGAATGTTTATGGATCTAGGTGTTTAACCAAATGGAGAGTAATTTTAGAAACTTGACCTCTCCTCTTTCTCTGGTTTTAATACACTTTTGCAGTACTGAGCAAGACTGAGCATTATCCATGATGAGTCCAGAATGTAAATACATGAAAATTACTATCTTCATGTGAACTACAGAATCATTATAATAGCATTTGCTTTTAAATTAGGTACATAAAATCACAAGTTTTAAGCTTTCTGAAATCATACTGATCTTTATATGATAGTAATGAAGAGACCTTATGTGTTTAGTGTGATTGTACTGAACAACTAACATTGTTTTTATCAATTGTTCTTATCTGAAAACTAATCTGATTTCAGTATATTGCTGTCATATTGTATCTAGACTAAGTGTCTAAACTAATATTTAATAGCTACATCATAATTAGGAAGTTCTTCGTACCTTCTTTTAGCTTTCTCTCAGACATGGCGGTAATGCCTGAACAGACAATAGGATGGTAAAATGTAAGGCTGCTAAACCCTGTAAATACAAGGAACAGTAGGTAGGTTTCTACATGAGTTATGTGCAGATGCTGATTTTCCCTGATTGTATTGTATCTAAATGTTGCTGCTACATTTTGCAACACGGTCCTTAAATATTTATATTTTTGAGTTTAAGTCCCCTGTCATGTAGATGTCTTTTGTTCTCTTAAAACAGTTAATAATAAAATATCTGCACTACACATTAAAGAAGAAGGTCTAATTATGAAATTACTTAGAAAAATGTTTGTGAATTCAATTTCTATCTTTGTTGAAAAATTTATTTTCTCACACACAACACTAGATTTTTTAGTGCTGTTACTCTAGGCAGTCTGATAAATGTCAGAATTAGATTTTATTAGTGCACTTTAAACCTTCAAATTGGATTAGAACTCTAACAAGTAAATATGACAGAAGGCTAGTAAACGATCTTTGTCTTCTTTTACATGTAGTTCCCATGCATGGAATATTAAAAAAACCAAAACAAAACAAAAACAAAAACAAACAAACAACAACAACAACTACAAAAAAAAAAAAAACAAACACAAAAAAAACCACAAAAAAAACAAAACAAAAAAATCCCACCTTTTATGACTTTTATATAAAAAAACTAACACATTTATAACCTTAGAAGTAATTTTAAAAAACCTAAAAATTTGAGGTTTTGGCTTTTATGAGCACATCGACTTCCTGAATAAAGCATCTTTTCCTTTCTGTAGAAGTAATGTTTAAAAGGGTGGCTAGTATTACTTTTTGCTTAGAAATGACGAAGACGATGAAATTAAGAAAAAGAGTAAATCATTTTAAGTTCTCAGTTTCAGGAGATTTTTTTTATTTTTGTGTGAATTATATTTTCCATTAAATAGTTATCTGAAAACTGAATTTTAATTGACATTAATAAAGAAGTTAATGTGCTTTCTTAGTTACAGACAGTGACTGCTGTTTCTCTGTTCTTTTATGTGACTATGAATGACATTCAACTGGCAGATTAAACATTTAAATTTAACTGTTGACATAGAACTGTCTAGAGCCTGAAGGTTACATTTTGGGCAATGGAGATTGGGTCAATGCAATTGATAGACTCCATGGAACAATTCAGTAAACTCTGAAGTAGAATCCAGAGGCTATGTTTGATTGCATTAACATGGAGAGTTAGAGTTATTTTAGGTACTATGTCACCTAGTTGCCAAATACTGCAGTAGAGATTTGGATCTTGCTCAAGTCCTTTCCCATGTCTACCAGTTCCATGGAGACATCCTGGTTATGATAGGATAGCACTCGAAACATATATTGTGACAACAAAATTTATCTCCTTGTAAATTTGCTGAATAAATTGTTCCCATTTGCCATGACTGGGATGATCAGGTCTCTTTTGACTATCAAAGGAGCTTAAAGGCCAAACAAGCCTGCAGACACATCAGTGGAAGCATCTTAAACTGAAGTTGAATCTAGCCCGGAATGTCCACACTATAGAAAAATAATGCAAAACAAACAGAGACTTTTTACCTGTCTCCAACTGCAATAGTTATGATACATTCACCACGTAAGTTGTACAGGGTGCTTCAAAAAGATGGACCCAATTTGAAGTCACTGTATCTCTGAAACGGAAGGATCTTAATCTTTCTAAAAATAAAAAGCTCATTATAAGCTATACAGAATTGCTACTGAGATGACAGGAATATTCTATGAAGCTAAAATATGCCTGTAATATAGCTTTAAGGAAAACGTGACCTGTTAAAGGTACTCCAGATGTTAAGTTGTTCATTCCCTTCCTTAAATGTCTGTAATTCCGCTTTTTGATGACACTTTTAACATAGCTAATAGAAGACAGTATAGTTTGACTCCTATGCATCTAAGCAAAAAAAAAAAAAAAAAATTGCCCATAATATTCTTTAAGTAAAACTACTGAAAAAAATAGTCAATATTATCAAGAATAATTAAACTATATCCATTTGACCACCTTGCCTCATATCTCCTTGATTTCTCAACTTCCTTAGTTATGTGGTTTTTGGTTCTTTTTCTTTGCAGCTCCTCATTCTGTGAAGTAGATTGTGCAATCATGGTCTTTTTCTTAAACCAAACCAGGTAGAAATATCTTTATCCACAGATTCTGTTAATGTAAACCCACCTATTTTTAAATTTATCTCTCCTTAAACCAGAAAACATGATCATTTTCAAAGGAAATTGCAGAATTACTTCTTAAATCCAGATAATTTATTTTAAAGTCTGTGTTTCTTTATGGATTAACATTCCCTTATATACTAAAATTTGTTTTAAAAATTGAACAGAAATCATCGTTATGCATTGAGACAGTAATCAACCCATATTACCATGTGCATCAGTGTGTATTTGGTGAACATGGCAATTCTCTTCCATATTATTCCAAAATTCCAAATTTATTTAAAGACAAGGATAACCTATTTTTGTAAAAACTTTCCTTTTAGGTCACTGTAAAACTCTAGTAAAATTAGTGTTGTGATTTTCCTTAAATGAAATGTTATCAATAATAAAAAAGATAAAGGTAAGACTTTATTCAAGTTCTACAAAAATTGCTATTTGTTTAGATTGGTGTTTGGAAAAGAACTTTTTAGATTCACAAATATGCAGTCTTCATGGACTTAACAAAGTTTCAAGATCATTCAGACAACCCATGATCAGTTTTAGCAAGGATAGCATAGAAAAAATATACTTCCTTACACTTTTTCATTTAAAGAAAAATCTCTTGAATAGTCTGGATGTGAAGAAAATATTTCATAATTTTTTCACTGGCAGGGCACACTGGGTGGAAAAACTATTTGGAATGTTACAGAATAACATTTTGTTTCAGCAGTCGATTTTACTTCAACTGACAACAAGAACCGATAGAAAGCCTGAATAAGAAAGGTGATTTTTGTGGCAGTGCTCATGAAATAGCAGAGTTTATGATTCTTAAGAAATGAAAGAATGAGACAACCCAATTGTGATCAAGTTGATGGTTTTCCAAAATCTAAACTTCACCAAACTTGGGAAATTGGTAGGTAAATCTTCTTGGAATGAATTCTGGAAGTCATTTATTAAAGAAATGATATAAGGCCTAACAACAAACTGTATCTTTTGGAGAGAAAGAAAAAATACTATCAATTTCTGTAGCTATTAAAAAAACATTTTTAATGATGTGTAAACAAAAAGCTAATCATGTGAATGTTGGCTATAGTCACATATTGATATAGATGACCATAAAAGAATAACACAGATCTCTCAGGATAAAGTCAGAAAATCCAAAGTGCATATTTGTTACAGAAGCGAGACAGAAAGGCAGTAACAAAAACTATTTTTAAATATATTCCGAATAAGGGGGAAAAAAATAGCTACTTAATAAAAATTTGAGCAAACATCAGATGTCACAGGAAAGAGTGAAAGTTTTGTTTCTGTTCTGCAACACTTACAGAAAAGCTTAATTTTGACCATGTACTAAACACAAGTAAGTGAGCATTTACAAGGTAAGAATACAGCATATGGAAAAAGGGTATTACACAATATTGTGATAATTAAATATATTTTATTCATCGGGGACTGTTGAAATTCCCTGTGCTATACTTAAAGGCAAAGCAGAAGCAGTGTCCACTCCATTGAAAATTATGTCTGAAAATGCAAAACTCTAGGGAAGTTTCAAACAATTGCAGAAGGACCAACATGTTCCAAAGAAAGGAGGGGAAAAACAAACAAACAAACAAACAAACAATGATGAGGACCAGAAGAATCAAGGACATTAGTTTTTCCTCTTGAAAGATACTAGTGTCAAGCTGATAAACAAGGTGATAAGGAACAAATGATTTGTATTTGATAAGAACAGATTATGTAAAACAAATCTCTTGTCGGGTTAACTGCTTTTGTAGGTTTGGGAATGGAAAGGGAAGGAAACAGCTCTGTGTTGACATTCATAAGGCTTTTAGAATTTTCTTAGAGAAAATATTGAAATTTGGTATAGACAAAATTATTATGGGTGCAACAAGCACTTCAGCGAGCACTGGAAAATGTTGCCCAGAGAAGCTGTGGAACCTCCATCCTTGGAGACAGTAAAAATGCATCCAGACATCGTCCTGTGAAACCAGCCCTAGGTGAACCTTCTTGAGCAGGGAGGTTGAACCAGGTCACCTCTGGAGGTTCCTTCCAATCCAAACTGTTATGTGATTCTGTGGTGCTCTGAACAATTTTGAAAACCTATGCAAAGAGCTGCCAGGAGTTAGTAGTTCACTGTCTAACTCAAATTTGTAGGGATCCTACTGTGATCTCGCCTAGATCCAAAACCGTCTGATATTTTTATTTAAAATTTTAATAATAACAAAAAGAATAACACATATTTTGAAGATGATTCCAATCTACAATTATAGCAAGCACTATGGTGGGAAGGGTTAGAATTCAAAACAAGGTAGATGAACTGAAGGTATGAGTTGAAGTAAATTAAAAAAAATCAAATTTGATAAAGAAACATGCTAAGTATAAATGAGAAAGGAGAAATAGCATGCACAAATGCAAATACAGTAAAAAAGGATATGGTGTTTACATAAAACATAAATATTCTAGAGAAAAAAGTAATGCAAAAACTTGACTTGCAGTAAATCACCGATGAATTACAGAAAAGTATTCTAGGAATAACTTCAGCCAAAGACAGTTCTCTTAAGTTGGGCAAGATTTTATCTGTATAAATTTTAGCTGAACCATGCTTTGAAATGGGTCCCAGGGAACAGACCCTCTCCTAATTTAATTGTGTGGCCTGTGGTTCTAATTTGTGGATCTGCATTCTGACAAGCAAGCACGTATTCAATTTCTTTTTTTTAAAAAATTTCTTTTCTAAAAGCAAAGATATTCCACATTGTTCTCCCATAATTATCAAAATAAGCCCACCTATACGATCAACTCTTTTATTAGGCAATATTCTCTTACTGTCCAAAAAATTGCTTTTGTCATTTGCCTTATTGATGTTCTGAATGAATCTATACTGTTGGCAAAGAATAGCACTCTAGCTTCCAGCTGAAATATTTCCATTGTTCAAGATATTTTTGAGATTCATTGCGTAACGTAGCAACCACTTCATAGCTAGCATGAATGCGTAGCATAGTGTTTATGGCATCCAGTGATGTTTTCTTTCTGTTTTTCTTACTGAATTTATTTTCTTCATGCATTTTGTGCAATGAGCATTCTTTAGACAATCTCTTAGCAATCTTTAACTTTAATATTTGATTTTTCTAATGACTTTAACTACCTGATCTGTGAAGCACAATGTGTAGATATGTAATATATTTGATTATGTAGTATATAAAACTGTATAGCTGTTGTATGCTTCATGCATTGCAGCAACAAATTAATTTCCTCTTTAGAGATCTAATGAGATCTAATGATTAAACCAGTCTCTGAAAATCACTTATAATTTTAAGTGTTTGCAAAATATGCATTTTAATAATCAATGAAGCATCTAATATAGTTTGGAACAATAGGCTGATGAATGTTTCATGAAAAGTAAATATTGACAGAGTTAAGTTCTTGAAGCTGGCTGTACATATTTTTCAATTATTCAGTGATGTACAAAATTTTTTATGCTGTTTACTTTGATTTGTTTGTTATGTTCCTTTGAAAAGAGAATGATTAAATTATAAGATAGAATTATCTGCTTATCCAATTCCCATAGCTATATGAAGTGAAGTGGAAGGAGTATTTTTCAAGGGAGCTACTGAGCATGCTCTTCTTGAGAAATATTGTGTTATATGGAGTGAGAGAGAAAAGACATGGTTTTCACTCAGACTTTAATCTTATATTTACTAAAACCAATTGCTATGAATAGTATTAAATCAACTCTTTCCAACCATAAACCCAAAATTTAACACTGTGGCGCCAGAATTTCTCATATATCATTCAATATTGTCTTTTTGTAGTCAGGAGTCCCAGTAGCACCCATTATTAAGCTTGTTTTATGTTATCTCCTATTAAGGAAGAAAAAAAAAAAAAAAAAACAACAACCTTTGTCCAAAGAAGCAAATAAAAACTATTTTTTTACAGCTATGTTTATGGTTGCTAAAACTTACATATTGAATATCTTCCCCTGAGAATGATACTCTGTTGCCTAAGCTGACTTTTTTATTCATACAACACCAGTATTTCAATCAGTAATGTGGGTATTTATAGGGTTCCTACAGCAGGTTCTTCTTGCAAAAATCTGAAGCAACAAAATCAATGTAATCTAGAGTTATATTTTCAAAAAGAAACTGATGAGTTTACCTGTTATATGTGAGTCAGAATCCCAAAGCTATTGATGTGTTCAGGCAGGGGTGGAAGGGTGCCCTAAGAGGGAGGAATTTTAAGAGTGCTACTGTGGAATTCTTCTACTCTGACATACCCCAAAATACAAAGTATAGTTTGTCTAAAAAAAACTTAATCTGCATCAAAGTTAAGATTTTATACATAATTAATGTTTATTTAGGGCACATACAGTGCAGAATTTTATATACTTAAAAGAGTTATTTGCGTCTATATTAAGAAATTTAAGCCAGGTCAAGGGAATCTAAAAATGCACTGTGTCAGCTAACATGGCATATTTACATGAAAAGCATTCAGTGAAGCCTAGAAAAACTTATTCATCTAGAATTTAGGTATGGCAGGGATGCCTCATGAAAACTACATCATAAGCTTTCAAATCTGAATTCTAACTGAGATAGCTAACAGAATAGCTGGAGGCTACAGGGAATATTTCTCTGTGCAAGCCAGAGTCATCATTATTTATGATATTTTTGTTTGTAGTCCTGCTTCCAACTCTCATATATACAATTTTAAAATCTTTACTTACAAAATACTTTTTTTTTCCTTATTCGTGAACTGCTTCTACTTCATTCCTAGGGTTGTGTGGTACTCCTGAATAAATGAAGCAGGGTAAAAGCAGTAAACTGAGATTATAGCTTCCACAGACGCAGTTATATAGGCAGCTTAGAGGACCAGCACCTTCTGGATGTGTTTAGAGGCCTAAGGAGCTAATAAATGTGCAACACACTCTGCTACAGACAATTTTGTGGTGTCAGCAGCTGGCTTTGAGGAAGGAACTTCTTTGGGAAAAAGTAGACTGGAGTCATGCTAGAAATTCAGGTCAGCTGTGAGGAAGCACATAAAACCTTTAAAGACCTCAGGAAAACTAATCTTGTTCAAGGCTCTCACAGCATCTATGAGTGATGACATCACCCATATGAAATCATGCTTACAGCATTCTCTTCAACCTAGCACTGAAATACTGAAATTAATGTGAAGATTAATGTGAAAATACGCAAGTTAATGCAAGGACTGCCAGAGTTCTGAGGTGGATATATCTAGATTTTATCTCAAAAACCAACAAGTAATTTTAAACTCAGATGTTCAATGTAATTCAAACAGATGCAAAGCAGATTTTTTTTTTTCAAAAGAAAGTAGATCAAAATAATTGCCTGCAAACAAACATTGAAACATTTATAAGTGGTTCACCCCCCACACACATATACTTCCTGTCCCTTTGTGTGCAGTTTTTTTAACAAGTCAGTGTTTTCTGGGGTTGCAAAAAACTCTACATAGGCTCCTCTGGGTCTATCCATTATCTCTGAGGCTTGGCTATGTGTTTGTTCCCTGCTGTTTTCAGCCAGCTTCTAGTTTTACTTTTTTACTGCAGGCTTCATGCTGGTTGTGTCCTTCATATCTTCAGTTGCCTTTTTATCCACCACAGCTGTCATTCTCAAAGTTTTCCTGTGGCCATGCTCAGCTTCTCACAGAAGAGGGAACAATCTCCCCATCCACTGAACAATGTCCTCATCTGCCTAACTCAATCATTCTTGTTTCCATGTACATGACACACTGTAACAGATGTAAGCATCAAGATGTTCATTATGGGTGGGCTGCAGGGTGACCTTTGTGAAGATAAGCCATAGGATGCCTAGTGCCAAACACAAATGGTTCCAGCCAGCTCCAGCTGACCCACCATAGGACACAGCTGAGCCCATCAGCCAAGTTGGTGGCACCTCTGTGATAACGTATTTAAGAAAGGGCAAAATGCTGCATAGGTGAGTGAAGAAAAATAAAGTGTGAATAACAATCCTATAAATGCCAAGATCACAGAAGAAGGAGGTCCTCCAAGCAGATACTCCACTGCAGCCCATGAAAGAAACCACAGTGAAGCGACTATCCACACTGCGACCCGTGGTGAGCCCCATGACAGAGCAGATGGTTATTCCCTGGAGGAACCTGCAGCCTGTTCAGGCCCACGCACGAGCATGTTCATGTTGAAGGACTGCAGCCTGTGAGAAGGACTGATGCTAATGCAGCGGAAAAGTGTGAGGAGGAAGGAGCCACAGAGAGTAGCTGTTATGGACTGATCACAGCCCCCATCCCCCATCCCTGCCATGCCACTTGGTGAGGGGTGAGGAGGTGGAGAAGTTGGAAATGAAAGAGTGAACTTGAGCTTGGAAAGAAGGGGTGATGGTGTTTCTGTTTTTGTCTTTGTTTCTCACCATCCTTTTTTATTTTTAATTGACAGTAAATTAAATTAAATTTTCTCATATTGAGTCTTGTTTAACTGTGATGGTAGTTGGTAAGTGATCTCTCTGTCTTTATCTCAGTCCGTGAGCTTATTCATCTTATTCTCTATCTTCCCCTGTACTGTTGAGGGGGGGGGTGGTGAGTGAGCAGCTGGGTAGGGGACTGGCAGCCAGCCAAGGTCAACCCACAATACCTAGTAATAGAAAATTTTGTTTCCTAGCGTGTATCCATTATAGCTCATTACATGATTAAGTTCCACAATTGTTTGCTGTCACTATAAGCATAATGGATAATGCTCAGTTAGTGAGCCTCCATTTGATAATTTGGGGTTTCTTTTCCTTGTTCAGTGTATAGGTCCAGGTTTATTTACCAAACACTACTCAATCTCTACTGTAAGACATAATTGCTAATGACTCCTTATGTCAGATAAAAGTTATATTTAAAATAAAATACTTAATTTAATATTTACTAAAGTAAAAGTTATAAGCTTACAGTAACAGTGTGAGCTGTATTCCTTGTTTTGGATTCATAGGATAGTATCTGTAGGAGTTAACAAGTAGTTTCTGAGTTCACCAATTACAGTTTTTCAATGCTGCTTTTTGCTAAGTCAAATAACCATTACTATCACAAAGGAAAGTTGTGTTGTCCCACAGCATCAGAAGGTGAGTAGATGAAATGGAATAATCAGATATGACTTATATATTAGCAAAATACTTTGAACCTTAATATCTTCCCAGATTTTTATGTGTTTGGTGCATTTGTTGGCTTTTTTTTTTTTCTCATTGTTTGATAAAATATACTTTAAAACTCTAATCTTTTTCTAGTTCATTTGGGCCTCTCTGTTCTATGAGTCTGAAAATTCAAAATCTGTGCTTCAAGTCAGTGAGAACAGCTAGAGAAAGTGTCTACCTCAGTTCTTAGGCAATGTGGACAAGTATCTTCTTGGGGCTCTTTCTTCTTCCTGTCTTACTTATGTTGTGTTTTGTTTGGTATTTTTTTCAGTTTAATATCTTAAATAAATAAATAAACAAATAAAATCTGTGTATTTCAGGTCTTACTCTGGAATCCGATTCCTGCCTCGACCCAGGGATTCCTGTGAATGGTCATCGCCATGGTAACAACTTCAATATCCGCTCTACAGTAACTTTTAGCTGTGATCCAGGATATACACTGAGTGATGAAGAACCACTCGTATGTGAAAGAAACCATCAGTGGAATCATGCGTTACCCAGCTGTGATGGTAAGTGTCAAGTTCTTCAGAGGCCAGCTTTAAACTCCAAGAAAATCAGCTTCCTGTTTTCAAGAACTAATCAAACTTATCATTGCTGCTACCCCCGTTCAATTACACCAAGATCCATACATTTCAAAAATTATTTTACTGTTAATAAAAGCTATACTTTACATCTCTGTATCAACTTTCTGTCACGTACTGCAATGTACAGTGAAATTTATAGGCATGTATTCAGTAACAGAAAAATCAGAATTCTCACAGGGTGCCACTGTTCAACTGTGAAAGAAAATGGTGCCATACAACTAATATTTTCAAAGTAGCCAATATTTCCATGCTCTTTTTTAATAATTATTTTTTTCTAAGTTATTTTTCTATGAAACACAGAATCAACTAGTGTTTTTTGTGGAATGCTTGTGTAGTTGCTACAAAATCTCTCTGATAGAAACTGCAGAATATAATGCCCAAATGTAGCTAAGTATTTCAATAGGGATAGAACCCTGCTTCTCTGAAAATTATCCATAAGCTCCTTTCATTAAACTTTCTGCCAAAACTTCCTGTTTACCCCTTCTGACTGCTAAATTATTTCCTTTAAAAGCACGTTAGTCTTGATCAGGCTTCTTTCTTGTTAAGATATAACTGTGTTCTAAGGCAGTTGTGAAAGATCCACGTGTGAAGGGAGAAGACCCAAGCCTATACCAATAAAGGCTCTTGTTTTTGTGAATTACTTACATTAGTGAATTTGCGACTCCTTTTTCAAGTCTAAGGTTTTAATTGACTACAGTGGAATGCCAAAGGACAAACATAGATTCAGCAAAGTATTTTAGTTTCTAACTCTGTTTTAAACTGTTTTGTTAAATCTGAGCAGTTATTCTCATTCAGGCTTCTAATTCTCCCTACATCCTTCTGACCTCATGTACAAAACATATAAGCTACCGAACAATTATTATGTAATTAAAACCTCTTTATTACTACAAAGCAAACTAATCTACCATTCAAACTCATTCACCTTGTAAGCATTACAACTTGTTCCTCCTTTGCAAGGACAGAAGCAAACAATTGTTTTCAATTACCTTTTTTGATCAAATTTTAGACTATATTTCTGGCACAGCTGGTGAGCTTTGGAGTATTACAGATCTTCCTATAAGCTGTAATTTTAAAATGAGCAAAGCATTTTTAGCATTCTCCTGTTGGTTTTATGGATTCCTTCTGCTTGTTTGCCTTCCTGCAATGTGTTGAATAAAACTATGGTAGTAATCTTAATTTTGCGTAGTATTGTAATCTTTTTCAATGTACTTTGTACTAAAAATTAAGAATGCATTTTTGAGTTAAAAGACCAATATTCATCTATTTTGTTTGCATATGAATGTTGAACTACAGAAATATGTAGTTAATTTTCACTCCTTGAAAGAGTCCTTATTTCCCAGGTCCATCACCCACTTTAGCATTAGTGTGTAATAGAAAATTTCAAACCTTTCTGGAGTAGGGTCTCTGGGCTAGAAACACACAAGGGTTACACTCAGTTTCTTTTTTTTTTTTTCCTCAGGTATTTAACTACATTGAATTAACTAGTCTAAAAAGACAAAATAAAACTCGTGTTCTTTTAGGTAATCATTTTGCTAGCATATTTGCCTTTTGAGGCTCAAAGAGTTGTGACCCAAATTTTTTTTTATTGTGACAGTTTTGACTGAGTTTGAAATGAACATTTTGTAGTATCCTGCAGACTATTGCTCTTCTCAAAATTGCAGCTTCAGAAATTAAATCAGCAAAATATGTCCCTAAAGGAAAGACATGTTTCTTTGTTTCATGCCAACAAAGAAGAGAAATAACTGTGTACAGAGACACATTGCCTAAGTTTCCTCAACGTAATGTGTCATGCTCAAAAAACTATAATCTCAAGGTGGAGTGTGAAAATAATTTTTCAGGGAGAGCTAAATAAAAACCATCATTTACATATCACAGAATCACAGAATGGATTGGAAGGGACCTCAAAAGATCATCTAGTCCAATCCCTCTGCCGGAGCAGGAACACCTAGATGAGGCTACACAAGAAATGTGTACAGGCAGGTTTTGAATGTCTCCAGAGTAGGAGACTCCACAACCTCCCTGGGCAGCCAGTATTTTAAATTGTAAACTTAAAGCTATGTAAATTATTTGCAAATTTTTAGTATCTGCTTTAAGGAATGTTGCACAGGTAAATATTTTCCTTTCTTCTGTGGTATTTACAAAATAAGAAGGATTTTGAACAAATGTATACTACTGTTCATTTACAACATTATGAGCCTGATATCTGTAATTATGTTACTAATTATTAAGTAATGTTATCAATCATATGTTTACTGTGGTTTTATCCATGTATATTCTCATTCATGCTTATATGTCGAAATACATTTATGCAGGGAAATCCAGTCTAGAAACATTTCCTTTCCTGCTACTTATTTATATATGTAACATATAAATTCAAAAAACATTAAAAACTTAAACAAACACTTTAGCTATAATGCCAGCATGTTGGTATGTATATATATTCTATACATACATTTACATGGAAGTACTGTATATTTATTGAACATTTTGTCATGTATATTTGCGATATAGCTTATGGTAAAGTATACCCCTCTATGTAAGGGAGAAAACTAAAAGCATCTTAATGCTTTGTTGTTTTATTGTTAAATATTTAGACTATTAAAATTTTAAAAATACCAAATAAAAAGCTGGACAGCAACAGATGAGAGAAAAGCACATCCATGCTGTGCTTATAAGATCAGTGAGTAATTCAACACGCAAATCTTAAATTTTAATTAATTTACCATGCAAATTTGAGCAGCCTGGTTTAGCAAATGTTAGTAGGCATTGAATGTTTTCTAGAATAGTTTTTGTTTCTTTCAAAATACTCAGTTCCAAATAAATTACTTACGATGGGACATATGAATCTTTGAAAGAGAGGAAAAGATGTGAGTTTTTTGTTGTTTGGTTTTTTGTTTTGTTTTGTTTTATTTTGTTTGTGTTGTTTTCTTTCCCACTGAGCATTACAGGAGAAATTTTAAAAATGTTATTTAAAAAAAAAATAAATAACAGTTTATTGGAAAGTGAAAAATTGAATTGAATATATAACATTCTAAATATGTAGTGCAAGAAAATTTGCTGCAAGATATTTGATTTTTGAGTTATTTCACAAAAAAAAAAAATCTTAAATACTGGCAGGAGGGACTGTTGATGAAAAATAAACTCCTTTTCAAGGGCTAATTTAATAATGAACAATCTGTTGTCAAATGTGAATGTCCTGGCTTTAGATGAATTAACTTCTTATTTTAATACTTGACTCTGTTTTTAATTTTAAGGGTAGTTCAAAAAATGAATGAGATTTTTATTTTTAATGAAAAACAGGACTTTTGTATAACTTCTGCTTGTTTCCCCTCTACACCTTTTTTTTTTTTTTTTCTCTTGTCAAGCTTTATGTGGTGGGTATATTCAAGGGAAGAGTGGAACTGTCCTTTCTCCAGGTTTTCCTGATTTTTATCCAAACTCTTTAAATTGCACTTGGACTATTGAAGTGTCACATGGCAAGGGTAAGAATCTAATATGAATTGCATGTCTATATGTTGTGACTATGTATAAAAAAAATCAAACACAAAACCACAATAAAACGCCTTTTATAAATTGTGTTAAAGTAGTTAAACCAGTACTTTCTGCCATTCTGCCACTCTTTTGAGGAAGAAGTGTACTTTCCCAAAGTAAGTATCTTCAAATGTGGTGTTAGTAGTTTATGTTTTATTTTGTTTTGGTTTGTTTTTTTTTGTTTGTTTGTTTTGTTTTGTTTTGTTTTTCAAAAGAAACATTCTTTTAATACTTACCAGAGGAAATGCATTTTAGTCTCTCTTAGAAAAATGGGCAGAAAGTAGGAGAGCTAAAATAGATAAAAATAGTTAAATACCACTAATTTTTTCAGTGAAATCTCTTGGGATCCTGTTGATAGCTCTTCTCCATTACTAAGTATGAAGAAGATGATCTGATCTGTCTCTTAATAACCTTAGATATTAGACTTAAATAATTATCGTAAAAAATTATATCTTTATGTTATATATACAGTGGGGTAATATTTGGATGTGCAGTTAGGCTGCAGGTTGTCCATTAGGGAAATGGAAAAAGAACTAAGGAAAAAAGCCTAGGAAGAACTAATGGTGTATTACATACCACTGAATCAAAACATTCCTCAATCTCTTTTCTATGACAATACTGTGATAGTTACTGTGATAATCTGAGAAGTATATTGGAAGTTTCTACTGTTTAAATCATGGATTAGATTTTTGTTTAAAACTCATGGTATTTAAAATGTAAAATATATGACTTTCTAAGAAGCTTGTTCCCCACAGTAAATCATTGTCTTTGTAAACCTAACAGTTAGTCAAAATTTAATTTAATTAATTGCTGGATTGGAAGTTGGCAAAACCAAAACCAAACAGAACCAAACCAAACAGAACCAAACCAAACAGAACCAAACCAAACCAAACCAAACCAAACCAAACCAAACGAAAACAAAACAAAACAAAACAAAACAAAACAAAACAAAACAAAACAGTCATGGCTTGAGTGAAGAACTGATCCCCAAAAACATGAATCTGCACGTAAGGAAGACCGTAGATAAAAAATTGTATCTGCTTTGTACTTGTGTATGGGCACTTCCCTGCACTGTAGAGTAAAAAAGAGAACTGTGCTGGAAGAAATGCAAAAATAAAAAATTAATACAAAATTTTAGGCAGTTATTAAAGCATGTCTCCTATTTTAATAAAGAGATAATGGTAGAGATTACAAATAAAAGAGGCATACAGGAACTTGAATGAAATCTATCCAATACAAATTTAGATTTTCAGGTTGCTGTATACAAATAACAACAAATCCAATCAGTTCTCTTCTGGGAGCTACTGATTTACAGTGACCTAAACAAACATCCACACTGTACATATTTATTGGTTGGGACTATGTGCTTTCTGCAAATTTTGTTCTCTGGATGTGGAGTTTTGATTCCATGTGTGACTTTTTCTAAAAATCTTTTCAGATAAAAGAAGATATACTTTCTCTGTCACCTGTGTATAAAGGAAGATTAAAATCACCTGATTAATTGCTTTTCTTTCCCCCTTTTTAAATATTTTTAAAGGTGTACAGCTGTTTTTTCATACCTTTCACCTTGAGAGCTCTCATGACTATTTACTCATCACTGAAGATGGCAGCTTCACAGAACCAGTAGCCAGGTTAACTGGCTCAGTCTTACCCCCTACAATTAAAGCTGGCCTCTTCGGAAATTTTACTGCACAGCTTCGATTTATATCTGATTTTTCAATTTCTTATGAAGGCTTCAACATAACATTTTCAGGTAAGAAATTACGTTCTGCTAAATATCCAGAAACTATTTCCAGGTAATATTTGTACTTGTAGATAGCAGAAACTTTATGAAGTACCAGGAAAAAACAACCAAACCAAACCAAACAAAACCAACCAAACAAAAAACCCAAACTCAAGAGAAATCATATTGTCTCTATAGTAGAAAACAGACTCAGGTTTATAAAGGTGGCTAACAGATTGAGAAGGATGTTGGTGATGTGACTGGTTTAAGGACAAGTTGTCCCGGTTCTTAAAGAACCATCAACAGTGTGAAAAAGAAGTTTGGAGGGGAATTAACAGGAAAAAAATAGAAAGATAGAAGATACTTCTTCAGAAGAAAGAAACTGACTATCGATTTACTAAAGGGAGTATAGAAACTGTAAAAAAGCAGTAATGTGCTAATTCAGAGTCACAGAGGATTCTAAATTGAAGATTGATTTTGGAATAGAAAATGTATATGTAAAAAGAAAATAAAATATTAAATAGCTGTTGATGCAGTAAGAAGTTATGATAATTTTTCTAAAACCTCTTCAAAACAATTGAAAAAAAATTAGTTTACTGCTTCTTATTTACAGTCTTCCAAAACTAGATGACACACAAAATACACTTCTCTATTATTTTCTTTTCCAATCTCTATTACTGGAATGTAGAATATTTACAGATCCACATATGAATGAATCAACTGCTAGTTGAGGTGCTCATGCACATGCATATTCTGTGCAAGAAGTACATAAGGAACTTATATACCCAACTTTCTTACGTTTTTTCAAGACATGAAAAACAGTTAATACATTTTATTGAGATACGGCAATGTTTACAGATGAACATACTATTAATGAACAATGTATTTCATTTAGTTTGCTTATTTTAAAAACTAAACAAAAACTAAACACAAACAAATAAAAGCACCTGACTGATTAGAGGAATAGTGTTGGATTTACTCATATCAAAAGCTAAATTACATTCATTACGGATACTTTGGACTAACCAAATCAGGGATCAGCTAAATAACTTGTAGAAAAACACAGAAAATATCATTATGGATGCAAGGGGGAAAATTGTAGAGTAATAAAATATATGAGTCACAGAATTTTTCAAGCACAAGCAAAGGTTTGTGGTATACCTACAACTGACATACACATAGATAATCATCGTATGTCATCATTTATATTAAAAAAATGGGAAATATTATCAAGTACAGTAATTTCATGAAACAAATGGGTGAGTCTGTTTTCTTATTTTCACATAATCAGAATGTATTTCTCCATAATAAGAAGTATTTAGTAAGAAGACCTTAACCTGTTTTGAATGTTGTCTAACACAGAACTTTGTCGAGAAAATTCTCAGGTGCCTAAAGGTTGGTCACGGAATATCTCCATGTCCGCCTCAGCCTTTGTAGTGCTGAGCAGAATTAGTAGATCATGTGTTTCCAGAACTCGCAACCTTTGCCAGAAGAAACTGCTGTGGTTTATAGATTCCTTCTACCATTCAGGACCTTTCCACAAGGCAGTTACTGTAGGGAAGGTTCTCTTCCTTCCTTTCTTTTATTTAGTAAGTCAGCTATTTAAACACTCATTCAGAAACCTTGGGTTGATTTCTTCCCCAGACTAAATGGAGTTTCTTCCTCTAAGTGAATCTGACCCTATGCTCCACCAGCATCCAATGTAACTGCTTTAGAAAATGGCTTTTCTTATCAGTTATCAGAAGTGTTTGGGAGTTCAGATGAAATTAACTGGGAATTATATACAGAGGATGTAATTAAACAAAATTTTAGCAAACCACTTACACTACAAGCTGATTACAGCCCTTGAAACTATGAAAATAAATGTAGTGTGGGTGGGACACAATAGATAAATAATTACTGTATATATAGCCATAATAGACATATAGAAACAGTACTGGGTTTTAGCAGAGAACACAACTCTTAAATACATGTTTTCCAGGTGTTCCATTCTGACACAATGCAACTAATTTGGTAAGCTTTTTTTTTTTTTTTTTCCCCATGTAGACAGCTTGCCCCATTTATTTATGCATTATGTTTTATTGTCTACAGAATATGATCTGGAGTCATGTGATGATCCTGGTGTTCCTGCCTTCAGTAGACGAATTGGTTTTCATTTTGGTGTTGGAGATTCCTTGATCTTTTCTTGTTTCCCTGGATATCGCCTGGAAGGTGCTAATAAACTTACCTGCCTGGGAGGTGGTCGGCGTGTATGGAGTGCACCTCTGCCAAGGTGTGTGGGTAGGTGGTCATATGCTTTCATTTCATTCATCAAATCGTTGATAGCACATGGCATGTGTCAGAATACTGGACAGAGAACAAAGCGCTTGGGTTGAAAGTATTGATCCCCAAGCTGTACAAACTTTAAAGGCAGAGCAAGATATAGGTAGTGCATGGTTATTTTATCTAGAAAACAAAAATAAGAAAGAGTTAGAATAGTTGGAATTGGGGTAGAAACTAAGATCAAAATGTGAGAGAAAATGTAAATCTACTTATTGAACAATATGTCTGCCATAACTAAGATTCGTACTGTGTCTTTCAGGGTAAAGAAACAATGTTTAGAGCTTTTAATGGAAAATAGCCTTTGTTAGAGCCCACATCTGGTTCTAAGGGTGTTTTTTTCCCGTTGTGTTTTTATTCTTGTAACCCTAACCGGTTGGAGGTTTTTCGCTTGTGTTGGTTGCTTGCTTGCTTTTGGTTTTCAGACTGCAAACTATATTATGGCATTATAAAGTGTAATTTTTAAAATTAATGTGCTGTTGTTACAAATCAGTAACTATAATCTTGAACTGAGTGAACAGTTCTTTCTGTGAAAAGCAATGGGACTGGATTTTATGAAGTTTGTACTGTTCCTGTATTTGATTTGTGAGATGGTTTTATCACCACCATGTGACATGAATCTGATCAGGTACTATTGACATAATGCTATTGACATGTCAAATTGTTCCACACACCTCTAAATGGATTTCCTTAAGAGGGTTCTAGTTTCAAATAACATTTTATTTCATTAAGCGAAAAACTCAGCTTCAGCTTGTTTCTTTTGTTTTAAAAGGTTGTATCTCTATATCTGAAAAAAGTCATGTCACCTACCTTGCATATACATTTAAGATACACATATATAGTTTTTAATAGAAAAAAAAATACATTATTTCTAATTTTGTTTTTAAAACCTGGGCTTATTTAACCCATGATGAAAGAAACTAACGTATGAAATAGAAGTCAATATTATATGTGGTTTGCTATAAATTTTGAAATTCTAGAGTTAAGTCTTAGGCCACTTTCAGCTTGATCTGTCTTAGAAGTATCACTAGCTTCTTAACACTGCCTGTGAATGTTGACTAACCAAGTGCACACCATCCTGCATCATAGAATCATAGAATCATAAAACAGCCCAGGTTGGAAGGGACTTAGAAAGATTAAGTAGTGCAACATTTTCTGGGAGAGAGAACCTAGATCAAATTATCTGTCACCCTCTCTAATTGCATCTTGAAAACTAAAGCAATGAGGACTCCACCACAACCCTGGGAGGGTCGTTCCAGTTTCTGATTGTTCTCACTCTATAAGAACTCTTTCTTATATTGAGAGCAATTTGTACTTGTTGTCTCTTGTCTCCTCCATGTTGCTCCTTCTGAAGAGAGAGACTTCATCCTCTTTGCACTCTTTAAGTAATGGAATACTGTGATGAGGCCTCTCTGAGCCTCCTCTTCTCCAGGGAAAAGAGACCTAACTTCTTCAGTCCATATTGATTTAAAGTGTGCAAATTTCACTAGAATAATATTCACATGCTCACTTTGTAACTAGCATTTTCTTTTCCCTAATTTTGAGTGTTCAGCTATTCAATAGCTGTCCATGTATATGAATGAAAATTAGCACCTTATTTCTCTGTTCTTGAAGAAAAGATGACTGTTAATTGTGCATTTCTACAGTTCTCAACAAATAATGTGTTAACCATCAGCTTTATCAAGGTATCACTTGGCTGTAGCCATGTGCAATTAAAACTGAAAATAAAAACTCTTGCTACTGCATGTAGCTTAACTCTTGCTCATTAAAAAAAATTCCTTAACTAGCTGATTCTAATACAGACAACGTATTAATGTATTTAGTATCTATATAGTTTATAGGAAAAAACATGGCATGAATAAAAATCGCATTATAGTCTTATAGTATATTAGTATTTTCTAAGCAAATCACTAATATATTTTGAGGACTGACAAAAGAAAAGTAGATCTTTTAGGAAGAAAATTGTTTCTACCTAATAAAAATATCTGTGAGTATTTTTAATTTCTGTGAAGTCATATCAAAGTACAATTATTCTATATCTGACATCTTAAAAAACATAAAGAAAATGTAGAAAGGGAAAAATACTTGTGTATTTAAATAATGATAGTCTCTGTTTCAAAAAAAAAAACAAAAAACAAACAAACAAACAAACAAAAAAAAAAAAAACAAAACACCTCCTCAAAACACTGAACACAGTCCTAAAGGACTGTAAGATTGTAAGATGACTGGATATTATGACAAATTACTAGAAGACACAAAGTGTTACTAAATTGAGAAATTAAAAATGCATTATCTAACTCCCCAGAGGAGAGTTGTGTGTCCATCTCTAGCTGTCATGTACCTGGTAAATAGTACTGCTTCCAGTACTATAGGTTGTGAGTAAGGGTTCTCAGTCTGCAGGTATTTTATAGTGGATGGGATTCAGATTCAGATCCAAACATCTACATTTGACTGTTTGCGGTATTGTTGTGTATACATGAGCAGAATTTTAAGCTCTGGTTACAGATAGTGAAGTAACTAAAGTCAGTAGAAATCCTAGATTTAGGTATCTGTTTTACAGTGAGATGAATCAGTCTCTGTGTACCATTTAGATACCTAAATAAAGGAATTACTTCCATTTATTTATTTGTTTGGTTTTTTTATTTCTAGTTGATGAAAGTGTCCTGGTTGGCCTGTTTGTTACTATTGCCTCCTAATTGCTCCTTTGTCATACACCTTGTTAGCATGTGTATGAAACCTTGTGACCAAGAGGTCAGTTCCAGATCAAAATTCCTTCTGTAATTCAGCATATGCCGCCTTTGGATACCTGCATTTATGTTGCACTGGGCTCCTTGAATTCCCATTTCTGCTATATACCTGTGTGCTTTTATTTCTCTATTCTGACATAATCTAATCTCTGAAATATGAATTGATACTGTCTATTTTTTTTGTTTGTTTGTTTCTTTTGTTTTAGTGTTTTTATCTTTTAGAAAGCCTTTCCTACAAAATGTACAGTAATAAGAGATTCATACCTGATATCTTGAAAATGCTCATTAGTTATCCCCATATTGCATATTGACATATTGCAAAGTTGCAAAGATTACCAGAGTATTCAGTAATAGCTTAATGAAGTACCAACCATCAGCCATGAATTTATAGGACTAGTGTAATCACTTACTATGCCAGACACAGATTTGCCTGCATATTCTCCCAAGTATAATTTAGAGTTGATATCAAATCATATATATACATGATAAATTTGTAATTAATCTAGAAAATAAATTTATTTACTGAGAGCTCAACATTTCCTTTTTTGTTCTTATTATGTTCAGTTTTGAATAAATATATAGAATGGCCCTAAGACACCTGTTGTTAAATGCATGTGTAAGACTCTACTTCATAACTGATAAAGAAAGCCTTTAATAAATTTTGAACAGACAAATGGCACTGACCTAAAACAATATAGCTGAGTAACTCTTTTAACTCAGTCTCTGAAGAAAATTTGGTCTCTAAGAGTGCAGCAGATTAAAGATATCTATAACACAACTGAGACAAAAAAAAAAAAAAAAAAAAGCCCAAGAAAGAAAGTCTGCTAAAAGCTGAGGAAAACTGAAGGGAAAAGGCTCACCCAGTACCCTTCAGTTCAAGCTGCTTTCATATGACTTTTAGCACCAAGAATGTTTACAGAGGTGCCATTTCTTGTTGCCATGGCACCTAAGACCTTTGGGGTGAAGATATCCTCTTACCTTGAAGAGGAGTTCACACAAAGACTACTTTCTCAAAAGACTGAAAAGAAACTACTTGACCTGAAATCTGCTGGATTTAGAGTATACATTCAGAAGTTACATCTAGTCTCAACTCAGTGGCACAAATTCATAAGTACATTACCGAGTTCAATAGCCTCCTGATTATTTCTTCCTCAGTATCATTCCTACACTGACAAAACTCATCTGGATGATACATACATGCCAACCGTCGTATATCAATAAGGATTTTTTATTCATTCTAGAGCACATGGTAATATATAATTCCATGATTCTTTTCATCAGATTCATGTAGAGAAAGCTCTTCAAATTTATTTATTTTTATATTTTTCTAACATTTATAAACTAAACATTCACACACGCACTACTGATTTGTATCACAGAAATAGTACACAGTTTCATCTGCTCATGAAAAAACCCAGCAAACCAGTAGGGTTTCCAAAGGTATTGCCATTCATCCTTCTCCATCCAATTAAATAATTTGAAGTCCTTCCTCCAGGGCTCATCTCCAACATGTTCTGAAGTTTTCCTGATCAGAGAACTATTTGTGTCTTTCCACTATTTCTTCTCCTTTAAGGAGTTATTTTCCAGATAAGGCAAAAGGAGAGCTTGGAAGATCTGGTTAACCTAACATCATAACTCTGGCATTTTTAGTCCTAGAAATCCTGGCACAGGGCTACCTGGAAAATAAACATGCACTGTGTCTTGAAAGAGAAATGACACTAAAATGACCCATATCTTTAGGTTTGAGAATACTGATAGAAGCATCTGGTTTTTTACTATTCTGAAACAGCTTGTCACCTGCAAGGTTATTAACATTATAATTTGACACATTACTGTAATTGACATGTTTGTCTATGTGTTGAAGGTTTAATTTCCCAAATTTACTTCTGAATAATTTAATTATTATTTAAACTTACTGGATTTGTGTTTGTTGGTGTGCTTGTGTGTGGGTAAAAAACAAGCTACTGGAGTACAGACAAGCTTCTGATTCTCTTTTGTCTGTTTGAGATTTGAAAAGAGAAAAAAATTTATTTCCTTTTTATTCATTGACAACTCATCCTGTGCTATTTGCTGTTTTATTGTAATCATGTCAATTATTGTACAAGTATTTTCCAGAATTTTTTTTTTTTTGTAAGTGTTTGATTACTAAATGTGGTTATGGTGGGTTATTGACAATACTTCCTGATATATAATTTATTGCCATGATGTCACTTACTTTTACATAGTTGCAAATGCATTTATACATTTAAACTTATTTCATGGCTGTGTGAACAAAATTGTTCAAGAGTGTAGATACATACTCTTCTCACTTTTTCCCTCCAGCAATAGCTCTTTTTTCTCCACTTATAATTGCATAATTCTATTACAGTTTCATTTACATTTCACACTTGATTACGTTTTCCTGAGGATAAAGCCCAACTTCTAGTGAGTTAGTCCACCTAGATTACGGATCTGAGACTAAAGCTCCTAGGCAGACATGCACTTGTGTGCATCCCCAAAATGATGAATCTCACAAGCTTGATGTATACTGGGGTCCAGAAATTAGGTGGAACAACACCTTACTCTGTTAAGTCCCTGATTCTGAGGCTAATGTCCACCTACAGGAGGCCATCTTCAGCTGCTATCTTCTTGTCTTCACTAGCCTTTTAAAGAGGAACCAGACAACTTGTCTGGGAAATCTGTTATTAAGGCAAATTTTCTAGAACTCATTTGCCAAACCAAGACTATGCTTTTAATTATACTTTTCTTACCTTTCAGTTTGCTTTAAGTCAAATTTGTCAGGAGCTTTCTACAACTCTGTATTGGGCTGTGCTACAGTTAAAATTAGAACTGGAAGACTCATAGGTTAAGAGAAAAAATATTCCTATAAGTAATTTAATGTAACAGTTCAATGAACCAACACAATCAACACAAGAAATAGATCTTGAATCCAGAAAATGCTCCCCTCCCCACACTGTATACATTCTTCCAGCTTACTGCCATATTCCAAAGGTTTTATTGTCACGCTGCACTGCTGTCCCATCCCAACAGATGGGATGAGGGATGAGTTAACTCTGAATGTGACACACGCCCTGACTCAACAGATGAGATCAGGCGTGAGTTAACTCTGGGTTAATTCTGTGCACTTATGTGAAGTGAATGACAGACAATCACTCCAGGGGTCCATTTCAATTATGAGTTTTACTAAAAGTACGTGTTGGAATATTAGTTACAACAAATAGTGGCTTGGCAACAGTATTTTATGATATCACAGGACTTATCAACACATTAACAGCAGAAGTTCTACTACAAGCCATGTATTGTCAACCATTAGTTGCTATAATATGAACTCTAACCAGAATCCAACAGCAGAGCTTAAAGATATGTTACCCTTATATGTTCAAAATGGAAAGAGAGAAAGAGAGAGGTAGAGAGGGAAGGAAAACTAAGGTATAAGAGAGAGAGAAAGAGAGTAATGTATCGTGGAAGAAGAGACAAAGAGAAAGGGATATAGAAAAAAAAAAAAAAGGAGAGCAGGAAAGAGCAGAGAGAAAGGAAGAAAGAAAGGAGTGAGGAATCCAGTCTCTCTTACGGCCTCACAGCATGGATGACAGGACTTGTATGACGATGTATGGCCTTGGTGTTCTACGGCAAGGATGCTGGGGTTTGCAGTTCAGGAGCACAGCATCCTCCGATGTCGGGTTCGGTTCCCATTGGTGGGCTGAAGGTCCTGAGGGTGGTGGATTCCCTCCCTATGCTGTTTTTGGTGAGCTTTTTTTATAACTCTCTGAGTAGAGAAAAGTCTGGGGGGGGCGGGAAGGGGTGATTAATATTTACAAATATATAAAAGATGAGTGTCACGAGGATGGAACCAGGCTCTTCTCGGTGACAACCAACTGTAGGACAAGAGGTAATAGGTTCAAACTGGAACACAAGAGGTTCCACTTAAATTTGGGAAGAATCTTCTTCTCAGTAAGGATATCAGAACACTGGAACAAGCTGCCCAGGGGGGTTGTGTAGTCTCCTATTCTGGAGACATTCAAGACCCAACTAGACACATTCCTGTGTAGCCTCATCTAAGTGTTCCTGCTCCGGCAGGGGGATTGGACTAGATGATCTTTTGAGGTCCCTTTCAATCCCTAACATTCTGTGATTCTGTGATTGCAAAAGATCGACAAGTCTCAACAAGTCCTGGGCCATGCTGAAGGGTCTCAGCTTTTTTCCCTTTGTTTGCCAAGCTGGGCATATCAGAAGGTGGGGCTATGTGCCCTCCAGTACATCCTCCACCTCCAGTATGTGACCAGCCGGCCTGGTCTGTGGCTCCTTAGCTTGTTGTTGATATGTAAATCACAGTTCCCCCTACATTGAATGTGTCATCTCCTGTATCTGGCTGAACTAGTTTCACCACAATGTTTTCAGTCATGATCCTTATCAATACACAACAACTGCAGAATGCTGTTGCTGGCCACATGCGTTTCATATTCCCTTCTACACACTGGCATGACCTTATCATAGAATCATTTAGGTTGGAAAAGACCTTTGAGATCCTTGAGTATAACTGCCAACACTGCCAAGCCCACCACTAAACCATGTCCCTAAGGGCCACATGTACATATCTTTTAATTACCTCCAGGGGTGGTGACTGAACCACTTCCCTGGGCAGCCTCTTCCAAACGCAGTTGTCAGTACTTAGAAAAGTGAGATGCTGCTCCATTTTTTTTGGATACCAGTGGCTTGGTGAGGAGTGCAGCATGTGCAAAAGCATCAAATGCATGCATCTGATATACATCTAAATCATGTCCTAATTACTTTTTGAAATATGAGTTTATCATTTGCAATGATCCTCTAACAGGTGAGGAATGAACCTTTTAATTTTGGTATTCCTTTATGGTGCACTGTCATGAGCTGATGAAATTGTGAAAGAAGAGAGACATTTCATTCTTCTGTTCACTGATTATCAAAGGCAATGGGTAGAAATTTGAGTGGAGAGACCTTTACAGTGAATTGCAACGTACATTACGTAAGTATAGGTAGCTTCTACTTCAAAAGATATTTGAGAAATTGCTAGTTTACCCTGATGGATTTGTTAATTTCTGAGGGTACAATACCTTATATATATACAAAATAATAAATTCAATTTATTCCATCATAATCTGTCTTTAATATTAATGAAAAAAAATGAAGCAGTAGTAAGATTATAAGGCAAAATGAAAGTAAATATATAATTGTATTTACTAATAATTTTCTTTTAACTCCTTAATATCTTGACTAATGTGAATGACCTTTACCATGCCTCTCTACTCAGCATTAAGGCTGAAGAGTTACACATGTTATTAGAAATGGTTATTTTTTCCTGTTCACGAGGACATGTAACTAAACACATTCATCACCTCTTCCAGGATTTAGGCATTCAGACACCACATGGTAATGGAAAGGAAAGTTTGAATTAGTTCTTGAACTCCCCTTTCTGAGATTGTCCTTATTTAGATTTTCATTCTATTACCTGATTTGCATACTGCTTCTATCTACTTGTCTGGGTTTTCCCTGCTCACTATCTCATTAAGAAATCATGATAAATCTTACCTAGGATATACCATGAAAATATTATTTGTACACTGTACAGTGTACAATATATTCAGTTCAAACTAGCTTTTCATCGTAAGCATTGCATAGAGTTCAAGCATAACACACTAATACAATAAACGTGGTTTTAAGTGCTGTGTGTTTTGTTGTTTGTTTTTGGTTTTTTTTTTTGGTTTGTTGGTGTCTTAACCTGCATTGCTTTCCTGTACCCCATTATTCATTTCAACTACATGGAGTGTTCCTAATGCAAGCTGTGAAAAAAATAAAGGATAAAGCTGAAAATAAACAGCTACTTAATGTTTTTGCTTCATATTTAAATGGTGTTGCTCCTTTATTAAATTTTACATGTCGCTTGATTTTTAATGGTGCATAAATAGAGTATTTGAATAAAACCTTCGTCAAGGTATTGTTCACGGGTATTCACATTAATATCACATTAATTTATCACATTTGGTTGTTATAAGAAATACTACATGAATAATTAATGATAAGGTGCTACAATAAATTGCTGACATTTTAATAAGCTGGGGTTTTTTAATAGTTTTATTAGTATTCATTTCAAAATCATAAATTATAATTAATAGACTCTGTCATGTTGTAGCATTGAGTTTATTTCCATCAAAACTGACAAATAACTGAGAACACTGTTAGCCTGAATAGCACTGGAGATTCCTGAGACTATTGAGATCTGGCATTCGCTGTTTTTAAATTCTCTGTAACATAAAATTGGAATTTGAGTTCACCTTTGAGAAGTCAGACTAAGTCTCAAAATTGCTATTCATTTTTAGCTAGTGTTTTAGTAGAGAGAGCTCTCATGTAAGAGCTGCTAATGAGAAAGAAATCTTATATACCATCAGTGCTTGTATCTCTGAATTTTCATGCAATGTCCAGGATCCACTGTATTTTGGAACTCTATATTTAAATGCTACCACATTTAAATTGTTAGATCCTTAGGTTGTTTTCAATTTCATAAAACATATTTAATAAAGTTATTTATTAGATTTTCTATAATTTCTATTTTTTTATCTTATAACATTGCATTTTTAGAAATACAATTGAAAGGTGGATTTTTTAATCTGTTTTTCTATCCCCTTATTTTTCTGTCAATGTTTGACAAAATTAAATATTTGTTTGAGTTAGTGTTTGAGTCCTACTGTATACGAATCTTCAAAATATGGTGCAATATAGTAATTACAGGTTTGGGATTTCTCTATTTCAAAATCAAAACTTTAATAATCAGGAAACACTAACACATTTCAGCTGGTGCATAGTGGGCATTCTAACTCTGTTTTCAAAATGAAAAGGAGGAGTGATTTGTATGAGACCTTAATCATCTTAATCTGAAACCTGGTATGAAATTTTAATTACCTATATTCAGAAAGAATAGCAATTGCCTCAGGTCACCCTTTTGGCTTCTTTCTAGATTTTGAGATCGTATATGCTATTTTTTTTTCTTGATAAGGCAAATAATGTAGGAATACTATCTTCATAGGTTATTATCAAATGATATAAGAAAGAGTAGACATAATCTAAAAAAAAAAAAAGAAAAAAAAAAAGAAAGCAAAATGCCCTCACCTTGGATTCTGCCAATAATCCCCTGAGACTAATTAACATCATAGGATTTGTTCTGAGAACCTGAGCTGTATCTTATGTCAAAAGCACATAGATTGAAAACTAATTAAGCAAACCTCAGAAAAGATTTTGCCTGCTGTGTAGTCCTTCCTTTCCTTCTGCATTATTGTTTGCAATGAAATAGTGAAAAAAAATACAGAATAAGAGGTCTGTTGTCAGCAAGGCATTTCAGTAGGCTTTTCAATGAGGTCTTCTAACCTCACCATCACTGTATGGATGTTGCTTAAAGAATGCTGAGAGAAGTTTATATGTACATGCTTTATTAATGCAGTCCATAGCTTGATGACCTACTTTGACTTCAAATATATCTTAGAGAAGCTAATGGGGAGGGAAAAAGGGAAGAAGAGAGGGTGGAAAAAAGGGAAGAAGAGAGAGATTTAAAAGGGAAAGCGATTTCTCAGGCACCAGCTGGGAAGAGGAAGGAGAGAGTTCTCAGACAAATATCTCTCAAGTAAAGATAGCAGTGACAATAATGGTGATGAAAAAAAAAAAAATCTTCCTGCTTTCTCCTCAGTACAGTTATATTTTTCATGCAGACTTTCTCAAGCTCCTCAGCTTATGATAACTGCTAGCCATGGTTGGAGCATGTGTAGGTGTTGCAGATTAAATAGTAGTTAAGCTTTGTGCATGTATATTATTGTGTAATATTTATTGTGTTTTTAAATAATTGTTATCTGCTCCTTATCTACTAGGCTCTATTCCAATGTGAAGTTATAGGCTAAAAGCCACCAGGTTTGGAAAAGTGTGCTATTAGTGTAGAGTTATAGGCTAAAAACTGCAAGGCAAAAGAGTGAGAACTGTGGTGAGACCAGTATGATTTAAAAATAAATGGCAGTCACTTTTTAGGAGAAACCTGGCATGACAGTGGTTCAGAATTTAGCGATGCCAGCTGAGAACAAGAGGGCTTGTGGTACCAGAGTGAAGGCACTGCCACAGCAGCCTGGCAGCCTGGTAGATGAATGGTTACAGGCTCATGGATTAAGTTCTGGCCACAAAATTGGAGACAAAGGACTGTGAGCATAATACAGGTTAAGGCACTGTGCTACAGAGGTACTGAGCAGACAACGTGTGCCGTGGCTTGATGCAGCATTCTGGTTAACAGTTTGTGCATGATGCTGTGCTTTATCGATGATCCCCTTTGCTCTTGTTTTAATGTTGTATGACTGTGCTACTGGGTAACAATATCAACTGTCTGAGCTCAGCTTTTCATTTTTTTATGAGCTGCTGCACAATTTTGTAAATACAGCAAAGGTATTCTGCACTCAGTAGAGTGCTTTGTGGCAGAGAAGCCTTTAAACTTATGATGTACTACTTTTATTTGATCCCTGCTTTGGAGATCTGCTTAAAATCCTGTCAAACCTTTTAGCAAGGTGTATTGAAGAAAAATAATAAAGCGAACTTTTCCATTAAACAGAGTTATCACTACATTTTAGCATGTACTGTATTTCAAAGCATTTCAAGAATCCCTGAGTTTTGTTTGTTTTATGGAGTTTGTGTTCATATTCAAGAAGTGTTTGATGATCTTCAAAAGATATACCCTCTGCAGTTTCCTTTTATCCAATTTCAAGTGAGACAATGAAAGAAGAAAAGTTACTTATGTAAATAGAATTTAAGTGACTTTATTAAGCAAAAGAACAAAGAATGGGGTTATGTATCTGTTCCAGACAGATTGCTCCCACTGCAAGGGAATAAAAGAACAGTTTGATAAGGTAGCATTTTCCAGTCTGCTGCAGTCCTCAGCAAGGTTATAACAAACAACTCAGAAACTGATATGAAAATTAAACATACAGTTCCTCCTATAAAACCTTTTATATGTGGGCATAAGTAGTAAACACTTTGAATTTTAAGGTGCATGCTTTTCATTTTATAATAAATAAATAAAAATAACTTTAAAAAGAAGACAAGATTCACAAACTGTAGTAAATAATTAGATTAATCTGTTTTTATCTGCTTTTTTATTTTTTATTTTTCCTTCTTTTTAAAGAAGCTGAGTTTAAGGGAGCTTGTCTTTTGACTGCTGTGCTCTGGGGGATTTGAGAAGTGAAGAACCTGAATTGGAACCATATAAGCAGCTGATATTTACTGAACAAATTTTGTTTAGTACATGCTAGTTTAAGCTATGTTACAAGCCATTTAGATGTGATGACATTATCTCTTTAAAGCACTAACAGCCAAACTATGCAGAGAAAGTTTGGGAGATTTTATGGAATTTATTCTTCATTTAGATACAAATGCAAAAACATCTGTAGCACTATGAGCACATTTTTATTTAAATTAGCTACATTAAATTACTATGCATTACAACTCAGTTACAGCAAAATCTTGCTGCATACATAAGGCTGTATTCTTAAAGAAGGTCACCCCTTGCTCCTCATCCTCAGCTAAGGATGCACAGTTATTCTCTGAGGACATCAGAAAGGTAGCCCCTGTTCTTAAATTACAGATGATTAGAATCTAATGTTTTATAAAGGAACTAAAAATACATATTTGGTGTTCTTTTATAATGTCTGAATGTTTTTTTTTTCTGTATTTCTCCTTCAAATTAGGGAACTAGATTAACTAGAGCATTCTTAACATGTGAGTGTTCAGTATGGTTGCAGTGCTTAGAATCTAATTATTTTATAGTCTCAATAAAGTTTCATTTTAATTATTCTGACTTTTTATTTATAGTCTAATTCCAATTAATCAGACCCTTTTAACATGAGAACAACCTCTTAATTTTATAGATCGTCAGAACACAGTAGGCACTATTTCACATTATTTCTGCAATGTGCCTTTCGTTCTTTCTCCCTCAGACTCAAAATAATTGTGCACAAGTTGCAACAATCTCTTTATGTCCTTCCTAGAGGAGAGAGAAGTCTCTCCTGCCCTCAAGAATGGAAGCTTTTCATTATTTCTTATGACATCTAATGAATTATCAGACTTTCACTTTCATGGGATAAAATTCCCTACTAGTTTTCTTTATTTGCCCATTTTTGCTCAAAACAGACTTTTGTACGTATTCTCTGATGAAAACTGTCTTGCGTTATCCATATTTTCGTTTTTGACATAAGACATATTTAAAATACCTGAGCAATTTTGGGTAAATATTATTATAAAGTGACAACCAGATCTTTTCTATTTAATGTAAAGAGTGGATTTAGGTGCTACTATATAGATAGTAAAAACCCTGGAAATTTTGAATAAATTTATTTTTCATCTTGAAAAATCAAATAAATTGCTACAGAAACAAAGGAAAAGCAAGAGAGCAGAACAAAGAAGGGATCTGTTTTACATCATAATGCATATTTCAGTGCTACATCTTTGTTAAGCAATTTTTAAACATTTTATCATATGCAGATTTTAAGTTCTTAAATTTTACCTATATTAATACTATACTTGTCTAAGCACATAACATCATCTGACAAAAAGCAGTATGAAATGTATTCATTTTCTTTAAAAGCTACAGCTAGATGAGCTTGTCCTGAAAATACTATTTATACAGAGTGTGTTCAGTGGGTATATTATAGTATATCTGTTCACCTAAATTCACACTGATTTTTCCAAGACAGGTTGTGAATCAATGTATGGAGACAGAATATCAACAGCAATTACTTTAAGATCAGTAAAGATTATTTCTCGTGGCAAATTCTGTATGCATCTATGTTTGCATAATTTGAAGGCTTGTAGATACGAATACTCATATAGTTGTTTCTTATGGTTAATCTTCAGTGAATTATAGTTAATAAATGAAAATACAAGCAGATACAAGATTTTTTCTCATGTTGAAGGCATGAGAAATATTTTCTCTTTCATCTCTCTGGGCTGGCGAGGCAAATAATTCTCCCAGGATGAGGGCAGTTCTCTGGAACTCAGAAGGAATCTGGAAGGCATTGGAGTAGTAGCATGAAAGAGTAAAAGGAATTCATCTGTAGCCAAGAGCTAAAGAGCTCTTTTAAAGAATCATAGAATCATAGAATCATTTGGGTTGGAAGGGACCTTAAAGATCACGTAGTCCATAGGTGTCAAACTCATTTTCACCAGGGGCCACGTTAGCCTCGTTGTTGCCTTCAAAGGGTTGAATGTAATTTTAGGACTGTATAAATGTAGGAGTAGTCCCTTGAGCTTTCTCTTCTCCAGGCTAAACAACTCCAATTCTCTCACTCTCAGCCTGTCTTCAGAGGAGAAGTGATCCAGCCCTCTGATAATTTTCATGGATCGTCCGTGGACTTGCTCCAACAGGTCTATATCCCTCTTATGTTGGGCGTCCAAGAGCTGAACACAGTACTCCAGGTGCGGTCTTATGAGAGTTGAGTAGAGAGGGAGAATCACCTCCTTCAACCTGCTGGTCATGTTTTTTTTTGATGCAGCTTTCTGGGCTGCAAGTATACATTGTCAGGTCACATTGAGCTTCTCATCAACCAACAGCCCCAAGTCCTTCTACTCAGGGCTGATCTCAATCCATTCTCTGCCCAGCCTTTGTTTGTGCTTGGGATTGCCCTGACCCATGTGGCAGAACCTTACACTTGACCTTGTTGAACTTCACAAAGTTCACACAGACCCATCTCTCAACCCTGTCAAAGTCCCTCTGGGTGGCATGCCTTCTGTCCAGTGTGTTTACCACCACACAGCTTGGTGTCTTTGGCAAACTTGTGAAGGTGCACTCAATCCCACTGTCAGTGTCACTGATAAAGATGTTAAGCAGTGCCAGTCCCAATGCTGACCCTTAAGGAAAGCCACTTGTCACTGGTCTCCATTTGGATATTGAGCCATTAACTGCAACTTTGAGTGTGACTGTATTCAGGATCAGGTACTAAAATCAGTAGTTACTCATAAAGCACATGTGCTAGATGAGGAATGTTGCATGACATTTTTGAAGGGTGATTGGCAGATTTTTTTAGTTACCATAGGTGGTTGAGCCATATCACTTCCTTACATAAAATTTTGTGGCTTGATCTTTCATCAAGAACATAAGAGATGTGTCTTCATTTCCTTTGTTTCTGTAAAACAATTTTAAATTATATTTGATGTCTCTTAGCAGAATGATCTTGCCAATGTGACTAAAGGCTGTTGTTTCATTTTGCATAAATAATTGAAGATTAACTGGAAGCAAAAAAAATGGAAGTGAACATGAGTGTATTTTTCCAGTCTAGTATTTTGGTACTCACATAGTAACAGTGAATGTTGATTCATGGGTTATTTCAGAATTTTATTTCCCAACTGTTTAATGCATGAATTTCCTTGGAGAAGTGTTCTTCCTCCCCTATTTAATGCCCTACCCATTATGCTAAAGTGGTTAGGCAACATTTGCTTTGTTTGTGACTAGCTGATGTTCTAATCCATTTGTGTGAAAGAGAAATCATAGGAGATGCATGCTTAAATCCCCAGAGGCAAAATTAATTGAATTTACATATCACACATTCTGGCTGCATGTGTTAATTACCGTATTAAAAAAGCAGCAGCGTTATCAGCTATCGTAGATATTTTTAAAGGCAAATACCATGATATTTCCTATACTGCTGAGTAAAATAATAACTATTCCTCCTGACAAGACCAGACTCAGTATTACTGTTTATGGCTGGTCTTTTGAGTTTCTAGACCCTCATTATGTGCAGGGAGCTCATGCAGTTCTAGATTGCAGTGTACAGGAATGGTTAGAAAAATACTTAGCTGAAGTCCTTAGGGCATAAAGTCCTTTGTATACCTAGACATGGAACACAAATGAGAGAGATTTCAGGTATTAGGACACTGCATCTCAAGAAGCTCCAATGGTCTGGAGAGAAAGAAATCTTTCCATGATTGGGAGCAACATTCATCTGGAAAAGTCACCTAAATCTCCAGGCTAAGATATTGGAAGAGCTAATTAAAAATTACCTTAACTTGATTTTCAAACATTAATGAAAAGTGGCAAGTAAACACCAAGCTCAACTGTGACTTCTTTCATATAGCTTTCATATTGAGGGAGGAAAGCTGACGAAGAAGGGCTTACTTTGCTATGGAAACCTCTTTCTGGGGGCTGTGTCAGTGATTTACTGACTGACGTGAGATAAGCTAAGAAACTTGACTGATCAGAGGACATGAGCAAGACTTCATCATGATGACAAAGGGAATGATAGGGCCTGATGAAACTGTAGAGCTGCCAAATATTTGCAAGGTATTTGAGAAGGGGTAGTATGCACTGAAAAGAGAATATTGCTGTATAGGATGGGTTTGAGGTGTATGAGTGCCAACCTGAGTTCAAAGAACTTTGAACTGTAATTGAATTTTAGTAAATAACTAATTGTTCATGGCAGAAAACATGTCGTCTTCTTGAAGAATGTAGTATACTTTAGAAGAGTAGTAATATTATATTAACTTTAGTTTGGAACCCTTTTTATCCTGATCTTATACACCAGTACTTTTATTCACAGATTTAAATTGCTATGGTTTTGAACTTTGGAACATAGACTTATCGGAACAGGAAATTTGGCCAGTTCTAGATTAGGAAAAGCTCATTTTTCTGTTACTATGTATGTCTTAATGGTTTACAGTCAGTCACGGAAACAAACAGTAGAATTCTGTGTGAACATTATGTAAGAAAAAAACCTTTGCTTCCGTAATGTTTTATCATTTTCTTCTCTTCAGCATTCTACTTCTATATTTTCCAGTTCTTTGAAAGAGGTAGACAGTAAGATGGCAATGCAGCCTAAGGCAACATAGATATTTTTGCATAGATTTCTACTTGGGCAAACACTTGTTTTCAGAAGGTGTGTGTTGAGTACTGGTGCCATAAACATAAGAAGACGTCAAATAATATGGGTCTAAACATTAATTTTGGCAGTGCTTTGAACTGCATTTTATAAACTCAGTTAGTTCCACTTGTTTCCTAAAAATCAAAGACAAAAATAGCTACATATGAACATGCATACACAAACACATATAGATATGTATATGTAACCATATGTAATATGAATCACATATTTCACAGATCCCTTACCAAAGCAGTACCAAAATAAAAATCTAGTTAATTTGTCAGTTCTTTGAAACATTTAGATAAAGTGACTTTAAACTGACGCATCCCACACTCACCAACAAAGGAAGAGTTTTGCTCTCTGAAGTTCGATGGCAGGGGTTCTTCTTCCCTAACACTCTTGTGCCTACCAAATGTAATGCAGCTTAGGGCCTAAGAAAGCTAAGGGAGTGGAGAAATTAAACTGTAATTTAGAACAGTAAATGAACTCTAAACCTATGTGCAAAATCAAAGATTCTGAGCCAGCTTATTGGTAATTTCCTTCCTCACTTTGCCTAAGGAGAACCCAAATGTGGACTAGAAATAAGATTCCAAACAAGACTGTGACTATCTCATTCCTCCTTACTTTTGTCCCCTCTTTGATTTTCTCCGTCTCCTTTTTGCCTTCCCTCCACTCCTCCCTGCCTCCCTCTCCTTCTCTTTGTTCCTCCCTTTTGTTTTCAATTATATCGAAGGGAGGAAGACTAAAATACAGAAAATTTCACTAATTTTAGGCTTTTCAAATGCAAGAAAAACACAAATTTGATGTTGTTGGTCAAGGTTGCAGAAATGTAAATAAATTTTTCTAGATTGTTTCTTTGTAAATATAAAGTATACATTTCTCCATGAATATGTTTAAGTGAATTATTTGCTTATATATCTTTCTGGTCTGCCTTTAGACTATATTTTCAAAATGATTCTTTATATATATATATACTCACATATTTGATAAAAAAATCTGTTGATTTACAATTACATGCCAATTTGTTATTATTAATATTTAAATAGCTATATCAGGTTTTTACCAAGCTCTGAATGAGATCTGAATTATGTTTATATCAAAATCCATATTTATCCACCCTAAAAAAAACCTGTAGATGAATATCAATATGTTATTGTTATTGTGGGGTTCCTGAGGGTGTTTTTAGGCTATTTTTAAGCATTTTGAATATTTGTTTGAACAATACACTGATATTATTTACTATGTCTTTAGATATTTTCATTTATGTGCTGAACTTTATTAAACACATTTGGAATAATTTGATGAAACTGTGGGCTCGAGAATACCACTCTTTCTATACTTTATTATTTTCTTTACTGGGGAGCAATGAGTAAAATGTCTACTGAAAGTGCCACTAAGTTCTTACTACAGATAGCTGTGAAACAGACTCACCTACTCTTTACCTGGAAAAGAAGGGAGTTGTCTGCTTGGCTTTGAATGATATCAATAAATGCTGATTTGTTTTCAGTCTTTTAGTTCTATTCCTGGTGGAGAAAAAAAAACAAATATTTGAATGCTCTTGATTTATTGCCAGTTTCTTTTATCTCAGCAGCTCATTGTCTGCTTTTTCTAATACTTATTTGTAAAGCTGAACAGGGAAGTGGGTGAAATCAATGTTACATTTGTTTGAAATGTTACCACAATAAATATATTTCAACAAAACATCCAGTTTTTATGGAATCCAGCTAACCTGCATTATACGTTAGTCTGATTGAAGGACCAAGGGATACATTTGAGGTAAAGGGAAATACATAAGAACACTAAGTGTACATAATAATCACACCGAATGAAATGTAGGAGATAGCAATTTTGGTAGGGTTTCTAGGAGTTTGTCCTACAGATGAAATCCGACAGAAACAAACTTTTCCTAGGCAGCACATTAGAGTTTTCACAGAGTCTAAATATTACTAAAATAACCAATGTTTTATTGAAATGGATAATTCACTTTTTTTTTTTTTTTTTTTTTTAAATGCATCTGTTTTCTTTAGCTGAATGTGGAGCAACCGTCTCTGGAAATGAAGGAACATTGCTGTCTCCAAATTTTCCATCTAATTATGACAACAACCATGAATGTATCTATAAAATTGAAACAGAGCCTGGAAAAGGGATCCATCTTAGAGCCAGAAGCTTTCAGCTGCATGAGGGTGATGTTGTTAAGGTAAAAATAAAATAATTTCACTTGCTACTGTACTCAACATTCACATTTCATGGACAACTCTGTTTTAAAAAACAATTATTTTTCTGTTTTTTCACTTATAGAAAATGAATAAATTCTATGTGGGTAGCATAATTTTTTAATACTAGATTCAATTATTTATACTAGGTTCCACTGAAAATATATGTGTTCTTAAGAATTCAATGTATGGTGGGTTAAAATCTAAACAGAAAACCTAAAATGTGAACTTGAATTTTGAATACAAAAGTGTCTATATTATTTTCTGTTTGTGAAAATATTTATACGTGTAGCATGATAATTAACAAAGCACAGGTTTACAGGTTTAAATTTTAGTATATTTTGGTACATTCTTATTATTTTGTCTTGCACAGAACTGGTTTGTTTTGTTTAGTTTTGTTTCAAATTAATTAATTGCTCATGTGAACAGAAAGGAGCAAGCTAAGACATAGCACTGTAATATTGACTAAAACCGTAGTTACAGAAGATGGTTTTCATTATTTATGTTGTAGATAGACTTTGAAACTTGGTCTAAACATATACAGATTTTGAACATGTAATATACTTTTATACAGCATGGCCGTAATCTGTCTTTTCTTAATAATGGTTGCTGCATTCTAGCATGTACTGAAAATCATGACCGATCTGAAGTGCTGAGCATACATTAAATTACTCTCTTAAATTTAAGTCTCTAAATTTTCAGAATTAATTACTATTTCAAATCACCAAGTGTTCAGGATTCAGTTAGCAATTTGCTGTCTGGGGATCTCACAGCAACCCATTTAACATGTTAGAAATTGCTGTTTACATTTCTAACTTGGTTTTACTACTTTCATTTGCACTGAATTCTCCCCACCAGGAGTTTAAAGGTATCATTGGCCATACTTTTATCTCTTAAGAGACTTATGTAAGTAAGTGTGACAATTCCATTTGAAGTTATAAATGATTTGCCAAGTACAAGGAATTTAGAGCTATAATGATGGCAGTGGTGGAGGGGAAAAGACTTCTCATATCATTGTTGTTATACCTGTTCATTTTGCAAGTACAGGCTAGACTAGACCATTAAATAAGCAAATCCTTTATTATCCCCAATAGTATTAGAAAGTTACAGTAAAAAGAGCAGCATTTTCTCCATCTTTACTGACAAAATTACTAATAACAAATGCCTCCATGCTTGTGTGGCACCATGTATGAAACACTGCAAGCTCTTGGCATATATTTTTCCTTTCAGATGAAAGAGAATTGAGTAGGTGGGCAAAATAGGTGTTCTATATTATCCTTTGCTTGCATTTTCTGTCATCTCACTGTGCAGATCCCCAAAAGTATTTTCGCTCTGAACAGATACAGCAGACAAGAATTTAATTGCCCACTGAACTGTTTGGATATAAGTCTCCCAGAAGCTTTGCACGTATCAAGTTTATAAATAATTTAATAAATTACCTGAACAAAAAAAAAAAAAAAACAAAAACAAAAACTTAGAAAGCCCTAAACAAACATTCAAGAAACTCAGTTATCCTTCAGAACATTTCATGAGTAATGTCAAGCATAGTTAGAGATATTCCCTTGAGATATAAGAAAGATTTGCCTGAGAGAAAGCTGTTCTGAGCAATCTGTTAGATACTTTCTTCTTTCATAGGTCTGTTAGCACAATACTCCTGAGGATCCACAGGAAGCAAAGGCAAAATTGTGGTGATATCTGTACTGCAAGGCCTGTTGTCTGGTTTTGGGGCAATTGGCATGGCATGACTTTAATTTATATGGTTAAACTCTCTTCTCCCATAGTCTCTCTACAACTTGCATTTAAAACAATAAAGTCTATTTCCTCTCCACTCCCAAACCCGGATGTCCATTGGAACCAACCCTCGATCTAGCCCCCGAACTTACCCAGACGTTGTCTGGAAGACTGCCAAAAGGAGCTGACTTGCAACAAGCAGTCCATCTAACTCAGTATGCTTTCTCTGATAATAGTGATAGGTGGTGTCTGTGCCCTTATGCTGCCTCAATATCCACAGCAGCTGTGTTAAGTTAGACCACAGTTTGCTGTCTTGTCCATCTGCTGCTGCCATGTTGTCTTTGAACTTTGGTAGTCCTTTAAAATAGTTGATACTACTAGAAACCTCTTCTATGACAACAAATCCTGGAAGTTCAGTACAAACTGTGTAAAGAAGTAGATTCTTTCATCTCTTTGAAATAAAAATTGTTGGTTGATTAATGAAACATCAGGTTTCATTAAATACTCCTTTGCTCTAACAATACAGGATTCCATGAATAGTTTTGCATTCATGTTCTCTAATACCTTCATGATTTTGTAAACCTCAATCACATCCCTGCTCAGCCTTTTCCTGTTCAAACCTAGTCTCTGCTTCTAAGGCAGATACTCCTCAATCATTGCCTGTGCTTTCCACAGCTCTGAACTACCTTTCTTTATATCACAGAATGGAACTATACAGAAGACTCAAGGAATGGATGCTACAAGGCAGTACTATATACGGGGGAAAATTTTGTTTTCAGCCCTTTTCAGCCCTCTGTAAACTCTCATATTTAAGTGCTACGTCATCTTTAGGACTAATTGTCAATTTTGTCCGTACACATGTGGAGTGATGTCTTCTTCATACAGGGTCCTATATTGTCGCCTTCAATAATTTATCAGAGGTCACTGTTGCATTCCTTTGATGTTTTATTTTCTCTTTTTTTTTTTTTTTCCAAATAAATTAGCCTTTTTAATATCAGTCAGGAAAAATATGGACTACAGCAGCTACTTTTTCAGCAAGAAGGGATGAATTCATTCTCAGCTAACAGAATATTTTGGTTTATATTTTATTTTATTTTACCACCCTAAAATTATTCAGAAGTGTTCCTTAACTGTAGTTGCATGTTTTGGTTATGTCCTAGTTTAAGCAAATATCTACTATCTACTGTCTTCTCCCTCTTCTCTGTCCTGTCCTGTTTTGCAGGTAAGTCTGAAATAAATTTTCCTGTGCTCTGACCAGAACTACAATCTGAGAAATTGGGAAATTAAGACACTCTCCAAAGGCTTACCTTTCCCACAGTTTTGGCAGGGCTGTGAGCCTCTGAAGTTTGCTTTATTTCTGATCTGTACGCTAAATAGTAACAAAATATAAAGACCAACCTATCTTGTATCTGCACAGAAGCCCCAATACTGTGTTGAAGACAGCTTGTGAGGGATGCACTAAGCCTTAAGAATATTTATAAACCTCGTGTTGAAATTTAGAGTATTTTCTCACTTGAATATCTTTGTCTGTTTTAAAGAAAATATGTACGTATATAATGTTGTACTGGGTGTGGGTGCCCAGGCACTGGCAGTGGGGGCTGCAGGGGGTCTCTGTGAGGAGAGGCCGAGGCTGCCTCATGCTGGACACAACTGATTCCAGCAGCTCCAACCACCCACTGCAAGGCACAGCTGAGCCCCCAGCTGAGGTGCTGGGGCCTTGGGCAGATGTATTTAAGAAATTGCAAAAAAAAATGCTGCACAGTAGTGTGTGAGAAAGTGAAATGACGGAAAAAAGTGTGAGAAACAATCCTGATAACACCAAGTTCAACCCATCATGAGTGTCTTATGAAGTATATAATATCACTATTTCTTTAAGGTAGGATCACTAAGTATTCAATGAAGATGTAATGAAAATATTTTGGAATATATAGGAAAATGCATAAAGATGTCAGGAAGCTATACAGGAATTTTCTCTAAAACCATTAAAGCAATATTTTAAAAGTGTTTCGCTTTGGGATATTTTTGTGCCACAAAGATCTCTGCAATCAAGGAAAATTGCAAAGTTCAGTTGTAAGTAATTTGTCTTTACTATCAGAATGAGAAACTGAAATTTGAGAAAATCTAGCCACCATTTCCTTCTCCTTCAGGTGAGTGTCTATTTTCACATTTCCACAGCAGGTGCAGATACATCAGCACCATTATTAGAGCATTTCACCTAATGAATAATTGTAGCATTCTCCTCTTCTCTTGCCTGCATATTTTAATCCCAGCAGTAGAGTAAGCACTTCCCTTTCAGTTCAGGTGAAATGTGGTATCCCTGCATGATCTGGCTACATTTTATCCCAGTGCTCTGAACAATGCTTGTTCATTCCATGCTGCCCGCAGGCCAGCTTCTGCAGGTTGACTACATCCATAACGTTAAACTCTCCAATCTTATGAAACAAGATGGCTCACTCAAACTGTCTCTCAGAAATAGTCCCTGGCTTGTGCAGCTCCTGGACTAACGCTTTCTCAGGGAAGATTTGTGAGGGAGCTAGGGAGTCTGCATTAAATGTGTGTCAAGGATGTAGTGACAATAAATACTGTGTGGACAATCAAGTTGTGGTGACTGGACTGCTACCTGGCACTGTTTACTTACTTTGAAAATACAAACCAGCTCCAGCTGTATATATTCGACCAGGTTTACTGTTGGCACAAGTGAGAATATTGAGGCTGAATAATGAGGCTGTGGTGCATAGGGAATTGCATATGATTTGAGAGGGTGTTTCTGACATCAGTAAGACATAAGGAAGCATCAGAACTAATGCTTCCTGCTTTACATGTCGGTTAATGACCTGCATGTCATAGGAGAAGCTTTCTATAGCCATGACAAAGTTTGAACTTGAATTACTGAGAAAAAAAATCTGAACTCAAGTAAAGAAATTGAGACAGAATCACCATTTTGAGGCATATGGCAAAACTGAATACTTGGATTATCTGTTTATTTTAAAGCTTACCCTTTTTCACCCACTAACACTTAGCTTCCTGGTCTCCCTGCTTTAACTGCCATTTGAAATTTTGTAATTCTTTAAAGTGACTACTTACAGTGAAATCTTGATAATGCAATCACTGTGAATTTGTTAGAGGTAGGAGGAAAACCAGAATGTAATTTCATGTCTTTCATCTATTTAGCTGAATAGATCTTCCTTTTTTTTTTTTCTAAGAGACAAAACAATAACTGTAGCTTGTAAATTATACTTTGAGTGGGTTCTCCTAAATGAGTTAAACATGTGCACTATATATGAGTTAATAGTGATAATGTCTAGACTAGTGTATTAAATGTGTTCTCTGGCTCTGGAAACAGTCACATGTGACAGAACACTATGGTTGCACAAAAGCTGCCTCTTGGAAATGGTCCTTGGCTCACATCGATTACTAAACCATGATCAAGAATTGTTAGGGAAAATTCTTTTTTCGTTCACAGGAAGGTTCAAAGAAGTTATCAGTATAGACAATGGAGATTCAGTGTTTATATCTGCTTACTAACATTGTTTCAGTTTCTTGAGTAGAAATGTATCTACTTATGACTCTGATGTTAACAGCTGGACAAGTGTCAGCAGTAAGAAAACAGTCACAGCTTTTTTTCAGCTACTTTCACACATTCCCTCTTATCTCATTTTAATTTCCTAAAGCAATGTTTTTGTTTGTTTCTGGATTTACACTGAGAGATGCTATTATTTGACTTGCTAAGATGGGAAGAATATCTGTAACAGTCAGTGAGGTAGAACATGGCTGAAACAGGATGTCTAAGGGATGATTATAGTAATTAGCTGTTATTTTTTTAACAGATGAATAAATATCACTTTATTAACATAGATAGCATTTTTATTAATGACAATTAAAAATAGATCATTCCATTCAAAGTAATATTGCTCAAAACAAGTACAAGATACCTGTGCTTTTTTGCATAATATGTATGATCAGAATGCTATTAAAAAATAAATCTTATGATGAATGAATGCTTCTTTATTTTGTACAATAGATTTCCAGCTATGATAAATAAAATGTAATCAGTCCATGAAAGTGAACTGTAGTTCTGGCACAGGACAAAGGTAGATGCTTGGAAGCATTTTTTCAGATACTGTTAGCACAGCTTAAAGCCATATTTCTGCCAAGAGACAGACATTAAGTATGTGTTACTACTTGCACAAATCTTAAATACAATAGATTGTCTTCCAATAGCTCATTTATGTGCCTTGATATAAGAAAATATTTGCCTTAGTAATAAGAACAGAATATGCGGTTCTATCAATGGGTAACATATTATTTTTCAAAAGCTTATTTCAGGGAATGTAATTATTTATATCTGCGTATGTTTTTAAACTAAATCTATGGTTTTCTCTTAAAAAAAGTTTAAGTGCCTTGTTTTTATTGTTTTGTTTTTTGTTAATGTCAGCACTTGAGACAAATAAGTTACTTTCAAGACATTCACCTATATTGATGACATACTGGTATTTTCTCCACTGAGAATATAGCTCTGCTTTAAACTGTTGGTCACTACATAATATATAAAAGTAGTTGCAGTGTTCTGTCCTCTCAAAAAATTGTATTTCTAAATTTCATTAGTAGATCTAACTGGACTTTCATACAGAAGGAAGTGTCTGTGACTCAAATGTAGCAATTTGGATTCTAGCTGGTATCAGTATAAATCCTCACTGTACTACAAGGTCTGAGAATGAACAGAAGAAGATTCAGAGCTTAAGATGTTTACTGTAATTGTAGCTTTTGCACTAGTTATCTACACTTACTCTAGGACATATGGGATCAGGATAAATTATCTTTTAATTAATATAAGAAACTAGATGTTCATATTCATTACTTGCTTTTGATATGTGTTTTGGAAGTACGAAACATACTTCTTATTTGCCTGTTTTTCCATGAGAAAGTGCAGGTGATTTATTTAATGTAAAGAAGAAATTAACTTTTTAAAGTTCATGTTGAGACAAAATAAAGTCACAGAAGGCAACTTTGTCACTTTATGGCTTTCAAGGTTTTGCAATAATCAAAAATATTTTTTTCACCCCATAGCAGCCCTTTGTACTTTTCCTGTATTGGTGAACAATCAAAGGAACATTCTCATTCATATTGGATTTGAAAAATCATAGAGGTTTCAGAATCACAGAATGATTGGTGTTTGAAGGGATCTCTGGAGATCACCTAGTCCAACCTGCCTGCTAAGGCAGGTTCACCTCGAGCAGATTGCAAAAGAATGTGTCCAGACGGGTTTTGAATGTCTCCAGAGAAGGAGACTCCACAGCCTCTGGGCAGCCTGTTCCAGTGCTCTGGCACCCTCAGAGTAAAAAAGTTTCTGCTTATATTCAGATGGAACCTCCTATGCTTCAGTCCATGCCTGTTAATATTGTTGATTTTGTCCTCCATTGAAAGTTTTCAATAAAGTAACATGGTAAATAAGAATATCTACTCACACATCTTTTTGAAGACCTGTCTTTCTTTGTTAAAACCTGTCGTAAAATGAAATTTACTGCAGGCTCATGGTCTGAAATAAAATGTGACAGATTGACTTTAGTACCTCAGTTCTGCTGTTGATATCTCCAGGCAGGAGAGAAAAGTATAAGCTGTGTTTACCTCTTACAGCCTTACTTCAATGGTGATTTCAGAAATTACACTTTTGTTAGTGTTTGTGAATAATAATGAAAAATAATCTGAGCTTATGAAACTTCAGAAGATAAAGTTGTATATAAATATTAATTTCATTCAAGATGAGCTCACAAAACTAACAACAGAAAGAGACTATAACACACCTTAAGGGTGACAGAATATTTTCTGTTTCACTGAACTGCATAACCAAATGGTACATACCTTGCGAAATGGAAACGTTTGCTTTTTGGAGCAACTATTGGCAATACATAGCTAACTTGTATAAACTAAGTATTTTATAAACTAATGGTTTTCAAATATTTATATTTGATGACAAGTTTCATACTATTATTTTGTTTCTATAAGGTATATGATGGAAAAGACAGTTCTTCGCGCTCTCTGGGAACCTTCACCAAAAATGACATGATGGGAGTTACCCTTAATAGCACGTCTAACCATATGTGGATAGAATTTAATACCAATGGATCTGATACTGACCAAGGATTCCAGCTCACTTACACAAGTAAGTAACTCACAAATATGGTCTGATTGACTGTTTTGTGAGGAGCTGTGTATTTCTCAGCGGCAGTGATTTCTCATAGAATAGTTTGGTTTGGGAGGGACCTTCAAAGGTCATCTAGTCCAACCCCCTGCAATGAGCAGGGACATCTTCAAGTAGATCAGGTTTCTCAGAGCCCCATCCAGCCTGGCCTTGAATGTCTTCAGGGATGGGGCATCTACCACCTCTCTGGGCAACCTCTTCCAGTATTTTAGCACCCACATTGTAAAAAATTTCCTCCTCGTGTCTAGCCAGAATCTCTCCTCTTTTAGTTTAAAACCATTATCCCTCGTCCTGTTGCAGCATGCCCTGCCAAAAAAGTCTGTCCCTATCTTTCTCATAAGCCTCTTTTAAGTGGTGAAAGGCCACAACATTGTCTTCCCAGCTAAACAACCCCGAGTCTCTCAGCCTTTCCTCATGGGGAGGTGTTCCATCCATCTGATCATCTTGGTGGCCTCCTCTGGACCCTCTCCAGCAGATCCATGACTTTCCTGTACTGAGGGTTCCAGAGTTGGACGCAGTACTCCAGGTGGAGTGTCAATAAAATGGTGAAGATAGTTTCCTAGAATGCGCTGTGGTTAGAAGAGTGAATTTTACTTGTCTACATGGCTAGATAGGTGTTAGTAAGATAAGAACATTACTAAAAGGAAAATTGTCACTTTTCAAAATTAGAAAGCATTGCTATTTTGAAGACTTAGCAGTAGGGTTTGAAAAAGAGTGAATTGTGATGTATGTGGGGTAAATACATTTGTGTTAAACTATAACAGAAAACTTATACAGAGTCAGATTTAAAAAATGGAATATTCAAAGATAAAAATGAGAATGAAGAATACAGTGAGCCTCGAAGCACACTCTTAACATGTTCTGACTGCTTGTCAGGATAAGGGTGGAGTATGCTGGAAGGAAACCTGAATGAACAAGTTTTGATGATCAGTGCACTTTTACCACAGTTTGCATGTAATTAATGTAAGTAATTTAGCTGGCAAAACAGTGAGTCTATTGCGGAGAGGGAATAACTTTGGGGATAACTAATTTGTTTACAAGAAACATAAAGAGATATTTTGTCCAGTTTTCAAGGAATCCCCAAGTTCCTTTTGCCTTCAATTTATTGCCTTTTACCTCAGCTTCCATGAGCTCCTGTTGAATCCTGCAGAGTGGAGCACCACGTCATACTGGGACACTGAAATTGAACCATAGCCCTTGCTAGTGTATCTGCTGGTTTCTCTTTGGAATGGAGCCAGCTGTGAAATAAGCAGAAATCATTTGCTTTCCCTTCTGTCTTTCTACTGTGCCTGGTAAATCTGAAATCTGAAATTTTGCTATCCAACTTTTAGTGTTTTTTTTTGTTGTGGGGTTTGTTTTTTTTTTTTTTTGTTTTGGTTTGTTTTGTTTTTTGTTTTTTTTTTTACAGAACCATAAATGAAAGAAAGGTTTCTATGGCTAGATGAAATGTATTAAAGTTATTTCTATCATTTATTTGCTATTTTGGATCTAGATAGTATAAACTCCATCATTTTGTTCAGAATCTAGAAAGAAGCACTAGTCAAAGCTACACTGATTTACCTATAGGGACTGTAGAATTTTTCCTTTGAAAAAAAGGAACAAAACATCTGTTTTAATAATAATCTTATTTTAAGGAGTATGAATTCACAGAATCACGTAATGGTTGGGGTTGGAAGGGACCTCTGTAGATCATCTAGTAGAACCTCCCTGCTAAAGCAGGTTCACCTAGAGCAGATTGCATGGGATTGTGTCCAGGCAGATTTTAAATAGGTCCAGAGAAAGACTCCACAGCCTCTCTGCACAGCCTGTTCCAGTGCTCTGGCACCCTCAAAGTAAAGAAGTTTCTCCTTATGTTCAGATGCATCTTCCTGTGTTTCAGTTGCCCCTTGTCCTGTCAGTGGGCACAATGGAAAAGAGTCTGCCTCATCCTCTTGACACCGTCCCTTAAGATATTTATAAGCATAAATATGATCCTCTCTCAATCTTCTCCAGGCTGAACAGACCCAACTCTTTCAGCCTTTCCTCATAAGAAAGATGCTTCTGTCCCCTAATCATCTGTGTACCCCTCCACTGGACTCTCTCTAGTAGTTCCCTGTCTTTCTTGAACTGGGGACCTCAGAACTGGACACAAGGGATTTAAATCTGTTTATTTTCAAGGGACTTGAATGACTTCCTTTCAAATCCTTCTACAGCAATTAGTTCCACCTACCATTTAGAAATAACATTTTATCTAAAAATTTTGCTTAATTTCTGCATCCAAGAACTTCAGTTTGTTGCATTTCACAATTCTAATAAGATTTGCTCTCCCATACCAGATTTTCCCATGTAAGTTAGTTAACATATTGATAATTCATGTCTTAAGGCTTTTTTTTCCTGGCTGGTTGATCAGCGTTGAGTTTCTGTTTTCTGTTCTTCCAAGTATTTTCACATTTTTCTGAAGTGTGTGGACACAATTTGACAGAGTCTTCTAACAGTAAAGTCATATACCCACAGTACTGTTAACAATACTGTGTACAGAGACATAAGACTCTTAGAAAGAGCTGGGAAAAGAGATGGTGTAATAAATCTAGTGATAAATCAGTTCTGGTTATTGCTTATCTGGTTGCTGAGTTCTTGTTGCCCACAAGGGATACATCATCTTCCCTTAATTGTTGGTCTTTGTAGTACTTTTCTTCCCATTAATACAACTGAAATTAAGATTAGTGCAGCTTTGAAGCTTGAACTTTAGAACCATAGCAATGTGTTATTACTAAGATTAACTTAAATATTTACTATTTCAATTCTGTGCAACAACTTTTCCATATTTTTTAACGTTGTGAATTCTGTGGATCATGTTAAATTTGCAAATATAACAGAAGAAAAAGCTAATGATCCATGAGAGCAGAAATGTGAATAAAGAAACTTTTATTTCTGTTTTCAGAATCTCATTACTGACATAATAAAATAGAATTCTGTAAACTCAGAATATGAGTTGCTTGCATAAATTGTAAAAATCGGTATATAAGCAAATATTGAAACGAAATCTGCAAAGGATTCAAGTTCTAATGAAATCTGCTATACAGGAAATCAGGGTAAGAACAATAATGAATGGAGGCTAGAAATTATAGTAATGTTATTCTTTGTTGTATAACAACAAGATGGTTTCAAGGAAATGCATTTAGCACACTGGGTAGATAGACCTTTTTCTGCTGGAAAGGATCATGAAAAAATCTGTACTGTTTCTCAAAACAGTTGAGAAACAAAAAAATATTTTGACTGAGGACTGAATGTATAGTAACTGTATTTATTTATTTAAGGAAACTACTTCAGAAAAATTGAGACAATAACATTTTGTTAATATTTTAGTCTGAAATTGGTGAGTTAAGTATATGTGAATGTGAGTCAATGAAACTATAATTTGAGCAATAGCTGAGTCTGTGTCAATGAGAGGAGAAAAGCCTAGAGGAATAAAGAAGAAAAATTTTCTACTTCATGTAAAACAAGTTTATATAAAGCCACTTCCTCAAAAGGAGGGAGAAAATCTGTTACAATGCACAGAGGAGAGTGTCTGTTTCCACTTATAATACCTCTGCTCTGATGTCAGAGAGAATGACTGTGAACATTCACATCTCAGTGCTGAGAAAATTATAACAAGCTTGATGGGCCTAATTTTTTTTTTACCGGAGGATAATGCCAGGTTTCAATAGATTATTCCATCTTAAATATCTCTTATATACATTAATGATATAGGAAGTAAGAGCTTTTCAATATGAAGAATTAGTGTATTATTTTAATCTTAAGAATGAAGCCAAAATTGTAGAAATTTTCCATTATGTTATTTTTACTCCTCTCAAAGAGAGTTTGCAAAAATAGCCAAGTTTTTCTTTGACCCCCCCCCAACATATTTTTATTTCCAAGGAACAAAAAAAAAACCTTTTAAGATTACCTTAATTCCCTAAAACTAGAGGGTATCAATAGAGATCTGCATGTAAAAATATAAGCTTATATATGTTGTAGCTACAACTGAATTGTGTGACAGTTACTTTATTTGGTTTAGAAAATGTCAGTTCCTCGTGCTGTCAGGTCAGTAGTGTTTAATGTTAAATTGACATTCAAATTCAAATGAAATTTTATTGACACCACACACTGATAGGCAGTAAAAGCAAAACACAGCTGTCGTGTGAAAGTAACAGACTGCAACTTTAAATGAGGAGTAATGCAGTGCAGCGTCTGAATAGCAAACAAGAAGTCTCCCTTTGGTGTCCAACCACTCCCCTATCATGGTCCTGACACAAGAGAAATTTTAACTGTGGCTGTTTTCACTCATCATATGAGTGAACTTACTCTCACTTGTGTCACAAGTGCTTTCTTGCTAGTGTTTAACCTTTATTCCTTGAACATAATCCCTTTTTTCTTAGCTATTGGAAAAACAAGAACAGTCCCTCCACACTTTATCATACATGTCATATACAAATGTTTTTGACAACCTCAGTACTGTGCAATGCTGACTGCTCTGTGGTCTGTGTGGAGTTGTACAGCTCACAGAGTACTCAGCACTATACTGTACAGTCACAATGATCACTCTTAACTCCTGTGAACAGAACTTGTACAGTAATTTTACTTGTGTCTTATTTGGTGCATGTAGATATCAATGCAAAAATTACTTCATTATTTCTGTTTGCCAGTATCTGTGTCATTTGTTATCTTTTAAAGGCATTGCCATTTTATGTACATATCCAAAACTCATAGAAAGAAGGTAAAAACACTTAATCTTCATATCTCAAAACAAATGCTGCAACAAATAAGACAGTATCTGTGCTTCCCATTAGAATGCTTGTCCATTCTTGTTTTCACAGTAAAAGTTCCCATACAGCTGAGGAGAAAACACTCCCTTTGCAGTGCCAGCTAGAACTCTCAAAACTCATTTCTTCTCTTGGTACCTTGAAATGGGTGTCTATACGTGTGATAGTATCCACTTACCCTGAGAAAGCATCGTGGGGTTACAATGTATAAGGAACTTTACCACTATGCAGAACTGCTCTTTGGACTCTTCTCAAGCCTGAGGGCTTTTACCAAGCTCCCTTGTGCTGACAGTTGCCTGTCTGAGGTGGTGTGAAGTTGTGCTCAGTCCTTATTAAGACATCTACTTTTCTTAGGAGCAGCTTATCTAGCTCTCTATAGCAATTTCATGGTTCCTCAGTCCTGTGCAGGGTATAATAGAAGCAAAAGCTTCACTTACCTACAGAATAAGCCCTAGAGTCCATTGTATTGAGTCAGTGGAATGGTCCATCCAGGAATACTGACAGATATTATCTGTAGGAATGTGCCTGGCTACACTGAGCCACTCAGCAGTATATTCTGCCTTACAGCAGACTCCCATGTGTTTTCAGAAAAATGCAGAACTAATTGCAGACTTTATAGTCTGAAACCATTCAGAGATTTTTGGTAGACTCTGTATCTAGATTTTAACTTTCTGAAGGCCTTTCACTCACCTTTTTCTGATTAGCTGTTATAGATTAAAAATTATGTTCCGTGTTAATTCCTCAACACTCGTATTTTAATTATATTCTCCATTTCCCTGTGATGTGAAATTAGGTATTTTTCTTCACTTCTTGCTAAGATGGAAATGAGGACTGGAAAAATTCCAAGTAAGGAATTGTCTTTTTGAAAATGAATGTTTTGTAGATTCAGACCTTAACTTAATGTTAACTTTTGCCAGTTGGGAATCCATGACCATTTCTTTCACTGAAAGCAGAATTCTGGGTGGCTATCATTTCTGCTAGAACAGGGGGCAAGATTCAAGCCCTTGAGCTGTGCTCAACTCCATAGAACTTGCACCAAATTCTATGTAATGTTTCTGAAAGAAAACAGATTTAGGATTTTTTTTTTTTTAATGTAGGGTTTATATTTTTATTTAAATTTATCATCTTCTGTATTTAGTATGCAAAATTAGCATTTTACATTATTCTTTTCATTGGTCTCAGTTTAAGAAAAGGAATTTTGAAATACATTTCTCAGACATGATACACTGTTTTGGCCTTCATACTATTCTGTTATTGTTAAAGACTTAGTCCTAATTGGTGTATAAGATCTGTTCCAAAGAGAACCTTCACACACTGCAGTGAAAATGTAAGACTAAATTAAATGAAAGTAAACAAAAGGAAGAATAATTAAATGAGTATGTCTTAATCTATGCATATATATATGTATTTACAGGTCAATTTAAGAGTAGTTCACTCATGTACAAGAATTATGATATCCTGTTTAATAACATGATTGCATCATAGTCTCTTTCCTCCCTCCCCCTCAAAAAAGTAAGGTGCCTTCTGCTTCCAGTAGATTCAACACTTACATAATCAGGCCACATTCTCAAAACTGTGTTTCTCCTAGGCATTGAATGATATATCTGTTCAGGACAACATGATAAGGGAAGTTTTTTTTAATCAAAATATTTCATGAGATAGTTATGAATTTGCATTCATTTTTAAAGCATAGCAAAAAAATCCTGAACAACAGATTCAGAATTATCAATACATAAGTTCTTACTAGGATTTTTAATTGCGGTGAGTTTCAAAACATCCATGCTTTTGCTTCTGTTTTGTTTCTTCTGTTCTGGATGAAACTGAACTTCAGTTTCATAACCTAATTCATTAAATACATCCTATGTATGTATCAACCTCACAGAATAAGTAACATATCAAATTGTACAATCTAAAAATAAATTGGATAAAATTAGTGTTTAAGGAATAGCTGCTTAAAACCAAAAAGTCCCAATGGTTACCTGTTTCTCTGTTTACATTTCATATTGTGCCTTGCTTGCATGTCATGTTTTTTACCTGCAACTAAAGTTCCCAGTGCTCTTTTCCAAACAGAAGATATTTAGAGAGTTTAGATTAAAATAAGCATTGTTTCATATCATCATAATCAGTACAGTGTAATCTGTATTTTTGGTGCCATACCTTAAAGTTTTGAAACTTTTTTGCAAACAAACAATATATCATATTATGATTTAAAAACAACAACTACAACAACTACAAAAACACCACAAAAAAGCTATGGGTTAATACAGAAAGCTTATCAGTTGAAAAAGAACATGAACTCCCTCAACATCCCCAAAACTTTGTATGAACTGAAAATATATTGGTCTTATAAGACACTGTATAATTAAAGTTGTTTTCTAGTTTTCATTAAAAGACTTTTCATCTAGGAAACTGCTGAATATTACTTGGTTAAAATGAGTAGGTGCCTTTTTTTTTCTTTTTTCCAAAGACAGAAAGAATGTAAACCATTTTATGTGGTGAATGCAAGCAATATATCAACCTTTTGTTTCTAAAGTTATATTATCACATTCTTTGGAGATGAAAATGCTGGCCTGGTGATGTTTGTACCATAGTTTGGTGGTTGGCCATCTCAGGAAAATTTTCCCAATTTGATGAAAATATAAATCTTTAGCTAGATATATTTTATCTGAGCAAGTCCTACCCTATGAATGAGTACTCCAAAATACTTTCTCTTCAATGATTTCCAGTAGTGTTGAGCATCAATACCTTTAACCAGAATAACAGGTACTGTGTGAACATTGTTCCTCTGTCAGTGTGTGAAAGAGGGAGCACAACCGCAGATGATAGGGGTGTTCAGCTTTCAGTCCTGTCTGTGCCATTCTGGTTTTTATAGGCTTGTATAAATATTTTTCCATATTTTAATCCATGCTTCATATTCATGGTGACTTGATTACTCCAAGAGTGAGTATTCTGGAAAAGACTGTGAGGAAATGAATGCATTCATAATCACTGAAGTGTTTGGTAGATGGTAAGACAAAGTGCCTTGCACTAAATAACAAAAATAACAAAAATGATTCTGCATAAAACATATAGATTATGTTTGTGATCTTAAATTACTTGAAATTTAGGTAACACTAACAGAGTTCTTCGTGTTTCCAAGGTTTTCACAATACTTTATTTTTTTACTATTAAAACATCTGTTAATATTTCCATGTAGGTTCCAAAATAGGATGTGTATATATATTTACCCTTCTGTGTTTTTTGGAGTCATCCCAAAATATTTTACCACATCACTTTCAGGACCTAAAGATTGTACATAGTGTATGAGCTTTGTCTTTCATGGCAAGTAGAAATGACAAGACAGCATTACCTTTTTTGCTGAGCAGGGCCCACCCAGTCTATACTTACTTAGTAAGTATTATAATTATTATACATTATTAAGCACTATTTGGAGTCCCATGAAGTGTGCATGTAATTATTTAATGCTTAATATGTGAAGTGCAAAAATTTTTTTACATTCAGAACAATTAACCCCTTGTGGCTTGTCTTATGCAGTTTTTACGGGCGTTAGTGGTATTGCTGTTGTAATAGTACTTCCTCAACCACAATAAACAGTAATATTAACAGGAAATTATATAAGTATAAATTCACTTATCTAAGCTGAGATCATTGATAGTTTTAGCCTACACCTATATGCTATATATTATGTTTTCATGACATGTTCCTTAGTTTAGATCTCTAAAGTTTTGCAAATAGCCAGCTGGCATTTATTTTAAAACGTCTTTACAATTTTGTCTGGTAGGCTTTCTATTTATAGTACATACTACAAACTGCCAGAGTGTACAAAAATTACAATAAAGGTTTGTGGGTTTTTTGAATATAAAAGAAGAAATTTTTGCCAAATATACATATATATATATGTATATACAGTTTGGTGGCTACAATATTTCTTGGATTGGTGGTTGCAGTTTTCTGTGATCGTATCTGAGGTCAAGGTTCCATAATCATTAAAAATGAACCTGTGTAGCATCAGAACACCCAGCAGTGCAAATCTGAATCAAATCTGACATGAAAACATGATTGAAATCCTGTAAAATTTATTAGATCATGCAGAACCAAAATTATGAGTATTTTGTACTTTCATGCCAGTTTTATATATGGTTTGGCGTAAAGTTTGAATGGCATCAACAAACAATAGTTCATCCAGTATAAAGCTTTTAAATAAAGTTAACCTGCCAGAAATTGTTGGACAAATTTGTACTATGGGACCACAGTATAAAGGGCTGCAATGTTATGATTATTTTACTGTCAGTTCAATTATTTCCTCTGTTTTAAAACTATTCTCTGCCATCTCCATAGGTAAAGTTTTAATTGCCATAGTATTCTTTGTGCCAAAGCATGAACAAGGTTTACTAGGCCAGAAAGAAAAAAAGGAAGGAATAGAGCCCTGCAGCCTAATTGCTTGGGTGTTTATAGGTAACTTATTTTTGGACTCTAATAACAGTATGCTTATATGTTCCGTAAAAACAGACATAATGGAACATTCTTCAGCGTTCTGTTGTGAAGGAAGCAAAATTCAGATGAGTACCATAGCTTGCAATTTAGTGTGTCTTGCTTGCTTTTGTCAACTTTGTAGACCTACCCCTGTAAGTTTACATGCAGTGTAAATGCACATATACATATACGAATGTTAAGTAAACTATGTTCTTCCTTTCAAAATAGGTGAAGGCAACATTTACAGATATCTCAGAACTACATCAGCTTCTGATAGAAGTACCCTATATAGAATTCCTGAGAATTTCTCTTGGGGACTCCTATTGAAGACAGGTTTTGGAGGGCACAAACTTGAAGCTGAACTGTAAGGTGTGCTCCAAGGATATTCTTAGCATACTCCACCTACTAATGAACACAAAAGCTAGTCCCAAGTTAAAACATGCTAGTGCAGATAATGTGGACATCGTGTCCTCACCTTCATTGTTTCACTGCCCAGATTTGCTGCACTACAGTAGAACCAGAGTACCAATCATAATTGAACTGAGCTGAAAGAATTTGTAATTAATATTCTACATACATTATAGACATGTCAATAATTTTTATGATGACAACTGGTACTTCTACATTCCTGATTATTTATATCAAATATGACAGAACAAATAACTTTGGATAAATAGTGTCAGGTGGTGATAGCCAATCATCAGGAAGTGTTCTGGCTCTTTTGGTTTTAATTTAACTGGCTTTTATCCATTTGTTGTTCTGATAATCCTATAATGAAACTCAGGCATAAGATAATTGGCAGCAATTTCCAGTACAATAATATTTATTAGCAGTAAGAATATTGGCAGAATTTCTCTGGCTGCTGGCTCATTTCAATGTCAGATCATCCCAAGTACTGTGACTCTATGGAGCTTATGACCATATTTCCCCACTGTGAAAGTTCACAGCATCTACTTTAACAATGAAGTTCTGCTGCAGCATTTCAATAATGAGGTTTCACAACAATATGGTCGTTCATGAGAAATTACATCAGATGTACAAGAGCATCAGGGAAAAAAGGAATGAAAAGTTCTATTTTTTGTGTGTTTTGAGAAGGGAAATAAATTTGATAAGAGCTGGAAAGACAGCTTGCCTGTGAACACACAGGGCAAGATCCTGTTATATTTCCACATGATTAACAGCACCTACTTGCATGTGAAAAAATACCCCAATTTCTAATAGCCCTACTGAAAATCAGAGATAGTATTGCTGGCAGAAAAGTGTAGTGAACATGTGGTCACAAATTAGGTACTGTCATTCTTTTTTTTTTTTTTTTCCTAGAGTATTTGAAGTGGTGTTTTAAAAATTTTATATAAAAACCAGAAACCAGTTTGTTGGATATCCTTACAGGGAATATTCTATTTTTCAGATACAAAAAGCAATAATACTCTTTATTTTGTCTTACTGAATGTTTGTAACAAATGTTTTTTTCCTAGGCATAATGTTGTGAAAACACCCCAAAAAACTATCACTGGATTTTCCTGAATTAGTAATAATTAGAAGAAATCAAAATCAATTTCTATTTTGCAAGGTGGTCTTTTGATAAAAAAAAAAAAAATCTGAATAATCTAAACAAAACAGAAAATAAAGGGTTTAATGTTTTAAAGATACTTAAATTTAATTTTTATAATTTTGCTTCTAGTTAGATAATTTTACTTTTTTTTTTTTTTTTTTTTATTGTGGGTGAAATAGGAAATTGAATTCTGATACCCAAGACAGTGAGTGATTATGTTCTGTACAATCAGCTCATCTAACACTTTACCCCCAATAAATATTTGATTGGATTTGAGTATAAAATAGGCTGACAGAAAATGTGAACTACTTTATTGGTATAAATGTTCTCCCAGAGTCTAAAAAATAAGATGTAAATAAGCCCTACATTTCTGAACGAAATTTCATGTTCTCTGACATGTGCACAGGCCTAAAAGTTCCTATATGTACTGCTATGTATTCAGATGTTATCTTTACCAACACTTTTTTTTCCCACTTATAACTTACAGAGGTATTTTGTCATTTACAGATACAGAAATATAGTTCAGTGGTTATTTGTAGAGTATGAGGCTTTTGAAGCAGCAGGAAATTCAGCTTGCGATAGTGCTATTGACAGGTGAAAAAGTCTTTCCACATTTGGAGAATGATGGCTCAAGAAGAACTGTAAAAGAATACTATAACAGGTTTAGAGACATTTCATCTACATATATGATATTTGTGTTAAAATGGTAAATGGACAAAATTATTAAATTTCATGTGATTAATCTAGACCATTCTGAGGTGGAAGAGAGGAAGAGCCAGTAGGTAATTAACTAATTTGTTATCCTGTTTATTGCAACACTAATTGAATTTTATGTTAAATACATAAGTTGTAGAAAAAAAAAATAGTTAGCTATTATTAGTATTTTTTCTCTTTATGAACTTACACCTACACATATTTTTGCAATGAAAATCAGTACATTTTAACATGTGGATGCTATGACATACTCATACTATATATATTAATATAACAGAACTGATTTCAGAACCATATTAGTCAAAATATAGGTTGGATATTTTAGGCTTAAAATGAACAAAACCTAACATTTCTTTTTGGCTCTTCCTAAATGCCAAATCTCAATCTACATTTTGAATTAAATTTCTCTTTACAGAAAAATTTACTTTAGAACAAAGTCTATAATAATCTCAGTAAGTTTTTATGTTAATAAGTAATACCAAGGTCATTTCAGTTAATGATTAATTTTATATCTTTGTATCAGATTATATTTAATTCAATTACAGTATTCTAATGTACTGTAGCTCACTTGGGCAAACCTGTAGCAAAGGAGTTGGAAAATCCCTATGTTAGTCGATACTTGAAGGTATAAGTGACTTACAATAATGATGTGAACTGTTGATAGCTAAAGGCAAACCAGAAACACCTTTTGTGCTACTCAGTCCTATTTCAAAGCAAGAATGGAGAAAGAGTAGGCAGGCTATGGCGGGTTTGTGTCAGACTTCTAAAGCTTGTGGCTGGTTTTTTGTAACTCTTAATGTCAATGATGTTTCAGGAGTCCTCAGGGATCTTTATTGCAGATGAGGAGAAAATGGAATAGTGTACATGCCATGTATATATATTTACACGCTTGTGTAAAACTGAATACTAAGTGGAATACATAAAATGATAGCAAGTCAGAATGATAATTTTATCCCAGTCCTGACATCTTCTATAGTGAAGATGGTTATATAGCAGACTCAAAGGGCTTGTTTGTTCAAAAGTTTGTTTCATTTCACCCAAATTTATCTGTTGATCTTATAAAAGATAGTACCTCTCCCTGACAACCTCTTCTTCTTTACGTGGTAGAAGATAGTGGAGAATCAATCTCTCGTGTAGCTTTCTAACTGTATATCAACATTATGAGAAGTTTATTTCACCGCACACAAACAGATTATTTAAGCAGGGAAGTTTCATCTGTCAGTCATGTGGCATTGCCACTGATAACCAAATGTTGCACTTACTGAAGGATAGGAAAGTATCTAAAAGAAGGTGGGAGATAAATAGTGCTACAATGGCTCATGCTGTCAAATCAGCATTAAAATATCATCACATCATCTATCAAACAACTTACATTTTCAGGGTTTTAAATAAATGTCTTTGTATGTTTGATAAGGAGATTAAAATAATGAAATAAAACTATTTCTTGTGAAGTTCAGCTCATCTGAATAACCAAATCACTTTGGCCCTTTTTATAGGAAATGAAGAGAAACAGACCTTTTTTAGAATTGAACGGTTCATCTGATCTATTTTAGTTATCTACTGTAGGATGAGATGAATCACATCTCATAAGTTATCATTAACTCTAAAAGACAGACAACTGATTTAGATGTTTATATAAGCTGTTTACATATGCAATACTGAGAGCTAGTTAAAATGAATGCTGCCCCTTTTGTCTGGAAACTGAGCATGTTTGCTTGTTTCTTTTTTGTCAACAAAGTGAAATTGAGGGATGTGTGAATAAGTACATGGAAACAATCTTTTAGCGAGGAAATAATAATACACCTCTGTAATCCATTTGTACTGTATGCAATTATACATACTCCTCCTGACACTTCTGTTAGTAAACCGAACATTGTCAAGGCATCAGTATGAGTCTGGGAAAGTGATTGTCTAGACTGCTGAAGTGCTAGGGTAAACACTAGTATGCTTCTAGCTGGGGTTGTCTAGCACTCTCCCAAACAATCATGGGGCATAATGTAGTAGATAGTGTGAGCTAAATTCCTAGGTGGTGGCTCATAGACAGCCATAGTTTACTGAAGAGTCGTCAAGTTTAACAGTGCATGGCTATGGTCAGAGTATTCTCATCAGTCTTGAGGCTTGACATTTAAGATATTGGTGCAGATAGGGATGTAGTGGCTAAGTGATGGAATAGCATTCTTCTGTGGGTGAGATTCTTTTTCCTGAAGTCTAAATACTGAAAATTCTGAGCCAGTATAGCCTACTATCTAAAGAAAGGACCAAGGCTCAATTTACAGTAAAGGTCAAAAATAAGTGTTTACAAAAGCTGAATGAACTGCTTAATCTGACCACCTATATAAATAAGAGTTAGTTTGTTTTCTTGAGGTTCATATTACTCTACTGACAATGAAAGTAGACTAAGCTAGCTACTTCAAATGTAGCCTTCTAATTTTCAAAAGCCTGAGTTATAACACGTAAATCCCAGCCTTTGTGCCCAATTTATGAACAAAGAAAACAAAGGCATTTTGTGTTTTCAGAGGATTCAGTTGACGGACAGTGAAGTATGATGTTGAGAATGAAAATTGCCGGCAGAACCTCTCTGAGCACGAACGGGTGGGCCGACGAGAGTAATGAGTCTAATTCAATATGAATTTAACATCAGTACCCTTTAATGAACTCTTAACAACACTGAATATGAATGTCCGCCAGACCACGTTTTTCCAACCCTTATATACTCTTTACCCAAACGTCATGCGGCAAGCGCAGGTTGCGATTGGTTACACTTGCAGTCACTCTTCCCCCACAACTATGGTGATTAGCTGCAGAGCACTGCCCACATACTGTTCATGCGCAGTGGCGACGGCGCCCCTCCTGCAGCCTGGGTCGAGGGCAGACCAGCTTCTGTTTACTTCCCTTCTGTCTTTGGTGTCTCAGGAAAAACCTTTCGTGTAGGTCTCAACCTGCACCACAGCCACATCAAGCTCTGGCTTGTTCACAGCATACAGCCAGAAACTCTCCACAGGACAGCTTTAGCATTTGTGCAGGAAGTGATCTTTTCAGGGCCAGGAGAAAGCCAATGAGAAAAGTATGATATCAGCTCTAGTTTGTGCATTTGAAAAATAGTGAAAGGTTGTCTATGGATATGTCATTTACCATAAAAATGTCTGATTCTCTCCTAATCAGTGAAGGACCTCAAAGAATCATAGGATAGTTTGGGTTGAAAGGGACCTTAAAGATCATCTAGGTCCAAGCCCCACTAGACCAGGTTGTCCAAATCCTTATCCAACCTGTCCTTGAACAATTTCAAGGAGGGGGCATCCACAACTTCTTTGTGCAACCTCATGTAAAGAATGAATTGAAAACAGCAAACTGAAGGGAAGACCAGCAGCCTGATTCAGAACCACTTAAGGAAGCTGTTCAGTAAAATAAAGACAGCAAAATGGAAAACATTTGTAGAATTAGAATGACTTCTTTGGGGAGGGGACATGATGGTAATGAAGGAAGAATTCACAAAGAAGAAGAATCTGGAGTTGAGAAAGATTAATTTGGAAACAGTCTTTACTTAACTTTAAGAACTGAACCTCAAGGCAAAATAAGAGGTTTAGAATGCATCTTTACATTTTAGCAATGCTGTATGGAGATAATGCAGAGAGGAGAAGAGTTGTAGCTACTCAGGGTAAAACTGTTCATTCCAAGGAGTACAGAGGGAGCTGTTTACGCCATTCAGCATGTTAGTAGGCCAAAAAGGGGAATGCTAATTGAAAATAAGTTTAGGAATGTTTCTTTGTTTCAGCAAAACAGAAACTGAAACCATACTATTTTGACAGTTGAATGAATGAAATAACCTTTGCATTTTCTCCCTGAGTTACCACTATGGTCTGCTGGCTTAAGTATGGAATTAGATGAGGAGGTGAAGCTTCCACTTAGTGCCAAATAGAGGGTCAATTCTTCCTTTCCTCTGAATAAAAGAGAGTGAAATTATAGAAGTGGTATAAATTAATAACGTGGTTACTAATTTCTTTTAAGCTAGTGCAGGTACTATGCTTTCTTCAATAAACTAATGGCATAATCAAATATCAAATGAATAATTAATTCTTGGTGTTTCGGTTTCTGATTTACCCAAATTATATGTAATTTGTCTTTGGTGGCTGTTGGTACATCTAATCCAAATGAATCATGAGAATATAATTTTCATCAAGATCAGATTAATTGACATTATATTTTGTTTGATATTTTATAACTCCTTGTCTTTTTTTTCTTCATTACTCTTCCCATATCTGTTTGCAGGTTTTGACCTTGTGAAGTGTGAAGATCCTGGCATACCAAATTATGGCTATAAGATCCGAGATGAAGGACATTTTGTAGACACTGTCATTTTATACAGCTGTAATCCTGGCTATACAATGCACGGTAGTAGTATTATGACGTGCTTAAGTGGAGATCGAAGAGTTTGGGACAAGCCTTTGCCTACTTGCATAGGTAATATGGGTTGTGACAATGAAATAATTCCATCTGATGTTTCAAGAAAAAAACAACAACAACAAATATTCTGTCTTTCTATACTGATAATAATGGTATAAATATATTTTAAATTTCAAGTGAAGATTTAATGTTGGCATCCGAGTATGCCTTCTCTGAAATAGATGGTTGGCTTACTAATGGCTACAAGACTGCTGGGAAACACTTATTTCTATAGACCAGCCTTTGATTAAGGACTACTGCTTTGATTCTGATGATATCCTGGGTGATCGAGTCTGATATGCTATAGGATTGTCTAAAGTATTGTCTGAATACTTGACAAGCTAAGCAAGTCCATCATAAAGCAAATAAAGGGGTTTTGTTACCTTATCTGTTTTCATAAGAAATTATTTCTTTCCTATGAAGCTAAATTCAAATTTTCATCCCACATTGGTAGATGGTTTTATCTGCACGTTCTTGAGTCATTGTTGCTATGCTACAATACCCCATCTGTCGGAGCCTTGTGGTAGATCTTTTCTTTAAATATCATGTCTTCAAGTGTCTAAAACTGTGTTTTGTTACAATAAATAAATGTTAGCCAGAGAAGTACTAGGTGAGATACATAAAATAACTGAAAACCAGTATAGCTATTGACCATTGTACCTTTGCTAGGTAGCTTCCTTCAGTTTTGTTTTCCAGTCCAGCAATTACCCATGACTTCCTGAGTTCAAGTTTCACATTGACTTCCCATGAGTCCTTGTGAAAGTCTTTCTTTCTTTGTGTCTTCTGATGCTTAGTTTTTGCCTCCACTATCTGCTGCAGACAGGCCACCAACTGCTCTCAGCACTCACCTGACCTGCAGGATCCTTGCTTATTGCTTCTCTCTGGGTGCTACATGTTTCATTCCAGGAGCTGCTTCCTTGTCACGGTTTAGCCTCAGCTGGCTACAAAGCATCACACACTGCTCACTCAGTGCACCCTCATGGGACAGGGGAGAGAATCAGATGAGTAAAAGTGGTTCAGTTGGTGGGTTGAGATAAAGGCAGTTCAATAGGTGAAGCAAAAGCTGCACACAAAAGCAAAGCAAAACAAGGGATTCATTCACTACTTCCCATCATCAAGCAGTGCTCAGCCATTTCCAGGAAAGAAGGGCTCTATCATGTGTAAGGGTTACTTGGGAAGACAAAATGCCGTAACTCTGAATGTCCCCTTCTTCTTCTTCCAGAATTATATTCTGCACATGCCATCATATGGTATGAATTATGCCCTTGGTCAGTTGGACTCAGGTCTCCTGGCTGTCCCCTCCCAGCTTCTTGTGCACTCCCAGCCTACTCACTGGTGGGCTGGTGTGAGAAGCAGAAAAGGCCTTGACTTTGTGTAAGCACTGCTCAGAAATAACTAAAACATCCCTGTATTATGAGTACTGCTTCCAGCACAAATCCAAAACACAGTCCCATGCTAGCTACTGTGAAGAAAATTAAATCTATCCCAGTCAAAACCAGCACATTCCTGCTGAACAGATTCACAGACCTGCAGTCTACAATGGAACAAGCTCCCTTCCTTTCAAAAGTTCACCTTACCCAGATGGTAAGTGCCAGGAAAAAAAAAAAATAAAAATCAGGGAACAGTGTTTCTGCTGTCTTAGTAGATGTGTTATTTTTCTCACTTGATTCTAGAAATATCTCTACAAGTTTTCTCTTATACATATGACAGGTCAAAACAGCTCTTTTGAGTTTTGATTTAAAGAGTTTTCAGGTTCTTTGTACATGGAAGTCCTCAAGCTCTTCAGTTTAATTGGCTAGCTTCCTTTTCCTGTCAGTTTGCCCTTTTATAGAGAAGAACCATAATCAGTTCTACCTTTGCCTATCTCTCTATTTAAATTAAATGAAGTAATTTTATGTAATATTTTCTTGTGCCTGTGCCTGTGTTCCCTACCAAGTAAGTATTTGAATCAATGCTAAAATAATTGTTTGTTTCAGGTCTATTAGGTGAATAAATCCATCCTTCTGTTTCCTTTTCTTAAAAGAAAACAAAACAAAAAACCAACCAACCAAACAACAACAAAAAAACCCAACAACAACATATTCCAGTCTGACCTGGAGGAAGATAGGGAATCCAGGATTAAGGGAATCTAAAAAAAATTCCCATATTTACTCCTGTAGAACATCTTTCATAACTCTTCAAATTATTTTTGACCAATATGTATGTTTTTTAATGCTGATCTTGTTTAGTTTACTGCATCACTACTATGTAATGCTTCCTCCACTTCCGTATCTTAACCTGTATTTCCAGTATTCTTGATAGCAGTATACTTTTAAGGTCCTATATTCCACTTTTTTTTTTTTTTAATTATGCTTTGATTTTGTAATTTCCATTACTAGATTGGATTTCTGTATTTTAATACTAAGCTTTTGGAAACAGTTATACCAAAATCTCTTATTTCTTGAGGATCTCGCTTCATCTTTAAGTGGAATTATGTCCCGATATCAATAGAATAGTTAATATTCTTTTATTATCCTAAGACAGATTTTGTTCTTCCTTCCTTTCTGTTCAACCACAAAGCTATCTTTCTATGCACCTTTATCTCTTTACATATCTTTTTATTTTCTGTCCTTGTTCCTATCTTTTAAATCAAATTTAGGAATTGCATAAGTTTTGAATATACTCCCTCTTCTTGTTTCTCAATTTAAAATTCTTGTGAAACATTAATTAGCTCCCTAAAAAGTCAAATGTTCACCATTCTCTCTGAAAACCTAAAGGTGAATCTTTCTAAACAGCTTTTCAGAAACAGTCTGTTCCCTTCACAAAATTGTTATGATTTGTCTACTGTTCTGTGCAGAGCAAAACTTGTCATGAAGATCCCTAAAAAATCAGTTAGGTAACTCCAGATAATTTCATGCTCTCTTTTTGCCCCCTCCAATGTTATTTATATAATCCTTTCTTTCTTCAATTTTATTATTTTCTAGCACGATTTCATCTCTTCCTACTCTGATTTCACTGGATTCCTATTCTTCCTTTTTCTTAAGTCATCATGAACTTATAAACATCAGTTTCTTTCTTAGACACTTTTTTTTAATATTTTTATGTTTGTGGAGACCTATTATTTTTTTGCTTGTTATGTTTTACAGAACCACACGGAAGCAGAGTAGTTGGGGTTGGAAGTCACCTCTGGAGATCATCTAGTACAACCCACCTGCTAAAGCAGGTTCACCTACTGCAGGTTGCATTAAATTGTGTCCAGGCAGGTTTTGAATATCTCCAGAGAAGGAGACTCTACAGCCTCTCTGCACAGCCTGTTCCAGTGCTCTTGCACCTTCAAAATAAAGAAGTTTATCCTCATGATCAGATGCAACTTTTTGTGTTTCAGATTGTGTCTGTTGCCACTTATCCTATTGTTTGGCACCACTGAAAAGAGTCTGGTCCCATCCTCTTAACACCCACCTTTGAAATATTTATAAGCATAAATGATATTCCCTCTCAGTCTACTCTTCTCCAGGCTGAACAGACCCAGCTCTCTCAGCCTTTCCTCATAAGAAAGATGCTCCAGGCCGCTAATCATCTTGTTAGCCCTCCACTGGACTCTCTCTAGTAGTTCCTTGTCTATCCTGATCTGAGGAGCCCAGAACTGGACACGGTAGTCCAGATGCGGCCACTCTTCCCAGTTTTTTTATCATCAACAAACTTGCTGAGGGTACACTTTGTCCCTTCATACAGGTCATTGATGAATAGGTTGAATAAGACTTGAGCCAGTACTAATCCCTGGGCAACCCCACTAGCTACAGGCCTCCAACTAGACTCTGTGCCACCAATCACAAACCTCTGACCTCTGCCATTTAGCCATTTTTCAATCCATCTCACTATTCCCTTGTTTAACCCACACTTTCTGAGCTTATTTTGGGAGGCAGTGCCAAAAGCCTTGCTGAAGTCAAGGTAGACAACGTCCGCTGCTCTCCCCTCATCTACTGAGCCAGTCATGCCATCATAGAAGGCTATCAGACCTGTCAAGCATGATTTCCCCTTGTTGTATCCATGTTGACTACTCCTGATAATCTTCTTTTCCTCCACATGACTGGAGTTTGCTCTTTCATCATCTTTCCAGGGATGGAAGTGAGGCCGATTGGCCTGTAGTTTCCTGGGTCTTCCAATGAGCAAAAGCTGAGAGAGTTGGGGTTGTTCAGCCTGAAGAGGAGAAGGCTCCAGGGAGATCTTATTTAAGCCTTTCAGGACTTAAAAAGGGGGCTATAAGAAAGATGGGGACAGAATTTTAGCAGGACAAAGCGTAATGGTTTTAAACCAAAAGAAGATAGAATCGGGCTAGACATGAGAAAGAAATTTTTTTACCATAGGGGTGGTAACATACTGACACAGGTTGCCCAGAGAGGTGGTAGATGCCCCTCTGGGAACATTCAAGACCAAACTCAATGGGGTTCTGAGGAACCTGTTCTAGTTGAAGATGTCCCTCCTCATTGCAGGGGGATTGAACTAGATGACCTTTGAAGGTCCATTCCAACCCAAAATATTCTATTATAGCATTCTAGGATTCTTGTTCTTCTCAAAGATGATGGATATTTGTTTAGCAATCACATATACCTGCTTGCTCAGTGCTTGTGCATGCATCCCATCATGGTCTGTGGATATGTGAGTGTCCAGTTTACCCAAATAATCTCAACTCAGTCCTCCTTGACCAAAGGAAAGTCTTCATTTCTCCAGACTTTCTCTCTTACCTCCGGAGTCTGGGCATAACAAGGGCCAGCCTTGGCAGTAAAGACTGAAGCAAATAAGGCATTCAGTAACTCTGTCTTCTCTGTATCCTACATCACCAGGGCACCCACATCATTCAGCAGCAGACCAACATTTTCCCTAGTCTTCCACATCCCTACATACTCTAAAAAAGTTCCTACATTCTTCTCAAGTGTCCTGTCCCTTTATCCACATTCCCTAAACTTCCTTCTTCCACTTGAGTTTGATCAGAAGCTCCTTGTTTATCAGCACAGATTTCCTGCTCCCTTTACTTGATTTCTTGCTCGTAGGGATGAACTGATATTCATCTTGGAGGAAGTGATGCTTAAATATTAACCAACTTTCTTGGACCTCTTTACCTTCTACAACCCTAAACCATGGAAGCCCTCCAAGTAGGACTTGAAGAAACCAGAGTTAGCTCTCTTGAAGTCCAGGGTCCTACTTGCTGCCTGATCAGCATTTGATATTTGCTGTTCTCTATAGTGACATTTACATTCATCATTGACTTTACAATCATTTCAATCTCATTCACAAAAAATTTCTAATCCATACATAGACATATTTGACATACTCTACACCTAGTAGTTTTCAGCAGTACACTGCTATATTAGTTTTAGCATTCCTTTTATTTTTTTTTCCATCTTCTAATTTTTAATGAAGAAAACAAATTAATTCCTGTAATTCTGTCTCTAGAAGATTATAGAGCTTGGTTGAATATAAGTCACTTCTCTTAGTTATAGTATAGTTATTTACTTTATGTAGTATATTATTTGAGATTATGATTTTACAGTGTAGTTACTTCTGCATATTAAAAAAAACAACATTTTTTCTATTTCTTGTTAGAATCACTTTTGAAAACTTACTTCTGATCTGCTAAAAGGGATATAATTTTTTTAAAGCATATGAACTATATAATACATCATTCCAAGTTTTATCATGTATTGTGTTTCTAAATTAGTCTTCTCAGAATTTTTAAGCAAATCTGTCAATTAGTTTGAGTTTAAACAATTTTTGTTTCACTAGTTATCTTGAGTTCTTTCCTAAATACAGTACTGAATCCATCATTTCTTTATCTGTAGTTATCTGTCGTAGTGAGTATTGCATACTTAACTTTCTTGTATAATGAATCTTAACTGAAATCTTTCACAAAGTTTACATTCGAAAAAAATATGTATTAAAGTGGCTTTCTGCCATGTTTCTGTAAATAATATGTAGTGTTTTGAGTGATCAAACCAGCAGGATATGCAAGTAAATCAGACACCCTGTTTCTGACTGCCGTGGTTCTTCTATCATCTGTGTCTTACACTATGCCTGATGTACATCTGTGCTCAACAAGTTCCTGATGGTAACATTTTTAATGCCACTACTTGTAAGGCAATACTGTAAATGAAGTAGGAACTTAGGTACGCCACTTAGTTGAAGAGTTACTGTTTCTTTTTTGTTCAGTGGCACCTGATTGTTACCCAGATCCAGTTTTATCAGGGTGTGTCTTTATACTGGCCAGACAACAGCATGATGCTCTAAACAAACATAAGAATCATTTGGTTCCTGATGCTTAGCACTGCAATTGATCTCTCCACAAAGTTAAGATTACATTGATAATAAAAAAAATGTTTTAAACCAGACACTGAATACTTTCAAATCATAGCTTTCTGATTTACCCTTTTACATTGTGGGTATATGACCTTTAAATTTTTAAATAGTAAAGGAAATTACTAGACAATACCTTGTTAAAAATAAATGCAATCCTTCTTTTGTAGCGGAGTGTGGTGGTCAAATTCATGCTGCTACATCAGGGCGCATTTTGTCCCCTGGTTACCCAGCACCATACGACAACAATCTTCATTGTACTTGGATTATTGAAGCAGATCCAGGAAAGACAATAAGGTACATGCTTAATTTCAATATTTATTGTTGACTTCAGTATTTGATAAATTGTAGTCTGTGCTTTACATTCTCACACTCTTCTACACATTTTTTGTTAACTCCTCCTTACGCTAATATAGTTGATGCTTGTCATGGTGGCACTTATGAGTGTCATCTCTCTGGGGAAGCTGGGTACATTAATTGTGTAGGAGACAACTAGGCACCTGATTGAGAACTGTGAATTCAGTTATATAAGATGGCTATAAATCTTCAGTGTGATAGAGTGGTGCACTGCTATGTCTTTTTCTAGCTGTAAACAAGCTAAAGTGTCAAGCTGTCAACTGTGGTTTCAAAATTCTTCCCTTGAGTCATTGTAATGCCATTCTTTGGTATCTTACTGTCACAATAATTTGTTTTAAATATAATATAATTATTCAACACTATTTCTTAAATATGTTACCTCAAACAGCTGTGAAGTTCCTGACACTACCAGGAGTGCTCAGATATCAGGTATCTTAGACCTTGTTAGGTATCTATCAGGAACTGTCTTTTTGCAGTGAATGCAAATCTGATGAGGATTGGACAATTAACAGAAGCAACAGAGAAGATTATTGCGATACAGCTTCATATAGTAATACAATCTGAAGGGCTTTATTTTTCCATTCCTCTTCTCTTCTGTCATATCATTATTAACATATAAAAAATTTTGAAGTATGTATCAGACTTCTTCCCAATAATCAGTTTATAATACGACCAGCAATATCTCAGAAGATGTTGAGATTTTAATAAGAGAAACATGCGGGAGTGGGAAAAAGCTTAATAGATAAAGACTGGAAGATTTCTCCACATAAAGTAGTCAGCATAACAAAAAGATTAGGAAATTAGAACAATACAGAAAATGAGGGAAACACAGCTGGTGACTAATGCATGAAATAAATATACATGCCAAGAACTCAATGCTGTAACCTAGAACTTTTATTTCTGTAGTGATTTATGAAAGGATGATGGAAGGATCGGAGGCAGAAGGAAAGTAGTAATACAAAAATAACTTTTTAAACAGTTTTTCCTTATCGGTTTGACGTACTGATAAAAAAGACTTTGCTTTTGATGTATACTTTGCTATTGATGAATAGCTAAATCACTCAAATAGAAGGAATACAAATATTTAGGGAACATTTCAGCTCAGTTTTTCTTTAGTAATACACAGATTTAAAAACTTTGACATGGCAAGTTCTATTCAATATTCGAGCTAGTTTGTCCACGCTAAACAATAATTTGCTTTGAAAGCAAGAATGTAACAGCAACATTTAACTCCTACTCAAGATGGATAATTTCTGTCATTTTAAAATAGTTTATTGATACAAATATGTTTAATGATATGCAACAGGGATTAGTTTTATACTTCAGTAACAGGAAAGAACTATCCATTAAGTGTGTTACTTCAGAATATTAGTTATTTATTAATTTTGAACAAAAAGCCTATTAATAGTAAGCTGTTCCATTATTCAGTTTATGTGGACAAGAGTTTTAACTGATTACCTAAATGAAAATGACTGTTTTTAAAAATTAAACAGACAAAAATGTAAGCAAATAGCAAGTTACTAACTGGGAGGATTTTTCCCTTTTTTATTCTTAATAATCCTGTTTCACTAAGCCAAATAATGAGTTTGTTCCATAATACGTGATTTCAATGCATCATTTACATTTCAATAACAGTTTTCAAATTAATGGTTTCCAATTAATGACAACTGTAATGAAGAAATATTAACACAAAACTGTTTGAAATAAAAAAAGAAGTTTTGATGTTTACCTATTAGATTTCTTGAATGTCAAAAATGTAAACAGTCAGAACTTTAAACTGATATACATATTTTGACTAATAACATAGCATTCTTGAACACCTTTCTAAATCTAATACTTCACCTGGAGATAAATACAAATTATTATAGTATAATGTTATTTTAAAATGAATTTTAACATAAGACTAAAATAGGATAGTACGTTTTCTAGAAAGAGAATAACATGCTGAAAGAAAATGCCATCTCTGTGCTATGTATGCTACTGTGCAGTAGCTACTGCTTTTTTTCAGTTGCATATAATATAAGGCAATCAGTGTTCTTGATATCCTCAGCTGAATAAGGAGAAGAGTTCTTTGATGAAATCATAGTTCTTATCCTTTACAATATTTGTTATAAAAATAAGTTAATTTAGAGAACAAGTACTATATGCCCCATAATGGTGTTTTCTGTAATTCAGGCATTTGTAGAACAGAATAGCATCTCTTTCACAAAATCAGCTCATCCAACAGTAAAAATGGATAACTTTTCAGGACATCATTCCTTCTTCAGTCCTAAACAACATCTCAAAATTAAGTACACTTTGGGAATGATTGCTTAGTGTTTTGTGTAATGGTATTTAATGGGTAATGTACAGTGCTTTTACTTTCTCTTTTCAGTCTGCATTTTATTGTTTTTGACACTGAGGTTGCTCATGACATCTTGAAGGTATGGGATGGGCCTATAGAAAGCAACATACTTCTGAAAGAATGGAGTGGCTCAGCCCTTCCAGAGGATATTCACAGCACTTTCAACTCATTAACATTACAATTTGACAGTGACTTCTTCATCAGCAAATCAGGCTTCTCCATTCAGTTTTCAAGTATGTAAATACTTTTTCATCTCAAATACAGTAATAATAATATACACTATTTCTATATGCTATTCTTATGTACATGAACAATTCTTCATCTTAAATGTTCCTCCGTCTTAAAAAAAGATATTATTTTAATTATTTGTATATTTATGCAAATAGCTAAGACTAGGGTGAATTTTTTATTTGCTTTTAATGTTTAAGTGATCTTATTACTTATTTTGTACAGCAACCGCATACCTAGCATTATCTAATTAAAAATATTTAACAGGTCACAACAGGTTTTTACATACGTAAGTTTTCTTCTCCACTGATAGTTTTAAATGCTCCCACCAGTCATCAGTAATAATATATTATTTCATGTTTATATCTCATGTTGTTTGGAGGTTTTTTCCCTCATAACATTGGTTGCATAATCCATCATTTTTATGACCTTAGTCACTGTTTGTGGTTAAACTGAATAATAAAATACGTATTACCTTGTTGAAACACATTTTTAAATTTACTATTAAACTAATCAAATTCATCTTCAGGTCTAAAGTGAAAGCTCCTCTATATACAGAGGAGTTATGATCAATATTGAAAAAGTGATCAATAATGTAAAACTGAGTATGTGGGGTTTTTCTATATTATGACTGAAGTGTTAAAGACAGAGGGTAGGATGGCAAGGAGCCTTTATCATTGTCTTTGACTCAGTTGTTGCATCCTTATATATCTAGTTATAATATACAGAAGTTTATTTCTGCTCGGGAACACAGAAAAACTGTGGATTAATAAAATGTGTGAGAATAGGAGTATTATTTAAAACATTCTCTTTAGGTGCTGTCATTCAGAACTAAAGGGAGCTAATAAACTTTCAGTCATTACTCGCATAAGGAAATACATTTTGGGGGTTTCCTGGTCTGCATATAATGCATTTTACATGTTTATTTCATTTTGCTTTATTTTTTTTTTAATGTTGTACCTCCCAAACTGCAGTCTCTTTCATAAGGTCTAAGATACCTAGTTAAAAGTATGCAAAATTAATTAAGGACAAAGAGCACAACAAATGTTTCCCAAATTTATGACCAGTGTGCTATATAATATTCCGCTTTTCATGTTGTTTGAAAAAAGTTAACTTTTAGATTTGTGGAAATGAAGGGGTCTTTTTTTACTCTGTTAGGGTTAGCAAAAAATTTATTTTGTATTATATGAAATGTTCCTAAGTTTTTGCACAAATTTTGAAAGAAGGAAAATATTATATTTAAGCAGTTAGATTTGGCAACACATTCTTTGACCTTCAGAGACACTTATAGTAAGTAGGAGAAAATTTAATGCTTTAAGAGTGAAGAACTGATTTGGTCATCTTAGTATAATATCTGATGGATGCACTCAGTGATCATGCTGGCAATTGCAGAGTAAGTCTCACTGGAATTAATTGGAATCAGTGGTTGAGAACTGGATGCCTCAGATCAAGTGAAGGGGATATATTAAAGTTTCATCCACTCTGCTTGACAATTGAATGTTTTATTATATTGTAATGGTAAGGAATAAAAAATATGTTTTAAAGAATATGTTAAGTAAATGTTAAATTGTTTCTTCTAAAAATCAGAGCTTTGTTTACTTAGTCTCCTTGGGGAAGTGGGCAGACCACTGTGGCTTTGGTCTGTAAGGGTTTTAAACTGATTAACCTATGATTAAGTGAGGATCTTGCATGCTTTATCACGTGTTCAAACTGTGGGCCAGTTGCTGCGCAGAATATTGAACTTTCACTACCTTAGTAGTTTGTAACTCACTGAATAAAAGAATCTTGAGTTGCTTCAACTTTTTTTTTTTTTTTCTGGTAATTACAGAAGATGCAGATGTTTTACTGCAAGTTCTATGAGGATAACTGCTCAAGTTCGGTGTCACTTGAAGGATTTTCAGATGTTGCATTTATTCATGAGTATATTTTATTTTAATATGAATTGTGACCCAAGAAGTAAACTTCAGGTGCAGAATTGTACATGATTAGAAAACCTTCAGTAATCTGGACCTTTTACACATTCAGCTTCCGTATTGGATTATGCAGCTGGGATGAGTGTCCATGTCAATGAACCTCTACTTATGGGGTCATATAAAGGCCTTTTGAGAGTATTGGATGAAATGCACAGATTAAAGACAAAGCTTTAAAATGCTAACCTTCTGCTGGAGAATTTGTTTCACTGTGCTGTGAATGTGCTGATCACTTTCTATATTTGCCCTCTAGAATATCCTTATTGCATCTGCCCCAAAAAGAGTTACTGTAAGAGGACAGTATGAGGTTGATCAGAAAATATCACCTATAAATTATTTACTCTTGATTGTAAATGTAATTAAAGGTATTTTTAGTGGAAAAATATGTGGCTGAAGCTTATGAAATGTTTGAACACTATTAGAAGTGTCTTGTCTTGCCCACTCAGCTCAGCACGTAGAGCAGAGGACATGAACTGACAAGAGTGATTATGTTAATTGTAATCAGTCTAATGCTTTTCATTAAAACTTAATTACCATTTAATCATGCATAAAAGGACAAAAAATGGAGTTCACTGTACAAAATTGACCTTTACTCTGGGGGTTAAATACATTTTAACTATGTATTACAAACCAGGGATGTCAACCAACTCTTTCTGGTTGTGATACAAAAAGTGAAAACAAGAAGACTGTAAGCAGGTATGATATTTAGCTTCTTTACTCCAAAGAAACAAAATTACTGGCAGCAAAAACTTGCTGCCTAAGGAAACCATAAAAATAAATTTTCTAACATATTTTGATTCTGTCCTACATGTCTAAGGTAAAAAAGATAAATTTCCCTCTGAAGTTGCGTTTTTCTTTTTATCACCTATAGGTCTAGATATACTAGCATACACTAAATCTGAAATTTCTGGACATCTAAGGGCAGGTGAAATTAATCCTGCCTGTCTTTTCACAGGTTTCTAGTTGCCTTTGAGATACCGTAGGATATCCTGGTTGGTCTCCATCTGCCAGTCCAGAAGGTCACACACCCATAAGTCCTTGATCATATCTTCCAGTCCTGTGCAAATACCTTGGATATTGTAAGGCATCTCAATGAGACTAGCCACCTATGTTGAAGCAGTTTAATCTTGCCCTGAATGTTTAATCTTCAACTACTCTAGTCTTCTGGAGGCACTTGGATCTCATGCTAGTGGATGGTCCATTGCTTTTACTGACCTGAAGCTTATTTTATTGAGAGCATTTTATATTTAACCATATAATTTATTTACTTGATATTTAACAAAACCAATAGAAATGGGATATGATAGGAACAATACGAGCAATTGCCTATAGTATCATTCTCACAGACTCGGTCTTATTTTAACAATACCTAATAGTAGTTGCAACATTACAGTCTAGCTTTTTTTTGTGAAGTAAATTCTCATCTGTTGTAACTTAAGAGAACAGTATCCTTTTCGTAAGCTAAATGATTCATTCATAGTTCCTCGGCTAGTTTTGTAGATTTTGCTCCTCATGGCTATAATACATAAAGGATTATTCACTCTTGTTATAATGGGAAAAACATATTTGGAAATGTCTGCCTTTTCTACGGTCCTACCCACATCTGATTGTTTCCTATGCTTACTGCTGGTTCTGTGGCACTGTTAATTTCTCTTAGTCATAGTATTCTGCAAGCATAAACTCTAATTAACAATATACCTAGCTCTGCTTTTGTGTGAACAGAAATGTTATCTTTCTTTGGATTATACAGAACAATTGGCAAAAAATTAATAAAGTAATGAGATTTGTTTCTCACTTTCTTTGTAAGATTTCTATCTTGTTAGAAGAACTTTAGATATTCATTTTATTAAAAGTGAAGATACAAAATGAAGGCATATATATAGTTGGCTTGGTCTATGTTTTTTGGGTTTTTTTCTGGTTTTTTCTCCCAATATTTTTAAAATTTACCCTCGTAAATGCAGATACAAGCAGTGATGAGTAAAGATGCCCAACTAAACAACACAAGTCATCAATTATGATAGTAAAAATAAACAAGTTATACCAGCCAGCTAATTACAACAATGATTTGGAAATTACTGTGTCTGATGTTGACACATCTGTTGATAACTTGCTTCCTCTGACAAGAGCTTAAGCATCAGCAGTTCTATGTTTGATAGTTCCTAATGACACTGAACATAATCTGGCAAATCTGTTCAGGCGATGATGACTGCTTCTGCCCAGTTTTGTAATTCCATTTGACCATTTGTTTGTCTAAAGTAACTATGACAATAACTGTGTCACCTATTGAACTGTTAGAATACTGTTGTAAATTGTTCTTTCATTGCTGAGATATTTTTTAATCACTTGCCTAATGGCCTGAGTTACTACATTAAAGTAATATAAGCATTTCCATGACAGAATCTTCATCGCTCAGATTTGTCATGCAATTGTTCCAGTTTGATTCACAGCTAAATTATCAAGAAAAGGGGGTTAGAACAAAAACCTATTTTAAAAGAAATTCACATATGCATAATCAGATATATGCCTTGCTCACTAAATACATTTTGAGTTCAAAGAAAATGAAAACCATTAAAATATCCCTAGCTAAAATAAAAGGATGTAAGAATTTTATATTCTTGTAAAGTCTATAACACGTTTCACAGTTCAGTCTCTTCTTTTGATTTCTGTGATGCTATAAATGTTGCATTACATGCTCACAGTAACACAGTTTCATGCTGAACTGTGTCATAGCATTCTTATCCATCACATAATCCATAGCCAGGACAAGGCATCTTCAGCCTCATAGAAGGCAGTGATTCTTCATTTGGTTCCTGTGAAACTAAGCGGAAATGAAAATTTTTGGTCAATTTGTTTATCTCTAACCCTGTGAGCTTTTGCACTTCAGACTTAATAAAATAGACTACATTAGCATTTGAGTTTCTTTTTTCTTTACATTCTTGGGCAATACAGGACATGTAAATGTGGGGTTGAAGCTAATTTGCACTTTTCTTAGCCTATACATTTATGTATATTATATGAGATACTTTTTAGATAGCAAATACTATTCTTTAACATCTGGGAATTTCTAAACAAAAATAATTTCTTAAGTCCTTCTCAGAGAGGAGTCAAGGTGAGGCTGGATCCACAGTTAGCCTCAGGGTTAGTCAGTGGTTTATGTTTAAACAGTTATACATCTGGAATCAATCCTTTATATCACTTAGCTAAGACTACAAAGTTTCAGTGCACTTGTTCTCAATTCACTTACCGAGTATCTGATGCAATAATTAATCTTTTAGCCTCGGGATGTGACCTTGAGCGGCATCCCTACACAAGGGCAGTTCCCAGCATGCAGACCATTTCTGTGCAGGAGATCTCGAAGAGCTTTAGGCTGTCCACTATTTACAGAGTAAGGTGATTGACTAATAGTCATATTTGCACACCATCTGCAGATGCCAGTTTCTTCCTAATTTGGGTTGAGTCAGACATGGACCATCTCTGTGGCCAGGGGGATGGGGCATTACCATAAATTAGCCCTTGGCTGTTGTGCTGTTATCTGTCTCCCCCAAATACACTTAGCTGGAGGGACGGTTATCACTGATCAGAATTATGGGAAAAGGCCAGGTTGGGGGAGTGGGGGAGCACACCACTATAAGATCCTATGTGCAATGAAACAGCTTTGATATGCCAAAATCCTTCTCAAACCTGTTACACAAGCACAATACACTACACAAAGGGAAGCTTGTGCATTGCCTGCAATTCACAAGCCTAGCTGCTGAAAAGTCTTTGTTATTTTTATAACCATATGGCATAGAAAAAATAGTGTCTGCAGCACAATACTAAAGCAAATGGCTTACCTGATTGTTTATCACAGACATAGTGAAAATAATATTGATGATGGTGATTTTTTTTTCTTGACCTACAATAGATTGCAGGATAAACAAACTGATAAAAAAACAAGTGTCCCTCAGGTGAAAGATAAACTAGGCACAAATCTAACATGTTGCTCACAAGGCTACAGACACACAAAAATATAGTGTCATATTCTCAAAAACCATCTATTGATCTTCAGTGTAGTTCTAAATCAAATTTCAAAATGTAATTTGGGGGTCAAATCCAAATTAAAATCTAAAATGAGATTCTGGAAGGTTATTAACTTAAAAACAGAGAGGCTTAACACAGTGGCTGCCTACATATGGAGGTCTGAAACCTCCCTAGCAATCTGTGTTTTTTCCCAGCTGCCCGTTCTTCTGGTACCCACCTTGAGTTCCATCTTGAGGGTACACAGAAGCCTGTTTGACTCCGAGCAGATCAGACAGTAAGAAATGGGTAATCTGTGCAGGGTGTTACTCTATAACCCACTGAGTATCATGCAGCCTACTGCTTAGAACACATGCAAGAACTGAGAAGGAAATATTTAGTTCTTTTCCAGAGTAATGGAATTCAAATCCCTTCTCCTGGCTATGCCATTTTAGGCACCTAATTTTTCTCAGTCATTTCTAAAAAGTTTAACTATGGAATTCGGTTTGATTTAGCATCTTTGAGTCTAAAATGTAGTTATTGCTTTCCCTGCATTACAGCTTATATTTTAATTTTTCAGCTTCAAGTTTCTGAATTCAACAGGAGGTTTTTTTGTGTTTTTTTTTTTTGTGTGTGTGTGTGTGTGTGTGTGTGTGTGTGTGTGTGTGTGTTTGGTTGGTTGGTTTGGTTTGGTTTCTAATTCCATATGACAATGTTACATCACAGCATGAACATGACCTTTTGCATAAAAATATAAGATGATAGATATTAATTTCATGTCTATATATTAGTCTAGGGGCTGAAAAGAAAAAAGCTTGTTATAGAAGAAAAATGATGACAGAAGAACTGGTGATTTTTAATGTCTGGATAACTTATCAATGCATATACCCTCCATACCTTTCAGATATTTGCACAATACCAAATGAAGGAATAGTAGACTTGTAATTTTCATGCAGTTACAGAACCTCTTGGAAAACTTGAGAAGTAAACAACTTGGAAAGGAAACAAGTTGAAAAGTTGGCAACCTGTCTAAATGTTCACTTTTTTAGATGATACATGAGTGCTTAAATATCTGCTGTATTGTTTGATTAAGATCAAGTGTATTCGGCATGATAAAAAGGTTGTTAGTTTCAAATATACAAAATAACTTCTGAGGCTGCAAGAACAAAGGTGTGAATAACATTTTGATGCTTATTTGGTGCAATCTGTCATTGTTTTTGAAGTTTAGAACTTTGTATATAAGAAATGCAGATTAATAGTGAAATTAATATTAAAAGGCATCAGTCCTTTGCAATTGGTGCACATTTGATACAGTCAAAGTGGGCAAAATGTTATTTGCTATGATATTATATTGGATAACCTTTTAAGAATAAAATGAACATATTCAGAGATCTGTAAAAAAAACCCTACTGATTAATGACAAAGATGGGCTTATGATTCTTTAACAGATATGCACTATCTTGAACCATTTTTTAAAGCTGTTTTTGTCTATCAAATAAGAAATAACTTTTCTGACATCACGACTGTGCCTTACTTCCCCTGTGGCCGAGTATACATTTAGTAAACTGCACTAATATGGGATGTCAGATAAAATGTCAGAGTGGTGCCTGGGGAGTGCTTACACAGTACTTGTTAGCAGTGACAGCCGTTACTTTCATTCTTGTATTGATGCTTATAAATTCTGGTGGAAAAATGTTCACCACTGTTAAAAAAACTGCCGTGCTTTTTACTTCACTTAGATATGGTAACCACCTGAAGGTACAAGTTGTACTATTTGGGAGTGTACTTGGGAATGGAAACAAGGAAAAAAAAAAAATTATGAATCAGGCAGTGTTAAGCAAAGCACTTTGAAAAGACATCAGATGTAGAATTGAGATGGTTATGAATCAGTTTAAGAATTATTCAATTGTCTTATGCATGAGCGCACAAGTATATGTAGTTCATATTTAAAAAAAAAGACAACAATTTAATATTGATGTTTCACATTTTTCAAGGATTATCCCTTACAGTACTGGAGATGAGCAGAAGGGTATAGTGTAGCAGTTTTTTAAAAAAGTCTTTGGCCTGGATTTAAGAAGTTTGGTTGAATGAAGATGATGACAGTTGTAGAGGGACTTACTTTTAGGTGTACATCAATGTCATTAATGGTGATTGTGACAATGTGACCACCTATTTAGGCTTTTGGTCACAATTAAGTTCTTTGAAAAAGACATGTTTGGGTGGAGCAGCCTGGAGTGGTAGGAAACAGAGTGCAACTCAGTGATTTACGGACAGTAGCCTCCAGAGACCTTGCCTTGGGAAGTCTGCAGTTTTTATTGCAACTCTAGATGTTGAATACCTGAAAACAGTAGAAAAGACCTAGAATCTTCCACAAATCCATAGTCAATGTAGATTTGTGTATCCACTTTCTGGAATATTATCTACTTTAAGTCATACCATACTGATTGTTCTGCTCAGTTTAACATTGTGTTTTAAATTAATGTATTTCTTTACGAGGCAAAATTCATATCCAAACTCAGGAGACTGATCATAGGTGAGATATTTTGCTTGAATTCAATTTGAGAATATTCTGAGAAAGTTGTTTCTTGCCTCTGAAATAGGAACTTCAGGGCTACATAAACCTGCTATTTGATTCAGCCAGCTGTGTAAACATAGCATTTGCATGCTGCAGGACATTAAGTCTATAAAGCAATGTTATTTATATTATGATACCTTATTTCACAAACAGCATCAAAGTACATGAAGAAATTTTTTTGTATAACCAGAACATTAGAGTGAGAAAAGCAGTTACTAGCTCGTTTGATGTATTAACTGGACCAAATATGGAAACTGGCAGGAAGCCAGATAATGATGTATCTCAGTAGGCAGATTCTCATAAAAATATAGAAACAAAGTGCCTTCCTATAGTATCTACACCTTAAAGCTTTTATTTCATCCTTCCATTACAGCTTCTGTTGCATCAACCTGTAATGATCCTGGGACACCACAGAATGGCACTAGATATGGAGACAGCAGAGAGCCTGGAGACACAACGACTTTTCAGTGTGACCCTGGCTATCAACTTCAAGGACAGGCTAAAATTATATGTGTGCAACTGAATAACCGATTCTTCTGGCAACCTGATCCTCCTACATGCATAGGTAATAAGATGAAATGTTAGTCTCCATTTAAGATTAATACAGATCAGATTTCTTGGTCAACTAGTGGGCATATGATGCTTATACTGGAGTGATGCTCTTCGCCAGAACCTAGTTATTTTGTAATTATGGTTATCAACAGCCTTATTCTCAAGATTAACACTATTTTGGATGTATTTTCTTACTCTTTTCTAGTATTTAAACTTCATACAAGTCTAAAATTGACAAAGTCTAATAGAAATCTTTAAATTGAAGAGATGATTTGGATTAAAAAAAAAAAGTTAATAATTTAAATTAGCTCGTTAGAATGATCTTCTATATAATAATTTAGTTACATAAACTGTGGTCCATTATTTATCTTGAAAAAATTCCCAGTTCTCTTAGAGATTAAATACACATCCTGTGCAATCCCTAGGAAGCTAAAGATATTTTTTCTGAAGCAGGATGCTTGTTGGGAAGGGTAGATGTAGAGAGGGGGTCCATGTGACAATGTTGTTGAAAGAAATTAGAGTATTTCCATAACACCAGAGGAGAGTGGGAGATCATCTTTCTTTGAAACACATTTTGGTTCTTGGTTCCGTAGTTATATATGACATAAATGTTTCTTCATGGTTCTGGTCAGTAGACTAATAATTACAGACCTAGAATTCTTGTTGAAATGTATTTTAAGGTCATTAGTGTAGCTCTTCTAAGATTAATCAACATCTGCAAAAAATTATTTGCTAGATATAGTATGTTTTTAAATGATTTTATTTGCTTTATTTTTATTTACAATTTTGTTGTTCCTAGTTCATAATTAAATAAGGACTTATTTTAATAATCCAAAACCCTAGGTACAATATGTTTTAACAGCACTGGAATAAGTGTAGTGTTTTTCCTTTCTACAAGCTATTTTGGAGAGGCTCTTTCCAAAACAGCAACTTCCCAAATAACTGAAGTCCTTCTGTTTCTCTGAAGTGTTTACAAATATCTCAAAAATACTGGGAAGAATTCAGGATAATGCAGAATGGTGTCTCTAACCCCATATCATCTAGCAAAATTGGAGCAGCATATAATCTGGATATTGTCTTCTGGATATCTTGTGTGCAGGGTATAAATAACAGTATTAAAATGTTTACTAAACATACTGATATTACCCATAAATTAAAAATATTTAAATAAAAATATTTTTAAAAAGTTATCTGGTGTCAAAAGAAATAAGAAAATATAGAAGGAAAGAAAGAGAGACTACCTTTGGGCAATAAGTATCTATTGTTATTCTTCTATATATTCAAGGTGACTTTGGAGGGGAAAGCAGATTAAAGTAATCTTTACTGTAGACATGATAATATTAGAAAGCTTATGGGTTCTTTAAAGCCATTATATGTCATTTTAAAAATTACCATAAAGTCCTTATTTCAGTATGCTGACTTATAAATGAAAAATTATTCACATTTAATAGCTATACTACTCAGTGCTCTGATCATTGTGCAACTTCTATTCCTAATTGTTTAATGTTTTCTGCACTATTTGTACTTTATAACTTTTATCATGGTTATTGGAAGCCAAATCATCAGCACACATAAGGAACATGTGAAACATTTACTGGAACCATTATCTGTGAATAAAACCAAAAACAAACAAAAATTTTAAAATTGAAAAAAAAAAAAAAAATCCCACACCCTAGATTAAAAATAATGACCAAAACTACAGACAAAAAAACCCCAACAGATACATAAATATACTAAATGTTTAAATAGATAAAGAAATAAATAAATGGGGCAGGGGGAAGTTTAGTTTGGTTTTATAAATACCACAAGGAGAATGTCTTCATTAATGTTTTAATTTGAGTTAGGAGCATGGTTTCCAAGTACATTTTCTTGTTGGTGCTTGAGTTCATGAATTTGAATTTTCTTAGAGCTTTTGAATGAAACTAAACTGCAAGATGTGTTCTATGAGTGCATCTGATGTACTCCAACCCTAGTGAGCATTCAGTCCATTGGACCACACTAATAATGGCCTGAAAAAATACTTGTTTAAAATGTTTAATGCAGATTCCAAATCTTTGGTACCAATGGTTTTGCCCTACAGATGTATTCCTATCAGTCTGCGTGGCTTGGTAATGTAGATGCAGCCCATGTTGACAGCCATAGCTTTTAGTTAGATTCCTATGTGATTATCATCTTTGGAATCTGATTTCCTTATCTGTTTAAAAGTAATGTTCAGTTTATTGCAAAAAAATTACTATATTTGATTTTTTATTTGGGTAAAACCTTAACTGAGTGAATCAAACTGGTTTCTGTTGCATCTACAGTAAAAAGAAACTGCATCCTGAATCCTGCTGTTGAACTTTCCCAGTTTTTAAAGTACTTCCAGTACATAAGTGCTTCAGCTTGAGAGAGTTGAGATTGTGTAACAGCAAGAATATACAGGACTTTCTATTTAACTTCATATTTTTATTCCTTTAGAAGGAGTTTTTCTTGTGCTTCTTTTGAATATAAAGAGAGCTCACTTTTTTAAGGAAAATACAAATATATTTGCTAGCTGGAAGTGGGAAAACTCTGTGGGTTTTTAAATTATTATTATTTTTGGTAAATGTAGAAGTCAATTTACTTCTATTTAACAGCTAATATATGCTTGTGAGTTTAACATGTGACCATATTCCTATTTCTTTTTACATTGTGACAGCTGCATGTGGAGGAAACCTGACAGGCCCAGCAGGAGTTATTTTGTCACCTAACTATCCACAGCCTTATCCTCCTGGGAAAGAATGTGACTGGAGAATAAAAGTAAACCCTGACTTTGTCATTGCCTTGATATTCAAAAGGTATCATTTCTAGATGAATACCTCTGTTTAACAAGATTTTAAATGTTTCACCTAAAAATGGCATAGTTTATCACTTCTTAAAGTTAATGATATTCTCTGGATAAGTCCTGGAACATACATCTAATATGTGCTATATCATTACTTCCAAATAATGTAAAGTAAAATAATACTGTTAAATGGCACTTTTGATATCAAATATATTCCTGAGTAACAAAACTTTCTGTGACCTAGGAAATAAAAATACTTGAAAAGCAATGTAAATTTGTGGAAATGTTCGATTTACGTTGTTGTATGTTATAGTAGAGACTTGAACTGCGGTGGAAACTCTATAACTCAGTTCCTAAAGGGTTTTACAAATACAGACTAAATACACTTTGCTTGGAGGGCACAGATCAAAAAAAAATACTGATCAACTTAGTCAAGAGATAAAAGATGTCTATATAATGTTGTCTCATAATTTAAAAAAAAAGTTTTATTTATTCAGTGTTCCATATCAACCTATATTTCTTGCATAGATTTTCAACATTAATTGAAGTTCACAGATATAATCATATTCATGTGTTATCATTTCTATTTGAATCAGGCCTGTATAATCATCTTGCCTGCTATCTATACAGGTGCAAATGCAATTTATTTTATTTTTTCTGATTCTCTGTCTTTTGACCAACTGGTTATACTGTGTTTGATGCACCCCAGGATGTGGTTTGCCCTCTTGGCTGCCAGGGTGCACTAATGATTCATGCTGAGCCTGCCACCTACCAGAATCCCCAGATCCTTTTCTGCAGGGCTGGTCTCCAGCCACTCGTTGCCCAGTTTACACTTTTGCCTGGTGTTACTCCGTTCCAGGTGCACAATCTGGCATTTTGACTTGTTAAATAGCATCCCATTAATCACAGCCCAATGCTCCAATCTATCTAGATCCATCTGCAAGGCCTTCTGTCCCTCAAGAGAGATAACAGCATCTCCCAGTTTGGTATCATCAAAAAACTTGAAAATGCTGCATTCAACTCCTGCATCCAGATTGTTGATAAATATATTGAACAGAACTGACCCTAGAATTGAACCCTGAGGAACACCATCCCATTGAATACAACCCTTTGAGCTCTGCCCTTCAGCCGGTTCTTCACCCAGGGCGCTGCCAACCCACTCATCCCACAGTTGGACAGCTTGTTCAGAGGGATGCTTTGAGGGACAGCATCAAAAGCATTGCTAAAATACAGAAAAGCTACATCCACCACCTTCCCTTCATCCATGAGGCAGTTGCCTAATTGGAACAGAATGCCCAGAGAGGTGGTAGATGCCCTATCTCTGGAAACATTCAAGGCGAGGCTGGACGGGGCTCTGATCAACTTGATCTGGTTGAAGATGTCCCTACTCAAACTATCCTATGATTCTGTGATTCTATGACCTGCTCGTAGAAGGATATCAGATTAGTTAAACAGGATTTTCCCTTTATGAACCCATGTTGACTGTGCCTGATGATTGCATTATTCTTTAAATGCCTTTCAGTATTACACAGTATAATCTACTCCACCATTTTTCTATGAATTGCACTTAGACTAGCAGGTCTGTAGTTCCCTGGGTGTTCCCTTACTTATGCCCTTTCAGTAGACTGGAATGACACTGGCTAGCTTGCAGTTAACAGGGACCTTCCCAGACTCCCAAGACCTTTGATGGATTATGGAGAGGGGTAGTGTTTCTTTGACATCTGCAAATTCTACTTTCTTAACATACCATTCTGTGTTATTTTATCTAAAATTTTTCATTCTTAGGCAGTATTCTACAGTTAATATCTGTACTATTCTCAAGAAACTGCCTTTGTGGAGGTTGCAGTGTTTGCATAGTATGAGAATGTGATCTGAGAATAAAGACATGCAATATATTTTGTCAAACGTGTATTGGCTACAGAAAGACTAAAAATCATTGCCCTGTACTATTTCTTTTTCCTTGGTTTTGGTCTGTAGACTACTATTTCTTTCAACTCTTCTAACTCTCAACTCAAATTTCTCTGTCTTAGTAGAAGATTCCAAACATTTTTCTAGTTTCTCTTTAAAATAGGGCATTAAATATTATTGATTATATGAAGCCAATTGCATTTGACTTTACTTAGGAACATATTTTTTTCCTGCTGATTTCTTGCCTAAAGATATTGTTTCCTTTTTATCATATTTGATTTGGGAAAGTTTGTGTCTAACAATACTAACTAATGAAATAGAAAGAAAAACAGCCGATCACCACACTTCGGAAAAAAGCCAATTACTTTTTTTTACAAAGATTATTAGAAATAAAAGAATCCACTCAATTCACTGAGTCCTCAACTGCTTCAGTGTTCCTAGTATATCCTTTTATCTAGTTCTGTATAAATTTCTCATATAAGTGCCGGTGTTTTCATGTTTTCTCAAAACTCATCTCAAATTCCTCTGAATGACATTCCATTCATATTAGCTTCATAATTCCTTTGTATAAACATAAAAATGTCATCAATAGTATAGTATAGTATAAATGGTTTAGTGAGAAAAATAGTTCACTTTATCATAATTCTCTGGTATAATTTCGGTATGAACAAAAGCAACTTCCAGGATAGTGGTCTGCTCATTTGAAAGCATCTTGTTCCTGTAATGGTGAATCTATGTAATGGGTGGATTTAATATCATCCAGTTTAACCAACTAAAAGCTGGATATTTAATGTAAGCTAGTTATCTGGATCATTCCTGTGGTCACCTGTGAGAGGCAGCCTTTCTGTAGCAAGTGGTCCATTCCATCTTGAGAGAGATGTTTAAGACAGGTGGGAGGATATGCTTGGCTTTCACTGACTGTACACAGAGCCTTCATGATGACCTAATGGTAAATCTTCTGGGAAGCTGAAGGTGTTCAAATCAAAGGTAAAGAGAATTACATTTAAAGTTAGTAAATTTTCACTGTGAATCCTATATAAAAAGACTTGGATTTCTGGAAGAAAATGTATTAGGCAGAAGATTGGCAGCCACAGCCACAGTAGTGTTGAACTCATGAAAAAGAAATGAAGACTTAATTCTCTTTTTCCTTTATTTTCAGTTTCAATATGGAACCCAGTTATGATTTTCTACATATTTATGAAGGGGAAAATTCCAACAGTCCTCTGATTGGAAGTTTTCAAGGCTCACAGGCTCCTGAAAGAATAGAGAGCAGTGGTAACAGTCTGTTTCTGGCTTTTCGCAGTGATGCTTCTGTTGGAATGTCAGGATTTGCAATTGACTACAAAGGTACTGTTCTGACCATAATCTGTGGAAACATAAAGGGAAAGAAATATTGTTTAGTATTTACTGAGACTCAAATCTGTTTACTTCTAGAGGTACTTATAGTGACCTGGCAAATACCTCTTTGCATTGATGTAGGTTTTAAAAACTGTTTTCTGTAAATGTGTGGAGGAACACAGAAATCCTCTCTGATGAAACTTCTTTCACAATACTTATGCACATTTTCATCCCCCCACTAAAAAAAAAAAAAAAACAAAAAAAAGTAGAAATAGAAGATGCACATCAAAAGTAGCATTTGGGAAAAAGTTGTAGAATAATGGAATTGTCTTACCCAATTAAAATACATGACTGCTTCTGCTTCCTTTCTGATACATACCAATTCATTTTCCTTTCCACTTTGTTGCTGAATCTACATACACATTTTTGAATAACTACTGCAGGACAATATTTGCATTTTTTGGAGAGTATCCATTACTAGCCAGAGAACAGGTCACCCTGACTGATTATTAAAGACATATCTCACTTTAAATGCTGGTTTCTTTTCTGGTCACAGATGCCGTTTCTCGCTTGATTGTCATCTTTGCTGACATTTATCAAACTGTTTTTCATCAGCAGAGATGCTGATGCTTCTTATTCTTGAAAATAGAAGCAAACCACATTAATATGCATGTCAAAAAGGAACAAAGGAATAAAAAATATATGAAGAACATCGAAATAGCATGCCAATGAAAGAGAGAGAGGTTGAAAAGAACTATTAAATCATTCTTATGTTTAGTCTTCATCTTTCATCCACCATCATGCATTATTCTCCATGTTGGCAAGGCTTTTCTTTCCCAAGTAATTGTCATAGTGCCGTAGATGAAACCTTAGTCTGTTTGTTCATACCTAAACTTGAAACAAAATGTAAATAAAATGGGGAAACAACTTGTTCCAGGAAGTCTTATTGACCTGCAAGGAAAGAAAATGAAAAGTTGAGCAGGATAATATAAAGAGATAAAGATGTCAAGTGAATATGTGCATACACATTTTCACTGTGTGTGCATATTCTGTTCTCAGCATAGTCTGATATGTGTGCCTCTTCGCAACTCAAAGATAAGTGAAATAATAAGAAAATAAAAATATAACATATGAAAGCAGAAAGTTATTATAGTAAATAGGCAGTATGTTTGTGCCTAATAATTACATATCTCTATTAAGTACATTATTTGATTTTTATATAAAATTTATTACTTTACATTTCTGATTATGGACATCCAGTTTTGTTTTCTGGTAATATTCCTTGACTTTTTCATTAAAATCCATGTTTTATTAACATTTAATAAAGGAGAGATACCTGCTGTAAGTTTTGACTATGGATTTGACTCTGGAATTTCTTGGTAAAAAATCTTTGCCAAATCTTTGCTTTATAAATCAACTTCATACCTGGTGCATCCTTCCCTCCAAAGAGTTCACGTTTAGGAAAATATTGTTTATAGAGGTAATATTGCACAATATTTTCATAGATTTTAAAGGACTCAGTTGTGTTTAAGCCTTTTGTTGGAAAAAGTACTGCAAAGTTATTGACAGTATAAAATTACTAATATTTTGTTCTAATTCTTTGGTTATAGAGTGCTTCGTGCCTAAATCCTTCTTATTTGAAAATCATCTAAATCATATACTTGAAGCAAAGTAATTTCTAATATGAATTATTTTTTCCCTTTGTTTTCTGTGTATTTTAACTTGCCAAAAAAGATTAATGAAATAACAATCTTCTTAAAATCGATGCTGTACTCACACTGATGTAAAGATTTTGTAAATATTAGCTCATACCAGAAAATAACTGTTCTTACTTTGTCAGCCTTCAAGCTCCAGTTATTTTTAGATCTTCTTAAATATGAAGCATAAGCATTTTTTATGTTTACATTATTCTATGGTATACCAGCTTTCGAACCATAAATTACTGAGTACTGTGCATAGTACTTTGTTAAAAAACATAACAGTGTTAAGCAGTGAATTCTAGAAATGGCAGTTTTTCTTCTACACTGCTAAACTTAATTTGAGTTATTCAGCTTTTAGATACTTCTGTTCACAAAAGGTAGGAAGAAAATGCTGTTGGTTAAATCCTCGCAGTACAATTTCCTTGGAGAGATTATCAGTCTAATGCAAACCTCCATGATCTTGTAGTAAGCACACAGAAAGAAGAAAAATATTTTAATAAGCTGTTGAAAAATGCAAACTGACTGAAAAAAAAAAAAAAACAACAACAAAAAACAATGATAATTGTTAAGTTTTTTAGTTTGTTTTTAGTAGAAAGTGTATCTACATTGATTTTAATTCACTTTAACAGAAAAACCACGGGAAGCTTGTTTTGATCCTGGAAACATAATGAATGGGACAAGAACTGGAACAGACTTTAAGCTTGGCTCAACTATTACGTACCAATGTGATTCTGGGTACAAGATTATCGATCCTTCAACTATAACATGTGTAATTGGTGCAGATGGAAAGCCAGCATGGAACAGAGCATTGCCATCTTGTAATGGTATGTACTGTTTTCTTACCACTTCCCTGTACCCCCAGTGAATTCAGAGTTTCTTAGTCCATCAGTCTGTTTATAAGATTTTTATGCATATAGCTTGTATTAAAAAAAAACCCCTGAAGTTAAAAAATAAAAAGGGAGATGGGATGGTAGCTGGGCTTGCATCAGTGGGGCAGCACTCTAGAACTGATGAAGACCAGGAGGCCTCCCATACTCCTAGGGTGAAATTGGTGTGCTCAGCTCGCTCTCTGAAATGCCTGTACACCAATGCACGCAGCATGGGGAATAAGCAGGAGGAGTTAGAAACCTGAGTTCAAGCAGGAGATTATGATCTGGTCGCAATTAGAGACATGGTGGGACAGCTCACATGACTGGAATGTGGTCATGGATGGCTATGCCGTTTTCAGGAAAGACAGGCCAGCCAGGCATGGTGGTGGAGTTGCTCTTTATGTGAGAGAGCAACTACAATGTATTGAATACTTTCCAGGCACAGATGAGGAGCAAGTTGAGAGTCTACGGGTGAGAATTAAGGGGCAGGCTGGCAGGGGTGATACTGTTGTGGGTGTCTATTACAGGCCACCAGATCAGGGTGAGAAAGTTGATGAGGGCTTCTACAGACAGCTGAGAGCAGCCTCACAGTCACAGGGCCTTATTGTCATGGGGGATTTTAACTTCCCTGATGTTTGCTGGAAGGACTATTCAGCCAGCCAGCCAGCCACAGTCTAGGTGGTTCCTCCAGTGCATTGACGATAACTTCCTGATGAAAATGGTGGATGAACCAACTGGGAGAGTAGCACTGCTGGATGTCATCCTCACTAACAAGGACGGTCTGGTTGAAGCGGTAAAGGTTGAGGGCTGCCTTGGTTGCAGAGACCATGAAATGGTGGAGTTCAGGATCTTGTGTGATGGGAACAGAACAGCAAGCAGAATTGCAACCCTGGACTTCAGCAGGGCAAACTTTGGCCTTTTCAAACAATTGCTAGGGGAAATCCCATGGGCAAAGCTGCTTGAAGGTAAAGGGGCCCAAGATAGTTGGTTAGTATTCAGGGACTGCTTCTACCAAGGTCAAGATCAGAGCATCCCGACATGTAGGAAGTCAAGGAAGGGAGCCAGGAGACCTGTGTGGTTAAACAGGGAGCTGCTGGGTAAGCTCAAGTGGAAGAGGAGAGTTTCTAGATCATGGAAGAGTATAAGGCTGTTGTCAGAGGATGTAGGGAGGCAACTAGGAAAGCTAGGGTCTCCTTAGACTTAAACCTGGTGAGAGGGGTCAAGGACAACAGAAAGAGCTTTTTCCAATACGTGGCTGATAAAACTAACACCAGAGGCAATGTAGGCCCACTGATGAATAGGGTGAGTGCCCTGGTGACAAAAGATACAGAGAAGGCAGAGTTACTGAATGCCTTCTTTGTCTCTGTCTACTCTGCCAGAGGCTGTCCTGAGAAGCCCTGTTCTGCTGAGGGCCCAGAGGAAGGCAGGAGGAGTCTGCCTTATTTGATGAGGACCGGGTTAGGGAGCAGTTAGGCAATCTGGACATCTGTAAATCCAGATGGGGTGCACGCACGGGTGCTGAGGGAGCTGGCTGAGGTCATTGCTAGACCACTCTCCATCATCTTTGCCAAGTCTTGGGAAACAGGAGAGGTGCCTGAGGACTGGAGGAAAGCAAATGTCACTCCAGTTTTCTAAAAGGGCAAGAAGGAGGACCCAGGTAACTATAGACGGGTCAGCCTCACCTCTATCCCTGGGAAGGTGATGGAACAACTTATCGATGGTGCCATCTCAAGGCATTTCAAGGATAAGAGGGTCATTAGGGACAGTCAACATGGCTGCACCTAGGGGAAGTCATGATTAACCAACCTCATAGCCTTTTATGAAGACATAACGAAGTGGATAGATGATGGCAGAGTAGTGGATGTGGTCTACTTTGACTTCGGTAAAGCATTTGACACAGTCTCCCACAGCATCCTTGCTGCTAAACTGAGGAAGTGTGGTCTGGACGATCAAGTAGTGAGGTGGACCGTGAACTGGATGAAGGAAAGAAGCCAGAGAGTTGTGGTCAATGGAGCGAAGTCTGGCTGGAGGTCTGTATCTAGCGGAGTCCCTCAAGGGTCAGTACTGGGGCCAGTACTATTCAATATATTCATCAACGACTTGGACGAGGGAATAGAGTGCACTGCCAGCAAATTTGCTGGTGACACCAAACTGGGAGGAGTGGCCAACATGCCAGGAGGCTGTGCTGCCATCCAGCAAGACCTGGACAGATTGGACAATTAGGTGGTGACAAATTTAATGAAATATAACAAGGGCAAGTGTAGAGTCTTGCATCTGTACAGGAACAACCCCAGATTCCCATAGAAGTTGGGGAACGACCTGAGTATTTTAGGGAGTCCTGATGGACAGCAGGATGATGAGGAGCCAGCACTGTGCCCTTGTTGCCATGAAGGCCAATGGCATCCTGGGGTGTATTAGAAGGGGGGTGGTTAGTAGGTCGAGAGAGGTTCTCCTTCCCCTCTATTCTGCCCTGGTGAGACCACACCTGAAATATTGTGTCCAATTCTGGGCCCCTCGTTTCAAGAAGGGCAGGGAACTGCTGGAGAGAGTCCAGTGCAGACACACGAAGATGATTACAGGAGTGGAGCATCTCCCTTATGAGGAAAGGCTGAGGAAGCTGGGTCTCTTTAGTTTGGAGGAGACTGAGGAGTGACCTCATTAATGTTTATAAATATGTAAAGGGTGAGTGCCATGAGGATGGAGCCAGGCTCTTCTTGGTGACAACCAATGATAGGACAAGGGGTAGTGGGTACAAACTGGAACACAGGAGGTTTCACTTAAATATGAGATGAAACTTCTTCTCAGTGAGGGTGACAGAACACTGTAACAGGCTGCCTAGGGAGTTTGTGGAGTGTCCTTCTCTGGAGACATTCAAAATCTGCCTGGATGCCTTCCTGTGTAACCTCATCTAGGTGTTGCTTCTCCACCATTCTGTGAAGATACTGGAACAGATTGACCAGAAATGGTAGATGCCTCATCACTGGAAATATTCAAGGCTAGGCTGGACGGGACTCTGAGCAACCTGATCTCGTTGAGATGTCCCTGCTCACTGCAGGAGCGTTGGACTAGATGACCTTTGAAGATCCCTTCCAACTCAAACTATTCTATGATTCTATGGTCTCTGTGGTGGGTGGGGAACAGGTTGACCAGCAACCTGTCATGAGTGAGATCCCCCAGGGATCGATATTGGGCCCAACACTGTGTAACATCTTCATAAATGATCTGAATGATGGGATCAAGTGTATAGCAATGAAGTTTGCCAATGACGCCAAACTGGCCAGGGAAGTGGACATTTTTGAAAGGAGAGCCAGCTGCAGGAAGACCTGCATAGACTGGAATAGTGGGCTAACAAGAACCTTATGAAGTTCAACAAGGACAAATGTAAAGGCTTGCACGTGGGAAAAACATAATCTAGGAGTGCAGCACAGGCTGGGACCTACTTGGTTGGGGAGCCTCTCTGTGGAAAGGTACCTGGGGGTTCTGGTGGTCAACAAGCTCAATATGATTTAACAGTGTGCTTCTGCGGCAAAGGCCAACAGGATGTTGGCATGCATTAGCAAGGGCAACACCAGCAGAGATAAAGAAGTCACTATCCTTCTCAGCACTTGACAGGCCACACCTGGAATATTGTGTTCAGTTTTTGTCTCCACTATACAAAAAATCTGTGGACAGGCTGGAGAGGGTCTAGAGAAAGACCACGAAGATGACCAAAGTGCTTGGAAGCCGCCATATGAGGAAATGTTGAGGGAATTTGGTTTGTCAGCTTTGAGAAAAGAAGGCTTAGGGCAGACCTCGTCACTCTGTTCCAGTATTTAAAGCGTTGCAACAAAGAAGTTTACAAGGAGTCACATGGAAAAAAGGAGGGGTAGAAGTTATGCCTGGGCTCATTCTGATTTGACACAAGAGGGAAATTTTTCACAATGAGAAAAATCAGCCATTGAAATAATCTTCCCAGGAAAGTGGTAGATTCCACAACACTGGACACTTCTAAGATTCAGCTGGACAGGGTGCTGGGCGATCTTGTCTAGACCATGCTTTTGCCAAGAAAGGCTGGACTAGATGATCTGTGAGGTCGCTTCCAACCCGGTATTTTATGATTATGATTTCTTGTACTGGGGAGATCAGAAATGGACACACAACTCCATATGTAACCTCATGAGCGCTGAGTGGAGGGGAAGGATGACCCCCTTGATGTGTTTGGCAAATGATCTTCCTAATGATTAGCTTGAGAAGCTGATGACCACCTTTGCTATAGGGGCTCAAGTTGAACGTGTTGACCACCATCAACAAAATAGGAGGAATTAGGATGGCTTGTTTTTTTTTTTTTAAGGAATTTTCTTATTCAGTAACTTCTCTTTTTAAAAGATTTTAAAGAAAAATAGCATTTTTTTTCTCCATATGGTGAATATTTAGAGCACATGCATCAGCAGATAGAGTGCAGAATGAAGCTTTTACTGTGACATTGCAAAAGCTTAGCTTCGATACCTTATGAAAGTGGACTTGTAGAACAATTATATTTTGTATGATATAACAAGCTGTTATAAAACATTAAGTAGTGTTGAAAAACAAAAATGACCCATGGTTCACCTTGGAAACTGATACACTTCTCATTGAATTTTTTGGGTTTTTTGTTTAAAAATCAACATTGATTTGCTTAATTTCTTAAAGCAGAATTAGTATTCTATTTCTTAATAAATAATTTTCTCTTACAATAATGTCTATGATTATAACACTTTATAAGATATGAAATAAAAAAATAGGGAAAATGTTCTTTAGAATCCTCTATTTTTTACAGCCAGAAATACCAGTGTAGAACAGACACACAGAGCTCCTAAAACAATACCTGTTTTTTAACAAGAAAGATATCAGTATTTCATACTGAGTTCATTTTGAGGATCATCCAATAGACAATTAAAAATGTAAAGTATTACAGAACATTATGTTTCAACATTATGTAGTACTTTATGGAGAATAACTAATACATGTAACTTTCTTATTTGTTAAAACTGTTCTATATTCATACAACACAAATGCTGACACAAGGGACAGAGGATAAATTAGTTAGCCATAGCTCTGAGATATCATTTTAATTTTCTTCCTCAATAATTGCAATTCTTATTCCAAGGTGAGAATTAATGTAGTATTGCGCTGCTTGTGATATCTATTCTAAATAACACTGGGTGTCTAAAAAAGCAAAAATTACTAACTGAAAGATTGGGTATCTTGACACTGTTAAATCTGAGTAAAACTAAACTGGAAGACATGCTTGTGGAAATACTTTTAAGTCTATTTATCTACTATGGTTTACTCTCTGTTCCATTTTAAAACATACAGTCTTATTACTTCAGTTAAGGTGCGGAGGTTTTAAAAGTGTCATTTGCACGGCTACTGCATTTATGTCTCTAGCATGGAGTAAACCATACTAAACAAACAAATATATATCCGTTTTAACCCTTTGTGGAGTCTTAAATAAGTATTTAATAAAATAGACTTGATTTATGAGAAGGACAAAAATCTCAAATAGTGGATTATAATGGAACCACAGATTATTGAGGACTGTATGAGCTCTTTGGTTCCCTGGAAGTCTTATTTTACCATAGTTATGTAATGATGGTAGTGCCAAAACTCGAAAGTAATTAGAGGGAGGAATCTTTGTTTTTGTCACAGGGCAAGGTTTTGAGAAAAATTGGGACACTAATAACTTAAAGTAAAAGAACAATTTTGTGAGTGGAAAGTATAAACAACACATGCTATGTTTAAACATATTTATGAAATACAAATCCATTATATAGAACTTTAAGGGTAGGAGTTGTACAGGAGTCCAGAAACAAAATGCACTCCATATCACCTTTGTTGTCACATGAAGCCCTGTTGTAATATACAATTTAACTCAATCAAAACTGAAAATATCAAACAAAAAATTTTATTACACAATTTTAGCACAGTGTTTTAAGTTTATATTTCTTTATATATACTGATAGCTAATTTCCCCTTTTTGAACTTCTTTAAAATATTGAACCAAAAAACATGAAGCATTTCGAAGCATGAAAAATGGAAAAGAACCTAAAATTAGTGCCAAGAATCTCTGAAAACAATGCCCTTACTTCTTTAAGTCAATTACCGCAATTAGTTAATTTAACTTTATTTATTTGTGGTATGTTTTATTTATTTATTTATTTATTTATTTTTAGGGTAGCATTTTACAGTCAGACATGATGAAAACAAATTTCATATATATCTAGGCAATGGTTGGCAACTGCCTGTTGGAATATTCAGGAATGGTAATGGAAAATCTCAGGCATACTCTTTTCATAATTAATTTTACAATCCTTAATGAAGTTACGAAAATATATCCTCTGAAAGTGTAGGTTTTGCTCACTAAAACATACATTATTTATACTCAAAACAGAGAGCTCTGTTTAGGCTATAACTGCAACAGCACTGCACTGATAAATTTTACAACTTAACCTACAACAGAATTTTCTTACTTCTTTTTTTTTTTTTTTTCCCTAAGCACTCACAGGTTTTCCTTACAGAGTCAATATACTACAAAGATGTTATCATAAATATTATCAAAACCATATCCAAAAATAGAAAAGTCATTTTAAAAGGGAACGTTTTTACAGCTCTATAACTTTGGAATTTGTTTGAAATTAAGCATAAGTGATACACTTGCATTCCAGTGAAGCGTTCATGACTTGAGAACTTCATCTGGTAATTAGAAGATAGACTTTGTGGCTTACTTTCTGGTATCCTTGAGGTAAGAAGAGAAAAATAATAAAGATTTAAAATTCAGGACATTAACTGATTCTATGTGATATTTGAGTTTCACCTCAGCCACATAATTCTATTCAGCCTATGAATAAACTATCATCTTCTATCATTATATTGGATTTTTTAATAATTAATTTATCAGCTACAAGAAGACACTGATTTGTAGTATTAATTGCTGCCTATGTAAGGAAGTTAAACTTGTAGAGATATTTTGGGTGTGATTTTAAAGCCCAGTTTCTGTCAGGGAGCAGAAAGAGCAGGTCTGGTCCACAAGAGCAGGTGAGCCAGGAGCTGAGGATGACGAGAGCACAGGTTGTGTCCTCACTCACTGTGCACAGTCCCGTGGCACATAAGCTGGATCAGCAGAGATGAGAACTGGCAACTTCAATAACCCCAGACCAATGAACTTGTCCACCTGGACCCAAGGTTCTCCTCAGAGCTGCTTTCCAGGCAGCTGTCATAAATGTAATGCATGTAGGATACCCAGGTAGGGGTAACATTGGCTTAGTTTGTTCCTTATAGTAGAAAGTAATTGATATGTAATTATCTTTTTCTTGGTAAAAAAATGAAGTAATATAACTATTCGATTTTTTCATAAATTTACTTATTTATTTAAAAATCCATTATAAACTTATTGGGTAAAATAACAGTGTACGAAAATCACTTATTCTTGTAAAATCTATAGTTTTTAGTAGTGTTTCATGAAATCATTTGAAAAAGAAAAACAAACAAACAAAACCAAAACCAAACAAACAAAAACCCAAACAACAACAACAAAACCAAAAACAAACAAAAAACCCAAGCAAAAACAAGAGGGCACTGGATTGCATGTAACTAATGTAATTACTATAAAACTTACATTTTAACGATGTTTTTGATAGGAAGCCAAACCTTTCCATTAGTTCTCAAAAGTCAAGAAAAGTGACAGCAATCATTTCTTTTCATTGTATAGGGATGTATTTATAGAGATGTATCCCAACACAAGGAGATATTTTAACTTAAAAATCACAGAGTCGTGGAACAGTTTGGGCTGGAAGTGACCTTCAGAGCTCATCTAGTCCAACCCACCTGACATGAACAGGGACATCTCAACTAGATCAGTCTGCTCAGAGCCCCGTCCAACCTGGCCTTGAATGTCTCCAGGGATGGGGCATCAACCACCTCTCTGGGAAACCTGTGCCAGTGTTTTACCAACCTCATTGTAAAAAATTTCTTTCTCATGTCTAGTCTGAATCTCCGCTCTTATAGTTTAAAACCATTACCCCTTGTCCTGTTGCAACATATCCTTCTAGAAGTCTGTCCCCATCTTTGTTATAGACCCCTTTTAAGTACTGAAAACCTGCAATAAGGTCTCCCCAGAACCTTCTCTTCTCCAGATTGAACAACCCCAACTCTCTCAGCTTGTCAAAAATAGCCACTGCTTATGTTTGCTTTTTCTCCAAAAGCACATATCCCTTTCATCCACTCCCTGCTTTGGCTTTTCCTATGAAATCCTTGAGACACAGAGTTCCTATAATGTAGTGCTTTGACCTGTAACTGGTAAACCTAGCAGTCTCAGAATGCCACATTTGTTGCCTATACGTGGAAGAAACATATCACATGCTTGTTTGGTTTTTTTTGTGTTTTTTTTTTTTTTTTTCTCATGATACAAACAGAACTGCTACTTACATAGTGCCTGAGTAGCCTTGAATGTTGAGGCTTCACTCTTCTTAAATCTGCCTTCTAAATTCTGTAGCTGTAAACATTTTCCCTTATTCTTTCTCTTCTATTTTATATACATATGAATCTGAAGATTTTTTTATAGATATAATCCATATCCTCTTTTGATAATCACCTAGGTTATGAAAAGCAAGGCAATTCAAGCATACATTCACAAAGCAGAATTCATGGTATTCTGTGTAGGGTACTGTTAGCATGTCCATGTATTCCTCTGAGATTACTGTGTTGTGCTTTTTAACTATGTAGTACCATATTTTTTCTGAGCTCTTTTACATAGATAGATAGATAGATAGATAGATAGGAAATATAGATATATCCAAATCAGACAGACATTCTAAAGAAATTTTACTCACAATTATAGCCTGAGAAAGAACTATTAGATATGTCATCATAGGAAAACCAAACAAAAACAAAAACACTAAACTATCAGTTTATGATCTTTAGGTTATAATTGTCAGGCTGAATTAATACAGAAAATTGGAATAGATGTAACTCATTTCTTTCTGTTTTGTTTCCAGCACCATGTGGAGGGCAGTACACTGGATCAGAGGGAGTGGTTCTATCACCAAGTTATCCTCATAACTACACTGCTGGACAGACTTGCCATTATTCAATAACTGTGCCTAAAGAATTTGGTAAGAATTTTTTTTCTACTGATTTATCAATTAATAATTTTTCTACCATTCAGATGTCCTTCATGTGGATTAGTGACCCTAACTTTTCAGTACATTGCAAACTGCTTAACGAAAATAAATGTATTCTAAACATTGAAATTGATTCTAAGGTTTCGACCTTTTACTTCTCTCTAGAGTAATCAATAGACTTCAGCTAAACCATCTGTGTCTGCTATCCAAACATATCGGAATGCTTTCATTGATTACATCATTCTTCATCATAGGATAATCATCCATTCGAGCTTTCTGCAAAGCAAAAATTGTTGTCCCAAAACAAGTATTGAGTGTTTTCTTACATTTTAACTCTTTGCTTTTCATGTTTTAACAAGAGCAAGATGAGCAGGATCACACTTAACAAATACAGTGGAGGAAAAGAAAGTTTGTTTTTTCTTTTGTAAAATTGCCAGAAATGTTTGTGAAAAATCACAAAATTTGTTCTTTCAATGTGTGAAAATACTTGGAGAAAATGTTTAAAACTTGTGCAATTGTATGTGGGACATGGTTTTCTGCACAGCAGGTTTTCCTAATTCAAGTGCAGATAAATAGCAATAAGATCCATTTCACTACTTACTTACCAAAAGACTGAATACACAGCAATTTAGTGTGTTTAGTACTTTCTATATGTAATGAAACCTGTAAGGGCTCAGCAATTTTTTCACCAAGAAATTAGGAAGACTGCTGACAGAAATAGTTAAAGATTTACAGGTTGAGAGCTTGGGAAAAGTTTATTATATCTGCTAATAATGATTCATAACGTCACTCTAGTACTGAACTCTTGATAACTGGTCTTTATTATTATTATTTGAGTCAAGCTCAATGTTTTGCTCACAATTTTTATTGACAGCTTTGTTGTAAGAAAATGACTAATGGTATTTTCATCATGTTTTAGAAAGTTTGTTCTCACATTTCAGAAGTATTTCTTCTGGAAAAAATAAATACATTTGCACAGTAGAGACTTGCAACAACTATGGTTAAATAATTATCAAATAAAACATATTTTTATTAGTTATTGTCCTACTTAAAAAAAACCAAACACAGTATATATCATATAAAAGTTAGTCGGCAATGTTTTAGAAGTGAGAGTAACACAAATCCTTGAGATTTGTACTACAAGAAAATTTAAAAGCATTCTGTAGTCTTTATTATAGATTCGACTTCTCTACAAGAGAAAATGAGCTTTGATCGGATGTAATTATTTTATTTCCTAATAGAATTGTATAGAATGCAGGAAAATAATTAGTAGAACAAGAAAATATCTGGAACTTATAGAAAGGATCCATCAAATCATTCAGAGCAATTAAATCCTCAAGACAGTAGTTACAGTGAAATGCTACATGAGCTTTACAGAGAGACATATTTATCCAATTAAAGGCTTTATTACAAAATAATTTTCAGTAACATTCCTGATTGAGAACATGCAAAACATCCCTAGGCCTATTTCAGTAGTTGTAAACTTTAATAAAGTAATTAGATTGTGTTTATTTTTTGTTGTTTATTTAGTGTACTGAACAATTGGATGTTATCCCAATTTAGAAGTTTTTAATAAATAATATTCAAGATTTTGTATTTTACTACATAGTATTTTAAAATTATGGAACCCTCTCACCAACCATTTGAAAAAAAAAAAAAATAATGTATTTTTAGAAAGAGAAACTGACACAAGTAGAAATTATAAGTAACATATAACATACTTGAAGAGTCCCTGACAGAACCATTTCTCCATGTTGGATCTCGTGATGGTCCCGACTTGAAGAGGGCCTGACAGAAAAGTTACTTGTATCTACTGGCTGTAGACACAATTTCAGACCATTTCTTTTTCAGTTGTGATATAAATTTTATTTGAAATATATATATTTTTAGCAGCTCTAGTAGATTCAGGGACTGAAGAACATTACAATAACTTTACAGTTTACAACTAACAGGTGATAATAGTTTGCACAGAGGATGCCCTTGCAACAATGAAGACTAATTGCATACTGGACTGCAACAGTAAGATTGTGGCCTGCAAGTCTAGAGTAGGTACTGTTCACCCCTTCATGAAGTAGCATCTGGAAACTATGCCTGTAGTTTTGTGCTTCCAAATTAGAAAGTACAGTTTGCTAAAATAGAACAAGCTCAACAGAGAGCAGGCTGAACCATAGTACAAGGAAAAGTTGAAGGAAGTTCAACCTGGAGAGAAAAAAGTGAAGGAGGACCCTTCCTTCCAGAAATATGCAATGAAAGAGCAAGTGGCAGTAGTCACAGGATGTAGTACAATAAGTTCCAACTGGACTTAAGGTAAACATTCTTTTTATGACAGGGAGTAAGTACAAGCAGCTCAAAGAAGGATTTTCAGCGATTTTCAAAATTTGCTCAGAAAAAGATCTGAGCAATCTAATTAACTTCAAAGTTAGCCTTTAAAAATCAGGAGGTTGGACTATGCATTTTTTTTTTTAAGTTTAAAAAAGTAAAAATAAACAAGGAGTTGGAAAATGCTATCTGTGCTGCATTGGAGACCAATTTAAATAAATTTAGAACAGATTCCTCCCTTGTCAAAAAATATGGATAGCTAGAGTGATGAAGTAATATTTTTATTTACTTGATTTTATTATATATTGGTTTATTACTTCTTGTTTCTATTGCTATCTGATATTTGAATTCAGCAAACCATTTGATATTTACTAGTGAGATGTGTAATAAAATTACATTATTTATTTGTCAATACACTTCACATTACTTGCAAATGAAGTGAAAATTAAGTGTATCAACAGTCAAAACCAGTAACATTGATATTTTTAGTATTTGATAAAATAAATACTGATACAATTTTACCAAAATAGCCAAATCACTAAGTTCAAAACTTCTTCCTCAGATTAAATCTGGAAAAACATCTGATCATGTTTTACAAGGGAAACTCCCTAAGAGTTGCTGAGGTTGATAATGGAATTTTGGTAAAAAAATTGCCTTTTTAGCTATTCCATTTTCTTATTCTCATAGGTATCTATGCAATAAGAAACCAGACTTGTTTGACTGGATAACACACTTCTGGAAAAAAAGTGATATAATTATCTTTATTCAAGAAACTAAAAATAAGGAAATATGAAAAGCACATCAGGTTCTTATTAGTTATGTTTAATGCAACTGTTTTATTGTGGTAGGCAACAATTAAACTTGGATATGATTCATGTAGGAAGACACTGGTAACTAAGACAAGCCTAAATATCCCTTTATATTTGTTTTTAAAGACTAGGTTCTTGTTTTATGTTCTCTCTTTTCTCTCTCTCTCTTTTTTTTTTTTAATGCAGTTGTGTTTGGACAATTTGCGTATTTTCAGACAGCTTTGAATGATGTGGCAGAATTATTTGATGGAGAAAATTCGCAGGCTAGACTTCTGAGTTCACTGTCTGGATCCCACTCAGGTAACTAATAAAGAAAATAAGTATATATTTCTTACACAGCTCAGTAAGGAAAAAATAAATCAGCGGAATATTATGAATTTAATTCAGAAATATAATAATAAAGTAATTGGAACAGGATGCCAAGGGAAATGAAGAGCCTTCTAAATCCTTGAATTAATACCTTCTTCTGGAACACTTACCTTAGGCAAGACCTTATCACTGAGATGAACACAGAAATAATTGAATTAAATTCTCAGATCTTCATGTTGTAGGGCAGATCGTATGGTATAATTATCTTCTCTGCCCCTAAACTCTGTGAATTGCACATCAACATTTTCTGAATGTCTAATTTAAACACAAATTACTTGTATTCATAAAATGCAATTGTCTGTATACAAACATGCACTCAGACTAAAAGCAGGCCATCTGTTGCATTCAGGTAACTATAGTAAAAAAGTTGACCCTGTGAAATCATAATTAAACTTATATGGATTTCAGCATGGCCAGAATTTCCAATGGATGCACGTATAATGATCGTGTTCATCTCAAGTGAATAATACACAAATATATTTCTGCAGCTAAGAATGTGTTTTGTCATGCACTCATAGTATTTAGGAGAGTTTATAGGTAAGTTTAAGATTTTTACATTATGGGGATTTTCGTGGATTCTTGGTTTTCACTTTGAATAACTGGAGAATAAAAGCATGTAACATATCTATTTGATTTATCGAAAGCACTTCATTATTTCAAAAATGAAACTCATCATTTTCCTCTGGTGAATCCTAACTATTTGTGTCACAATAAGAGTTTAGAAATTAACTTTGAAACTGTTTTGTTTTTTTGTTTTTTGGTTTTTTTTTGTTACTAGATAAAATTCATCAGGAAAAGAAAATATTTGCTTTTTAATATTTCAGTTTAAGAAAAAGCTCATTGAAGCATCCAATTATACTGCAATGTAATCTAAGTGAAAGAATTATAAGTCCTATTTGTCCAGTTATCTAAGATCTTTTAAATTACTGCATTATAATGAATTCCAGTAGAATTTCCTAAAATATGCATCGATATAATCCAACAAAAACAAAAGCAGTTTTCATATGGAGTGGCATCCTTGCAGTCTAAAAGTATTAATAAAGTTTTTCAGTAGGGATTCATTGCTGAACCTTTATCATAACTTTAGATAGATGTCCCAGGAAAGGAAGTGAAGCATTTTAAATATCTTTATTATTTCTCAAGTCAATATATAAAATTTGGTATGCTATTAGAAAGTTAATAATGTAATATAGTTCAAGTGTGACCATATATTTTATAGGAGCAACTACATAAAATGAGTCATGGATCTGTTATTTCTTATTTCAGTTTTAGTTTTGAAATGGTAATCACCTGAAGATCCTATGTGGCATTTTGAAATACTTTTAATTGCTTAATGTGTTTTACGAGGCAAAGTAAAACTGTCAGTCCCAGAAAAATGTTAGCACAAAATTTTGGCCCCAAAAGACAGCAGAGTTTATTTGAGCTCTAGTTCCAATAGCTGCAGTAAATGTCAGAAAGTTTATGTGGTTGAATCATAAATTCTTTTCATTCTGAAAAGTTTCAAACCTCCAATGGCAAATTTAATTTCATACACTTATATGCATTTTCTTTAGCTGTAGAGGAAAACATAAAACTGTGTTTTAACATTATGTTTATTACATACTGATGAGTTGTAACTACTTCTTTAATGTATTTTCTGTTTTCATTTGTAGGAGAGACTTTGCCTTTGGCTACATCTAATCAAATTCTTCTGCGATTCAGTGCTAAGAGTGGGGCATCAGCCAAGGGGTTTCACTTTGTTTACCAAGGTAAACTTGTCTGCTTTTGATGGACAAGATTGGTGGTAGTCTCACACAGTGTATTATTTTGAACTCTTCTTACATCTAAATACAAAGTATTTATTTAAATGTGTGTGTAGTCTTAACCTTTTTACAGCCATCAAGGACCTTTCCTGGTGATAGAATGGTTTCTTAATGGCAGTTGTCTCTGGTGAATCCTATAAGGCCCTATGGACTTGAATATGTCTGGCCTTTCTTAATAGTCCATAATCTGGTGGTCCCTTGTGAGTGCTCATTCCCCCCTCAGACTGTAGAAATACATGGTGAGAACTGTGAAGACAATGCAAAAAACATATTTAATACTTAAATATTTACTGCATTATTGGTCATTAGGTTGTCCACACCCCACACTCCCCCAGTGGATCAACATACCCATGTATATTTTGAACTCCCCTTTGTAATTAACATACCTGTAGACTCTTTTTCCCTAGTGTCTAATTTTTGCTCCAGATAGACATGGACTTTCCCGATTTTTATTTCTAAGCAGCTGAGCAATGTTGTCATACTCCTGCTTTAGTACCTGTCCTTGCCTCCTTTTTGTATTTAAATTGTTTGAAGAGCTCCTGGTTTAGCCCTTCAGGCTTTTGGCCCATATTCCCAGTCTCGCCTCTCAATAAGATAACTTGTTCAAAGACTCTCAAATCTCTCTAAGAAAAGAAAACCACCATCATCCTCCCCCTTCATTCCTGTTCCTTAAGAGAGTCTATGTACCAACTTCATGAATATGCCAAAGTCTGCTCACCTTAATTCCAGCCTTCTGCCAGTTCTTCAGCTCCATCATATTGTGGTTCTTGCAGCCCAAACTGGCATCTATATCCACATGCATAAATAGCTCTTCTCTGCTTCTAAGCAGCCAGCCAGTTTGTAACTACTTGATTTAGTTATCTGACAAAAATATCCTGCCAGTGTTTTTCTTGACTAAAATGACTAGGGTCAAGATCATAGAAATTATTTTCTTGACATGGTGAGTATTATATTCAGTTTTGACCAAAAGGAGATAAGCATCTTTATATTGAGTTGGATGTAGGTTGCTAGACTGCTATGGACCAGAGGAGGCATATAATTGATCTCTGCTAAAAGCCAGATTTCCCTGAGGTGAAAGTGCAAACATGCCACTGAGTAACACTTCAAATGGGCACTGCAACCCCCCCCTCTGAATTGCTAGCTGCATTTTTGTGTTTAATAAATCAATAAAAATAAAATCAGTAGATTTGTTATACAATAGTAACTTTCCAACAATATCTGATTTTTATTCAAACATTATAATGACACAGAAAATAGGTCTTATTGTTCTAGTCAAGGAGTATCCCATTACCTGTAACGAATATTAAAATAAAAATGAAATATTATATATTTAATAATTACTTGTATGCCAATTAATTCTATATTAATTTATATGTAATTGTTGTCCCATCCAATTATAGTTACAGTATGAAATAGTGATCATTTTGTGATTTGTTCTATACTGACAGCTACTCACTTAGCAAGTGAATACATTGTAAGAGCTGTTGTGAGAATATTTGTTACATTCACCTAAAGTGTTTGTCTATAGAGGAAGCATTCATTTCAGCTTCCTCAAGACATAAAGAAAAAGAACATAAAAATAAAGAAAATATTTTCAAGTACTTCTGAAAATCTCAGTTCTGGATATGTATAGGCAGCATGTTGCTGTCAAAACAATATACCGGTGCTTCAATGTGTTTTTACCACCTGCGGTTTCAGAGTTTCACTGAAGTTAGCTTGGATTCTGCATCACACTCTATTCCTCTGTGTAATACTACAGAGAGGGTAAAAGTGCCAAAGATACTTTCAAACTTACCTCATGAATAGCTGTTGCTCAGCTCAGCTCAAGGTTTTGGAGACTTTACTTAATTGTATTAGTATTGATCAGAGTGCTCCCAGTTGATGTTTCAAGAGTTTTATTCAGGATACTAATAAATTCTGTCTTCTCGGAGAGCTTGGAAGGAAAATTGGTATGGCAGAGACTGTGAGGCAATTTTGGTATTGAAGACTGGGTGGCAGATCTAAGACTTGCAGGTCTATTCCTGACACAACTGAATTTGAGGAGGTATTGTGCGTGTGTGCATGCTGCAGCTGAAATGCAAGAATGGGACAGCATGACCAAGCCTGCTAGCATCCTGCTAGGCAGCTCAGTGCACTGGGCTGATCCGTATGTCAGCGGTTGGGTGATACCTGGGCAATGTTTACAGATTCCTTGCTGGTACAGGCAGTAGATGCAGTCCCAAAGGGGCTTCTGGGCAGTTCGGTAGATGTATTGCATACACATCCAATAAGCTTAATGAGATAGTCATTGAACACTGTGGCTCATTATATACTAGCTTTTCTGCATGTCTAAACTGAAGTATAAAAGTAGGTTTGGATAATTCTAAATAATATTACCAAGTGGCTTTTAAGTGGTTTGTTTCGTTTTGTTTCTGTTTTTGTTTAAATTGGAGCACAGTCATGGTTTGACACAGCAAGTTAATGGAAATAACTGTCTCACCTCAAGGATGTTTTCATAGTTATAAGGAATTTTATAGGACTGTTCAAACTCCTTCTGGAGGGTGGTTTTAAGCCTTCTTACTTGTGTGTTTATAGACACAAGTGACTACACACTCTACTTTAGATTTAGCTCAAGATATCGGTACTTGCCCTTTTTACACATCAAAAGCATCACTTGCATTTAAATTTATCACACACAATTAAACAGAAAAGAGGGGTAATAAAACTTCTGGAATTAGAAAACAGCTTTCAGCATTTGGGCTCTTATCATCTATTTGCATATGAATGACACCTTTCTGTATAATTTTATTTGTTTTTCGTATGCCTAAAGTGTTTGGGTTTTTTTACTGCTTTTAAAGAACTCATAGTGATACAAAGCCTCAATTCTATTAGCTGTATGCATACACACACAAACATAGGTTGCTGTTGAACAATAAGCCTCCATATAGCACAATTATATGCCTCATTTCAGTCAGTTATTTGGACTACATCTATTTTTTAGTAATTGTAAGAAATAGGTTTTAACAAATGACAAGTGTTCTCTCCAGCATTAGAAAATGAGTCACATTATTTATCTCAAGAGAATCATGAAGCTATTTGAATAACTAGTTTTTTTTATATATTTTAAAATATATCTTAAGAGCTTTATTTAATACACCTATATATGTATACATATGAGTTAGTAGTATTTAATAAGCTGTATCATTTTGAGATTTTTCTCTCTTCTTTTGAAGCATGTGATAATACTTCCAATAACCTGATGGAATTTAACAAGGGAAAGTGTAGAGTCCTGCATCTGGGCAGGAACAATCCCAAGTTCCAGTATAGGTTGGGGCATGACCTATTAGAGAGCAGTGTAGGGGAAAGGGACCTGGGGGTCCTGGTGGACAACAGGATGACCATGAGCCAGCACTGTGCCCTTGTGGCCAGGAAGGCTAATGGCATCCTTGGGTGTATTACAAGGGGGCTGGTCAGTAGATCGAGAGAGGTCCTCCTTCCCCTCTACTCCGCCCTGGTGAGACCCCATCTGGAATATTGTGTCCAGTTCTGGGCCCCTCAGTTCAAGAAGGACAGGGAACTGCTGGAGAGGGTCCAGCGTAGGGCAACAAAGATGATTAAGGGAGTGGAGCATCTCCCTTATGAAGAAAGGCTGAGGGAGCTGGGGCTCTTTAGTTTGGAGAAGAGGAGACTGAGGGGTGACCTTATTAATGTTTATAAATATATAAAGGGTGAGTGCCACGAGGATGGAGTCAGGCTCTTCTCAGTGGCAAACAATGATAGGACAAGGGGCAATGGGATCAAGCTGGAACACAAGAGGTTCCACTTAAATTTGAGAAAGAACTTCTTCTCAGTGAGGGTAACAGAGCACTGGAACAGGCTACCCAGGGAGGTTGTGGAGTCTCCTTCCCTGGAGACATTCAAAGCCCGCCTGGACACATTCCTGTGCGACCTCACCTAGGTGTTCCTGCTCCAGCAGGGGGATTGGACTAGATGATCTTTTGAGGTCCCTTCCAATCCCAAACATACTGTGATACTGTGATACTGTGATAACCGCCTGCTTGCTAGCCTTTTAAATACTCTAGAGAATAACAGCCACTCTCATTCAGAACACAGTAATCTGGTCTGTAAAGTCAACCATTTTATTTATTGCCCGTTATTCCAGGTTGAGCTTCTTTCCTGTTCACTTTTCCACTGCGCTGATTTCAATTTTGTTTCACAGTGGTATGAAACATTTGCTAAAAGATGGAGGGTAATTACTACATAAAATGGAATGCCTCTGTGATGCAGCTTGAGAAGTCTTGGTGGCCAACGCTATAGGCAAAAGCTAGAAAGAAGGCTAGAGGGGAAAAATGGTTATTGCTCGCATTATTTCATGTTCTGTTTTGAGCAGGGAACAGATAGCCTTTGTAGCTTTTGATTCAGATTTAATGACTTTTGCAATGCCACTTCTTTTTTAACCGCATGTGTCATCTGTGCCTTCGTTTCTTTTTCCCGGATGACTACATTTCCTTGTATTTCATTCAATAGTTAAAGGATATCTGTAATATCAGACTCAATGAATATTCAGCCTTTCAGAATCTTAGGGTCAGATACGTTGAAATACTCTAGGAACAATACAATTTAAGAAGACTGGGAATTATACTTTTTCCAGGTTTATCTTACCTTTGTTTTCCTGCTATGGCATCATTATGCTTTAATATAGCTGAGGCTGCAGCAGTACAGACAGATCTTTCCCTAAAAAGCAAAGTAACGGATTGAGAAAGCCTCAGATGTGTTGGTAGCCTGTGGAAGACCTGTTCTGCTGTAGGAGGACATCTCTGAGCAACTGCAGCCCATGGGTGACCCACACTGTGGCACAAACACTAAGAAACAGAGTGACATGAGAACTTGAAGAAGCAAAATGCAGGAGAGAAAATTAGTAAAATGTTAAGTACAGCAGAGGAAAACAAAGAAGCAAAAGGAAAGCACATGACCCCAACCTCCTGTGCTGCCTCTTACCTCACTGATGGAACTAAAGATGGACAGAAGGAAGTTGAGACAAGGAAAGAGAAGGATATATGTTTGACTGAGGCTGGGGAGAGGGAAGGAAAGATGTTTACTTAAGTGGTTGTTTGATTGTTTGTGTTCTCCTTCTTCTAAACTCCTGAATCAGTGATCAGAGGTTTGTGTTAATTGTTAATAAATTGAATTATCCATAAGTGGGTATAAATGCCCTGAGTCAAACCTGGTTGGTCCACAACAATGTATTGAATCTTTTACTATCACATAGTTACAAGTGATTTATATCATGACCAACACTCCTATTTAAGGAAGTTAAAAGAGCATGCATGAGCAAGTTTCACAGAGCAGCTGGGTGACACTGAGGTCCTGTTGAAAACTTAATCTCAAAATCCCACTTATTTTAACAAAAGCAGGTGTATTAAATTTACTGAAAAGGAAATGGTTTGTTTATACTATGTAAAGTATTCAGCCAATTAAAAAACTTGAAAAAAGTATTTGCCTTTTTTTCCCCATTTTACATAGCTATCATTCCAGGTGTATGTTAGTTTACCACGGACCATTTCTTTCAATCTAGGATGCGTTTCATAACTTAAGCTTTCAAGGCTAAAATCTTCTTCAACCATCTAACCTACTCATTTAGAAGAAAATATGTGTTACTGTACCTTGTCTGAGAAATCAACCTACTGCATATTAATGAAAGAGCATGTATTATACTGCTATTGCTACTACCTATGGTTTCTAAACCTTCTTTTTAAAAGGTTTTCTCTACATTCAGTAATACTTGCATGAACTTAACTATTCTCAGTAGCAACACAGAAAACTGGTAGAACATAATGTCAATGTTAGTTTACCACGGACCATTTCTTTCAATCTAGGATGCGTTTCATAACTTTCTTAAGCTTTCAAGGCTAAAATCTTCTTCAACCGTCTAACTTACTGATTTAGAAGAAAATATGTGTTACTGTACCTTGTCTGAGAAATCAACCTACTGCATATTAATGAAAGAGCATGTATTATACTGCTATTGCTACTACCTATGGTTTCTAAATCTTCTTTGAAAAAGGTTTTCTCTACATTCAGTAATACTTGCATGAACTTAACTATTCTCAGTAGCAACACAGAAAACTGGTAGAACATAATGTCAGTGTAATCATAAAATAGAACTTCCAATGTTCTGCTAAAATATGTTGTGTATTTCATGCTAGACTTAAGACAGAATTGATTTCAAATAGTGTTCTGAATCAAATTTGTCAACAACTACTAACTTAAAACTACTTCACTTAAATAATTATGATTTTGAATAGAGCAAATGACAGTTTAATAATTAAGAAAAGTATAAAGCTATCAGTATGAAAATAAGTATATGTAGGCTTCATACACCCTATCTTTTACTTATCAACTAGGGTAACTGAACAAGTGGGGTGGAGGGGTGTGTGTGAGTTTTTGTACAGGTGAACACCTGAATAGATGGGAATATTGCTCTTCGCTGTTACAGGCCAGCAAAGAAAATGAGTGTAAGAATGTAAAATAAAATTAAATATAACTGTGATTCTGTTTACACTGTTCTTAAAATAGGTTAGTAAGACAGAAAGATTATGTTTGAAAATTCATATCTAGATGAAATGAGCCCTTGAAACTAATTCTTGATGAAACCAAACTGATCAAACAAAACTTTTGTACATGTTACTCACACAGAAAATGTGCTCATATTTTATGAGATTATTTTTAATGTTTATTATATTATAGTGTAAAACAGATAAAATTGCACACAAATGATACTTCTACCTATCTTTCTATAAATATATATTTTATAAAAAATTGGCATTTACTATCTGACTGCAAAATGAAGTGTAGAAAGAACAAGTTTGCTACACAAACAACATGCACAATACCAAGAGTCAGTAACTACATAAAAATGTCTGCTAGAAAAGACTGGTTATAAATAACAAAGCCAAAGGGAAAGTAAACCCATGGGCTTCTAGTGTATTGTATTATTTTGCTCTTGAAATGTTACTTACAGTGTTTTAACTGTTCTTGTATCACACCAGATTTATGAATTCTCGGAAATTATTGGTAAAATGCACCTTGAGGGTACATTGGTACCACTTAGTATTCTCTAATATGGTAAATCAAATATTTGTATAATATTACATTGGTTTTATATATGATTACATGCAGCATAATGTTTTTCTTGGCTTCTAGTGTAAAACTTCTAAAGAGAAGCCAAACTTTCATATGTAAGAATTAAAATATGTGGAAGGTATAGTATCCTTTCATTAAAGCAGGCATCTGAAACACTCACTGATCCTCCCATGCCTAAGAACATACTTCCAAAGTCAATTGCTCTCCAAGCTGCTGTGGCACTCACATGGCTACATGGTCACAGCCCACAACCCCAATCCAGCCAACAGCTGTGAAAACATTAGGCCATTCTTTGAGAATACAGGAGCAGAGCACATAAAAGGAAGAAATACAATTAAGATCTGTCCTACAAGAAACAATGAGCATTTTTGGTGTGTTTTTTTTTTTTTTTTAAATTATTTTTTGATGATGACTGTCATTTGAATTAATGGATTTTTTTTTTCTTTCTCTCTTTATGCAGCTGTTCCACGCACAAGTGATACACAGTGTAGCTCAATTCCAGAGCCTAGATATGGAAGGAGAATTGGGTCTGAGTTTTCAGCAGGCTCTGTTGTTCGATTTGAGTGTAGTCCTGGCTATCTGCTACAAGGCTCAAAAGCTATCCGATGTCAGGCTGTACCTAATGCCTTAGCTCAGTGGAATGACACAGTACCAAGCTGTGTAGGTAAGCAATTACATTTCAATCTTCTGTTCTGAATGTCTCTGAATCAGAATTCAGGAACCACTTCAGGAAATAGTATTTAACACATATATTCACTCTCCTTCGATTAATATCAGTCAAGCCCAATTTAAAAGAGCAGTTTTCCATATCAAAAAGTAATTGAGTACCAGCTGGCTGCTAAGCAGTCTAGTGTTTCATATAATGACTTAGATTATACGAACAAGTGTGATGCATATTTTCTTGAACATTCATTATTTTCGTGACTCATCTACAGCTTGAAATACAGGACAGAATTTAATTCTCCAGAAGTGGTTTTTTACCTGTTTTATTACACTATACTTGTGTATTTCCATCACACATAAAACAATGATTTCTTTTTTTAAGTAGAAGCATAGAGTACATTGAATAATGATAACATTGTTAAGTATAGCTGATTTTCTTCAGTCTGTCTGCAGACCTGCTATGGGATAATGTTTAGCACTTTTTTTTTTTCTTTTTTTTTTTTTTTTTTTTTTATGTTGAAAGTTTTCCTTCTCTCTCTCCTTGGATTTATATCCAAAAGTCATTGCTATTCATAGGAATTTGTAATTAATTAGAAGGTTGTAAAAATAAACGTAGGTGTTATATTTTCTGTGTATTCTGATGGGTTTTTTAGTTTTGTTTTGTTTAATTATGTTTTCTTGAATCTTATAAAAGCAATTACATATTCAGTAAAAATATTTAATGTACCACACTGCTTTACCCGCTAGATGCAATATTGGAACTATCTTAGGCAGTGTGTGAGTTCACATTATTTCTATAAATCATGATTATGTTTAATGTTACGTGTTTAGAGTTTGTCGTTACTCTCAGGTAAGCCGTGATTAGACTGTGCTGCTAGACTTCTCTAGGCTGCACACACTCAAAACTAAGTTCACTTCTGAATTGTTTATTCATGCAGGCTGTATCTTATGCTTTATATTGTTCAAATATTTTAGATAACATTGCTTTCTAAGTTCAGATCATTGCCTCCTGTCTGTGTGCTTATGCTACAAGAGAGAATTATTATATTTGACTTAGTAAAATTACTACTGCTTGTCTGTTCTCTGAAGTAGTTTAGGTTTTGTAATAATTTGTGATCATTCTTTTTTTCAGTGCCATGCAGTGGGAATTTTACTGAGCGGAGAGGTACTATTCTTTCACCAGGTTATCCTGAACCTTATGGTAACAGCTTGAATTGTGTTTGGAAAATCATAGTGACCGAGGGATCAGGTATTCAGGCAAGTCTATATTCTGTCAAGCACGGAATATTGAGTATTTTTTCATTTAATTTAAAAAAGTAATGGTTTATTTCTCTAGACATGTCACAAATTGCAATCAGTAAGATAATTTTTTGGCATACCTGAAATATTTGGGCTTTTTTTTTTTTCTCAATATTGTTCTGTGGTTACTTTTATTCTATGTTACTTTATTTTTACATGGTAGTATGAATGAGAAATAGTTTAACAAGCAGCTTTCTCTTTTACTGTGTAAAATATTGAAAGCGGGTCCTGGTCCTTCAATCTGGTATGCAAATGTCAACTCTTTCTATCTGCTAAGGCACTTGAGAGGTTTGCAACTGTCTTGATGATTTTCTCATTTACACGTTGAGTAATTAATTGTAATCATGCAACATATGTGCAAGATCCTACTTACTTACCCAGTGTCATATTTTCTAAAATTTAAGACAAAGTCAAAAGTGAACTTTAATGTTTTATTCACATTTTTTTCACTCAGGTGTTTTTGTTTGGATCTGCTCATTTATATTTTGTTTGGGGCATGTTCTCTTTTTATTTTCTTTTTTCTAGAACATTTAAAAAAACATACGGCTAGTACGGTTTTAAAAAGTTTTGTGACGGTGTTTTACAGATCCAGGTCATCAGCTTTGCCACTGAACATAATTGGGACTCTCTTGAAATATACGATGGTGGAGATATGACAGCACCACGTCTTGGGAGCTTTTCAGGTGAGGATATGTTGTGATTTAAACACACAGATCTATATATATATATATATATATATATGTATATAGGTATGTGAGAGAACATGTCTCTGTTTACTCACACATATACACAAAGAGTATATTTGTATTGCATCTTTCATGGTGTCATTATGAAATATTCTCTTTTTGGGGAGGAGATTTCAGGTCCTGTAAATGCTTCGATGTGCAAATTCAAAGAGAGATTTTCAGAAAACATATGATACTAAAGTATTTGGCTTCGATTAGTGGGATTCAGGTGATAATACTTTAAATAAAAAAATCTTTATTTTATCTTGCCTGCCTTTCCCATAGGGAGTGTATAGTGATATAAATTGGTACTGATGTTCAAGGATCTTCCTTTGATAGCTTTGACTTAGCTTATCTTTGTTAGCCTCCCGTTCTCAGGAAAAAAAAAGATGAAGCATTCAGTATTCATCCAAACTAAACAGACCTCAGAAAAAAAAATAAAAATACTACAACTGGGATAAAAAAACCCATTTAATTTATTTCTTCACATGTACATCAGGCATTTATAGTTTTACTCCTTTTTTATAAGACAATTTTAATAGATAGAATATGTTCTGTAAACAAAACCAAGAGAGTTATCTGATGTAAGATTAAATATGAATAATATCCCAGACTCATGAACTCTATCACAAGCCTCATCTGATCTGTGTTGGATTATGTAAGGAAATGAATTATCAACTGAAAAATTAAACCCATATTATTTATTCAAATATCAAATTAGACAACTTGAAGTTGCATCTCCAAATTTGCATATTAAAATATGTTGTGGGTTAACCCTAGTAGGTAGTTCAGCCCTACCCAACTGCTTGCTCACTCCCATGCAGTGGGATGAGGGAGAAAATCAGAAAGGTAAAAATGAGACAGCTTGTGGGCTGAGATATAAAAGGTAAAACAAAAGCTGCACATGCAAACAAAGAAAAATAAGGAATTAATTAATTGCTTCCTATCAGCAGGCAGGTGTTCACCCATCTCCAGGACAGCAAAGCTCCATTATGCCTAACAGTTGCTTGCAAAGAGAAAATACCAGAACTGCCAACAACCTCCCCTTTCTTTTTTGTCCTCCACCTTTTATTGCAGAGCATGACATCATATGGTATGGGATATCACTTTGGTCAGCTGGGGTCAGCTGTCCCCTTCCAGCTTCTTGTGCACTCCCAGCCTACTCACTGCTGGGGTGGTGTGAGAAGCAGTAAAGGCCTTGACTCTGTGTAAGCACTGCTCAGCAATAACTAAAACATCCCTGTATTGTCAACACTGTTTTGGTCACAAATCTAAAACATGGCATCATGACAGCTACTGTGAAGAAACATAACTCTATGCTAGCCAAAACCAGTACAAAAGGTTATAACAATTCTGTATTAAAGGCTAGCAACTATGCTGCATGTTAAATTGGCAATAAGGAAGAAAGAAATTATGAAATGTAATCAGTTTTTGACAAGTACAATATGTGACAAAGATATTGGACCCATTGGATAAAGAACTGATGAAATGATCCATTTAACAGTTCTTCATTTAATAATACTCAAGACTCAAACCACGTTTTTATTCTATACTAAAAGTGAGTCACCTTGCTTTAGCTTAAAACCCTTTCTAATTTCCAGGGAAACTGAAAAAGATGGTTTTTTGCGTGTTGGAAATATTTCATTGGAGATATAGTAGGACAAAGTTATTGTAAATTTCTCTCTTTTTCATAATGAATGTCGGACTTAAAATGAAGAATTATTTTGTGTATTGGAAAGGGCTAATGAAGGATATTTAAACATTACATGAAGTTTGCTGTTCTCAAAACTGAACCAATAATGTGATGTTGAAACTGAATTCCAGGCATAATTTCATAAGTGGTAAAATTCAGCAGGTACCGTTTCTTTCTTAATCTTGTACAATACCATTTTCTTCTGATTCACTCTCTGTGAATTCATCTGTCTTCTAAATTAGCATTCAAGATTCACAGATGTACAACTAATTATTAAGAATTTATTAAACTTGGTGGCACCCGCAACAGGGCAGGGCAGGGCTATGGGAGCTGGAGACTGATCCTGCTGCAGCATAATTGGGGCAGCGGCTGATGGCCTCAGGGTCTGAAATGGGGTCCTGGGCAATGGGCAGGGTAGGGGCAAGCCCCAGGGGTTGGGCAGGGCCAGCAAGAACTGTGTCCTAGAGCAGTCTGGGTGCTTACATATTGTCCTTTTTGGTTTAATCCTGTGGGCCATCTTTTGTCAGTGAATGGCAGAAATATTAGGGCATTTTTCTTCTTTTTGTGCTATAGATATACTTGTGATGTGAGGATGCCATTTTAGGGGAAATTGATAGGGGCTTCATAAACAAAACTATAATAAAAAATACTGAGACTGTATATTAACAAAGATATCTTGTGCTCTTTTCTTCTTGGTGGCAGAATACATGAATTTTTGTACAGCCATCTTTGAAAGTAGAAGCTATGGATAGGACTGATGTGTTAAATGTCAAGAGGCCTCTTGTGGCATGCAATGGAATAGTGAACTGGTTAGTTTCATTTGCCTAATACTGATAGGTGATGCCTTTTGGTGGGCAAACTGATTATTTTTCACACCAAGTTTTCCACATGACACTAGGCAATGGCAAGGGACATTCAGGGTAATTGGAAAACTACGGGTTATTTTTACCTTCAATATTGATTGTTCATCTAAGTAGTGCTCATGGCTCATGAGGAAATAAAAATAACATTGCCTTTAAAAGACAACCATCAAAATAACGTCTCAAATATTTCACACCAGTTGTTGTACCACTTCAAGAATATATGTAGCTATAGCAGATTTTTGATTAATGAATGAAGTTTAGTTGTATTACCAAATGCTTGAATGAAACAGGATCATTAATGAGAGACAGAGTTAATTGTTTTCATATCATTTCTGATTAATTTTCTGATAAGTAGATATGTTTCCAAGTTTACACTATAAAGTTATACCTGGAGTATTTTAATAAAATTAGGGGACTGGTTGCACAGATTGACTCTTAATTCTCTCAGTTGTGAAGGCCACAGTTTTTACCAACAAGGTAGAATTTTAATTGCTATATTCAGAAATTAAAAATTAAAAAAAAAAAAAAAAAAGAGTCATAAGTGGGATTGATTTTTCTCCTGCAAAGGAACTGCATTTTATTTTTCATTCAGAAGAGTAAGAAGTTACCTGTTTTTCAATACCCATCCTGCTTTCTAAATGGAGGTAGATTTATTTAAAATCATGTTGCTAAAAAAAAAAAAAAAAAAGATTTTCATTAAGTGATTATCAGGTTATATACGTTAAGTCTACCAAGTGTCTGATCTTTCATGCTTGCCCTTAAGAGTTAAAGTCTCATATTTTCCACCTTCTCAATCCAATATGGGTGTATTCCTGCCAGTAATATTATTATCTTCTAAAGCCTGCATTAATTATAAGGCTACATCACTGTCAACTGAATTTGGAGATACCCTGTTCTTACAGCTCAGTAATAGCAGTTCCTACATGAAGCATGTCCATTAAGACAAAAATGCAAGAAGACTTATAAAACTTGGATAACTGTCAGGAATCTCACAAGTATTTGTAAATATGTTGGTGGGCCAATAGTGTCATAGAATGGAATTATGACAGAGTGGAAATTCCTTGGATAAAAGGGCAGAAAGTCTTTCATCAATAAGCCAAAATGGAGCCTGTCCTGCACTCTTTAGTGAAGGTTATAGGCATAGTAGCTGAGTGAGAGGATATTATTGACAAACATGTTGCTTTTTCCTGAGAGTATTGTCTGAACATAAGTGAGAGTCATTTTTCTTAATACACAGAAATGAACAAAAAAGTGGAAACAAGGCAAAAAAAGCAACAGTATCTTGGAATTGCTAGTTTGGGACTACCACTTCACTTGGCTATAGTATTTTCAAACTGGAAAAAAGTAAGACTAAATATAACTACATTTCCATCTAAACTTGGAAATGTAAATAATACCTGACATTCTTTTCAATATGTGTATGTACATATGTAAGCATATATCCATGTATAGACATATACAGAGAGAGTATACATACACAGCAGTCATTGAGGCTGACATCTGGAGAATCTACTCTTAGCATGACAGTTACATTTAGAAAGAAAATAGGTAAGAATGTGGTTCATGCTCCATGTTTATGCTAACCGAAGAAATGCCTAAAATCACTATCTCTGTTCTTGGTCTAGAAATGTCTGAGATGCCAGGCAGCCTTTCATACATGCAGTGTAGTGTTTACCTCTAGAATGAGATATATTTCTCTTGCTTGTCATTGCTGATGCTTGAAAGGGATAGTGGGTGTAATTTTCCATAACAATATCATAATTAGACATTAATTTAAGTAGAAAACTTGTCCTCATTCCCTTGTAAACCTTTTAGGGAGGCAAACACACTTATTGCCTCCTAGGAGAGTTCCCTATTTTCCTGATTAAGAATTTAGAGTCCAGTATCCTAACATGGTATCCATCTATAAGAGTGTTAGATATCTACCGTGTAAATATCTATACCTAAGCTATTACTTGTGAAATCTACTCCTGCCCTTTAAGTACTGTTTCTCTCTGTTGATGATAAAGTCCAAAACAGCACTACATCTGGTTGCCACACTAAAACGTATCTTCCACACTTCATGTACCAAATCCCAGAAGAAGCAGATGTTGGCAGGTGATCAATGAAATTTCAGTTAGATCATAGAAATATAGAACAGCTCAGATTAGAAAGGTCCTCAAAAGATCATCTAATGCAAACTTCTGTGGGAAAGGGAGCCTAGATGAGGTCATCCAGGACTTTGTCCAATCACATCTTGAAAACCTCCAGTGACAGGGACTGTACCATTTCCCTGGGGAGGTTGTTCCAGTGACTGATTGTTCTCACTCTAAAAAATTTATTTCTAAGGTCAAGATGAAACCTGTCCCAGTTCAACTTGATTCTGTTGCTATTTGTCTTCTCCATGTGGGGCCCTGTGAAGAGAGAGTCTCCACCCTCTTTGTAGCAGCACTTTAAGTGCTGCAATACTGTGATAGGTTCCCCTCTAAGTCTTCTCTAGGGAGAAGACACCTAACTCCTTCAGCCTCTCCTAGTACGGCAGATTCTCCAGCCCTTTGATCATCTTCATGGCCCTCCTTCAGACCCTTTCCCATGTGTCCATGTCTTTCTTGAACTGTGGGGACCAGGACTGGATACAGTACTCCAGTGGTGGCCTGACAAGCACTGAGTAGAGTGGGATTATCATGTCTGTGTCTCTGCTAGTAATGCCCCTGGGTTCATTCCAGGAACATATTTACCCTCATTGCTGCAGTGGTTCCCTTTTGACTCATGTCCAGCTTTTTGTCCAACCTGAGCCTCAAGTCCCTTTCAGCAAGGCTGCTCTGCAGCCACACAGATCCTAGACTGTACTGCTCTTTTTGGCTATTCTGACCCAAGTGCAGGACTTTGCACTTGTCTGTGTTAAACTTCATGCTGTTTGTTCTTCCTTGTCCACTCTTTCAGCCTGCCCTGCTCTCTCTGTGAGATGGCTGACACGTCAACCTCACCACTTAATTTAGTGTTATGGGCAAGTTTGGTGAAAGTGCTTTCAATCCCATCATCCAGATCAATAATGAAGATGTCGAAACAGTGTAGGAACCAGTATTGATCCCTGGAAGACCTCACTTGTGACAGGCTGCCAGCCTGAACTATGCTATTGAATGTGGCAATTATGAGAATTAAAAACTCTAGCTTCATTTATTTCTCACAGTACAATAGGATATAATTTCTCATCTTCTAGAATATCACTCTCTAAGGAAGTAAAATGTTAGTGTTAAATGTTAGCAGATCCTACAACGGAAGGGAACTGCCAGAAGAGCAATTTTTTTCAATGGAGACTATAATCATTCTGAGTCAACATCCTCATTCTTACAGAACAGACACCTTAAACATCCTTAAATGTATTTCAAATTCCGTATGGATACTGTGAAAAATCCTCTGTCCAGGAAGATGTTTCACTGCTTTCTGTATTCCACGGTAAGTATTGTGTGATGTGAATGCCCTGTACTGTCTGTGAATTTCCATACTGGAGCTTTCATGTTCAGACAGTAAAACCTTCCTTAAAGGCCAAGTTTTAACTCCTCACAATTTATATCTAGATTTTGCTTAACACACTTTTAAATTTAAAAAGTATTTACCATTTCCTCATGTATACTGTAAACCTACTTTTCTTTTTAAGTCCAAGTTTCAAGCTTATACCTAGGTTGTTCATAGTTACAACAGAAACAGTAAATGCCACACAGGAAATAAAGGATTCTCTTATGCAACCACCGTTGAAGTTCGTTATCTACTTGATACTGTCTTGGAGGATAATAAAAAAAATGATGTAAATTTTAGCCTCAGTACATGTTCCAGCTTTACACCATAGAATGTGAGTTCCATAGTAGTTATGTGGTAACAAAGAAAATGTGTCAGACTTAGCAATACTAGTGGTAAATAATGTGTCCAGGGTTAGCGATAAGCTTGTGTTATTGCACACACTGAAGTCAGTGGCACACAGTTTTGTTATAGTTATTTGAATTAGATAAAGCCTTTTTTTTGTGGTTTGTTTTTTTTTTTTTGGGGGGGGGAGGGGTTTATGTATTGCATCTGCTTCTTCATTCCCTGTCATACACTCAGAACTAGGATAAGTGGTTGAAACATTGTGGGGAGAAGGTGTGGAGTGGACACAGAGAAAAAATCTGGACTGTTATTTTCTGTTCTGCAAGTTTTTTGTACAAGTAGGAAAAGATCAACCGACAGTTGAGCTTGATCTCGTAATCAAATCCTTATACATATTTATTTTTTTTTTTATTTGCACCTCTTTTTTTCTATCCAAGTCAATAAAGTTTAATCTGAACATGATGGGATCTTATTTGATTGTACTTACATAGCCTCTTGGTATCATGACTTCTAATGAAATTTTTCTTGCAGCTTCAGGAGAAAACAAGGCAAATCATAGCAGAATGTTTGAGATTTCCGTGCACATTATGAGAAGAAAATGAACCTGTCTGATTCAGTCTTGGTTATGTCTTTTCAATATAAATCCTAATATATCAGCATGCTACAGTTTATTCCATAATTTTTATTTTTCCAGGTACAACTGTGCCAGCATTGTTGAATAGCACCTCCAATCAACTTTACCTGCATTTTCACTCTGACATTAGTGTGGCAGCAGCTGGTTTTCACCTGGAATACAAAAGTAAGTCTGCTTGCTTTTTGAAACATTCTCAGGAAAATGCAAACATACGGAAAGGGAAAGCTCAGTTCTAAAATTCAGGTAACAAAAAAGTAAGAGTTAGCTTCACTGCTTGGAAATAGATAAAACCAGAATAAAACTCCACTTTTTTCCCCCTGTTTATAAATGTATATATTTATTTCTAGTTGTTCTTTCCTTTCCTTCAAATTATTTTCCCTCAAGAAATTGCTGTAATTTGAAAAAAATAAAAACAAAACCAAACACCAACAACCAATCAACAACAACAACAAAAATTATAATTCCAGAACTACAAGAAAACACTACCATTATCTTGGTAAATCACTGGTGGTATTAGCAGAATAACCTAAGAAAGCTAATGGCAAATTTTGCTATGTATCAACTTTTTGTATGTTTTGTGAGCAGCTTAGTTCAAAAATACGAATGTTTCATGTTATGAACATCAATAGATTACCTCGTATAATCATACTTAATTCAAACATGTGTGTTTGTGTTATTAACTGTCTCAAAAACTTTAAATACTACAGAATATAGGAAATTCAGCACATGTGCTTGCATAGTATTACTTCTAACTGGAAATAGTTATGGCTAAGAATATTCCAGTCTTTAAAAAAATAATGTGATGATGAGTTAATGAATATTTTGATGAAGGTCACAAAATAAATTGTCTTTAATTTTTAAATGTGAACATGCTCTATTTTCTCATAAATGTCGCTCAAGAATTTTCTTGAAAATCAAGTTCAGTTTGTATTACATGCATTCCAATATTAATGTCTAAAAATGATAATATTGTTATTAGGTTTTTAAGGACTCCATGTAAATAAATAAACACATGAATGATCTTAATAAGATCTATTTAAGATTGAGATTAAAAATTGTATTATATATATGTACAGAGTTTTGAAAGCTCTGATTTTCAGATCATAACAAATATTTTAAAATAAACATAATCCACAAGATGGTCTTATGTTGTCATTTAGTTTTCTGTTTATTTCAAGCATTGATATATAAGCATGTTGTAGTTTCTTTGAATATATGCATTCTAATGGTGATGTAGGATGACTAGGGAACCCTTCTCCCCGGTTGGTCAGTCTGTTTTTCTCCTCAAGCCTTTCCCCTTAACCTGCAGTGTTAGTATAATTTCATACGAAGTGTAAAGAAGTACAATTTGTTGTAGGATGTTACTATACAAAATTTTGAAGTTCAATTTTTATCTTTTACTGTATCAGTTTTATTATGCTTGTGAGTTCTGAAAGAAATGTGTTCTGTGTAACAAGTAAAAAGTGTTTGGGATCATGCAAGGTCTCTTGGATTTATACTTTTGTTTGTCTCCTAGTTGACAGTCCCACAACTGTGCTCTCTTAAAGCATATATTGACTCCAGTGGTTCAAATATTTCAATGCCAGGGTTTTTCAGAAGTACAACTCAGTACAGGTCAAGGTAACAACATTCAGCATTCAGAGCTTAGTTAACTATTCGGGTGATAGTCTGGCAGGGAAGAATAATTTCCTTCCCTCTGTGCCTATATGGTTCCTGCAAGGCTGGCAGGACAGTACATCTGTGTGTGTCTCTGAATACAGAAACTGAACATATACTCACAGCAAGAGTTCACTGTTTTATACTCAACAATCACCTTTTTTAGATCAAGAAAGAAGCAGAGAAGGAAATACTTTAATGGGTAACAAGATGAACATATTGCTAGTGCTTCATTATGAATTCTGAAGCTTGTGATCATTCAGTCACCTACTGTTTGAAGTAGCATTGGAAGAATAAATAGCTTTGGATCAGAAGTCAATCTGAAATTTGAAATAAAAATATTCTTTTGTTGAGAGGTTTTCTTAATTAAGCAAACACAAAAAAAATGTTTAGTGTCTGGAAAAAACCATTCAACATTAAATGCTATGTTTAGAATATCAAGTACTTCTGATAAAAGGAAAGGAAAAGGAGGACAAGATTCATAGTTTTTCTAAATAAAACACTTTGCAACTGTAACATTCAGCTATAGTATAAGAGGCCTTAGTTCGATTATTTCATCTTGCAGAAATTTAATGGTGTGAATAGTCATTGTGGCAGTAATCAATATCTACTTTAAAGGCTATTTTACCACAATATCTACTTTTAAGTCTCTCTACTAAGCAGCTATAGTAGGATTTGTATCAGCATTCTAATTAGCAGGAAAAATGGTTAATCATTCCAGTTCAGCTTATATTTAAACATTTTGTAGAAAATAGTATAGCACTAAAATCAGATGTATAAAGAATACACCACTGCTGTGAGGACAGAGACCTATGTTTAATGTATTCATTTAGAAGACAGAGCTGGACTTGGATGTAGTATGTAGGCAGTTGGTCATTATACTTAAGTGGATACATGGTTTTCAGTTCTTGTTCAAATACTTGTTCTAAAAGTTTAAAGAATAGAAGAGAGCTTAGGAGTTTGTCTTCTTTGCTGAAATTCTCTGTATACTTCCATAATAAGGATATTCCTCTAAGTAGCAGCAACGTAGGTTAAAGTCATGGCAGGTAACAACCACTTTCTCTCTAACTTTTTGTAAGAAGTTGTCAGTAGCTACTTCGGAGCGATTCATTCTGTTGTCTTCTTTCAGTTTGTCTTCATTGAGGGCGCAGTAAAAGCAATAGATTCTGGACCCTGCTGTAAGAAAGACCTCCTTCCACATTCATCAATCCTGCTCTTTATTGTAGCTCTGCTCTTTTGTTTTATGTAGTCATAATAAAAGGAGATTCAGTGATGTATTGAGAAAAATAGTATTTCAAAGATGAATTACAGATTTCCAGGAAGATTTGTGTGACATATCTTTCATTTCCTGATCAGAAAGCAAGCTGAGGGGACACACTAGATTAGAGAGAGGAAGAGAGAGCAAAAAATTTTTGGGAAATATTTTTGATAAGAGCGAGCTAATATCAGTATAGTTTTATTTAAGAAAAAAAAAAAAAAGACTTATGCCTGTTTATATGAGCTGAAAAACTGTTCCCTTTTGCAAAATAAAATAAATCATAATTAATGACAGTAATATAATCATGCAAACAAACCAGGATTAATATTGTCTTATGTATTTTAAAAATCTCCAGAATAGCACTTCAGCAGAGTAGATGCAGAGGATTAATTATTTAATTGAGTTTTACTTATGGATAGATAGTAAGTTCACAGAAAAAAAAAAAAGACTTGAAAAAAATTGAGTCAGTCCTCAGAGAACTAAAATTGGTGGGCAGACTTTTTATTTTATTTTCATCTAGGTCATTTTATTCTCCTTTCAATTTTTTGCTATAGAAACTTGTTGAGTCTTCTATGAGTCTGATTAAAATTTAATAATAATTTTAATGGAAGTATTTAATTTATAGCTATTTTAATATTTGAGTAACACTTTTATGAATTCAAATCCAATTTATATAGTTCCTGCTCTTTCATGGAAGGGGAGTGGCTTTGTTTATTACGTTGTTTTCTTGAGCAATCAATTGCTGTCAGTGAAAATTAACAATAAATATTCATAGTTGATCTGATTGTTCATTGCATTTCAGGGAAATCCACAGAGAACATGACTTGATTTTATTCTCTGGAATAATAAACCAAAATACCGAACTTCATATCTACCTACATTCCTCACGGTGCACAGTCTTAGAGTTCTTTGGTCCTGCTGTATGTATACAGTTTCCAGTTAGCATTGATTGAAATTATATGTATGCATCAGAGGACACTGGATCCTTTAATATGGTTTTAGATATCAGTATGTTGGAAAGAGAAAAAGCTTTCTGCCTTTGAAATTCAGAAAGCTGTAATGCTTTTCGTAAGGCACAAAAATTGCAAATCCTCTTTCTACATTTAAAATTATATTGCATCTTAGGGTTTTTTTGTGGGTTTTCTTTGTTTGGGTTCTCTTGTATTTGTTGTTTTTTTGGGGAGAGGGGGTTTCTTTCCCTTCCTTCCTTCCTTCCTTCCTTCCTTCCTTCCTTCCTTCCTTCCTTCCTCCCTCCCTCCCTCCCTCCCTCCCTTCCTCCCTTCCTCCCTTCCTTCCTCTCTCTCTTTCTCTCTTTCTCTCTCTCCTTCTCTCTCTCTTTCTTTCTCTCTCTTTCTCTCTCTCTCTCTTTCTCTCTCTTTTTCTCTCTCTCTTTCTCTCTTTCTTTCTCTCTTTCTTTCTCTCTTTCTTTCTCTCTTTCTCTCTTTCTTTCCGTGGGAACCAGGCTTAGAGCTTGTTCCTAAAACATTTTGAAGAAAATTATTTAAGTAAATGAGCTTTGTTTTAAATCTTCTGATAAGAAAATATTGCATGAACAGAAATTGCCATAAAAGTTGCTGTGTATTAATTGTTCCTTGATTAACAAGAATAAAAAATTATTAGAACTAAAACCACCCAAACCCTTCTTATGGAATTGCCCAGTAGGGAAGAGTGTTAATTCTGGAACAGTGAAGTGTTTGCCTTATGCTTTGGTATAATTTGTTCTCTCACTAGAGAACATTTTTCTCACTAGAAGACATTTAGGCATTGCAGTGAAGACTGTATTCCCAGAAAAATGCCAAGTTACATTAAGAAGCTGGTGATTACTTCAAGTCCAAATAACTTCGGATCTTGCATCATCAGGCTACAGCACAGGTAGAAGAGAAAAAGTGGACCTAATAATGTTTCATCCAGCCTTATATTTTGTATACATTTCACATGAGAGTACTAGATAAAACTGCTCTAAACTAGCCATCCTGAATCCTGTAGACCCCTGATGCCATTATATCAAAGAAATCCTCATAAAGACATTAGGAAATGAGGCTCACTTAGGAACAATACCTTCGTCATACAAGAAATTCCAAGGAGCAACAGAGAATAGTGTACCTAAATCACTACTAAATTATTTATCCAGAATAAAAGTTATTTATTTAGAACAGACATTGTACATCACTTTAGTATTCTAGAATAAATGGATAAGAGTTTAGACATTATAAATGTAAATGTTAGAAGCATACCTGGTTTTTGATCAGTGTCTTAGGGAAAGCTTTATTTCAGTAAAATATATTTAGTTTGCTGTCATTTGATTGCTTATCTTATATTCCACACTGTATATTGATGGTTTAAAGTAACTTTACAGAACTTCATAAATACTTTATGAAAGCTTCAGCCACTGATGCCATCTTTTTTTATTCTTAAATATTTCAACATAATTTAAATAATTGAATAATTATTATTTTATTTCTTGAAACTTTTTCTTCTTTTTAGCTATGTGCCTTTCTCTTGCCCTCTCTGTTTGTTGGTTATTTCTATGTATGTCTTTATTTTCATGGGAAGGATCTGGGCACTCTGCTTCTGCAAACCTGAGTTCATGTCTAACCTAGGCAGTGCACATGTTTCCCTTTTAGCCTTTAAAACCACACAGGTCTTCTGGTGAATAATATAATTTCATCATTTACTTTAGGATGGTTTTTCTGTTAGGCATCAAGAATGCATGTGTGAGTTGATTGTCCAAGTTGAGTGGTAATACTCAATTTATATGCTATGGTTAAATTGGTTACTTAGATAGGGGTTTTTCCTTTGTTTCCTTTGTGGTGTCTTTTGTTTTGTTTTTAAGTCAGTGTAGTCATTGCCTTAGAAAAATTTCATTCTGGTCATAATTGTAAGTATTGTTGAGAGACACTGTGTGGCATTGTTTCTGGTTATTTCAGATGGGTTGTAGGTGTTAAATTGGTTGCAGTAACCCATGATGAAAAACAAAGCAGTAAAAATATGCAACAGATAACTGTAGGAAAGAGAGGAATTAATCACTTAAACTAATCCTTCATATGCATGTTTTTTCCCCCTAAACTGTGGTAGAATAAATAACATAATTATTTTCACAGACACCAGCAAATCCAATCAAAATGTGCTTTTCTTGCATTTCTAATATGTACAACAGTAGGAAAAAGAAATATTTCTGCTATTTGATTGAAATCCTTTTAATCTTCATGAACAAAGGAAACAACTATCTAAGCAGTAAGGTTTAGAAAATTGCCTGTTTGATTTAATGGCATTTACAGGTACTGATGTTTCAAGCTTGGTCTTAAAATCTCATTTGTTAATTCAGTAGTAATTCCAATATTTTCTTTAATACACAAACAAATAAAAATAGTCTGGAAATAATGAGTGTTTGCTCATACAGCATGCTTCTTGAACTTCCAGTTCAAGACATGTTTGTTTTAGTAAGAACTGAATATATGGTAAATATAGACATGTTGGTTTAGGCCACAAATGTCTATGAATATATTTGTGAAGATATCAAAATATACTGATTAGAATTAAAATATTACAGTATTAATATAATATAAATATAAATATCTAAATATAATATAAAATATTACAGTAAAAATCCTGGTTTATGCAAGCAATGTTTTAATACTGTCATCTACCCTTATTACCTCAATTAGGTTATGTGGCACAATTCAGCATAATTATTTTTTTAAGCATTTGTTTTGCTGCTATACCAAGATAATGTAAAATATGTGAAAACATAAGCTTACTTTTAATCACTGTATCCCTTTTTGAAGCTTCTCTATTGCATGCTGTCAAGTGCTAAAGATTTTCAGGAGCTGAAATAAAGGATCCACTGGCAAGGGAACTAGAGAACAATGACTATCTTTTGTAGTACCTCTCTATCATAAAGATCTTTAATAAAGTCAAAGATAAAAATCAGACTAGCAGAAAAGAAAAGGTATTCTTCTGAGTATCATATTGGTTCTTGCAGGTCCAGATTAAGATCTTTCATGCAATTTGATCTTTAATGTTGGTCTTCGGTGCAGCAGGCTTTTCTTTTTACCTATACTAAAGCAGGTGTGAATCATAAAATTGCCATTTTTAATTTAGCAGGTCCTGATCCTATCAGTATGTCTGTACAACTTACTAGCTATTGACATGAATCTGACCCTTCTGGCAGTACTTCATTGAGATAAATACATTTACTAGGTTGGTGTCTGAAGCATGCAGTTTTGAAAGGGATGATTTGGATTTTGATATATACCATCATCAAAACAGAAAGAAAAAATTGTTCCAGCTTGATGTTCGTAATATGATAAAGAACGATATGTTTCAGTTAGCCACATGGGGTGGGAAGAAGTAAAAAAAGAAAGCCTGATGAATTTTGGTCAAGCCATCAAGAAATTCTTGTTTTGTTCAGTTTGCACATTTCTGAAATTAACACTAATGGGCATTCACATTGTCAGATATGCCAGCAAGCATTTTCTTTCTGCCAGCAATGGCAGTGATGTTTAGACAGAATTTAAGGTAATTGTAGGCATGTATATAATTATGGAAGTGAGGCTTATTTGTCCTGTGCCACAGTGGAGCCAAGGAAGTATTTAGCAGGCAGTAAGTGGAAGAAGGTCAGGGAGAGGGTTATAATTCTTGACACTGATGTGTTCTCTCTTGCATTGCATAGCAGAAACTGAGCACTGAAGAGCTTGCAGTAAACAATCCTTGTCCTTTTTTGATTGCTTGGACTTGACATTTAACATGTTTTCCCTGTATTACTGACTCTTCACATACAATCTAGCTTAATGTGTTTCTAAGTCTCTAAGTATTTAATTTCTTTGGTTTGTCCTTGAGTACAAGAATTTGTTTGCTTTCTCTCAAGCATTTTTTAGAATTTTGGTCCGGTCCTAACTAAACTAGTTATCTAACTAAACTAGTTATCTAATTAACCAGGCTAGTGTTATGAAATGGCTAGAATGATGAAGATAAGGATTCACAATACTATTTGACTCTGTTTCCAACTTTCTCTTTGCTTTTTTGGGATTTCAACTTCATGTCAGGTTTATCAAATAAAGTCAATTATGAATGAGTTTTGCATAGTGTTTTGTGACATTCGTATCGAATATTCTATATTATAAGTTATATCATCAGACCAAAGTAGTAGTATATACAAAGTGTTATACAAAGTATAAGCATCTAGGGATGTCTGGAGATCATCTAGTCCAACCCACCTGCTAAAGCAGGTTCACCTACAGCAAATCACATACAAATTAATCCAAGTGGGTTTTAAATGTCTCCAGAGGAGACTGCACAAACTCTCTGGGCAGCCTGTTCCAGTGCTCTGGCACTCTCAAGCTAAAGAAATTTCTCTTCATAGTCAGGTAGAATTATGCTTCAGTCTCTGTCAGTTTCCCCTCATCCTACTGTTGGGCACCGCTGAAAAGAGTTTGGTCCCATCCTCTTGACATCCACCCTTCAGATATTTATAAACATTGAAAAGGTCCCCTCTCAGACTTCTCCAGGTTGAACAGACCAAACTCTCTCAGTCTTTCCTCGGAAAAAAAGAAGCTCCCATCCCTTAATCATATTTGTAGCTCTCCTCTAGACTCTCACCAGTCATTTCTTGTCCTTCTTAAACTGGGGAGCCCAGAACTGGACACAGTGCTCCAGATGTGGCCTCACCAGGGCAGACTAGAGGGAGAGGATAACTTCCCTCGACCTGCTGGCCACACTCCTCCTAATGCAGCCCAGGATACCATTGGCCTTCTTGGCCACAAGGGAACATTGCTGGTTCATGGTCAACCTGTTGCCCACCAGGATTCCCAGGTCATTCTCTGCAATGCTGCCTTCTAGCAGGTCAACCCCCAGCCTGGGGTTATTCCTCTCCAGGTGCAGGACCCTACACTTGCCCTTGTTGAACTTCATTAGGTTCTTCTCTGCCTAGTCCTCCGGCAGACATCATAAGATCATTTTAAAGTTGGTAGAACACCGGAATTTGTAAATACTGTGGTAGAAATGGCTAAAAATCTTTAAAGTACATTTAGATATTTTCCTAAAATATACATTTCATTACAGAAAGAGACTACTTCAGAGATATCCTGTAGCTTGCAACTATTAAATAATTCTTCATGTAGTAACTAGAAAATATTTAGTTTAATAATTTTTGCGTTGGTTGTTATGAAGACTACACTTCATACCTTGATAACTGTCACTCAGCATTAGAAAGGCTTGCCACAATCACTGTTCATTCCTGAAAAAATGTGAAATGTAGTAAGCATCAAGGACACAGGACATAGAAGAAAGGTACAAGTTTATGTAATGTGTTTCCTGGAAAAGAAAGGAAATGTTCCCATGTTTCCAGGAAAGACAAAGAAATGACTTGCCATTGACAATGTGCTTCATTAGGGAAAAATACATTTACTTCAACTAAACCTTGAGCTGCAAAAAAATGACTGCAAGTGGGTGAAGTGGGAAACACAAAATTCTTATGTTCGTATTTAATATTTGTAAGGTATTTATATTTGAGTGATGAAAAGTAGATAGATACATAAAGATTTAGGGCATAAAGTTTAAATCCTGTCTGTATCTGTGAGCCAATGCAGAGTGGTTACTGGAACAATCAGAAGCCACAGATGCAACACAAAGAGCAAATTTTTTTTTGTTACCTTGCTACCAGGGTATCTTTGAAACAACACTTTAGCTCCCAGGCTGAGGTCACAGAAGTGGAAATGCAGGCTCTGCAGAATTCAGCCCTTGGTGGAGATCAACAACGCTGCTCATTTTGGTCTTTATATAGGGATTCATGGAGGCACAGTTTATGACACTGCTCTGGTCTTTGCCTGCAGGAATCTAAAGGATATATGATAAGGTGCCTTTACGACTCTTTTCAGAGGCCTGTTATCTAAACACAGAGGTTCTACTTGTGATTTATATGCTTTTCTACACCCCAGTTGCAGTCACCTGAGTGTGTTTACAGTTCTCGTACTTGCCATTCTTGCACTATTCCCACACAGTATCAAAATGTGCAAACAGCATTATCCAAAATAAAATTGTATTTCATAGAAAGACTAGGGTCTCAGTGAATAATATCAGATATTGTTTCATGATGAATCATCTGGAACAACAGAATCCAGAATGTATTGGAGTAAAACCAAATGTCATTTCTGTACTCAACATTTTGTCAAGTTGCACTTACTGTCACCAATGGGTTAGATTTCATAAGAAGACAGTGAGAGTTGTAGCATTTAGTCAGTTATTTTTACATAAAAGAGAAATGAAGGACACACAGTGTCATATTCAGTAAAGTATTATTTTTGTCTGATTTTTACAAAATGTTATGCGAATAAATTCTGAAGTTCTGTTCTCACATATTGTGAAAATAATTTCCATTCTGTTCTAGCTCATATACATCATATTTTAATGAAGCATAGCAGTATTTATTTTTCAGCAGTAACTTTCTCTAGTTAATAGATTAATTCATTATTAAGATTATTTATTTAAAATTTATTTTTTCTTTGAGAATATTTTCTTTATTTTATAATGGGAATGAGATTATATCATCAGACCATAAACCTATAAACTAATTCTGCTGATCCTTCTGTTTGCAAAGAAAATCTTAAAAGCACAGAATTATTGAATCTAATCAACAGTTTTTCAGCAATCTCATTCATTCGGAGTATTTTAGCTTAGATAGCAGAGACCATATTAAATTTTTGGTTGTACTGACTAACAAACTCCTTAGATAAGCACACAATAATAAAAAAAAAAAAAAGAAAAAAAAAGAACAGTAATATGCTATTGGCAAAAAGCTGCAGCTAGTACTTCAGGTTGCCAAATTTGGATGAACAATTTTGAGAAATTACTAATCATGGAGAGTCTTCTGTTTGCTAACCCTTGGCTTAAAAATACTTAAGAACAGACTATCTTGTCCCACCTATGCAAAGATTTAGTTTTGGGTTAAGAGTACTACCTTTCAGATATCTGAACTTTACAGTCAATTAAGTTGTCAAACATAAGGAATAACCTTGGCCTTTAGCAGTTGTTCCAAAAGGCTATGCCAGCCAACCTCAGTAGTTCTGCTCCTCTTTTGTTTAAAAGAGAGAATATGCATAAAGTGTATTCCCTCTGTGTCCCTCCATTTCCTTCACAAGGATAAGGAACAAAAAAGAAAAAAAAAAAAAAAGAGTTTAATATATTATAATTGCCAAACTGTTTGAAGACAGTGAAATGGCATCGTATGTGACAGCAACATGACATAGTAATTGGTACAGTCACAGTATATAATCTTTATGTTTCAGTCATGCCATCTGTATTCTGTAGGTCAGTTCTGTAATTTTTGTGGTTTAAACAAACTTTTAGTTTAATGTTGAAATTTTTTTTTCTAATTAATGTTCTCTTAAAAAAAACCAATGCTGTGGAAAGAATTCATTAGAGCAGATAATATCAATGAAGAGCTGTTGTCCACTTGTCTATGTTTTTTCAATCTTTGTGTTTACTTTCCTCAGCTGTAGGCCTTGCTGCCTGTCCAGAACCAGTAATTCCTAGCAATGGGATCAAATCAGGAGATAGATACATGGTGAATGATGTTTTGTCATTTCAGTGTGAGCCAGGATATACATTACAGGTATTTCTTTCTTTTTTCTTTGAATTGTACACTGTGTAAGAATTGTAACAAAATGGCAACAGATGGACCCAAAAGCTATTTTAATGAAGAGTCTGTAGCGTGTCCATAGAGGAGATTGAAGTAGAACCTATGTGCATACTCCTGCATTATAAAGCTATGAATATGTAACATGTCTGGCACTCAATAAATCTGGGTTGGCAAATCTTGATTTAGATTAACATATCATTGAGCAGTAAAAATTGTCAAAATAGACAAGAAAATAATGTGGTTAAAATGTTTTATCTATAAAATTATTTTAGAACTATGCTTATTGAAACTGTATTGTGTTTTTCCATTTTTGGAAATGGTTCCTCTAGGTCAAAATTTAACCGCAATGATAGAAGTACATAATGGGATTTCATATTCTGCTCAAAAATTGTAGAATTTTGTTTCTAAAGCTAATTTTATTCATACTAAATCTACTCTTAAAAATCATTCAACAAAAGAAACATTACAAATTAGTTCACAGATTGAGGATGTTCACTGTTCTCACACTGTTTTAGTTTCCCGTGGTAGACATGTTGTTGAACTGTTGTTTATAAATGTCACGGCACTATGTGAATCTAACATTGAAAGCTTTTTTCGTCCCTCATTAGTTCCTCTGATTCATTTACATATATTCCACCACTGGTGTGATACATTGAAAACGTCTGAGTTCAGAATCTTCTGGGTCACTCCAGACAACATAAAGGCATACCATTGTATCAGAGAATGCAAAGCCTCACAACTTCTGTTCCAGAGAGGAATAAAGTCCTGGCTCCCTATCTGATGTTTGCCAATTTAGTGCTCCCTCAACATGCATAGTTTATTCCTTGATCTCTGTATTCCTTACCATTCTCCTAAAATTCAGGCAGGATTCACACTGAACATCTTAGCTCTAAACTACAGTTGGAACACCTGCATTTGAAAAGTCTCTCTAGGTAATCAGCAATATTGTTTACATTTTCAGTCATGTATTACAGATATAGGATCAAGTATTTGACTTAGTCCATGCTTTTTACATTTATAGCATGACTGGAAACAGCCTGTATGAAAAGCATCCCATATCCATGGCAAAACAGATTCTGTCATACCTGTATCCTACTAATTAGAAATTATTCAAGACTCGTGTACAATAAAGCTTACTCTTCCCATCCCAAGCACTCAGTGTTCATTTAATGGTTTGTGGATTGCTTATGAGTCAACTGATTGTTCATATGTAAGCTATTTAAGCTTTTCTCTCTCCAAAAAAGGACAATTTAATATTATTTTGAAAACACCTATTGGTTTAAAAACCTTGACATTCAGACTTTTTTTAGAAAATTATTTTCCCTATTTCACCTTTCCCTTATACTATCCTTTGTAGGCAGGAGTAATGTCAGTAAGAAAATGAGAGACATGTAAGATCTGATGTAGCATTTTTACTATACATTCCCTTCAAAAGGTCTGACTTCCATTGAAGCTTGACTCCCAAATAAATGCTGACTTCCTTTAAAAAACTGCTAATGAACCATTAAGCTTTGTCTATTTCAAAGTGGCATTAAACAAAGTGTATGATGAAATGCCATACTCTACAGATATTTCTATATTGCTCAAATATTTCTATATTGCTATAACCAAGGCAAAGGAATGAGAACTGAAATCTGATCTTCAGTGCTATTAATTAGTTAGAATGGGATGATGGTGTGATTTTAGACTAGGTGAAGTGTCACGGTTCAGTAATGATCACATGCCAGAGATTATTCCCAATAGTCAATTTGCATCGTGACACTTTTGTTTTGGAGGTGAATTTCAAAGAAAAAAGTTTAGGAGGCACATACACAAAAGAATGTACTTTGACCTCAAGGCTAGAAAACAAGTCCAAGCACTTCCACTAGTACAGATGTAGCTTATATGTTCTTACAGTCCTTTCTTTGTATGCAATAAGCTAAATTTATCATTATTATTAGCCCTAGACTCACAGAATCACAGAAGGGTTGGGGTTGGAAGGGACCTCTGGAGATCATCTAGTTCAACCCATCTGCTAAGGCAGGTTCACCTACAACAGATCTCACAGGAATGCATCCAGGAGGATTTTGAATGTCTCCAGAGAACTCCACAACCTCTCTGGGCAGCCTATGTCTTTGAGGATGCCAGAGCACTGGAATAGGCTGCCCAGAGAGGTTGTGGAGTTCTCATATTCAGATGGAACCTCCTATGCTTCAGTCTGTGCCAGTTGCCCCTCATCCTATCGCTGGGCACTGGTCCCATTCCCACGGAGCCTGGTCCCATCCTCTTGACACACACCCTTCAGATATTTATAAGCATAAATAAAGTCCCCTGTCAGCATTCTCCAGGTTGAACAGACACAGTTCTCTCAGCCTTTCCTCATAAGGAAGATGCTCCAGACCCCTTTGTAGCCCGCTGCTGGACTATTTTCAGTAATTCCTTACCCTTCTTAAACTGGGGAGCCCAGAACTGGACACAGTATTCCAGATGTGGCCTCACCAGGGCAGAGTAGAGGGAGGAGAACCTCCCTTGACCTGATGGCCACAGTCTTCCTAATGCGGCCCAGGATACTATTGGCCTTCTTGGCCACAGGGCCACATGGCTGACTCATGGTCAACCTTTTGTCCACTGGAACTTCCAGATCCTTCTCTCAGAACATTCTGTTTCAATGCAGAATCTGTCTGGAATTCAGCCTGTAATAAACTTGATTACACAATAGAAAATATAATAGTATTTTAAGAGTTGTTAGCTTAAATATTTTTTTTTCTTCTTTTAGAAAGATCCTTATTTTTAATATTTGTAGGAAAACTGTCTGCAATTTTTTATATATTGTAATTCAGTTCCAACCTATGATGGGAGGATCGAGATCTGATGTTGATGCTCGTAGGGCTCTCATATAATTGCCGTTCATATAATTGCCAATAGGTGCTTAACACCTTATTGCTGTGATCTAGACCACTACTTCTGAGCTGTTGAGACTGAAATATATATAGGCAAACATCTGATTGTTGGGTAGGCCTATAGCAGTAGTCCAATATGAAAAAGTGAAAAACTTACCCTATACTAACTGTTTCCTCTGGAGACTGAATAGCATCTAATCCAATTTATTCCATCTAAAAGCAGCTATCTAATCTGAATCATCAGTTTAAACTCTCATTGTGACACTAGAGATAAACAGCCACACACCTCCAAGGACTGATTCATAGTAAGATTTTGTGTTACGAGAGGCACCTTACTCTGAAAGTGCCATTTTTCTTCACTGATTAGGATATCAAAAAGTTAACATGGGTATCTAATTTTAAACTTCTTAGCTTTAGTGTGGTGACTCCTAGTTGTATTGCTGATCATATTTCACACTCTCCCTACTTTTTCAACTATGAAACGTCTGAATTTTGCATATGAAAAAAGGCAATGAATTAATTTTTATGACATGGATTAGAAATTGATAAAGCCTCAAGATACAGCATCACTAAATTTTCTGTGCCTACTTAAAGTAGTACTGCTGAAACTGGAGTGATAACAGCAGAATATGAACACTTTGGAAGTAGTTGGAATGAGTATAGGTAATCTTTTAAAGACACATATTGTTAACCCTCAACTGATGTTTTTGATCTATTTTTACTTAGGAAAAAAATCAGAACTGTGAGTTCATAAATACAATGCTAGCATAAAACAATAATGTATTTGTGAGGAAGAGACCTGCGCAAAAGCAATTGATCTGTGTTAATGCTAAACTTTAATCCAATGTGTATATCACTATCACAAAACCACACAATGGCCTTTGTCTGTGTGCAGGTCTTTTCTGCAGTCCATTAATATGATTAACTACATTTTTGTTTTTATATTTCCAGGGATTCTATCAAGAAATACTTTCTTAAAATTTCATAGCATATTGTTCTTTAGCTGTACCTCTTACCTCTGTTTCCATACTTCTATAAATTTAATCCTAACTTATATAAAAACAGTTTCATGATCTTCTCTAAACTGTAAAACAGAAGACCTTCCATACCCAAATTCAGTTTTCAAAATATTAATGCGGATTTCTGTGGACTGCATAGACATGAATGTATAGTATGTTACTCAGACAGGACAAGTAAAAATGGCTTTAAATGAAAAAGAAATAGCAATGAAAATAAGGTTATATGAAGCACAGTATGTTTTCTATTCAATAAGTATAGATCAGCATAACTTTTCAAATTCTTTTTTTTTTTTTTCACTCTGTGAATTTACCCTCAGTCTTTACAGAACATATTCACAGCTAGCAATAACAATCAGGTGTGGATTAGTTTATAATTGCAACTTACCAGAAAAGTCATAGAGCTCAAACTACTACCTGGAGATGCATAAGAAAGGTAATTGCTAGCTGTAGGATTAAGTATCTCCACCCAGGAGGGTACTTTAAAAGACTGAAATCAGAGTGTGCTCTTGTTGGGAAGAGGCTTGAAACCAGAGGAATCATTTCATTTTATTTTTCAAAAGATCTTTTATAGGCCATTTTACTTCTTTTTCCTGACTGTGGTACTTAAATTATGGCTTTGCCCCAACTCATATGCAATCTTAGAATACTAGGAAAAGAGAATAAAATAAAATAGGGAATATTGCATTGAGCAAATTATTCAAAACCTTATCCATTTTGCAAGTAAGATGATACAATAAGTGCATGCACATTTTTCTTTTAGAATAAAAAGTTGCTGTAAAAATATTTTATTGAATTGTTATGAGTTGGCTTAATCTTGATATCAGACTTTTTCACTCCTTCCAGTTTATTCAGCTTTCACATTCCAACAGCAGAATGCATAACCTGAGTTCCTCAGAGGACAGAATTGAAAAAAAAAAAAACAACAACAAACAAAAACAAGCAAACAAACAAACAAACCCCTTTCATTTGTGATACTTTTAAGTTTTCAGCTTGAACTACTACCAGTGCAAGCAAAGCTGTCAACATTTTGCAGTTGATCCTGGGCAACCACCCTGAAGTATATGGAAAAAGGTTTTGCAGGTCACTTCCAGCTACCACATGATTTTGCTTGGTTCTTGTGATGTTTCGTAAAAACAGGCAAAGTAAATTAAACATGACAGCTGAATAAAGGGGTGCTTGTACTATTGTAGCTGTCTGCCAAGATGTTGCATGTATGCAGTGGGTCATGTTGTGAGGCCGTGTGAGAGTTCAAGGCCTGCTGGTAACTGCGGATGACTGTCTTTGTTTGGTCCACATCCATACCATCTGTTGCAAGCAGATATGGAACAAATTCCTCTCTGGGTCTGTACTACTCACTCAGAGCAATGGCTGGTTCACTCCAGGTTGCAGCCTGAAAACGAACTAGTATGCTTATGCTGTGGATGAGTACTCTAGAATTGAAATAGGGAGTGAACCAATTTGACCATATGAAGGCATGCAGTCAGCTGCTCCTCTGTTGTAACCAGCCTTATATTTACTCAAAAATATGAAGAGGTTTTCAAGTTATCAAAGAAAGAGTGTTCTAGAGCATTTATTCTGTAGAAAAATAAGAACATACAACCTGAAATGTTTGAAAATAGAGTTCAACAAATTCATAAAAGTAGTTATGATGCAATTGGTTGATATAAGAAAATACACAGATAAAATGATCCAGGAGGTCCTCTATAGCTCTGTCTTACTGATTAGTCCCATAATGAGTATCTGTAATCAAATATTTTGTCCTTTTCAAACAGGGTCGTTCTCATATTTCTTGTATGCCAGGAACAGTTCGGCGCTGGAACTATCCATCTCCTCTCTGCATTGGTATGGATACTTATTTATTTCAGTGTATTCTGAACATCAGTTAAAAGAAACTCCTGACTTTGTCATGCCTATTGTTTCTTCACTTAATTCTGTTTCATTCAAAACTTTTTTTGAGTTTCAATTTCTATATATGAAATATGGAAAAATTACAAAAAAAATTCCTTATACGTAGTGTACATGTTATTTAAAAAAATATTGTGCGAGTGGGCAAAGGAGGAAACCTAGATGTTAACCATTGTTTAGCTTGTCCTGAATACTCTACTTTGAATCAGGCTGAATGAGGGAAATCTAACACATTCCCTTTGCAGCATGCTCAGCTTGGAGAACCTTCTCATGAAAAAGGGAGGTCACACAGAAAGCTAAAGAAACTTCTCGAAGAAGCAGGCAGTTTGTCTGCAGTGGAGAGCAGCTCTGAAGGCAACCCTTCAGGGGTGGTGGAATGAAAAAGAGTTTTAGGGATTCAGAAAAGGCTGGCTCTTTTCATCTGAGAAAGCCGTTAAACAAGGCTGAGTTAAAAAGTAGAGCTAAAAAGAATTTCCCTTTTAAATACACTAAAACCTTACCAACAGATCTGAGTTTTCACTGTGTAGATAATAATCCTGTTCTGCTGTGTGGTTGAATAGGGATCTGTTGGGTATGCTCAAGCAGAAGAGGAGAGTTTACAGGTCATGGAAGCAGGGGAGGGCCACTTGGGAGGAATATAAGGCTGCTGTTGGAGGATGTAGGAAGGCAGCTAGGATAGCCAAGGCCTCCTTAGAATTACAGCTGACGAGAGGGGTCAAGGACAGCAAAAAGAACTTTTTCAAATACATAGCAGATAAAACTAATACCAGAGGCAATGTAGGCCCACTGATGAATGAGGTGGGTGCCCTGGTGGCGGAAGACAGGGAGAAGGCAGAATTGCTGAATGCCTTCTTTGTCTCTGTCTACTCTGCTGGAGGCTGTCCTGGGGAGCCCTGTAACCCTGAGACCCCGGATGAAGCCAGGTCAATGGAGGAGTTTACTTTAGTCGATGAGGACTGGGTTAGGGGGCAATTAAATAGTCTGGACATCCATAAATCCATGGGTCCAGATGGGATGCATCCGTGGGTGCTGAGGGAGCTGACTGAAGTCATTGCTGGACCGCTCTCCATCATTTTTGCCAAGTCTTGGGAAACGGGAAGGGTGCCCGAGGATTGGAGGAAAGCAAATGTCACTCCAGTCTTCAAAAAGGGCAAGAAGGAGGACCCGGGTAATTATAGACCAGTCAGCATCACCTCTGTCCCTGGGAAAGTAATGGAACAGCTTATCCTTGGTGTCATCTCAAGGCATATCAGGGATAACAGGGTCATTAGGGGCAGTCAGCATAGCTTTACCAAGGGTAAGTCATGCTTGACCAACCTCATTGCCTTTTATGAGAATGTAACAAGGTGGATGGATGATGGCAGAGCGGTGGATGTGGTCTACCTTGACTTCAGTAAAGCCTTTGACACAGTCTCTCACAGCATCCTCACAGCTAAATTGAGGAGATGTGGTCTAGACAATAGAGTAGTGAGGTGGGTTGCAAACTGGCTTAAAGAGAGAAGCCAGAGAGTGGTGGTCAATGGTGCGGAGTCTCGTATGAGGCCAGTATCTAGTGGAGTGCCTCAGGGGTCAGTACTGGGGCCAATATTATTCAATATATTCATCAACGATTTGGACGAGGAAATTGAGCGTACTATCAGCAAGTTTGCTGATGACACTAAGCTGGGAGGAGTGGCTGACACGCCAGAAGGCTGTGCTGCCATCCAGCGGGACCTGGACAGGCTGGAATGTTGGGCGGGGAATAACCTGATGAAATTTAACAAGGGAAAGTGTAGAGTCCTGCATCTGGGCAGGAACAACCCCAGGTTCCAGTATAGATTGGGAAATTACATATTAGAGAGCAGTGTAGGGGAAAGGAACCTGGGGGTCCTGGTGGACAACAGGATGACCATGAGCTAGCACTGTGCCCTTGTGGCCAGGAAGGCCAATGGCATCCCCGGGTGTATTACAAGGGAGGTTGTCAGTAGATTGAGAGGTCCTCCTTCCCCTCTACTCCGCCCTGGTGAGACCCCATCTGGAATATTGTGTCCAGTTCTGGGCCCCTCAGTTCAAGAAGGACAGGGAACTGCTGGAGAGGGTCCAGCATAGGGCAACAAAGATGATTAAGGGAGTGGAGCACCTGCCTTATGATGAAAGGCTGAGGGAGCTGGGTCTCTTTAGTTTGGAGGAGACTGAGGGGTGACCTTATTAATGTTTACAAATATATAAAGGGTGAGTGCCATGAGGATGGAGCCAGGCTCTTCTCAGTGGCAAACAATGATAGGACAAGGAGTAATGGGATCAAGCTGGAACACAAGAGGTTCCACTTAAATTTGAGAAAAAACTTCTCAGTGAGGGTGACAGAGCACTGGAACAGGCTGCCCAGGGAGGTTGTGGAGGCTCCTTCCCTGGAGACATTCAAACCCCGCCTGGACACATTCCTGTGCGACTTCACGTTCCTGCTCCAGCAGGGGGATTGGACTAGATGATCCTTCGAGGTCCCTTCCAATCCCAAACATACTGTGATACTGTGAAAGTTTGAGTCAAGATTCTGGTGTCTTCTGACATGCTAATTTCAAGGAAAAACAGAAATGGAAGGAGAGAAGCATAGCTCTATCACATCATTTTGTCACTTCAGCTTCAAAATCCATTCTTCAGTGAATGCTTTTAACTTTAATATTTAGTCAGCAAAAGCTATTCCTTTTAGCTTCATATCTATGAGGAATTTAAAAGGTTGGGATGATCTCTAGCAATATTAACATGAAATGGTTTTAAATATTCCTTGTCAAGTTGAGTCTATATATTATTTTCTATTGTCAACTTCAACAGAAGCAGTCACTTCTGATTAACATGAAAGCAGTGCACTCTCTTCAAATAAATTTCAGAAATGAAAAATTTATTCAGGAAGGTGTATTTTGGGGTTTGGGTGGGGACTTTTTGTGCTAATCTTATTTATCACCTTGTATATTAAATATAGCTGCTATCTGCAAGCAACATGCTCATTGTTTGGGTTTTTTGTTGTTTTTTTGTTTGTTTGTTGTTTTGTTGTTTTGTTTTGTTTTGTTTGTTTGTGTTTTTTGTTTTTGTTTTGTTTTGTTTTGTTTTTTCCTTTAGCTCATGAAATATTGTTGTCCTAGAAGCCAAAATACTCCCAGGAAAACAAACAAAGCCTTAAAAATGACACAAACTCACACCCCTGCCCCAACTCCAAGCTTTAAAATATTAATTTTTCTAGAAATCCAGACCAAAATCTGTTCTTTTCACTAAATAATGTGTTTAACATTGCAGAAAGGTAGAGATATTTGAGAAGTTTAAGACTTATTTCTCACCTTTTTGGTGGAGCTTGTCCTATTTTGATTCAATTTCTTGTGTCATCTAACCACTAGATTATTTGCATTTTTTTCAGTACAATTATCACACCTCACAGTATCACAATTCTGTTACCAGATCATATGTTGGTGTAACACATGACATGATGATTCATAGGCATTAGTGATTCCTCAATTAATAAATAAAAATTACAAGACTTTTATTTAATATCTTGAAATTACTCTTCCTTCATAGTATTGTCCTAGTGAAGGTGTAAATTCAGGCACTTCTTCACAAATTGCTTCACGTATTTGTAGTTTAGCTTTATGTCATCCTAAATGATGCAAATGGCTTTTCAGTCTCCAAACACATTAATTTGCTGAAGAATAGCATATAGATAGTAAGCAAAGAATTATTCTGTTATGCAAATAGTCTGTCCTCTTCCTGAATTAAAAAATAACTGTGGTGGGTTTATTTTTGTTTGATTGTTTTTAAATTCAAGTGTGTATTTAGCTATATTAACTAGCACACCTGCAACTGAATCATGGATCGGTGCCATAATTCAATTAGATTCTAAATTTGTTCCTCTTATTATGAAACGTATCTCAGCATAGTACCAGACAATTTTAACTGTAATTGGCAAGCTAAGACAATGGGTTACCCAGTTTATATGTGCAACTACACATTTGTAGTAAAATAGTATTTAACATATTGCATTAAGTAAACATTTTGTCCTTTTTTTTTTTTTTTTTCCTGCTTCATGGGGAATGTTTTGACTGTGATAAATTTCACTGCTTCTGCGTCATGAGGATAAAATTCTTAATTATTATGAAATAACACTATTAAAAGATACAGTGACTTTCTTTATATTTTTAAAAGCTAAATGTGGTGGAACACTGACAAACATGGGTGGTGTGATCCTGAGCCCTGGTTTTCCTGGAAATTACCCTAGCAACTTAGACTGTACATGGAAAATTTTATTGCCTATTGGATATGGTAAGTAAACTTACATTTGAAGAGCAATTATTTGTAATAATCAGATATTAATATATATATAAGAATATTCTATTTTCCGATATGAAATAGATTTTATTCAGTGAATTTATTGTGAACCCCTTATATAATTATACACTATCTTTTCATTTGAAAATGGTTGACAGTTTAAAAGATACCTTTGTCAAAGCAACTTGTTATTTGCAAAACTTAGCCTGTCTTGGAAACTGATTTCAGAGCAAATGAAATCTGCTGCATGAAGATATGTCAGATGAAATAGATAATTTAACTTCTAAATTAATTGTTGGTCTTCTGTTTAATGTCCTTCCATTGTCTCCCAAGTGAGTTTTTAGCAGGTTTTTTTTATGTTCTATGAAAATGGACAAAATTTTATTTCCAGCATTATGAGTTTGATTAAAAACATCTAAAAACTATATTCCACATGCCAGTTAACAGTTGCCAACTTAGAAACTTTCTAGGTTTGCATTAAATCTATTGTCATATAGAAAATATTTTCACAAATATATAATAATTAGATAGAGAAGGTAATCATGGTTAATAAGAGCTCTATAAGTGCATGTATAAGACACAATCTTCTATCATTGTCACAAGTAAAAGAGGAATAACTTTTCTTGGTGTGAAACATTATGCCCCATATTGTGAATTCAGTGATAGTGCTTAAATAAGAAAATTAATTTTAAAAGCTTATTATTAAATTCACTATACTCATCTCTGGAAATGAATTTATTTTCTGTACTTTCCATTGCATTCATAGGTTGGATTTCTGTAGTAAGGTATACTACTTACATAAAGTGTATTATACTAAGTGAATTTGTAGAAATACTGTGCTACCATTTAGACCAGTACCCCTTAGCATTATGTACTTGGTAAAACTGATTCATCATAGTTATCAGTAGCCTTAGTAGCCTTAGATATCCTTATAGCCTTAGGATCACCATAGACAGGACATCCTTGGCTAATTTTGGCATTCTAAAGCTATATTTGCAGAAAATACAACTGGTAAGCAATTGTTCTGTAGTGATGTCATCCTAATTAGGCTACTAAAACACTGCCTTTTGAAACCAGTCCTTCATATTTCTCAGACTTGCTCTTTTTCTTTAAACCTTTCCATGTAGACAATGTTCTGTGGTTTAATTAAACAAGACACTTGTATCCTTTTATTATCGTTCTCACTTCTCAGAAAGTCTCCGATAGTGGTAATCCTATAAATAGAAAAGATCGTTATTTTACTTGGCAAAGGATTTAACAGGTACAGGGTATTAATAGCATTGATCTATCATTGCTTTCAAAAGTACTGGAAGAGTACATTTTTTACCATTAAGTTGCGACATGGATCTTTTTACCAAATTCTGCATCACATAATCCACAGATAATATCTTTATAGCAGGTTTAAACATTGTGATTGATGTGGTATTTCACAGAGAACTTCCATTACAAAATCTTGGATACTATTTTAGTTACAAGTATAAATTTGTCTACCTAAGAGTTGTTTTTCTACATTCATTCTATTGTCCCAAAATAAATATATGAAATCAGTGAAACATAGAAAAAAGAAATCCAAACTTGAAAAATACTTCAGGATTATTTTTTTAAAGGATTTTAATGTGCTACTGATTGAGTTAGAGTTTAGCACTGTGCACAAAAATTGATCCAAAGGACACTCATGAACATGGTCAAATTCCACTGAAATAACTAATCTGATAGTGACTTCATCTCTCAATAAGTATTCCTTTATTCCCATCTATTTATTCAAACTTGTAACTGAATGAAACCCATTATATTATTAAGGTGTCCTTAAGCAAAGTCCAACAGTAAGATTGTGGGAACTAAACATGTCCCAAAGTATGACATCCAGTCTCTGGTAGGAATCGCTTGAATACTGAAGATTTTTCAGAGCCGTTTGGTGTCCTACCTCATCTTAAACCCCGAGAACATTGTAAAATTAGTGACTTTACTCAAGTCAGACTAACTGTATCAGATACTATACAAGAGATGGCTCATATTGAGACTTTGATGTTCTGTATGCATCTCTCCATTGACAGCATTATAACAAGTTTTTGTATTCAGCTGCTGAAACACTTGTTTTTCATATCTTTCACTCTGCATAGGTCAAAGAAGGTACTAGAGCTAAATAACCTATATTCTTATGAGTCCTCAATAACAATCAGTTTATTTGGTAATTTTCTTGGTTTCTCCTATAGCAAAATAAAAAAGTACTTTTATACAAATAATTGGATATCAAACCACAGATGCAAAGAAAGGAACTATAAAGCAAAACTGAATGAATTACTTACCCTGGCGATTGACCTATAAGGTACTCTCCTGGAATGAAGAATGTCTCCACTGCTATTTAAGAATGTCAGGCAAAGAGTTAAGGCATTGTATATTTCACATTACTGTGTTGTATCATTCTGTAATTCTGTTTTATTCCATTCCAGCTAGTTCTACATAGTCTAACAGAGCAAGATTAGGCCCAAGCTGTGTGGTTGCAAGTTACTTGGTATGACTTGCCTTTTGAACTGGGGGTTCATCCCCCATTCTTCTTTTGGTATTATATATACATATAGTTTGCGAAGCCTGAATTTCAAGTCTTTAGTCCTCATGAAGAAGTGCAAGAACTTAAAAACAGCTCTTCTCATGATATTGTGCTTATATTATACTTCCAACTGCTCAACATTTTGGGAGTTGTCTCTCTCCCTTTCATTTCGCGGGAAAGTCCTGGTTCATCCACCAGCGAGGGTTTGTGGTAAATGATCCTGATTAAGTACCTGTCACCAACCTGGAGTTCAGTGCATCTTGTAGTGCTGCATACAGAGCAGAATGGCTCTAAAGACTCACTGGCTGAAGCTGCAGAGAAGAGGAGGCATATATAGGTTACTTGGGTCAGGTAGAGTAAATAGCTGGAACTATTTGTGACATGCCCCTCCCTTGAGTGTTTCTGTTGACTGATTTAGGAACCTGACAAATATTTTGTTGTTGACTTCGTGACTTTGTTTCATTGGTACCTTGATGCATTGTTACAATATTGATTGGGGACCAAAAAATTAGAAGCTCCAACTCTCAAAATACTTAGTGACTGTTTCCTTAGTTTAAGCATCATACCTTGAATGGTGACTAAAATATAAATATTGTGCCTATAAAAATTATTGAGGGTTTTGTTTGTTTTTTTTTTTTCGGTATTAGCATGTTGTAGTATTAAGCAACACAACTTATACAAATTCTATTTTAAATTTTTCTTTATTTCTCGGTGATGCAGGTGCACACATTCAGTTTCTGAATTTTTCTACTGAAGCAAATCATGATTTTCTTGAAATTCAGAATGGACCTTACCACACCAGCACTATGATTGGCCAGTTTAGTGGAATGGAACTCCCATCACCCTTGCTAAGTACTACTCATGAAACTCTTGTCCATTTTTACAGCGATCACTCAGAAAACAGACAAGGATTTAAGTTGATATACCAAGGTAAGTAGGAACTTGCAGCATGAACTTTATGGTTAAAAATAAAAAAACAAATTTTTTTTTAATTTAAAAAAATATTTTAGGCGTGTACTACATAGCATTTTTAAATCTCTAGATTGTTTAAATCAATAGGCTGAACTTTTCTACAACTGAAATTATGTTGGATTGGAATATTTGTTTTAATGGTGTAAAAGCCTGAAGTCAAGGTAATGTCGTTTGTCAAAGGTCACATAGCTGATACCCTTTCCTGTCCCATTACGGTGTAGTGTTACTGGACAATACTGTTAATATTCACTGTTTTATTTTCCAATGTATATAATCTTGTTGTATTTAATGTAATGAATGAGAATTTCAAAATATAGTATGAGCTATTTTAATTATTCAGGTGAAGATTTCTGCAATTATTTTGTTATATTTTTTTTAGTCTAGATTTATGTGAAAATTAACAGTAGAAGACAATTCCAGATAACGCATATTCTGTATCTGTATTATCAAATATATATATTGGGCATTTGAACATGTGAACTTTTTGTGGTCTTCTGCTGTTGGCTTTTCTTCATCTTCATTGTTTGTGGTTTGTTTGTTTGTTTGTGTTTTTGTTGTTATTGTTGTTTTGTTTTTCTCATTTTTTCCCCTATTAGTGGCAATAACACATCATTAATTGATGCATATTTCTAAAATGTTAAAATAGTCTTACCGAAAACTGTTGAGCCCCATTGAAGGATCTGAACAGTTTAACAAAATGGGTAGGCTGCTTGAATTCTCATCTAACTTCAGTGAGGATCATTCATGCCACCTTACTCTAGGCTTTTAATTTAAATGACTTGTTTGGGTTTTCATATATATGCCTGGATGTTTGGATAAACATGTATGTGTTGGGGCTTAATCCCAGTGGGCAGGTAAGCACCACACAGCTGCTCACTCACTTCCCTCTTACCCCTAGTGGGATGAGGGTAAGAGGAAAGGAACAATAAAAGCAAGAAAACTTGGGAGCCAATATTAAAAACATTGTTTAGTTGCCAGGACTAAGTAAAGGTTGTATGTAAAATTAGAGTGTGTAGCAGTGCAAGCAGCTGTATCACATACAAATGAAATTTTGCAAAGAATTAGTGAGAAAAAAATTTATACTGAATATTTAAAAACATATAATTTTAAGGTATATTGTTAATGGACATGCTTATTCAAGCAAACTTCCATGTAATAAAAAATGAAGTTTTCAAGATATATTAGCATTTTATGAAGGATAAGGCTTTTTGATGACCACTCCTCTCAGGGGAAAGCAAAGAATATGGGTATTGTATAATGAATTATAGATTAATCATGCTGTTTCTACTGACTTTCTGAAGACGGGAAAATCCTTACAAGATTTAAACTTAGTATAGTCTGGAATTGTTTTCTGAGCACATTATTTTGGGGAGGAAGAAAAGTGTGTGCACACTGAGAACAGTAAAATATTTGCTACCTATGCTTGCAAGAAGCTAGTGCTGCTTCATGTGCACTAGCCTGTGAATTCTCACAGCACAGGATTTAAATATATAACCTGAATCACTTAGGTACTGTGTATTTCTGAATGCAGTAAAAAGCTTTGTCTCCATAGCAGAACCCTAGGGAAGTCACTGCTCTGAGTACCATTGCTGGTCAGCTTCTTGTTGGTTTATCCTCTGATGATTTCAGGTTTTGTTACCACTTCAGCTTTGCAGTTGCATTACGTAGGGAGTGGTAGGTAATCCATTATGTTCAGGACTGAATTGCTGAATTTGGTTTTAGCTGCGGCAAGAAGGAAGCTCATACAGATTACCTGTTGAACTATCCGAAGCAGTTAAGATAAATTTTATTAGTGTGGCCAGGAAGTCTCTTTCATGACACCACATCTGGAGTACTGCGTCCAGCTCTGGTGCTACCAGCACAAGAAATATATGGACCTGGTAGAGTGGATCCAAAGGAGGGCTACAAAAATAATCAGAGGGCTGGAACACCTCTCCGATGAAGAAAGGCTGAGAGAGTTGGGATTGTTCAGTCTCGAGAAGAGAACGTTCCAGGTAGACTTTATTCTGGCCTTTCAAGAGTTGAAGGAAAGATGGAGAGAGACTTTTTACCAACGCCTTTAGTGATGAGACAAGGGGCAACAGTTTTAAACTGAGGGAGGGTAGGTTTAGATTAGACACAAGGAAGAATTATTTTAAGATGAGGGAGGTGAAACAGTGGAACAGGTTATGCAGCAAAGTTGTGCCTGTGCCATCCATGGAAGTGTTCAAAGTCAGTTAGAAACCTTTCTTCTTCATAGCTAGCATGATCATAATTTGGACTTAGTTTGAGAACAAGAGATAGTACCCCAGGACAGAGTTAATGTTTTTAGTTGCTCTGCTTTGAGAGTGCATTTTGAGTGCTCTGCCCACAGGTGTGAGGCATTGAGGAAGAGGGACATGGATGGGGCAGAGCTTGACTGACATCCAGACTGATCAATAAGAGTATTCCATCCCATTAGTGTCATGATTCATATTTAAGGAGGGTCAGAATTTTCTGGTCACTGTCTCTTGCTTCTTCATTTTCTTTACTGTCTTTGTTGGAGCCGGTGGAGTTCTGTTCAGAACTTTCTTTAGATTGGTTTTTGCCATCCTGCCATTTTGCAGAGACCTCTGGGCCTTTCTGCCTTTTTCCTCTTTTCACCCTCTGGGACTGGCTGTTGTGACCAGGTGCTGTTTCCTGGGACTGGCTGCTCAGTGTGGATGGAGTTCAGGAGGAATCGCACTGAGTATCTTTTATTTTATATTCTATTTTTATATATATATATATATATATATTTGCTAGTAGTGTATAGTATTTTGTTATTTTATTGTGTTTGTCTCAATCCAAGTTTTTCCCTTCCCTTTTGATTCTCTTCCCTCTTTGGAGGATGAGAAGGGGGGTGAGTAAGTGGCTATGGTGGTTGTATTGCTAGCTCGGGTTAAACCATGACACCATGACAGGGAGTTGGAACTAGATGATCTTTAAAGGTCCCTACCAATGCTAACCATGCTGGTCTAGTCTAGTCTAGTCTGAAAAATGGATTTTGTTCTTGAGTCTGTAGTTATACACAGCATGATAGTAGAGGAATGTATAATAAGTAATGAAGGTTTTAAGTAGCCTTAATTGTGAGCTTTCCTAACATTTGAGTGTTTGCATGCTCTACTCTCTGCTAATACAGTTTTTCTGTAAAGTGATTATTTCCATGTTGAAGTACTATAGATGTATGTGTCACTTGCAAAGGCAATAAGTCACCCTGGTGTTGATTTAAGAAGGAAAATAAATTTAAATCATAAAAACAAGAGAGGAGAAGATTGATTATATTTCTTTTGTGATTTACACTCTTATCTTTAGAATAGCAAATATATTGCACAAATAAATGCCAAATGTCAAGACAAGATAATTTTAAATTCAAGTATTTGACTGTTACCAGTGTTGGAATTAAATATTTTTCTCAGATTTCCTTTACATTGTGCTTCATTTCAGGCTCTCACTCGAGTTTTTTCTCCTGTGAAGTGGTATATATATTTTTTAAAGCTCAACACCAAACAAGTCTTTGGCCATGACACTGATAAAAAAAAGCTTTATTTTGTGAAGTGTGACATCAGGATTTGTGGGTAATATTTGATGTTGATGACTGAATAATGAATTGCTCTGTTTAATCAGGTGTAGTTGCATATATCAAAAGAGCAGAGAAGAATATAATTTGTATTTTCATTAAAACTATAAAACATATACCCTGAGTGGCCTATTAATCATGATATCATAGTCAGATGGATCACCTGACTTATAGTTACTCCAATAATTTATGAGTCATCCATAGGTTTTAAACCACAAATCACATGCAGGGTATCTTTACATTTCAATTTTCCTTTTTTTTTCTTTTTTTTTTAAACTATGCTCTGCTTATGTGCAAATGCTTTCAGTCCTGACTGACCTTCAAATTTATGGTGATCTGCTTTAGGTAGAGATTCTATTCTTACTAAAACAAATATTGGAAAAAAAACAGCGGCTTCTGTATGTGTTTTGTTTACCTTATTTGCAATAGGAGAAAAGCATGTGCATCTCTGAATAAACACTAACTAGAATTTAGGCTAGAAGTTAGGCTTTATTATTTTCTATTAACAATCCAAGTGACTTTAAGGGATGTTGTACAAATAATGGGAACAGAGAGATGTTCATGTTCTTTCAGGATTTCCTCTTTCACCTGAGTTGTTCCTGTGTTTTCTTCTCATGTAGATCAGTGAGATAAATTTTTTCTGAAATGAATTTTTAAGACTAATATGAAGATCATGTTATAATGCATTTAAAATGTAACATATGAATACTGAATTGCAACAAATTAACCAAAAAAGGAGATTTTTCATGCGTATTCATCTCCACAAAAGGTTGTACAAAGTTCAAAAATTCCAATACTCCTTGTCATTGTTCCAAAACACTGTCATTGTAACTATTGGGCAAGGTAGTGCTGCACCTTGTAGAATAAATCTAGGAGATCCTCTGACCGTCCAGAATAATCTTCTATTGTGTTTTAATATAACTTCACTAAGTAGGTTTTTATATAATTTAATGTAGTAGTCTTAATATGTCCTGTACTCTTAAATAATCTTTCTAGTACTCTATTTTGTGTAAAGATGTTGATTATATTATCTGTAGTAGTACTATATGAATAATGATAGCAGGGTAATAATAGCATTAAAAATTAATCAGCCATTACTAGATTTAACACAAAATTTTAATGAACCATAATTAAGCTAGAATAAAGCTTTTTTAATTTCCTTTCCAGTAGCAATTAATTCTGATTATTAACTCTTCATTTTCTTTTCTTAATTATTTGTTATTTGGTGGAAGAGGAATCTGAATTATTAGCAGGTTTCAGAATATTTATGGTACCTGTACATCTCTCCCAGTTTTGTAATGTTACTATCACTGGATTCTGAATCCACTGAATGAATTAGGGAAAAGAATAAAACTTTCTCAAAATAAAACTGTTTATTCCATAGCGTGACTGTAATCAGCAATGACTGAAAAACTCATGACATTAGCTGTACTTTAGTGAAGAAATTAAGTACAAACTTAACTTTAAGGGACTACTTAAGGACACCTAAGTTGTATGTTTAGCTTAATCTTGCTGAAATGGCTAAAGTAGTCTAACTGGTAATAGTAAGTATAGACTTCTAGGATGGACATGTCCATACTGTGATGATTAGCTTTGAAAAAATAACAAAATACTTTGTTCTAGAATATGTTCTTCATCTCTTTTACTGTATTTGGAGAGCTTGGACTTAATGGTATGTGTAAGTGCTGGTGTTAATGCTCTTATTTGAACTTTCGTACCCTCTGACAAAAGTATTTCATAACTGTAAATGGAAGGCTCAGAGAAAGATGGGCATTCATTTTCTCAATAATTATTTCTTAAATAACAGTTACTTGGTATCAATGTGAAGTTGTTTGTGAATTATGATACGTAATATTTTTATTTATTTTTATTATTGTTATATCTTAGTAAATGTTAATAATGAAAGCTCCCTCTGAATTTTCATCCTGCTATTTTGTATGAATTAAATATGTTTAATAAAATACTATTTTGATGTCTTTGAAACATAAAAAATAACATTAAATGTGATGAATCATTAATTATTCCTTTTGTGTGGAGATGTATCTAGTACAAACTTTTTCCCTAGTAGACTTCTGTAATTTTTCGAGATCTTTCTGATGTTCTGTGGCTTTATAGTCACTTTATAGTCTTTCACTAATTCTTTACAGTGTTTTTCATTAGATGATAAATTTTGCATAGTTTATTAAAAAATGGGTTGTGAAATCTTGTATTTCATAACATTTTAATGAATGCACAACTTTACTGTATCTTACTAGAATACTTCCTATAGGGTTTAAATATGAAAACACATTTAAACAATTATTGTGATTAATTGTGTGCCAATTTATTGTTAAAATCATTACACAATTTTATTGGTGCAGGTAATGAACAAACTGGAATATTGCTAGTTAAATAAATATAAGCCATTGTAGTAATAGATATGCTTATCCTCAATTTGACATGTTTGGTTTGCTTCACAGTGCTCATAGTGCTGCAAAATTCCGTATTTTGCTGTGCTGCAGTTGCATCCATTCCTAGCAGATGACACATAGAACGTTATAAACATATATGAATGTTATCAGAAAAAAAGTCTCAAGTTCTTATGCCACCATTAATTGTATGAGTATACTTGCATATTCATTTTAAAATAGTGTTTTCAAATTTGGGAAATTGAACTGTGAACATGTTCATTCAATAGATATGCATTTTTAATAAATATACTTTACTTTTAGGCATTGTGGACAAATTTAATTTCATAAATAATTTTACTATTACTTACTTGGAATGAATTGAATTTTTTCTTATATATTGGGATAGGAAAAAGTTATTTGAAAATTTTTGTGATAAGGTTTAATCTTCAGTCATCTATTAAATTTGGTCAATTAAATTATTAATATTACTGTGAGCAGCTTTTAGATTCAATGTTGCTGCATTCAGAGCAAATTTTTGTTTTTAAATTTCAGACTTAACATATTAAATTAAACAGAGCATAAATAGAGTTTATGAAAATGCTTGACGTACTCATAAAATTATGTCACTTAGTGACATACTCACTGAGTATATCCATCTTATTTATCAAATAAATTAATTCCATGTATCATGTTTTAAAAAAAAAAAAGTTATGCTGTTATAATGCCATTACTTCCAGACTTAGTCTGGAAATTTATTTAAAAATAAAGATGTAATTTCTATAATATTCAAATCTGAAGATTAAATGTGAACTACTAAAACAATATTCCATCTACATGCACTGCACCAAAAGTTTCTTAATTTTCCTCTTTAAATTCCTGATGTAGGTAGTAATTCATTCTGTTCCAGATTTTGATCTTTCCTCTGCCTTGTCTCTGAAGCTAATTTTTTCATTCATTTATCAGGATCTAGATGGTCCAAATGGTTGATATATTTCTTGTTACATGCTAATCACTCTATTACTGAAGTTTGACAGTCCAGTATTTCCTATTGTGTAATGTATTACAGAATGGAATGTATTACAGAATTTATATTGTTGTTTACATCCTGTGTTGAGAGCTGACTAAGCAATAAAAAGTACTTCTATTCTCTTCCAGCTTATGAGTTACAGAACTGCCCTGATCCTCCTCCTTTTTTGAATGGATATATAGTCAACTCAGATTATAGTGTGGGTCAGTCAGTATCATTTGAATGCTATCCTGGATATGTTTTGAGGGGTCAGCCTGTTCTCACATGCCAACACGGAATCAACAGGAACTGGAACTATCATTTCCCCAGATGTGAAGGTAAATTTCTGGTAGCACCTTTGCTTCAGAACTCACAATACTTTCTGATTTTTGTTTACTTGCTTGTGTGCATGTAGGTAATGTATCATTTGGTCGAGAGCTGCACCTCTATCCTAATGTGTAATATAAACAACTGTAGTCAGAATAGTATGTGTTTTTATAAATAATAAATATTTTAAGAATTACATTGATTAACAGTGATTTATTGTTCCTATTGATATCTGTCCATTGTAGTGATTATGAGAACTCATGATACTGCCAGAAATTATCTTAAGCTTTTTGCAATTTATTTTTTTTCCTTTTTTTTTTTTTTTTTTTTTCTGATTTGGGGGCAAGGGAGGCAGTGTACAATGTAACACATAAAATTTTCCATTGCAAAGTTTATGCTTGGACTTTCATCTAAAAAATACAAGTACAGAAGAAAAATTCTGATATTCCTTTTAATCTTTGGAGGCTTTAACAAAGTCCCATATCAATGTTATAATAAATCTGGGTAGTCTTTGTGTAGAGCTGAAGTGATGCATAATTACTTTAGTTATGTGCTTTTATTCTCAAGGGTGCTGTCTTTAAGTGCCTCTTGAATTATATGGCAAATGAATGGTGGATTTGAGATTTCAAGTTTACACTTAAATGTTTTACAAGTCCTATTACAGGTATATAAGACCTGACATTGATTGTGATCTGTAGCTCTGTGTAGCTTTGTAATTAAAAATTAAAGCACTTCACAAAATATTTTTCTATGTATTATGTGAATTAATAAGTTTTTAATTTTGAGCTCTAAGAAAAAAAAAAATCAAATATGAAGAAGGACTATTTAAAGAAGATATTTGTAGTTAAAGGAGATTGGGTTAGGGTTTCAACTTTATCAATGTTTTGAAAGAAAATACTTTGAAAGAAAATACATGGCTATCCATGATAAAACTGCACTATAAACAAATATGAAATATTTTCCTCACGTTAAACATACAGTAAATTTTTACAATATCCTTTGAAGAGTGATATAAAAGTGTAAAGGATGATGACAGAATTTTATTAATATATGTTCCATATACAATACAATGTTAGGGTGAAAAAAACAGTTAGAGTTGCAAGCAGAATATCAAGTAAGCATAGGGACTATCTTGTCCCGAAATAATGATGCCAATTTTAAAATATGTGGGGAAAAAACAACTGAAGAGCATATGGAAGATATGGAATAATTACTTGATAAAATAACTTCTGTCTTTATATAACAGATATGAATATGAATTCCTCTACTAAATAATAATCTTAGTGTATTTTGTCCTCCTAAATCTTGCAGGCTGGTGATACAGGTTTTTAAAACTCAGTATGATATCTTCTGCTGGTTAGCTACAATGTGCCTTATCTTGCATGAAAATAGAGAAGGAAAGCACTTTGAAGGACTTAAAAAGATCAGAGAATATATGTTTTCTTCCCTCTTCCCTTTAAGGTTGACATACATTCTTTGCACTCCTAGGCATTGCAGATTCCAAATCCGTATTGTCCCTATATCGTTTTATTTTACTAATTAAAATGAATTTTTGCAAACATTAATTTCTGAGGTGCAATTTGAAATGTTTATCAGTGGGAAAACACATTGTTTTCCATATCTAGATTATTTGATTTCTATACAAATCATAATCTGTTCTCTTTGAAAATTGTTTTCAAATTCAATGTATTTTCTAGTAGTTCATTGACTACTGTTGTGGTTTTAGTATTAGAGATTTTTCTAGCTTTATCTCATTCTTTTTTATTAATTTTTTTTTTTTTGTTATTAAACTTTTGGCATTTGGGGTAGTCCTACTGATATCTTAACAAGATAAACATGGGAGAATTTAACTTAAAACATTGATCTTTTACATATTTTGGGGATCCTTTTTGTAGTGGTAAAACAGAAATTAGAAGAATAAGATGTATAAATTAAAGTTAAAATGAAAGGATAGATAAGAAAAGTAACCATTGTGTCATTCACCTTTGAGAAATAATCTTCTTCTCTCCTCACTGGTTAAGAAACGGAATGAATATCACAAGTCATTCTGTTTCATTATCCTGGCCCATAATAAAGCTCTCTATTTTTTTACATCATAAAAGTTTTCCTTCATGTTTAATAAGCTGCTTCACCTTTTCCTAATTAAAAAAAAAAAAAAAAAGCTGTGTGGGATATCTCTCATCTTGGAACATTCGGATAAATTAATTTCTTTTCCTCAGTGAAAGCAGCAGAAGAAGCTACCGAAAGTGTCTTTGCTAGGTACATTACAGCACTTCAGCATTAACACTTCAGTAGGACCTTTCCAAAGCCTGTGAAATTTATGTTCAGACACTGCCAAGCAGAATCTTTAACACTAAGTGCTTTTAGAATCCTTTAGAAACCCCTAATTTCAAAATTCAACACTTTCTTTTTTTTCCAGATCATACACCTCTTCCTTTCTTCCTTTCTTCCTTTCTTCCTTTCTTCCTTTCTTCCTTTCCTCCTTTCTTTTTTCCTTTCTAATCCTAAATTAAGCTTTTTTTTTTGAGTCAGGCACCTTAGCCTGATTTTGTTTTCTTCCACAGCAGTTTTATGGCAATATATCTGCAGTGACCTGTTGTCTGTATTGACTCACTAGTTAAGCTTTGAAGGAAAGTTGTCTGCTAAAAAAAAAATGTCTTAAATATTTTTAATACTAAATCTTAAAAATTCAAAACTTTCTGAGATTTCATGGGCAATTTTTTGCTATAATTATAAAACTATTGTTTGTCACCTAGAGCACTATGTCTAGAACCTTAAGTCTTTTTTTCTAGATTCTTACCCTGAGTCATCTGAGGTCTGTGGTGTATGGCTGTCTAGCACCCTTTAGGACATTCAGATGTCAATCTTAAGCTAGTAAACCAAGCCTTGACTCTACACAGTTTTATTCCCATTCGGAAGACAGATTTGTTGTTTTTGTGCTCTGTGATGAAAGGATAACATGAATAAACTTGCTGTCTCATGAGTTTGAAGATGGGCATCCCCAAGTTCATAACTGGCATTGTTGTCCTTGAGGTAGATCAGTTTATATGAACTTTCACAATGTGAGCTTCTCTTCACCATGTAGTCCTCCCTAATACTCACAAGTTTTTTTTCAAGTTATTGTCATCCCCACATAGATTTCTGCTGCTTTATTCTAGATTGTGGTACTTGAAGTCAACATCCCTACTTCTCTAAGGCAAACAGTTATACCAAGAAGGGCTAGGTATATATATACCATCAACAGTTGTGGAAATTCATGCAACAAAGGGGTTAAATAATTATGAACCAGATTCTAGTATAGACATGTTGAATGGACAATAGAGGAGCAGAATACAGGTTCAAAGCTGTAACCTGGCACTGGAGGACTGTCTGAGCATGACGAAGATATGCATGTTTTTGGAGGCTATCTCCATTCTCATTCATATTTTCCATTGTGTAGCTGGTGATTTGAGATACATTTAAGAGCTTAATCTGTATATGAGAGAAAATTAATTTCTGCTCACAAGATCATAGTCAAACTTGTCACATATTCATGCTGTAAGACTTCACTCCCATGTAATCAGGTTGTACTAATGAGATACCATAGCTGTTTTTGCATAACATATGTAGCTGTCAATAAATGACTAACTAGGTTCAGCAACTTTGGGTGGATCTTTCAAAATGTTTACTGTCCTTCCGTGCACAATGCTGTGTCTAGAATTAGGTATGAGTGGGCATGGGAGAACGTAGTATGGTATTCATGCATTTGTAAATCTGCATGTGTTCTACTGTTGACATTTGAAAGTTTAGAAGACTTGGTTATATGCTTTTCCATTTCAAAGAGCATGTTTTTTCATACCTATGACACAAAGTGCAATATAACAACTTCATTCACTTAGAGTGATTTGTTAATCCAAACTAAAGCTATTTTTGTCTTGTGTGAAATATAGCCTGTTATTTCTGTTCAATTTTCTGTGTCCTGTGATTTTTCAGGATCTTTGGAGAAAGCCCAGTGTCAGCTGAGTGTATTGCTTATTCTATTAGACTTTTGTTATCTGTGACTTTTTTTTCTTTTTTTTTCTTTTCCTTTTTTTTTCTGAGACAATGTATTGATCTGTCATAGTTAACAATTATATGAGGGGAATTAGACTATCTTCACTGAGATACAATCAATTTGTATTCTTTGTAGAGTATTAGAGAATAATGGAGGCAAAATAAAAATGTATGCAATCATTGACAACATTAATAAATCTGTCAAAAATATAATAAACTCAATATATGTTTAAGTAAAAAACTTGATCAGAAAAATCCTATATCTAAAATAGAATAGTTAAGGGATTTTCCACTTGTCACTGTATTAGTGTCAGGAAGCGTATTTCAATGTAGTAAGCATACTTGTCAAAGCAGTTTTTCAGCTGTAAACAGAGACTATTATGGAGAGAATAGGCTAGATTTCTAAAACCAGGCAATCTGAGAGTGGCATGCATGTAGGCGATTGAGAACGGTAAAAAATGGGCTCAAGTCACATTTTCATCACAGAACCATCAGAGCTGATAGAAATTGTCAGCTGCCCATGGGCTGTACGTGCAACCAGGTATCAGACAGATAGTACCAATCATTCATTTTCCTTAGCTCGTTACCTTTGTTAGGCACTAGAGGTTTGTAGTTCAGGAGCAAATGCCAATCTGTTCTAAGATGGGATTGTGTGCTAAATGCATCATACTAGCTAGTACTTACATGGATGAAGAAAATGAAGTGATTAAAGCCTCCTTAACCTGTCCTATAAATCCAGTGATTGTTAAAAGATTTCCTACAAAAATGGTTACTTGTCAACTAGACAGATGATCCTTTTACCCCGATGGTGTAGCAGCTTTAAACCATAAGGGAAATGTGACATCCCTCTGCATTTCTCAGTCCTTCTTCCTCTTTTCTTTTTCCCTTTTCCCTTTTTGCCCTTTTGCTTTTTCCTTTTTTTCCTCCTTTTTTCTTTTTTTTTTAATTTTTCCTTTTTCCTTTTCCATCACTTGTTAAAAGGTTTAAAAGAACAAAAGAGGGTCTGATGGAGAGTCATAGGAACTATGACAATAACATAAGCTTTATGGTAAGAACTAATGAGAAAGGTTCTGGAGGTAGACTGAGTGCCCACAGATGAGATTAAAGTCTCACTCTTAAGAGTAACACTACTTTTTGTTAATGGCCATATGTCTACTCAGACCCAAGATTGAATCCATAATCACTCGAATCTGAAAAACTGAGACTCAAAAAAGAGCACATCGTTACATATTTGCTACCCATTAATTAAATCAACCACCTTTTCATGGTATTGATTTGCCTACAGATTTCATTTAGCAGATATATGCTAATTTGTGTCTCTATCTTCATTTTACTTGGTGCAAGAATTTTCAGTATCCGAACTGCAACTGAAATACCATCAAACATGGCTAAAAACTGTCAGAAATTAAGTAGAATGGTATTTGGGGTAGTGAAAGAACAATCAGCCTTATTTTTTTTTTTTTTCAGAACTGTGTTCCACTTCAGTTATTAGAAAATATGCAGGGTTTGTTTGCTTATTTGCAAGCAAAATGTGCCCCTTTTTAAACACGTGCTAATTTAGTTTCAAGAATTCTGTCTAAAAGCAATATTCACAGATTTTGACAGATTTTAAGAAATAATATCTGAAAGACATCAGGACAATTTCCTAGAAATATCAAAACTTTCTGTCTCTGAGAAGCAACCAACCAAGGAAAAATGGTGCCTTGAAGATCTATATTGTCTTGTCCTGGGGAGCTTTTAGGATTTGAGAGCATTTTGATATTCCATTTGTAACATCAAAAAGTACGTTTCTCGTACTAATTTTCATTTGTTTTCCTTTCAGCTCCTTGTGGCTATAATGTAACTGCTCAGAATGGTACAGTTTATTCCCCAGGATTTCCAGATGAATACCCAAATTCCAAGGACTGTACTTGGTTAATCATTGTACCTCCAGGCCATGGGATTTATATCAACTTTACCTTACTCCAAACCGAACCTGTGAATGACTACATTGCAGTTTGGTATGCATTTTTTTCAAAAGAAAATTTATTATTTTTTTTTTTTTTTCGATCAATCTATCCCATCTCACTGTTTCAAGATACACCTTTTCCTTAGTATTGCTCTTTAGGTTGTCATATGTGCTGAAGAACAGAATAAACAATTTCTACATTTTTATAAAAAAAATAATATCATATATCACTGTCTGAACTTTTTAAGAATATTGTTACAAAACTACTTTGAAACTCAAACTCAGTTATCAATCAGATCTTGTTTGAGCTTTATGTTTCTAAGTGAGACCATGTGTGGTCAAAGTGATGTAATAATCTGCATTACGTTGAATTATGTGTTTCACGAACATATGAGGCAATATATGTTAGTTGTGGCAAAACTTTTCGACATCTTTAGGCATTAGGTAATTCAAGCATTAATTAAGATTTTCTTAAATTTCCTTAATATCGTAATATGGCTTATGGACATACTCTCTATATTTTTAAAGCCAGGATTTCAGCCCTTTTAAACTCTTTAAGTTCATACCTTGTCTTTAAGCTTTGTATTGCATGTTCCCCTTCTCTGACCTTGTATTTCTTACACCCTAAGCCCATCTTGAATTTGCCTTCTCAGCTGGAGGAAGAGATCTCAGGGCTGCCTAAATTCTTGCATAAGGATTTCCTGCACTGAAGGGCAGGCATAGATGATGCTGAAGTTGTTACATACTTTCTCATCAGCACTAAACCTGGTCCTTACCACACATGATGTGCAAACAGACTTCTCTCTAACATATGTTACAGGCAGTTCAGCAAAACAACAGTTTGCAGAGAATATAGGATGTAACTTCTGTGTGAGTCAGCTGCTCCCATCTCCCAGATAATCCACTCTTCATGTACGTATTGCTGTCTGGGGTGAAATTTTCCAGACAGTAATACTGAAGTCCATATAATAGAGGGAAAATTCAGCCATTTTATAGAGATGCATAACTGTTAATGAACTGCTGTTTGGCTGCCTCTGGTATTTGCATTACCTCTAAATCCAAGTCTAAAACACATCAAAGGTTGTCCTGCTTTGCATGTTAAATAGTAAAGAAAAAGCCTTCATTAGTAAAGGTCTAACTGTATTAATGACTTCTACTTTTGTCCAAGCAATTAGGGCCTAAAATTGTCAGCTTTTTGAATATTTTTGGATGAAGCATGTGCTGAATTCCTGAATTGTTATATTTTTTCAATAAAGATTTTACAACTATTTTACAACTTACTTCTTTCAGTTCCCAACTGCCTACGAACTACAAGCATTCTCTCTTTAGAGTTATTTTCTGAGGTATCAGCAATGGAAATCTCCTGAATTTGCTGTGAGGAGGCTGTTAAGTGTAGTTTTGTTAAAGTCATTCATGCATATACCATTCACTTCTGTATGAAAAGTCAAATCCTAGTATTGCGCTTTTTTAAAAAAATTCCTTTTATTTTTTTCGCCCTGGGAACCAGACATTTAAAATGAAAACTGAAGTAAACTATCAAGTTCCTATTTGATATTCATGACTTTCACACTTGTTTTTGAGACAGCAGGAAGAAAAAAAGACATTTTTATGCCAAGACACCCATATTTTTTTTGTTGTAATCACTAATACCAGGGTATAAATTGGAAGCCTGAATAATCTTGGGAAAGTGAACAAGAGAAAAATAATTAATTTAAATTAAATTTTAAAAATATAAGTTTTATGTATGATTTATATCTATGACATATATTATTTTAAAACTTGAAGCACAGTTTGTCCATATGGTGGATTTTGTTTTTATGAATAGATTATCTTGATTATTTTCAGACAGAGAAATATTAATTAATGCTTGGTTTTTTAACAATACAACTGAGGTTAACACATATCCCTCTGATTTAAAGACAATGAAAAGTCAAAAGTTAACAGCTTTTAGAGAACCTCTAGATAATCTCTAACCTTCTAAAATACATTTCACAAAAACTTTTAATTCAGATTAGATTCATTACATGTAATATGCAAAAAGATGAGAAATGAGTGTTGCAAAGACAAAAAAAAGACTTTCAGTGATAAAGGCAGGATTTAAAAAAAAAAATATTTATTCCACATGTTCAGGCCTGAATGTTTTCAAAAATAATACTGAAAATGAATGGAGACTGAAGTTATTGGAGTATATTTCTCTTTGGGTGTCTACTCTATTGTTCAGAAACACAAATATATATATATTTTTTTTTTCCTTATTTTTTTTTTCCCCCTTTAGGGCATACTTTTGAATTTTTGGAATGAATTTAAATAGCAGGAGTAATTTGCAAATTCCAAACTTCTGTATTTGTTAGTCATGAGTAAGGACTTCTAGGATCTGGGTCAAAAAATGTTAGAAATATGATAAGATTACAAGAGGTTTTTTTGGTTTTTTTTTTCATCTTATGTGTACCTGAGAAATTTTTGCATGAATAGAGAGAATTTCAGCCAGATAGTAAATTTCTTGCCTGTGGAAATATAAAAGCTATTGTAAAATATTCCTGGTCTCTCAAAAAATATTAGGCTTTAAAGTTAGAGTACTATGTGTTACTAGAATGAAAAAGAAGACAAACTCATTTTGAATATTTTTTTATAAAAAATTAACCTGTTCTCCAGAGAGAAGAAATTGTTAATCTGAACAAAAAGTACGTTATTTCCTCAGCTGATTTTTTATGTTTCCTTTCTTAGGGATGGTCCTGACCATAATTCACCTCAGCTGGGAGTTTTCAGTGGGAACACAGCTCTGGAAACAGCTTACAGTTCAACCAATCAAGTCCTTCTCAAATTTCACAGTGATTTTTCAACAGGAGGATTCTTTGTCCTCAATTTTCATGGTCAGTTTGCTTTGTCTCTTTAACATTACCACTATCAATTAGTGAATTTTAAAAATATTTCTTAACTTTGGGTTGTAGTGAATGATCTTAAATAAATTTACTATGATTCATGGGTTGCTGCTTGAAAGAAAAAAAAAAAAAAGGTAGATATTAGCTTTTAAATATTGCATTAAAATATTCTTAAGAACATTCATATGTGTCTTTGCCTAAACTGCATTCTATCTTTAACGTTGGTATCTAATACTGAGCTTTTACTTTTTTAATTATTCTGGCCAGTTTATGAGTTAAATTTACTTTAATGTTCTGTAATAAAATTCTTCACCAGCTGGCTAATCCTAGGGCTCATGATCAGAAAGGTTGATGGGATGGTGTGGGAGGGTTGAACAACAACTTTAAGTCTGATAAGCAGCAAAATATTTTGTTCAAAGTTACAGTCAGGGCTATAGGACATGCAAATTAAGCATTCTGTAATTCTAGTTCTAGCTAATACACACAAATTATGTATATTAAATGGAAAAATGTTAGTCTTCTGGACTGTAATTCAAAAAGATAGGGTGAATTAATTCACAAGGAGAGGAGGAAATGCCACAGAAGGAGAGGGCCTGAAGGTATGTATTTCAATAGGGAACTCATTACAAAACCAGTACTCAGAGTACAAAATGTTTTTCTCATCTGTGGTTTCCTCCTAAAAGAAGGACTTGATGCATTGTAACCTAAATCACTTATCTGAGAAGCAAAAGGTGAAGTACCTGGTTTTATTGATCATGTGTGGAACAAATAGCTCCCAAATAACCAGATCATGTCTGAGAAGCAGACTGCAGGGAATGGTCAGTGAGAACATTTTCTAGCCTTAAGCTGAAGGTACATAATCAGTATTTCAGGGCTGACGACTTCAGATTATAAAAACACAAGGTACCTATGCTATCAGAGTACATAATGCATTAGCCCAGCAAGGGAAAAAAGAATGAATCTGTTTCTTTTTCTCTACACTTTTTATTTTTCATAATATTTTGCATCATGGGTGGACAATGTGAACAGTGTCCATGCTTTTAATTGAATTCATAGGCCACTGCTGAGAAAATCCTGCAAACTGGGCTTGTTGGAGACCAAACTGAAGGGATTCCCATTTTTTGAGCCCACATACCGGAAAAAAATTCTCAGTTCAGGGAACTCAAGGGCCTTACTGGGCATGCGTTGAAGTACAATCTCAAGTTCTCGGAAAATGTTATTGCAGGAAACCTACTTAGTGTCTATTTCTTACATACTTGCTGTTACAGCTGTCTAAGTAGGTTGCCAAGTTCTTTTTGTCAAGTGTTCTCCAGCAAAACTGGTGCTATTAGGTATATATAAAAATAATAATAATTATATGTCTGTATTCGTATACATATAGCAGAAACACCATGCAAATAAATAAGTACACAGGAAAATATACATGCTTTCTCCTCCCTGGAAGCTCTCTATGGATGAAAAAACCTGAAACTCTCCATGGATAAAAACTTTTTTTTTCCTCCTTGTAAAATTGCTTGATAGTGATGGTTTATAGAAGTTTATGTGGAACAGCTGATCCAAATATTTTGTGTTACTTTGACTTCTCTAAAGTGTCAAGTGGACAGGACTATCAAATTACCAGGAGAATTTGTGTTCTTGACTGCGATTTAGTTCCATGAAGAATAGGGTTTTTTGATAGTACACACACTCTGATCACAATCTTAAATCACTGGTTTGGATTTTTTACCCAGAAACAGCTTCTTCAGCTCCAGTAAGCATTCTACCCCATTTTAGAAACTTCTTAGTCATTGTACTCGTCATCTTCTTTATGAGGTTGCTCACAATTTATTGAAACAGATTAGAAGAGTAGAGATTTAGTTTTAAAGGCATTGTGTTTTGACTTTTTTATATATGACTGTTATTACTGCTGTTTCTTCTTAAAGTAAATCTGTATCCTGAGAAAGATTAACTCCTACTAGGCTTAAATTAAGAACAAATATGACATGCCAGATATGTAACAGGTAATTGCAGATTTTCCAGGAAATCTAAGTTATCTGTGATTTATAACCATCAGCCCTATCACAGGATGCCAAGGCAGCCACATGAAACAGCAGCCTGGAAGCTGCAAAAATCTCCTCATTAACATCATGACTGTATCCAATCCTACAATTGATCTATAACTATGTAAGCAGTGCAGTGTGCTATCTATACTCATTTTTTTTAGATAATATATTATGTCATGATATTTAACTTGGAAAAAATGTTGTAACTGAGACCATGAGGTTCAGTTCAGTTTTGGTAATTTTGGAAGTGTAATAGAAAATAAATTTTCTGTAAAATAATTCTTAATACACCAGTATTTATTTTTTTTTCCACTTAAATTTGCAGCTTATCAGCTGAAGAAGTGCCAGCCTCCACCCACAGTTCCACATGCAGATTTGCTTACAGAAGATGATGACTTTGAAATAGGTGAAAAAATAGTATCACATTTTCTATCTTATGTTTCCACTTCAATTCTAATTAAACTAAACTATTAATGTATTTCATCTTCCACCTGAGATTTTGGTATAATTCTGTTCGAGTTTTTTGGGAGGGTTTAACTTTTTCGTCAATAACTTTTTCAGGAGATTTTGTGAAGTACAAGTGTCATCCTGGTTTCACCCTTGTTGGACAAGATATATTGACTTGCAAGCTAAACACACAGTTGCAGTTTGAAGGTTCCTCTCCATTTTGTGAAGGTAAATATATGTTTGCGTGGACTGTACATCATTAGTATACATCCTTTTAAATCTTCTTATATATTAAGCATCATTTTTTTGGACACTATAGTATCATTAATGTTTAAAAGAAAAGTTTCCATTGATTTCTTCAATATCTAAGAAGTGAAAACATTTTCAAATTGGCCTCAAAAATTATTGCACAGACCTGTAATTCTTTAGAATAGAATACAAGTGACTTTATCAATTTAACTACATCATTAATGAAACACTGATTTATAAAATTCATTTAAATTATTTAACATTGTTTCATATCAAACCAAATATTTATTTTCACCTCTGAAGAGTTTTGAAAATATGTATTTTAATTAAGCTTTCCAAATAAAAAGAAGAAATTATTGTCTCTGTTTTCACAAATATTCTGACATTGTATGACAAATATTTTCTAAAATAATATGTAGGAACTTTAAATTAATGGAAGCACTAAAAATCTTTCAGCTATTCATACTATGTTTAGAATAACAGTACATCAAACAAGGAATTAAAAAATTTAAAATGAATAATGTTTAGGTGTGCATTCATACACCATTTGTTCAGCTTCATGGAAAACAAGTATCTCTTGGAGATGTATACTCACTCTTCCAAATTAGGTTTTTCATCAGATGCTGTTGGTTATTTTTAGTTCAGTTTGGTTTAGCTTGTTAACTAGAAAACAGCAAAAAGATTTTGGAATGTTGAAAAAGTGATCGAGAAAGCATCTGTAGAATTTTGTCCAGAAGTATCTCATATTCTTGGGAGAAAAAAAAGTTACTGATGAGACACCATCACTGAAATTTTAAGGATGTCAAAAAGTGATCAGAAGTTCTCGTGTTCATTATACATTAACAAGGATTAACTCTGATCTATAATATGTAATTATGGATGGAGCTTCTTCCATATCATGAGGTAACAGATATATGTACAACAGGTGACACTGGAGGCACAGCAATTATTGTGATATTTTAGAAATAGCTGTGTGTGTACCTTCTTTCCTGTTACCCTGGTTTTCTGTTTCCATGATTTAAAAATTAATAAAGCATTCATAGTAAAACTTGCATTAGTTTCTTGATACCATAATCTACTTGTAATCTACTTGTAATCTATAAGTAACCCATTCCCGAGTACAGTTTTCGCTCCCCTTTCTTAACTTGTGCATACAATAATCTGGGACCTGTCATAGATTGAGAGATAGAAATGTCATGTCCCAGCTTTAGGTGGAAAAGATTCAGTCTTCATTTCAGTACCATCGCCATAAAATATGCAAAATCAATCAGAAAATTGTGTATTTCTGTATATTTATTGATCAGACAAATCAATATTTATTGATGTTTGGGTTTTTTGTTTTTTTTTCCAATCACTGTATTTTGATAAGATAATTGTGCTGCAAAATCCAGCTTTGAATTTTAAGTTAGCAGTAAGAGCAGCAACTTAGCTCTTGACTGTGTAAATTTTCATGTAAATAAAAAATGAAAGCCTAAAATAAACTAAAAAATTACTGGAAAAACTACAGAGATATTAGAATCTTCTGATAATGATTAGTCATCTGTTCAGCACAGCGGAGTAGTTTATTTCCAACAATTCCTGCAGATTCTTTGGAAACTAGGCACTTTCTCTGGTGGTAGCAATGCTTGTTTCTTTGCAGTCCTTTGAGACATCGTAGAAAAAACTAGCAGCTCTGCACTTCCCTCATAGACTTTGTAGATTTGGGGATTTTCTTCTGTTTCTCTTATTTGCTATTTATTGTTTTTCAAAACTACCCTAAAGTTACTAGAAGTTTATAAGTGATTCCTAATAATCAATTAGCAACATCTTTGCTACACATTTTTTACATGAAAAGGATTAAATAACACAGTTCCAGTCAAGGAGTAGATTGTCACCTGTTAATGTCTTTCAGTCTTATATTCTTTTAATATGAATACAGCAGAACTTTATTGTAGAGAGGACATAAAATGAAATAACCTGATAACAACAACAACAACTAAAAAGCTATTGGAGTGATTCAGAGGCGGAAGACAATTGGAGTCATTAGAGTAAAGATTCTGGCACAGATATTTTGGACAGACATAGGAGAGCAGTTTCTTTAGGTAACTTGGAATACAACTGATTTCCTTTCTCTTTCGCTATCTGGAAAATGGAATTACTTGTTTCTGTTTTCATCCTAACTTCTCCAATGCCTCTGTCTGTCTACATGGATTATTGCTATGGAGAAAAATGTTGACTTGAATTCCTATGTTATGATAACACTCTAGCTTATATTTATTGGTATTTCTTCTAGATCATATGGAATATTGGTAGATCATTTAAAAGTTGTGCTTTTAATTACCATCTTTATGGTATTTACTCTTCGATAAATATATGAGAGTACTCATGTTATGCTCTGAAAACTCAAGTGTCTGAAGGAGAGAAAAACATATCTCTGAATCAGACTATAAATCCCATATACAAGACCATATCCTCTATTTTCCATCTCTGCCACTGACCAATAAAAGCTTTCTAGTGAAGAACATAAGATCATTGCAAGCAGGCAGATAATTAAGACCTCCACCCAGCTGTAGCTAAGCCACTCTTAAGCTAGAAATGTTCTTTGTATTTTGAAACTTGTAGGGCTATTTCTTCAATGGATGTATTCAGTCCCATTTTGAGCCCGTGTAAGTGTTTTAAATCTGAAAGTTTTGTGCAAGAAATTGCACAATTTATTTATGTAATACATGAAGACGTTTTTCCATTTCTCCTCTTTGAACTTGGCACCTGCTGTTTTCACGTCATGTCCTCTAGTTCTCATGGGTGAAGAAACAGTAATGAGTTGTTCTCTGTTCAGCATATTTATGGCATGGTTTTATAGATCAGAAGATATTTCATACCTCTCATCATTCTTGTCATCCTTCTTAATACTTTTTCCAATTCTACTCTGTTTCTTTTGAGGGGATACAATATAGAACAGCATTTATACAACGCTCTCTGATCCTAATAGACTAGAAAAAAATATTGCCATGTAATTTGCATATTATATTTCAAACTAACTTATGGACTGCTTCCTTGTATTTCTGCATTTCACCCATAGATTACAATTCTTTATATTGTCCTTATTTGGATCAGCTTCACATTTTTTAAAGATGCCAGAAAATTTTTCATTTTCCTAAACTATGCCACTATGTTGTAGTAGGCAAGAAATACATTTATATGATAGAAGACCAGCTTCTAGGATACTGTATACAAGTCTGACGACATCTCTTCTCATACAAAATCCAAAACACAGTACTATACCAGCTTTCCTGGGTGTGATTGTCTTTCTTCCTATTCTGACATTTGTTTTTCCCAAAGGAAAGTAGTAATTTTCACTTCTCTGGATTGGTGACTTTTCTGTATTTTTTTCACTGCATTTCCTTCCCTGGCTCCATTTCTTTCATATACTTCCAGTGAGTTTCTTTAGTTAGTGAAGAATTTCTCAACACTTCATGATGTTGACAACTCTGAAGACCAGCTCTTTACCCTGAAGTTGCTGTAGTAGACTTTATAACAAACAGTGCAATTAAACCAATACTAGATGAGTAAAAACCATTTTTTTTTTTTTTTTTTTAAATAATCTTGTAGCATAAACAAATGATACTACGGGGCAAAGCAGGTTGTGGAACTGTGTCATGTCAGCTACTCTTCATAGCTGATGAGAACTTTTACTGCATCTCTGACAAGAAATGCCACACGGCTAGCCAAACTTCTGTCCAGCAATAACTCTCATGTATTTAAATAAGGGAAAATAGATACCATTATTTATCTGACAATATGTTTCTGCCCAATGTTGTTCTATGATACTTTGCTGTTTTACTTGTACTTGCTCCAGATTGATGAGTCAGAGCAGTTGTTGACTGTGTTTTCTCAAGTTACTCTTCTATTATTCTGAAGAATATAAGAAGTCAAATAACAGTGTGTTTTATGATAATGAGAAAGAGAAGCTACTGTCTTTAAATATGTGCAATACTGTGTTCTTGCACAGAAGCTCGTATGAAACTTCTGAGTGTGATTTGAATACATATGTTTCTATCTCAAGACAATTCCTGAATTAAAATTGATAAGAGGATTCTTACTTTATATAGCATTGCCTCATAGACTTTCCCTCTCTTAGATGTCTTCTATGAAAAATGGTTTTACATTGTAGAGATATTGTCTGTTAAAGCCAGTGCTGTCAAATGGTAGCAGAAAGGGACACATGCCAAGGAAAAAATATTTGCTTGCCATTTTTTCCCCAGCCCACACCTTGTTCTCCCTGCTTGACAGTATGTTCTCACTTGCATATTACATCCCTCCTCTTTACAGGCTGACATTTTTAGCTCTGACAGAAGAAATTTTTTAGCTAAACAAGATGAGCGGGAGGAGGGGAAGCGAGGGTTTCAAAAACCCAATATTTCTTCCTGCATTTGCTGGCATGATAATGCTACATATTCTCCAGTCTAGTACAGTGGGCTAAAGAAGAAAAGATTATGAGAAAAATGAATAATAAGTAGTCTTTCACACTCCCCACCCCGCTTCTTGTATACCTAAATAATCAGAGTGGCTTTTAGATAAGTGATTTATAATTTATGCTATAGTATAAAATAATCACAACTGAAGAAAAATCACCCTGAATTTGTGCTGAAGGCTCAACCTATAAGTCAGATCTAGGAAACTATTGGAACAGTCAGAAAAGAACTGTTTTGATGTTTGTTTTATTTATTTTCTAAACTTTGGTACCATTGAGGAATTGGTAGTCCTCAGAAAATGAGTTTGTAAGTTAAGTTTGAACCTCTTTCTCATTTAATGTATCATTATTTAAAATATTACAAAGAATCTGTGACTTTCAATGGAATGTTGTATTAACAAACTCAGGCATGTACACTTTCTCTTGCCTTCCACACTCAAGTCTGGAAAACTGGATCTAAGATAAAGAAATGACAGGAATATGCCAGATTCTCAAAGGTAAAGGTCTATCCACTATGTAGAAAAGTGATGGTTAATTTATATGTGAATCATTTGATAAAATTCCTACTTTGATTGCATTGTTGCTTCTGTTTGAGGGTTCAGATTTGTCCCCAGTGTATGGATCAGAAGGTAAAGGCTAGACATCTTTCATAAACTCTACCAGTATGTTTAATTTCTTTGAGAGTATACTGTTTTCCATAAGTTTACAGCAAAATTCTTCTTGTCTGCAACTGAACCTCAATTGCACCTTCAAGTTAATAAAAGGCTAACTATGGAAAATGGTGCAGTTTTTAATGTTTGCTTCTGCTGGTTATGTAGCTTTATTTTTGTAACATATTTTTTGATCTGATTGTTTTTCTCCTGCTGTTATGTTTTCCAGATTTCCTATAGCCTTTAATTTATGCAAGTACTTGGGCACTGTGCTGAACAGTTTCCAGGAATGCATTTCTGTCAAGTTTTATTTGTGAATCTTACATAAATAACATTGTTAATATGCACATATATTATGAAACTGTGGACAAAATGCATCAGACTTTAACAGCAGACAGACATGAAAAAATAAGTCCTGCATGAGTAGCAAAGTGTTAAAGAAAAACAGTGATCAACAAAATAGTTTCTTAATCAAAACCAGTATTTAGGATATAAAATTTAAATCATTTTAATATAGTATACTCGTTGTCATAAGCAGAGATCATATACTCCTATAAATACAAGGTGGAACTGTTAATAAAATGTTATGAGTTCAGTGTTTAAATAACTGAGGAAGTGGTTGTCGAGAAAGTCTTACTCAGATGAATTAGAATTATATGTATCTAAAATAAGCCCTTTGTCCATAAAAAACCTGTATTTTTTCAAATGATCTGGTGTGCCTCGAAGCTCCAATATGTTTTCATGTTCATGTAACAGACTTCATTCTTAAAGGTGGGTGGGTTTTTTAAAGAGTTCAAATAGAAGACAGCCACTAGGTTTCCAAACAAAAAGTTTTACCAGGACTTGTACATCACCTATGTGAATGTTCACACTAGCCAATATGAATCCCTTAACTGTAAATACTTCGGGTTGTTACAGATTTCTGGATTAATGCTTTACTATAATTAGTATCCTGCTTTCTAAATGCCAGGTTTATAAAGGTGGTCCTGTTTCTGTTTGTGCTAAAGGGAACTTCATTGTTCCTTCTCTCTACAATATGATTTTAATGTGTTTTCATTTGGAAACTGAACCTGAAACATAAATATCTCTGAAAAATAATACTATATTTTTTCATGGAATATACACACTTTATTTCATTGCTATTCTTCTTGTTGTTCTTGTTGTGTCATTTTTAGCACAATGTCCAGCGAATGAAATCCGTACAGAATCATCAGGAGTGATACTCAGTCCAGGTTACCCAGGCACTTATCCCAACTCCCAGACCTGTTCTTGGACTATAAAGGTTGAGCCAGGATATAACATCTCCATCTTTGTGGAAATGTTTCAAAGTGAAAAGCAGTTTGATGAGCTCGAGGTGTTTGATGGTAAGAGAGATTTACATTCTATATAACCACAAAAGAAAAAAAGAGGTCAAATGGGGCTTGATTTTCAATTGTTGGTTTCATAATGTATTTGTCTAATTTAATAAAATTATCTGAGACTAAATACTCAAATTTGAGTCCAAATACCTAGTCTCTTTTCTCCATAGCATAGTAGAATCAATGCTGTACCTTGTTTGAACATACCCTTGTTAAAAATTTGGACCATCTGTTTTGAGACAAATGGCAGAGAAATTATGAAAACTGATACAAGCAACATCTCAAATGGCCCTATTTAATTAACAGGTTTGGTGGTTTTTTTTTCCTTTTTTTTTTTTTTTTTTTATTTTGCTGAGTTCTGAGGTTATTAACCACTTGTTCTGTTCTCATTGATTGATGAGAATAACTAGTCCCTGATTGTTCTTTAATATATTTTTTTTTTATTTCTTTGGAGACCATTATCCTATCTTCCCTCATTAACCAAGAATATATGATAACTATGATAGAACTGATTAATATTCACTATGGGAGCTTCATAAAATGAAAAATATTAAAAGGTCATATGTTCTGAGGTATCTTTCTCTAAGTATTATCCTTAAGTAGTAGATTTTTAATGTCTAAAATTATTTTTAAGAATCAGTTTTTGATAACAGCATTCTGTAAAAAAACCCACAATATTTTTCGTTATTTTTAAAATGTCTGTTCATTAGCATTTTTTCATCTTTATAATGTGTATGCTGATCCCCATCAGGTTAGTGGAGAAAGCAGACTGAAAATATCTGTTAAGACTGCCTTTTCCTCCACTCTATCTTGTATTTAACACCAGGACAATTCCTGGAATTTTTCTAGTGGTCTGATTGCTTTGTTTTCTTTCGAAAAATTCTGTTGAAACTGCTTAATGTTCCTGATAAAGGTTTTTGTTTTCTTTCTTATATATTGAAATTTAATGATACCAGATTATTAATAATAGATCTGAGAGCAGAATTATCATAGTTACTACATTTTAAGTGGTGTTATTTCATGACATGAAATCACATTCTTACAAATTCATTTCTTGTGCGTCTCTACTGGAATCATTTTTTCTACCACCTACCAGCAAACTTAAATGAGAAAGATAATGGCATATTTATAAACTCTCAGTACAGTGCCATGTAGAGATTCCTGAGCTAGCTCTCAACAAGTTGATATTTAAATATGGCATATTGCAGTGCCTTGCAGAGATACTTGTTTGTGTCCTTATGGCCATATTAACAATGTTCTTTGCTAGGCTAATTGATTCTCCATCTCAGCATGATGAGTTTGTTGGGGCAGAAGGCAATGCTGATGTGGCTGTACTGCTTCTGGTGATGGATATATTTTAGATTAGCTTGTTCAGAGCTAGCTTAGGTATTTCTCTGTATTACTGCAATTTGCAATAAATATATATCATAGCTTGGGACCTTGTGTAGTCCAAAACAACATACCTTCTTTTAAGTTAGTAGAACTTCACAAGTCTATCTATATCATGTAAAGATATGTCACCAAGCTTTATGCAGAAATTATATAAAGATTGGCAAGACAACTTTTAGAGAAATAGTATTTGCTAAGGCACAGGTCTCTGATTACTTTAAAAGGCAGCTTTAGAATGCAAACCAAAAATAGGGACTACACCTAACCGAGCACATTCTAATATATGGTGCTTCAGCAGCTGCATGATTATCAGTATAGGCATCCAGTCAATAAGGCTACCCTGGTCACCTGGGAGTAATAAGCCCATTAGCCATTACCACTTCTCAGTCAAACCCTTAGGAAATCCCATCTGTATTCTAAACAAGAGAAGCTATAAAGGTACCATGAATATAAAGACTTTTGAACTTGAAAACACTGTATGCAGACTACTTATAATTAATACCAGTAATTTAATACAGCAAATATTCTTAGATATCTCCCCCTCCCACTCCGAAATAAACCAGAAAAATTCTCTCATTGAAATTAGATGGATATGTCAACTTTTACCTAGTATTCAGGAAAGCATCATATGACAGGTCAGCACACCAGAGGTTTTGTATGTATTTCCTTATATAGACAAACTCTAAAATAATAAAAATTAAACTCAATAACATCTCAGTCACATTGCTGACTTTCCTGAACATCAGCTGAAGAGCTGCCTGCTATGTAAGATATGGAAACTGAAACTCCAGGAAAAACAAAGCAAAATAACAGATGTTAAATCATTCCTCGGATATCTTGATGGCTAAAAAACGCAGCGTAGCATGTGGTGCTGTGAACTTGTTTCATGATCACTAATAGGGAAAGATTCTCACCTTTTGTATGCACTGGATCTTTATTTATAATTGCACTCATTTAGTCCCTTTATTTGAGAATGAAAGAACACATACACTCTAAATTGTAACCAAAAAAGAGTGTATTAAACAGGTTTTACAAAAGCCAGGGTGAAACATGGGCAAATGAACTGTCATGTTTTAAATAATTTCTTCAAGAATAAGAACTGACTTCTGTATTCCTCATCCTTTATCCTACACTGTATTCACCAAACACTAACTCCTTAATATGAAAAACAATCTGCAAAGCATCTTGATGAGGGCATCCTGGGCAAGCTGTACCTAAAGCTATGCTTATTTGTTCTTATTTCATGTATATATTATTATTTAGATTTTATTGAGTAATATTTATTTAGTTGTAGTGTTGTCGTTATGGTGATTGAACTACAGTTCCTAAGGACTGGGAGATTGTTTTAATCTTTATGGTTTGCTGTGGCTTTTATAGCATCATTTTTGTACCTGCAATGTCCCAATCATAAAATATACTTATTTTTGATTGAACTGGATGGGGAATGGCTGACAAGAATTGTATTCAATGTTTAGGTGTCTTTTGAATCAGTTTTATTTTTGTGTTTTCATGCAACATAAGAAGAGCTGCTCAGGCTGCAGCTGCTCAAAGTCAGCAAAAATGAATGAAACAGCCTCTATTAGAAATAGCTGCTGTGGCCAAGACAATGTTGGTTGAATGTGGCTTTCCTAAAATGGAAAAATGTGGAGCAAAAAGGCATATGAAAGGGAGGAATTCAGCTGGAAGAACACAACCTTCATATGGAGGAAGAAGAAGCCATTTTGAATTTCAGAAAGCTTTCAGTTAGAGATTGGTCTGATACATTGATTTTTTTTTTTTCCTCTTGCATCTACATTGTTTTGTTATGTAGTTAGCCGCCAAATAATTATTTTTGCTTTCAGGGTTTTATTGGATTTTATTGTCATGAAGATATTTGTCTAGTGCCAGGACATATTTTTTTCAGTATCCTGTATTTACTATAAGTGTATATTTTTTTACATTAAAATATACTATAACAAAGACTCTGTCTTGTAGCAGAATTGAGTTCTAATGAAGCATGTATTGTAAAGTTACAGCACTTGTACATATGTATTTTCCATAGTGAAACTGTGATGATCTCACGTGTGACCAGGCATTTTTTTAGATATGTTCAATATGTGACATGGTAGTATTTAAAATGACACTAGCTGCACAATGTCAAAGAATGCATGAGTTTGCTGCCACTCACTAGTTGGACAAAAGTTTAAATAAATATTGGAAATAAAAACCTAAAAATGAATAGTTTAAATCAAGATCTGTTCACTACTTCACTGGCGACAATGTGTCACATTGTTTCCTAATCTTTCCTTGCACATTCACATTCACAGCTGAGTGATTACTTAAACTGGTAGTATTTTAATACTCCAACAATTTCTTTATTAATGTCTGAAGGTTCTTCTGGGCAAAGCCCTCTACTGGTTGCTTTAAGTGGAAATCATACTGGACAACTGAACTTTACAAGCAGAATGAATCTGCTATATCTTCGCTGGTCAACTGATCATGCAACTAGCAAGAAAGGATTCAAGATTCGTTACTCAGGTAACTATTAATGATTTCCATTAAATTATACTTTGTGCTTACATATAGTTTGTGACTATAAGACTGGTGTCACCAGCAAAATTTTGGGTTTTTTAATCATTGGTTGTTCTACATGACAACAGGCCTGCTGGTGACAGACAGGGTACACCTGTCCCAAAGACAGGAAAGGATCTTTGTGCAGGAGTTAGCAGGGTTCGTTGAAAGAGCTTTAAGCCAGATTTGAAGGGGGGAGGAGCTAAAATTGGGCTAGCTAGAGATGAGCCTTAGGGACAGCATGCCAGCATTTGAGGGACAGTGTGCTAGTGGGGTCCTTCAGTCTGTTCCACAGTGTGACAAGTACACTGGAGAACATTGCAAATGTCTTCATGCTATTGCGAACAGCATGAGAAATAAGTGAGAAAAGCTAGAAGCTTCGAGCTAGTCCCAGAGGTATGAGGCTCTTTAGAAGGGATAGGCAGGGCAGCAGGTTGGTGCTGTGTGCAAGGGAGGGGTTGAATTGTATAGTGCTTACAGTTGCTGACAGCATGGTTAAGAGCCCCTGTGGATAGACAAAGCAGAATGCAAATATAGAAGACGTTATTGTGGAAATCTACTATCAGCCACCTAGCCAAGACAACACCACTGACGAATTATTCTACAAGAAATTAAAGGTTATCTCTAGATCATCTGCCCTTGTCTTCGTGGGTGATTTTAACTTCCCAGACAACAACAGGAAATATCATACGGTGGACACAAACAGGTCTAAGATCTTTCTGAAGCATGTTGAAGAAACATGTTGAAGATGATAACTTCTTGGTGCAAGTACTAAGACAGCTGACTAGCAAAGGTACCCTCCTACGTTTGTTACTTGTGTAACAGAGAGGGACTCAGGGGCAAAATGATGATTGGTGGCTTTCTTGGTCAAAGTGACCACAAAGATTGTTAGTAGGAGAAAAACTGGCAGCAAAACTTTAGCCCTGAATATGGGCAGAGTAGACTAGGGTTGCCTGGGAATATGGTGTTGAAGGTATTGAGGTCTGTGAAGGATAGTCACTTTTTAAGAGTCATCTCTTAAGAATGCAGGAGCAGGCAATTCTAAAGTGTCATAAGTCAAGCAAGTAAGGCAGAACATCAGTTTTGCAGAGCAGAGATCTTCTGCTAGAGCTTAGGAAAAGGAAAGTGTACGGACATTAGAAGCAAGGACAGAAAACACAGGACAACTACAGAAACACTGTTTGCCACTCTATGGAAAAAAATTTGTGTGGCCAAAGCTCAGTTAGAGTTCAAGTTGGTCAGGACTGTGAAGGACAACAAAAAGGTATTTTAAAGTATGTTAACATCAAAAGGAGGATCTGAGATAACATTGGTCAATTGCTTGATGAAGTTGATTACCTCACAAATAGGGATGTAGGCAAGTCAGAGAAATGTAATGCCTTCCTTGCCTCTGTCTTCAACACTGATGATGGGCCATGGGACCTCAGGAGCCCTGTGTTGGACAGCCGTGACTGGGTAGATGATAAACTCCCGGCTGCCCATGAACTTGTTCAAGACTTGCTCCTCCATCTGAACGTGCATGAATCTATAGGGCTTAATGGCATTCATCCCATGGTACTCAAAGAGTTGGGTGATGTCATCACAAGACCTGTCTCCATTTTTTTTAATGGTCTTGCGAGTCTGGAAAGGTCCCAGTTGACTGGAAGTTGGCAAATATTGTCCTAATTTTCAAGAAGGGCATGAAGACCCTGATAATTACAAGACTGTCAGTCTCACTTCAGTGCCTGATAAAATTACAGAGAAGGTTATTCTGGAAGTTATTAAAGAACATTTGAGAAATGATGTAGTCATTTGTCATAAAGAGCATGGGTTCATGAGGGAAAAGTCCTGCTTAATCAAGTTAATTTAGTTTTATGACAAAGTCAACCATCTAGTTCATCAAGGGAAGCCAGTATGCGTTGTTTTGTTTGTTTTTGTTGTTTGTTTGGTTTTTTTACTTTAGCAAGCTTTTGATACTGTCTCTTACAGTATCCTTCTTCATAAACTGTCTAGCACACAGTTAGACAAGTCCGTAATACATTGAGTGAGCAACTGGCTGATGGGACAGGCTCGAAGAGCTTCAGTAAATGGTGTTAGATCAGGCTGGTGGCCAGTCAGCAATGGGGTTCCCCAGGGCTCGATTTTAGAAGCAGTGCTCCTTAATATTTTTATAAATGATCTGGATACAGGAATAGAATGTATATTAATTAAGTTTGTCAATGATACCAAACTAGGAGGAGCTATGGACTCTATCGAGGACAGAGAGGCCTTACAGAGAGATCTGGATAGGCTGGAGAGCTGGACAATCACGAGCTATAGGAAATTAAACAAGAACAAGTGACAGATTCTCCAGCTGGGAGGAAGAAATTCTGGTTATATGTACCAATTGGGTATGGCAGGCTGCAGAACAGCCCTGTGAAATAGATCTGGGGATTTGGGCTGATGGCAATTTGAATATGAGTCAACACTGACCACGTACAGCATAGCTAGCCAGTTGAGGGAGGTGCTTGTTGCGCTCTACACTATTCCAGTGCAGCCCCACCTCAAACACTGCATACCGTTTTGGGTGCCTCAATATAAGAAGCACATCAAACTATAAGAGTGTATCCAGAGGAGGGCAACCAAGATGGTGAAAGGCCTGGAGGGCAAGACTGAGTTCACTTGACTTGTTCAGCGTGGAGAAGAGTAGACTGAGGAGTGACCTCATTGCGTTCTGCAGCTTCCTCAAGTGAGGCAGCAGAGGTGGAGGTGGTGATCTCTTCTTTTTTACCAGTGACAGGATGTGTCAGGGGAAGTTCAGACTGGACATTAGGAAAAGATTCTTCGCTAAGAGTGTTGCCCTGAAAGCAGGATTCTTTACTCAGTGTGCAAGCAGAAAAATATACACAGAGCATAAAAATATTGTTTTATTATACAGTTGCATGATGTTGGGTGATAGGTGATAAAATCACAAAACTAGCACACCTTCTTCACAGTCTTTACGTAACTTATACTTTTGATTTTTGTTAGTACACATTTCCATGCCTTTTCCAGGATCGGTTAGCAATTTACAGATGGCTACGGAATCATTTTCTTGTACTACGCATGCTCATGGGTTAGGGTGTTCACTTGGATGGGGTTTTCACACCTGTAGACATTATTTTTAGTTTTTTAATGAGCTTATAATGAGCAAAGTTCTCTCTGCAACCTCTCCTCTTGTCTTACCACACCTGAAGCAAGGACTTTGAAGGCAGTAGGATGGATAGCTTCTATATTTACACAGAAATAGTTGAGAGCGAGAATTTTTCATCCTTAAATAGTGTGTGGTACTCCAACTGCCATTCAGTACACAACTACTAGGTTTACAATTTCCTTGAGTTGCAGTTCACAACTCTTTTCTTCATGTTCAAATCAATGAAAACATAGGGGTGAAAAAATCCCTCATTTCTTCATCAGGCTACATGTGAATCTGGTGTTGTGGTGATATGAAAATATGTAAACAGTCTATCAAAATGGTGCTAAAAATTACGTCCCTTATTAAGAAAAAAAATGATTACCAGTTTGACTCTTACTCGGTTTGCAGCCTGTTTATGATGTTTTCACACGTACATCTTCAGACACATTGCTGCTAAAAGACTTGGCTTAGGGATCATTTATGTGATGTAAATAGTGAGAGAGACAGGTGATAATTACAGTCTGTTGTTAACACTTGCTTTTTCTCTGTTTGGTCTTGACAAGCAATGCAAAGGCTGTGTGTGTTAATTTTGGTGGCTAATAATTATTAATATAAATTAAGCAGAGAAAGGAATACTGACAATGTTATAGAAGAGCATTTTCTCAGGCACCACGTATCTCCCATTTAGTCATGTTTAATGACATTTAGGGAGATAATTTCCACAGAGCTCACTCCTTTCCTGTACCATCCATGCACCAACTGTCTCACTTCTGGAAAGTTTCTCTTCTTGCTGAAGCAGAAGATCAGGGCTCAGAGCATAATAATGATCATTATTTTGGAGGCTTAAGAATGAAGAGCAGAACTATAAGCAGTCAGGAAAAAAAAAAAAGGAAACACCAAACAAACTTCACACAAACAACAACCAAATAAACCAACAGTACCAACAGTAAAAGCATTATCTACACCTTGCAAGCAGTCTTTAAGGTATTACTACAGACAAAAATAGGTAAATCGAGGATGTGGCAGAAGGAACAAAGAGAATCTCTGTGTGTGTGGCAGTGAAGGGAGTGGGCCCTCTCTTCATGATTCTCAAGCGAGGATGTAATATTAGGGTTAAAAGAATAGAGTTCATGTCAAGAATTTATTTTCATGTCAAGGATTTATTTTGTAAGTATGAAATTATTAAGAAGAGTGATTTTTGAGGAATGAGAAATTATTTTACATCTTTGCATGTACACAAAACATTTTTTGCAGTAGTGAAGAAGTCGTCTGTTTAATCACTAGGCTCAATGCACCAATTATTATGGCACTCACCACAACTAATAATAAAACTGAGGAACTGGAGAGAGATATGTGATTCTTATGGCTATTATTTTAGGAACAAACAACTGTTTTTCTCTTCTGCTTCACTAACAGCCAGTGCCTGCATTTTTCTCTAAAATTCTGTAAAATTTTACATGAGATTCAATGGAAATAATCAACATGAAAGAAGAGTAACAGTGAGCGGCAGCATAAACAATTGGATTTGAATCTTGATGAGGGAAAGCGGCATCATGAAAGTAGGAAAAATACAAGATCTCAAAAAAGGCTATTGATACCATGGCAGCTGTGACTGAGCCAGCAGGCTTCCTGATAATGAAGACCCTATTTAAATGAATAACAGCCCTCCTGCAACCCTCCCCTTCTCCAGCTATGCCTGTGCACGAAATTTTACAGAATATAGTTTCATCACTGCTAGATTTCATTTGTAGATACAAATTTTCTTCACTTTGAAAAGTACTAGAAGCTTTCAGTGAAATGCTTAATATTGCCTTTAGCATACAAGCTTACTTATGTAAGCTATTTGTCTGATGTTACTTTTATGTTTTCTATCTTGTGGTTTAAGGCTTTTTGCTAAATTTATTAGAAAACAGCTGTAACATTACAGCAGAGGGGTATTGCAAAAGAAAAAGAATGGCAGCCCAAACCTTATTTGTTGCTTGTCTGAGTACTGTTCTTTTTGATTCTGTACATTTTAAAGTGAAAAAATAACATATGGAATGGATGTTCCATTAATTCAGGAACTGTTTTAGTAATCAGAAGAGGTATGTTTAGTTTAGTTTTCTTCTGTGACCTTACCTAATCACTTAAGCCAGTGTTTGACTTCTTATCTATAAAGTGAGAATGTCTAAATTGAGAATGACAGTAAACCTCTGCCTCACTAGATACTTCAAGAACAGCAGCACAAATGACATGAGGTTCCCTGGTAATATGGTGGTGACAACAAATAAATATCCAAAAGGGAATGTTAGAAGGAAGCAGTGGACTAAGCTGTGACTTTATCTTTCAACAAAAAATCTAGCATATAAACTAAGCAAAGCAAACATGGAATTCGAACAAAGGCTTTTTGTCTATTTATAATTTCAAATTTAGGACAGTGTTTCAGTTAATAGCTATAAATATCTTTTTCATATAAGTTGTTGGACTATTGATCAAAGATACTGCTGGGAAGTAAAATAAAATATATTCTAAAATAAATTCTTAGAGAAAACAGCGTATTATTCACTCTAAGATTGAGATTTAAAAAATCTTCTGGGGGGTCTGGACACACAGTTTCAAAGAATTGTAATTTGGAAATAGGAATTATTTAATTGAGCTTCCCTTAAACAGAGTGCCTCAAACAGATTTTGAAAGTCTCAGCATAAATGTTTAAATGTTCCATCTCTGAAGAAAATATGCTTAGTGAAAGGAAGAATATGGTCCTCGAAATGCAGAATCAGTGTTCATCTGTGCTGTTGTTCACATATCAGTTGACTAGTGATGTTATTACCCTGTTAGTCGTCAGTTGCAAGTGACAAACGGACATTGTGATTATAAATGAAATGAAAACTGTCAGTATGTCGCCTTGCAAAAAACAATGATGTTTAGGAGGTCTTGAAAGAATGTGGACGGAAAAATAAATTAAATCTCTAAATATAAGGCTACTTCAGGTCACTGGAATGGCTTTATAGAAGTTTATCACATTTTGTGGTAAAACATTATAATTTCTGGATGGAGCACTCCTGTGTCATTGCACTTTTAACAGCTAAGACTCCTGAAGTTCCAGGACAGATTGCATCTCAGAAACGGGCTGGGAGAAAATCAGCATTTTATCCCAGTGGTCCTTGATACAAGACTGCAATATTTTATGAGCACTCTGTAGAGATTCCTGCTCAAACCCAGAATTTTCGCTCAGCTGACAGTGGCTGTAGTTTTCAGTCAGACATACTTGAAGCCTTTGCTTACTCTCCAGATCTTCAGACATTTTTTATTTATTGCCTTGTGTGTGATTCTTCAGTTAATATGTCAGTTCCTGATCCTAGGAGATGTGTATGCTTCATCCTGAACTATGGAGGTCAGTTTAAAGAACAGATTAAAAATTACTAAACTGTAGGAGTCTTATAAATATTCCTTCATTGTCTCAAAAAGTGGTAGAGTCTTCAAGAAGATTTTTCAGAGTTGTAAAATATAAATTAATCTTCAGAATTTAAAATAATTTGCTTCAAATGCTCTCCTTTTCATGCTGTATATAACTTAGACATAATAAATTGTTTGAGTATCAGCTTTTTCTATTCATACTGTGCTGCCTTTGCAGTTTGCTGCAAACACAGTTTGGTGTTTGTGTGCTGGAGGAGATATCACAGGTCACCAGAAGCTGGAGTCTTTCAAGAGGCAGTGTGATATTGATGATCTCTTCCTCACTCCAGGATTCACTTAGGGTCATTTTTGTTTACTAACACATTTTTACACCATGCTGTTGGTCAAGTTCAAGTTACATGTGATTCTACTATATATAGTCCATTTTACATGCGTTTCTTTGGTCTTTTACTGAAGCCTGAAAAAGCACTTTTTTAACTGACCACTGGTGACCTGTGTATCGCTTTAGATGACACATAGATTGTCACGTTCTTATTGTACCATATTCATACTCCTCCACACTGCATCCTATGTCCCCACCTCTCAAGGCCTCTGCTATTTTACCAGACCAGTATTTGTCTACAAGTTACTGTGCTAGGGTCCTAAATATCTTATTCTAAACAGAATAATTACTTGTTACAAATATCTATATAGAGAGCTATTTCTGTACCATAAAAACAATAAAAAAATTACAAAAGCAAGGCAAATTAGGCATACCACCTGATCAGAAGAAAAAAAAATAAACAAAGTAAAAACAAATTTGCAGGCAGGTCAAAAAAAAATTGAGACAACACAAGCCTGAGAAACCTTGATCTTGAGGGTGTGCAAACTCAGTACAAAGTCTGTGATCTGTTACTAGCAAAGGCAATACTATATTACTGGGCTACAGGGTTACTCATAATATAGCAAATATTTTCTGTTTAGAATTACAGTACTGAGGAGATCAATTTGGAATTTTGTGTGAATGGTATGTTACATTTAGGACTCACCTGCTATTCTTAAGGTCTCCTAGGATATCTATGAGATGACTTCAGGGGTCTTAACCACTGGTCTTTTGGTCTTAACCATCTTGTGTTGCAGTAACAATATCACTCTTTCTTCAATAGGTTGAAAAGAAAATTAAAATCATGCTTATTGTGCTTTTTTAATGTCAAAACCTCTTCCAAATTTAAAGAGTATTTCAGTAATTTAATTCGTTTAGTTTGGCATGTAACTGAATGCCAGTGTGCTTATAAGGGATGTAGAAAGTGACTCCAAACAATTGTTTTATGGGACAATCCTAGCTTATTGATTGTCATGCCCCCTTTTTTTTTTTTTTTTTTTTAAATTTAGCTTTTTCAAATAATCCCCCAAGTGAAAGAATGTAACAAAAAAGGCAGGAATAATATTGCTTAATTGAGAACTATAGTTCTTTAATATAATGTCAATAGATGCGTACATTTTTCAGCGTATTTAATGCACACCTTAGTTTTACTGCTTCTGTTGGGTGATATTTCTTAGAAATATTGACTTTGATACACTGCATCTAAAGCTACACATTTACGTGAAGCATCTCAGGAGTCTAATCAATTCTTTGATGTCTCCACAGGCAGTGGATAGAAGCATCCATCTTTAGGTGATAATTGATGTCATAGGTACATCTTAAGGTGATGAAATATACATACAAAAAAACCCCAGAGAAATAGATATTGAAAGCTGAAAGAAGGAAATCAGAGATGTGTGAAAGAAACAAATCATATGCTAAATATTTGTAGATGTAAACCAAATCCTGTAATTACGCAGCTGTGAAATGCAATCACAACTTCTACTGGATAATGGTCAATAGAAAATAATATGAACATCATAGCATTTCAACATGATGTAGACAGTTAGTATTGTAGCAGCAGTACCAGTCTCACAGTCTTTACTACTGACATTTATTTATCAGTGAAATTCAGCCCTGTCTTCCCTGTGAAGAATGTTCATATGCTTATTTCAGTGGTGGATGTTCAGTCAGGTTTATTTTCTGCAAGCTGTGGTCCTGCTATGTTTTTATCTGAAAATATATTAATCGCTGTAAGCTGGACATGGTGCACTTCCAGAAATACATAGTGACTTGTACATTAATACCGAGTCAAGGTAACTTTTTCGCATCGCTTTTATCCAGTGATAAGTGATTGCATGGAGCAAAGAGACTTGTGTGAGGCTCCATATATATGTCAAAATATCCTGTAGTTTTGCTTGATCTGGATTCAGTCTGGCTAATCATATTCCATCCTTATGTACAGGTATTGCAACCTTGCTTTACAAAAATATGGTCTTAGTTACTCATTTGTTGACACAATCATAAATTTTGTACGTTTTTTAGTTCCTCAACTTGTGTCTAAATATTTCATCTATATACCACAAGCTCTTGAGGAACATACTGCTCAGGAAAACCTGTCTGGGAACAGTATTCATAGTAGTAGTGATTAAGATTTAGCAAGGTTTACTTTAATTTCAAACCTTAGGTTAAAACAAGTGTGTTTTGTATTACTTCAGATGTACTGTAAATTCAACATTTAAGAAGCTACACTCACCTAAGTTACATCCTTTTGCTAAAAAATTAATACAATAGTCATGTAATATCTTTGGGGGAATATGTACATAAAATTACATTAATTGTAATGTGAAAAATGCACCAGATGTATCAATCTATTGTACTTTGGCATGCAAATTGTTAACGTATTAGGCAAAATGTTTAAATTTTTACTTAGATGTCTATGTGCACTGGATTTTTTTAATAAAACTGTTCATAGTGAATTTTGTATATTGTGTAGCTCAAGGAACAGTTTTATATTTATAAATTTGTCAGATTTGAAGTAGACTGTTAACTAAGAGTGAGCTTGTCAAGCTGTCTATATGTTTCCTGATTGCAGCTTCCTTATGTACACCAGCATAAGCTGGTTTGTGTTTATAAGCTATGATTTTTAACTTCATGATAGTTCTGCATAAGAAGTCTGAGGCATTGCTGTTTTCAATAATGTCCTTTTTGTTTGTTTGTTTGTTTTAAATTTAGCTCCCTATTGCAGCTTGAACCCTACCTTGAGGAATGGTGGAATTGTAAATAAGACAGGTGGTCCTGTTGGAAGTAAAGTTCGCTATTACTGCAAACCTGGGTATAGAATGATTGGTCACAATAATGCAACATGTAAACGTCACCAAAATGGCATGTATCAATGGGATTCTCCTGTGCCTGTCTGCCAGGGTAAGATATTGCTTTGGGTATGGTTCTATGATTGCATTGCAAATAATATTTTACAAAACAAAAATCCAGCATTGTCAATACTGCTGTATGCCAAGACACACATTGACACAATGAATTTACCCAAATATGTATTGACTTGTGTACTTAATGTGTGCAGATATGAAGTATTAAGAAGTAAGGTTAATGCAGTCAAATGCAGACTAAATTAGAAAAATTGTTTTGGTTCTTTTTTATTTAGTAAAATATATATCTCTAAACAGTCCAGAGCTCATAGTATTGTATTAAAGAACATTTTATAAAAATTCAGTAGTAACTCTGAAACAAAATTTGATTGTTTCAGAAAATCACTTTATAAACAATAATTTAAAGACATAATTTGTAACTTCTGCATTTTTGTTCATCCTGGAGTTATCCAGGATCTACTTTAGCTTGTTCCAGATATCTGTTAAGAGTAGTTACTATTTGTCAAATGTTTACAATTTTTCCTGTTTGAAAAACCACACACAAACTACAGAGGAGTAACAAAGTAGTACAAAGCAGTTAAACATGCTTGGTTTTAGTTGAAAATACTTTTTAACACATTATTCAGTAAACAGTGGAGATTAAGGTGTTTTATATTGGATAATATCAGGAATGTGGGGAAGAGAAGAAAGACTACAAATTCTATTCATATCATATATGGCCTATTCTAACATGTTTTTATGTCTGCCTCTAGTCTGCTTTGTTTATGGGAAGAAATGGCAGTAACATCCATATCTAAGACCTGTTGGAAATTCTTTGATTAAAACCTGTGTTTCATTGTTCCTGACATTGAAAGACAGTAACAGCAGTGCTTCATGTCTTCTTCAAGACAAATACTTTGCTTAAGGTTCCATCAATTCTGATTCAGATATTTCTGAAAACAAAATAAAAGGGAAGTACTACTTTGTACCTTAAAAAGAAAAAAAAGAAAAATAAAGAAAAATAAAAAGAAAAAAGAAAAGAAAAAGACCAACTGAGATTTGACATGATGCATACTCTTCTGTTGAGGGTATATTATTTTACAGAAAAATAAAAAGCTGCAGAAATTTGGCTGCATTTGAAGAACCAGAAGAACTACTGTTCACATCTTTTATACAGTGTGATTAGGTAGCTAAATATTTCTTCAGGATGAGCATTTCATGCCCAGGTGGGCCATGTGGCCACATCCCTAGCAGTCCAGGGAGCAGCTCTGTCTGCCAGTGTACCACAAACAGGATCTGTGTATCTGTGCTTCCAGACTCCAAGATGTCATAATGTGTTATGACATGTGGTGCTGTTTGACCTTCCTGAAGGTCATCAAATCATGGGAGAATCTGTGTGTGGGCTGGGCATGAGGTAAGTTTAGGGACAAGTGCTGCTTTTGGGCTTACTTGAAATGCATTGTAGGTGTGGTAGCTGGTGCTGGTGTAGGAACTGAAAGCTCAAAGACATTTTGCACCAAAGAACCTGGAATCATGACTAGGCCTACGGTTTGTCCAGAAGATCAGGAAAGTGGATGATGCAATTTTGTTCAAGATTAGGACTAAATTTTAGCATCTGTATTTCAGCTATAGTTTTGATTATTTTGCTTAAACATACAAGTCTCGTTTAATTTGAGATGCTCTGAGATATTTTACCTGTCCTCCATCAACCAGTACAGAAAGGCAGAAGTGCCTGTGTTTTATTCACTAGACTTGTCAGGTGTTTTGGAGGTCCATGTACACTCTAGTCAACGGGAGAAGAACAGAAGTCAAACCATATCTGCCTAAACTCTGTTGAATCTAGTCAATACTTGGGGAGCTGTTCTGCTGTCTGGTTAGTAGTTGTTTTTTTCTAAAAGGCACTGAAATTTTGGCATCTTGCTCCAGAGCTCAGGTACCTCTGAGTGTGTGAGGATAGAGACAATATTCTGTGTGTGCTTGTTACACTGGAGGAATTGGGACCATAAACTTTAGATGCCCCTACATCATACTTTTCTCCAGAATTTAAGACATGATTCCTCAGCTGTCAGGAATTATATGAAAATTTACCGCATATCTTCCTACTGCTTATCCATCCAGATGACAGTAATCTTCTACTACTACCAGTGTTAATCAAACACTGTGTGATCAAAATATGATGTTCCAGCAGTTTTAAATTCTTAAAAAAAAATAGCGTGATCTTTTTTTTCCTAAGTTTCTCCCATTTTTTTGAATACTCTAATTTTTAAGTAGTTTTCTTTTAGATTTCTAGTTTTTGCATTTTATGTTCACATTTTAGTACCAATGGCAAGAAAAGGCTTGCCAATCTGCCATTCTAGCTTTGAAAACTATATTGAAGTGTAATGAGGTGTGTGAAGAGATCTGAATAATAAGGAGAACAGTTCTTTGAACAATTTAAGAAAAATGTCACCAATTTTAATGGCAGAAAGGAATAATTCACAGAAAGTGGGAGGAAAAATGTGCAGATACGTTCAGGACTTGACATGAGTTCCCAGGACCTGATTGTGGATAATGAGGGGACAAAGAGTCCCAGAAAGTAATAAATTCTGAACAAAAATTAAGCAGTCTCAGGACAGTCATAAAATGCTTCAGACTCTGTCTGTACTTGTTATTTTATCACTATGTGTAAGAATTAGCTTTGAAGTTTTAACAATGCAAAATGTTCACAAATACATTTTTTCTTTACTTTTAAGCCTTATTTATACACATGTAGCTATGGGTATCTAGATTTCTGTTAGCAGTAGGGGAAAAATATTTGGGAGCTAGGGAATGAGTTTAATCTTTACCAGAAATTTGTAATTAATGTAGGATTCCTGAATTTTAACTTGTGACTTTCACAACTGACACAATTATTCCAACTTGTATGCCTGGATGAAGCATATAGTTTCCAATAAGCTGTGAAAAAGGAAGTATGTTTCTAAATTCATTAAGCATCTCCTATCAAAATACATGCATTCTCTTTGAAAATTAATTACAGTTACACATTTGGTCCAGCTCTTAGGTTTAATTGTAGGATGACTCCAAAGAAAAATGCCTTTGATTAAGTCTGAAACTTCTGTAAAACCAGTCCTTCAAGGTTACATGTGTAATTAATAACTGTGTCAGAATTAATGTCTGAAATACAATTTGATTGCATTATCAAGTTCTTTTTTCATATTTAATATAACAATATCATTGTTAATATGAACACAACTCTAATATGGGTTAATCTGATAGGGTCAGAAGATATTTTTCAATTCCAGTCTTATCAAGTGTAGATGCATGTAATAATGTCCTGGATGATATATAAAGAACTTCACTCCTATCTAAGAAATTAGAACTTATTGTTATTACTTTTATTTCATTTGTGAAGGGAAAGAGAAACATGGCTCGTGCTACATTCAAAGTATTCATAAGTAGAGAAAATATCAGTTCTTACACAATAACAGTAGATAGCTGCTGAAAGAAAATAGTACAGGCTTCAGTAATGATCCTGGCAACCACATATGTTATTGTAGCCGCTGCTTAGCTAATGTGCAGATCACTGTGCTGGAGGAGAGGAGGAAAAGAAGGCTGAAGCTCAAGGATGAATAGGTGTTAGAGAAAATAAGAGAAAGCTGAGCAAATAGAGCAGTTAGAATAAAAAACTGAAAACAACTTGTCAGGATCATTATAGATCAGGAATGCTGGGTTGCAGATATCTGGGGCTGAGACATGACAGCAGCAAGAGTGTGGCTGTGTTCCTCTGACAGGCATGAGTCAAATCTCTGTTCCAACTGCATTTTGTATACAGGACTCAGCCTTTGACTTTGTTCTTCCCAATTTTCTCCTATCATTTTAAAAGAGTTAAAACTAATTTTAAAGTCTTAAAGAACACTTGACTGCTCTTCACAATTTGAGTTACTCCCTAGTAGGTTTAGAAAAGAAAACTAAAGGTACCTACTCTAAGGAAGAAGCTATCTTATCTGGATTGTGGGACTTGAAAATGCTTAAAACGTATGACAGCATCATGACAAAAATATAGCTGATGCTAGCATTTCTTGCTTAAAATCCTCATTCAAGGCGCTGTAACTATTGATTCTTTTGTGCTTACTGAAGTAGAGGGAACCTCATTGCTGAGACAGGAATTCTTGTATTTTTTGCTGTGCTGAGTGAAGGTTATTCCAGGACCATAACTGAGTTCCAGGTCTACCCTGGAATAGAAGACTATATTCTTTTAGGGAACTGGCTTGAAAATATCCTTTCGCAGTTTGCCCAAGAGCCATGAATTTCAAACTACCAAACTACTTCTTCATAAAATCAGCTGCTCTGTGTGTTTGAGCATGGAATTAAACTCTGGCCTTTTACCTTTTTGATGTTATTATGTAAAAAATGTCCCTTTTAACACTCAGTCTTAAAATAAAAATGTGAAATAGGTAGCATAGTTTAGGAGTTCCAAATCCCCAGAATCCCAATTTCCTCCTTTAATGTATTCTAAACCTATGGTCATATTTCAAAATATAAAACTGTAAAAGAAGTATAGTACTTCAAACTAAAAATCAGAAGTTTGAGGGGAAACCTGGTAACAATCTCCTAATATACTAAAAGTATCTCCAAAGAGGAATGAAATAATTGTTTATGTCTTTTCTACATAGAGGAATTACAGAAAAGTTTATTTTAACAGGATCTTAAGTTAAAATTTCCTTTGTTCTTATTTTCTCAGAGGAGTTAGTGAAACACTAGAATAGATTGCCTTTGGAGAATGTGGAATTTTCATCATTGGAGGTCTTTCAGGAAAAACAGATGAACCTTGGTCAAGTATAGGGTTGACTTTTGGTCAAAGAATAGACAATATTACCATTAATAACTTTATTTTTTCACACCTACAACCCTAGACCTCACAGCCTGGTTTTCTGTTTCTTTTTTATAGATTTTATTCTGTTTTATTCTGTTTTTTTTCTGTAGATTTTATTTCTGTATGTGTCCAAGTCAGAATTGGGGTTCCTGTGGCATGGCTCTCCCCAATGTTTTTAATTGGATATCATAGATATAAGCCACACAGATATAAGCCACTGTTTTCTTTTATTAGGAATCCCATTTTTAGGGAATTCTCTATTGCTGCCTTTAAGGCATTTAAATGCTTTTCTCAGATATATGTTCAAGGACAGAAACATGTCGTAAAATGATAAATGCTTGTGCATTAAATTTGGGAATTTTACAGTATCTGACTGTAATGCAGTCTCCAGCTTATTTTCTGTGTGCAGTGAATGTGCATGCTTTAAATATGAATAATATATACGTATTTTAAAGCTATATAAGTATATAGATTTTTAAAAGTTTGCCATAAACTTTAAATTTACTGGGTTTGGTAAGAAATAAGTTCCAGTAACACATGTGGAACATTAAAGAAAAACTAAGACCGGATCTCATTTTCTAGGTAATAAAACGCTTTTCCCCTTGCATTGATTACTTGTACTTTGGAAGAAGTATATTTTTCTGCTATGCAACATAATAGAGTAAATTAAGGTTGAGTTATGGATTTTTCACACTCCAAATGCACATCTCCCAGCTGGAATGTGGCAGTCTCGTCTAATCATTGTCGTAAGAAACATGTTGACATTTCTTCGAGTCAGAAGATTTCCTAACACCATTTGTCATTGTACACTCTTATGGGAGGCTGGGAGCTTCAAAATATTTGAATGTGGGACAGTAGTGACATTGCTTTCACTGTCCAAAGATGATATGTCATTTCAGTCAGTTTACTTCAAGTATCTTTACTGCAAACATCAACATACTTGCTATTTAGTGAAACTGGCTGTGCTAATATGTTTTCTTTTGACACTACTGTTCTGAAACCATTAGCAGCCTCAATAATTTAGTAGCAGTAGGAATATTTCTTCCCAATCCCAGTTTCTGGGGGAAAAGTGAACAACAAATAAACAGATCGATTGTAACAGGAACAGTGCCAGCAGGCAAAAATTGTTTTATATTAGTAACTAAAGCAGCAGTGAAAATAACCTCACAATGTAGTAATACAAGATTCAGCAGCAGCTGAGGAAAAAAGAGGGACAGTAGAGAACTGAGGTACAATACTAAGAATAAAAGTTGTCAAGTGTGACACATAAACATAGATTTTTGAGGTGCTTTAGTACACTGGAGAGTGCATCAGCCTGACATAACTGATAGGCACACCTGGGTGTGACCTGCATGTTGTATATATTTTATTCCTTAAACTAACTTGTATATCTTTTATTCTTTCAACTAACTCATACATAAGAGCTACTCAGTAAGTACAACTGGAAATGGAGAATGTGTAGGCATTTTTATGATGTAGTAAAACAGAGTGACAGTTTAACTTACTGTCGATTCAGCATTCAAAGAAACATCTTGCAAGTGTAAAATTCTGCTTACATGACAGAGCATCAGAGTTGGTTCTAGGGTTACATTGGTTCTTAAGGGAGTAGATAGAACACTTAACAAGATGTGCCTCTGCTGCCTATTTTGAGTACACCAGAAACCTGAAAAGCTATCACTCGTGCTGTGGTCACCTTGTGGGAAATGACTCCTAATACAAAGACCTGCTCCCAGAAGAAGTAGAACTTGCTTCTATCCTTCCACTTCTCGTTTTTTTCTAACACCATTAAGAGCGGCAAGCGTGGATCTCCAGAACCCCTTCCTTATCACCGCTTTCTCCCTTCTCTGTCCTACTGCTGCTTCTTCTAGCAGCAGGTGGCTCAACCCTTACCCACTGAGTGAGAAATACTTAGTTTTGAGAAGACGAGCAGCGCTGGTTAAGGCACAATTGTTTCAAGAAGTAATTTTACAAAAGCAGCAGCTTATTTTGGAACATTCCTGCAGTTCTATTAGCAATATGACAGTTTTCAGATGGAAGCAAACAAGTGAAATGGACTAACCATTCATCATTTTATAATGCTTACCTCTCCTCATTATAATAATATGCAGAGTATTGTGTTGTATTTAATTTAAATGCATTAAATGTGACAACTTGGAAATACTGAAAACAAATTTGAGAGTTGTGTTTATGGTGCCATGATGATACATTGTGAAATTAATCATTTATATTGAATTGGGTAAAAGATAATAAAAATTAGGGTTTTTTTTAAAGAAAATACTTATTTTCATTTCTAACAGATTTCAGACAAAGACTGTCATTTCTTCTTTTGAAATATATTGACTTGATTAAAATAATAAAACTTCACTGGGTCAAGGGGAAAGGAACAAATACCTGAAGGACTTTTTAACTGTTAAAACGTTGAATTGCTTTTTACAAATAACTGTGTATATGGACAAGACATTTTCATATGCAAAACTCCACTCTTGATTGGTAAATTCTTAGAAATTAAAGTTTCAAAAGTGTGTTTTATTCAGTGTATTTGCTGAAGAGCAATAAACTGAATGTCACACTTAAAGCAGGCAGAGATTCTGTAGACACATACATTGGTTTATATGAAATCTTTAAATAGATTCATTGTAATAACGTGAAAGATTGTCTTCTACTAGTTACTATTTTGCAGAAAATAATATCCTTTCAGAGAAAATAATACTATGACTTTCCCTTCAGAAGTGCCATAGGAAAATATAAAATCTTTATCAGCATTATTGACTTGTTCAAGCACCTAGAGTTAGTATATGTGCATAAATAACTATTTTAAAATAAAGCATAACATTAGAAGAAATCTTTAAAAAGATACTGAAAAGTTGCATTACTTTTCATTATCAAAATCAAGGATGCTGAGAAGTCAGATAGCAGAAGGCAATCCTGCCCTGAAGAGCTTTCCTGAAATAGATATTTTTGTAATTATACTCAGTCCTAAAATTGTATATGAGATATTGTTAAATGAACTGCACTGAGCTTTGGTAAGAATAAATAAATAAATAAGCAAAAAGGCCTAGATGTTACCCAAACTTCACCAAGTAGACAGCAGATCAAACTTCGTGTGCTTGAAAGAATAACTGTTTATCTGGAGAAAAATTCTGAAAAACCTATGAAAATAATTCAGTAAGTAATTTCCTCCATGGGATGGAAAATGAATCAGCCTGAATTCAGATAACACTTAACATTCTGAAGGGAATTAGTAGTGTATGTAAATAAGGGTTTAAATATCTAACAACTGCCTTTAAGTTTACTGAAATTCTTTCCTGTCTAGTTGTATATTTAGATGTTTTTCTCATCAAACAAGAAATGTTAAATTGAATTTTTTCTTGAGTTTTTTTTTTTTTTCCCTAGTAAATAAACAATTGCCCTTAACCTATGTTGAAATTATTGTCTCTACAGTGATTGGATTAAGCAAAATAATTATTTATAAAATGTTTGCCTATATTAGATGCACTTCAAACAGTTTATCCATGTTTTAGGTACTGTTACATATATCAGAATGTTGTAAATACTATGGAAAATTGATTTCAGTTGTTACAGAACAGAATCATAGAATCATTTCAGTTGGAAGAGACCCTCTGTATCATCGAGTCCAACCATAACCTTACTCTAGCACTATGCATGGTTGATGTCAAAATCACCGTCCTGTTTCTTATTCCAGTGGTGGGACAACATTAAAAAAAAAAAAAAAAAGATGAGAAAAATACCAATTCTTTATCTTTTTTTTTTTTTTTTTTTCCTTTATTTTCAGCTGTATCTTGTGGTATTCCTGAAGCCCCTGGGAATGGTTCAGTTATAGGTAATGAATTCACTTTGGGCAGTAGATTGATATACGAATGTAATGAGGGCTTCAAGCTAGAATCTAGTCAACAAGCAACAGCAGTGTGTCAAGAAGATGGATTGTGGAGCAACAAAGGGAGACCACCTGTTTGCAAATGTAAGTGGGCATGTATTTCTCAAGCATATTCCCCTCAGTCTTTCTCAGGAAAATCCTCACTGGTGATGTTTTAATGTATACACATCCCCTGAGCTGGACATTCAGGAACATATAATCATTTAGCATTTAGTAAAGTATAGGAGGCCTATACATTTGTTTAATTAAAAAGGGCCTTATCTCTTTCAAAAATGTCTCAGTTAAAATTAATAGATAATTCATTTTCATGTATATTTTCTTATGAATAATGTGCTTTTCTCCGTTTTCACAGTATGAAGTTACAAACACTGATTGTAATTTATTTTAATATAGCTTCCACAATAACAAAAGCAGAAACTATTTCTTAAAATATTGCTAGTGTAGATAATTAACCTGGATAAGAGTCCTTTAGTCTTCATTTTTGCCTTCTGTCAGAACTAGCCAGTGAAATGCAGACTCCCCTACCATGTGACATGGCCTCTCATTTGCATTGGGGTAGCACTGCCTGTCTTTGTACCAGATCAAAGCAATAATTAACTGAGCCTGACTTTGAATATATGACTTGAAATACTGATTAGGACATAAAATTATTAATTGATATAATATTATACTTAAAAATTTTGAGAGTTAATTTAGAATCTTGAACTAATCAACAGATTAGGTATGTGCTTTCCAGAATCTGAATTTGAAAAGCACTTCAGTTTTTCAAACAAGTAAAATTCAAGTTATTTTTAAAGAAAGAGTAAAATGGTGTGAATCTAAGAATTATGAAGTTATACATCATAATGAAACGGTTTTCATTTATGTGAACTGACAGTGAACAACTTTTAGGAAATATTGCTGAAAGTTACTTCTAGAGATCTTCTAAGTATGTCTTATAGATGATCATTTAACCTGATCTTGAACACCTTCCTGAGCACACTGTTTAATTATTTTACTTTCCCCTTGCAAAGTTTCTCCTAATATATCCTGAGCCTGTTTTTCTGTAGTGTAAAGACATTATTTCATTTTGTATCCATACTGAGAAAAAAAGAATTTATTGTATTCTTCTTTCATTCCCTTTTGTTTTAATGTATTTGAAAACTGTTAGTTTTTCAATGTGATGGGTTATACTTGGTCAACAGCCAGGCCCTCAGCTCATATACATTATACTTGTCATTTTTTTCCTTTGAAACAATAATTACATTCAGAGTCACAACACTCAAGATATTCCTGGAACAGCATGATAAGTCTTCTGGTATTTAGATTCTAGTAAAATACTGATGATCAGAAGGGCAAGTAAAAAGAATAACAAAATTACAAGGAATTACTCATTATGAAGAGTTAAAGATAAGGCTGAGCACATTAATGCACAAATTCTTGTTCATATAGTGAATATTTTGCCTAGCAAGCATCTTGCTTATTTCTTGATTAGAAAATACATTTGGGCCTATAGAACAACAAATTTTTTTCACCTTTTTTATGGTAGGTATATCTGGCTACAAATTCTTGATATTTGAGTCTGTTCAGAATTATCACCATGTGGAGACTGTCATGTCATTAAAATGGATAATCTTAATAATAATTTTGAATGATAATAACATTGTCTGGCCTATGCTTTATGTAAAGCAATATTATTAATACATTTCTGTGTAAAAAATACATAGGGAAAATCTTCACATTTTCAAGAGGTCCCTTATGGAGTTTCATCTATGTAAATGACAATTTAAATAGTGCCCAGCCCATAATTTGCAAGCATAAGAGGCAAATTGATGCACACATTCATAAACTGTATGCACAAAATCAAGCATCTGTTAATAGTCTTCTTTTGTTTTGTGAAGGATGAGGAAAATAATAAAACAAAATCAGTCCCTGTAAGATCAAGTTTTTCAAGCAACGGTTTGAGTTGATTATGTCAACTCAGTCTACAACTATATTCTGTACTCAGTGATATCTTCAATTAGAAACTGTACAATCATATATCAGAATCTGGTAGTTGTTTGTAAAGTATATTTGCAAGAAGATCCCAAGTATATCTATGGCTAAAGAAACAATAAATTACATAGTAACTTTAGCATGGAGAGGAAACATCTACGCAGCTTATTTATATATTGTGAAATAGCTGAACCTCTAATCACTAAGTGTCCTAAGATATCCACTATGTTTAAGACTAAAAATTTTATTATTAGACTAAATAAGTACCTTGCTTTCATATTTGAAAGAACTATATTTCTCAATAAAACTAGTGCTTGAAAGGAGAAATGATAAAAATATTAAATTTGAGGGGCATGAAATACCTATATAGAATATTTTTTTTTCTTCTGACATACCTATGTGATGTTCATCCCAAGGTGTTAAGTGAAATGCTTTAGTATACCTATTGTATTTAACAACAAATAAGAAAAAAAACCCTGTCTTTTGGTTAATAATTTCTGATCTTTGATTAGCTATGAAACACAGTTTAGTGTCTATATCAAATTAAATTACATTAGGAAGTAGGAAGTCCTCCTTTAACCCAAGAATCTGTTCATAATTAGTCAGAATATAATTATAAAGGCCAAAGTGAAGGACTACTAACTTTCAAGGTGGTTGTATGCTTGCTATCCTTCCTGAGATATACTGAAAAAAAAAGTCTAAGAAAATATTCTACAATTTTAACTCAATGCAGCCTTGTCATTTGGAAGTTCTTCAGATGATTTCCCCTTCATAGATTCTTACACACCTTCACAGATACCCTATGGTACCAACTCTGTGTTTCTTAGATGCTAGAGTTTACCATGGGTGAGGAAACTATTGGAAAAAGTAAATGTATAGTTCTAGTATTATTACAGGTGTTCTGAAAAGTAGTGGAAATCTAAATTTTTACAGGAATTTTTCTTTTATCACTTTCCCTGTATTTCAGTGATTGCCTGAACTGGTCTCTTTCATCACACAGTCATACTTGTGACAAAATCACTTTATGCCTCTCAGACAGTGTAAAGTCTACAGAATGTGTAATTATTTTTTGTCAGCTTTATGAGTCTTTTCCCTGACAGAATATCATAAATTTACTACAGCATAAATGAGAATTAGACTCTTATTGTTATTTCTTCAGTATAGTTTGAGGTTTTTATACACTTTCTCCTAATGCATTTGTCTTACAATAAACAGTGTGGTGACTAGAGTATATTGTACAAAAGATCAGAGGTGATTCTTAAGTATACCAAATATATACAAAATGTATCACCTTTTTTAGCAACATATAAGAAAAAAAGGAGAGGAAATAAATTTCTATTGTTTGTTTGTTTGATTTTGGTTTTGGTTTTGTTTGTCTTTTTTTGTGTATTTTTGCAGCTTTTTTATTTTCCCTTTGGAAAGCACAGCTTTTCTCAAGTGTTACCAGGGTAGAAGTTTTTTCTAAAGTATTCTTTGGGATATAAACAGTCACTAATTCATTCAAACTTTTACTATAGGATGGAAATTCTGAACAACATGGTTTAAGATACACAATACAGTCATTTAAAAATAAATTTATCATAAATATTTTCATACAACTTATCTTTACAGAGGCATAGGCACATTAAGATAAAATTCATGTTAATATTGTGAATATTGTAAATATTCTGTGTAACTTATACTGAATTGCAGAGCATAAATTTGAAACTGAAAAATAATTATATATGGTTGGCAACCTTGCGAAAAACAAAAGCTACAGTTCTTGCCTGCTGGCAGTAACTGCATTCTCTTCTGAAATCTAAATTACTAAAAGCAATGAACTGAAATCACTCTAAAAAACTCTCTAAATGTTATCTTTATATTTTTATGTCAAGTATTGTAAACTAGAATGTAATAATTTTCCTGAATACCCACAGTATATCATTTTATACTAATTAGCATTTAAATGTGCATTAACAGCCTTTATGACAACCTGTTTTAAGAACTTGGTAGAGCTTTTTAAAAGTGAATATCATGGATAGAAAAATAAAGCACCACTTTAGCCTTTGCAAAAATTACATAGCATTATTTCCTTTCCCTTTTATATCCACTGTAGTCTGAGATGTGTTTTGTCTCTGAAATTTTTAAATAAATTGCATTAGAGAGCATAACTTTATGTCATTGTTTCACTGCATCTCACTAAAAGAAACTGTAGTACAATCTCCTTCTCAATATGGAATACTCACTGTATGATGTTCATTATTTTTCCTGGTACTTGTATTTAAAAAATGCTTATTGTATGCTCAATATTACATTGCAAAATTTCTGCCAGTAAGGTAAGACACATATTCTGTGAAGAAACTTAGGGGTAGAAAGCTAATAATGGTCTTCTCTTCACAGCTGTAACTTGCCCCAGCATAGAGACTCTGCTCTCAGAACATGTTGTCTGGAGATTGATTTCTGGGTCACTGAATGAGTATGGAACTCAAGTCATGCTCAGCTGCAGTCCTGGATATTATTTATTGGGTCAAAGACTCATACAGTGCAGGAGTAATGGAACCTGGAGTGTAGGCAATGAAAGACCAACTTGTAAGGGTAAGGAACAAACTTGTTTAGAGAACATCCTATGCTTTTTAATGCAAGTATTTTATTTTATAAATAGTACAAAGTGTTTGTGGGTTTTTTTAATATTTTCTATCAATTTCCTATAAGTAAGCAAATACAAAATTTTCATTAACTTGTTGAAATTAACTGATTCAAACTCTTTATATGTAAGGTACAATATATTTCATAAAAAGTCAATGAAGTAGCATCAGAAGATCAATTTGGATGGTGATCTATGCCTGACTACTGATTTATTCAACTAGATAATGCATAGTGTACTAGTGCATAGTGTTTGGAGAAACATATATATGAGATTTTATAATGTATTCATAATAAAAAAGTCATAAATTACACCAGCCTTGTCTTTGGATGTTTAAAGATTTAAAGAATCTTGACATTCCAGTGGGATCATACAGTTGTCAAGCATTACATTATCAGAGTCTTAATGAATCCTCCCAAAACCTCATTTATTCTTTTTCCAGTGTGTTATTTGCTTTGGTTGGAGAGGATATTTGGCACATCAACTACTTCTTCTACCCTTAAAGCAGAAACTTTTTCTACATTATGGTAGTACTTACAGACCCTCTTTCAATGACAGGGCAACACAGAAGATCCCAGCTTCTGTAGGAAAATGGCCAACTGACAGGCCTAGCATACTAAGCAGAACCAGAAAGAAAATTTAGGCATTCAGTTTTTCAGAGGAGTCATTTCAGTGAGACATTCAAATTTAGTATTTCATCCTGAAAGAGATGCTTTATTTTCTTTTTAGAGAGTGATCCTTTTATTTTTTATATATATTTATACATATATATACACATGGTGAAGTTTCTAATGTTAGAAGGTATTTGAGGATGACTCTTCTGAAACAAGCTGAATCAATAGGAGGATTTTTATTTGCAGTACTGTTGGAAAGAATTCTTGGGATCAGGTGAATAGCTTACTAAGTTATACCTTTGGTATTTTTTGAGCAAAGGGAACAGAATCGTTCTGTTCTGTCAAATTCTATTAATTCTGCAGATATGTCAATAATACCTTATGATAAATGGTACCAAAAGTATTTCAGATGATAGTGATAGTGATAACAGAATGAACATAAACATCAGATATCTTTTTGTATTCCAAATAAATCATTGAGCAAAACCTTCGGTATAGCATACATATTGTAACAAACAGAAGACAAAATTAATTTGCCTACATACAACCTCCTAATGCCATATGACACAAATTACAATATCTAAGCTGGTAGTTAGTAAAGAGAACTCAGGATAGATTCTAAACCTTTTTCAACAGTGGCTGGAGGTTTGAGAGAACACCCGAAGTCATCTCAGATGGTAGTAAATCACTCCCAAGGGTGATTCAAGTTTAAATTGACACAATCTCTCACCAGTACGGGGGAGTGTTTGGCTACAAAACTAAGGTATGGATTTACAGAGGCAGTACTAGAGAATGAAGCTAGTATGGGAAAAGAAAAACAAAGAAAAGAGAAAAAAGGAGGATCTACACCATTTAACCAAAAATAATATAAAACAACATCCATTTTCTAGGAAATGAAAAAAATATCTAAGGTGCTTTTAGATCAAGGCTGAGAGAGCTACCTGTAAGAACAATCAATATGACACATACATGAAAGCAGTGTATTTGAAATAATCTAAATGATGATGGGTTGTAGAATCATATTGATTCTATTTTATTTCATTAGTTTTGTTTTAGGAAAATTTCCTTTCGAAAATATTTAGTTGGCAAAATGAACTAGTAATAGGTATATCAATTTTCTTTCAAATTTAAAACTAGATTTTTTTTTTATTATTTTACTGGATGCGATTGTGCCCCTTTCCTTTTTTACACACATACTAAAAAAACTAGTTTTGTATTTGCTGTCTAATATACAGCTATTGTTCAGCTGCTGAGAAGTCTTTTAAAAGCTAGTTCTTGACCAACATCTACAATTCCAGGATATTTATACAAGTAGAAAATGGGGTGACCCATATGAGATGTAGTTTACCAAAAACAAAGTATTAGGTAGATACAGAAACCCAAGGAGTTGCTGACTGAAGATTTATTAGTATATTTATAATACAGGTACATTATTTTCCCCTCAAATAGAGGATTGCTTAGAACTTCATTATTGCAAATTTCATCCACCAAAAGATGTTCAGTAGTAGTTCCATTGGATATACAACATCAAGGCCCTGCAATACATTGTAGAGTATTTTGAGAAGTCTACTGTTTACTTTTTGTCTGTCATTCACATGTTAAGGATAGGTTGTATAAATGCAGATTCTAGCTGTTACTATTTCTGAAGCAGTAATAAAGCTAATTGGAACATTGATGATAAGGCATTTATATAATATTTATCAATATCCATTTGTGAACAGTATCTCTGAAGGAGTTGTGAAACATCAAATTGAAGGGGTTCTGGATTAAGAGACACCTAACTAGTAAACTTCTTTGTTTAAGAATATGCTGAACACCTGGCCTAAGAAATCATGAAGTGGCTCATTATTCATGTAGTTTAGTTATTTTCTAACTGGAAACACTGTAATTAAAAATAATAAAGCATTTGTAGTATGTTTAGAAGAATTAATTCTATTGCATTTTAGGAAAATAATTTGATTTGTTTAACATATGCAAAAATGTAATTAATATTCAGCACTAGAAATTACAAATCTCCACAAATTACATACTTGATTGTACTCGAAAGGAGTCTTATCCACGTCTGGAAACTTTATGTGCCTAAGAAACTTCGGCCACATACATGCTGATTATGACCAAGTTAACTGCACAGTGGTATGTACTTGATTTTATCCAATTTCAACTAAATTCCATGCTGTTTCCTGTAGTGAACCTATTAAAATATAAGAGAACGTGGCCTGAAGGTTTCAGATAAGAAGTTCACTTCTTATCCAAAGCAAATTTTCAAAAGTAAACCCGTGACTTATGCTAACATATAATATAGTTCAAGTTCTCGAAGGCATTGATCTGCATCTTAAATTACAATGTCATTTATATGTTTTTTTCTAGAAACAGAACAGGTTTTAATTAAAATGGAGTTGGATACATTCTTAAAAGATAATTTTTCATGTGGTGCCTTTAATGGCTGTGGGTTACAACTGATGCTATGCAAGTTAATGGGTCAAATCTAGCCTTAAGAAAAAACAGAACATATTTATTTTTAGCAAGTAGACTACCATGTTATATGGTTATAAATACCAGTGTGGAATAAGAAAAAAAGAGTTCATACCAATTTGGAGTACTACATGTTAAAAAAAAAAAAAAAAGAGATAATGTCTTTAAACAGACATAACACTTAAAATGGCTGGGGAACATTTTTTTGAGAAGTAGCCAGGAGTATGTACACATGGAATATAACCACCACTTTCCCAGACATTCATGTAATTCTCTTGTTTCAGAACTGAAAATACAGATTGTTTTTAAGCTGCTGTCAAGATGTGAACGTATCTTAATGTATTTTCAGATTTAGAACATGTGTTGCCAAATCAAGCATGATTTTCCTGTATCAGTTTGTTCTGTTGTTGGGATTTTTTCCTAGTGATCTCCTGTGGTGGCCTTCCATCTCCACCAAATGGAAATAAGATTGGAACCTTGATAGTGTATGGAGCTACTGCAATATTCACCTGTAACACAGGATACACATTAGTTGGTTCTCACGTGAGAGAATGCTTGGCAAACGGTCTCTGGAGTGGTACTGAAACCCAATGCCTAGGTAAAAAAATTTAATTTCTGATTTGTCTTATGTTTTGATGTGTTTTGTTTCATTTTGTTTTAATCAAACACAGTATCAAGTACTGACATTCAGCTCTTATCAAGCAACAACATTTTAAAATCAATGAAAAATAAAGATAAATATAGAAATATTGTGTACTGAATATGATTTTGTACTACTCTACTAGCATATAACTTTTTATTAGAAATTAAATTAAATTTGATGTTGTTGGAATGCTTTTTGGATGAAGGGGGATTTTAAAGTGACTTAACTGATTGTCCATATATACAGTACTTTCGTTTGCTTTGTGGAGGAGTCACAGGGTTTGTGATGAAACTAAGCTGCAAGATGAGCACGAGTTCTGCAGTATTCCTGATTCATTCCTACTACAAAAGAGCTTTCAACATATTGAGCATTCAGTCAAGGGAAGCAGACAAGAGACAACCCAAAGCAAAGCAAAACCAATACCCTTCCAAAGCCTGAGGTGTATATAGTTTGGGCCTTATGTTCTCACCCCAAATGTTTCATTCTTTTGACCTACTCCTATTGGTTTGCACTCGTAATATAGAGATAAGAGAACTCTTCTCTTTTTCAGTCACCTTTGAGACTTGGCAGTAGGTGTATTTCTGGAATTTATTTCTAGAATATTTTATTTGCTTTGTCTACTGTCATTTTGAAGATTTTCTTATTACCTCACAGATTAATGTACTCAGTTGCTCTCAGGAAAGGAGAAATCTCTTATTTCTTCTCCAGAGTTCAACTCACTTAAAAAGCAGCTTTCTTCTCTGCTGCCTAGCCACATCCTTTTAGCAGAATGCATAGAATTTCATGCTTACCTAGGACATTTTAAACAAAACAGTTCGACCACCTATCATATGCAAGAATTGTAGGGCTTTACAAGGGAAATAAGCAATTGATTTAAACAAACAAAAAATCTAAAGTAACTAAGATATCATTATCCAGTTCCCTGTGAGATGTAGTTGTTTCTGGCAAATTTCATGAAAAGGAAAAGCACTTCTTTGACTTGATATATTTTCAATTCCATGCTTTTTTTTTTTTTTTTTTAAATTTAAAATATGCTGTATTAAGAATGATGTAATCTTGATGTAGGAAATAATTACATAAATGCTGTATACTTTAATTACTACCTATTTTATTAGAGCAGTAAAGGTGTCAAATAAATCTTTTTCTACCTAGGAAAAAGAATTCCACTGGTTAGGGGAATGCTATGCTTCAGGATTACTTTTTTACATACTTAAGTTCATCAGTTCCAGAGTGGAACTATATAAGAGGATTGTATGTGAAGATGCATCAGGTTCCTGCTGGTGTCAGGTCATCCCTGCACTGAGTATGACTGTCAAGATGCTGGAACTGCAACTGTGAAGTTCTAACAGCCCCAAATTTGCATATGTAGGATTATTTTTCTCAACCCTTTCTTCTGTTACAAACATGCAAGCTATATTGTTAAAACCAGAGTTGTTATTCCTCAGTTTTTTTTTCAGTGTGTTATACCATACATTGCCAATGTAGTGCCTGACACCTGCATATAATAATTTCAAGCATGAAGATACATGTTAGCATTCATTAATTTTAACTAACCTGAAATACGACTTCATCATCTGGTCTATAATAGTACTATCTAGTACTTATGTGCTGCTTTTCTTTTCTGAAAGGCTGTACACACAGGATAATTTGACTGTCAACATGTACAAACTAAGTAATATAGAAATCTCAATGGATTCTGTTTATATTATAAATTATTCTTATCCATGGAAGGCTAGAAAATTTTTTTTTCTGCTATTTTGACAACTGAGAAATAGATTTTACCACTGAATATACCAGAAGATAAATTGCCTACAGTAGCCATAAACTTAGATTCAAATAGTGGAGAGATAGAGAAGAACGGATCGGTACAGGACTTAAAATAGCAAACAACAGTGAAAAACACTAGTTTATTCTCAAAGTCAGTTTAAGAACTACACACCGTGATGCTTTTAACAATTTGGGAAACAGCTAATAAGTTTACTACATGTCACAGTTGGGAAAGACAGTCTATATATACAGCCTTAATACTTTTAATATGAATTTATCCTTCTCTTCAGGAGTGATTTGCTGTTGGACTTTCAGTTTTTTACAAATCTGCATTGAGATTGGTATCCATACCTGTTATCTTATACCCCTGGTCATAACAAATAATTTTTTCTTTTTCTTCTTTCTTTTCCTTTTTCCTTTTTTCTTTCCCCGTCTCCTGTATTTTAAGTGATATGTTCAGAGCTATTCCCACTTGTAATGAACACCAGACTTTTTGCAGGAACTATTACTGCATTAACAGCAATGCTTGCCTAGCAATATTCCCCAACTCTTTTTCTAAAAAATTTCATAGACTTTGTTTTGTATTTGATATATCAGATTGATTGTGTTGTTGAATGCAGCCTTATGCTTAAAACTGTTAAGTGCATAGATCTACCTCCCTAGACAATGATCACAATTAGAGCTAGAAGGTTGTTAATCACTATTTAGTCTTTGCCATTTCAAAATTGGACAAGTTCTGTAGTGCTAAAAATACTGCACAGCTCTGAGTGTGAAGGTCTAAATTTGAGTTATCACATGCATGCTGCAGAAGGCTGTATTTCTGCTACTAAACCTCTTCCTGCCTCTCTACATTCTCTCACATAAGGGTTATTCACACCATGTACTTCAGGCACCAAATTTAGATGCGATTTAGAGGTCAATGTTAGATCCTAAATTCCCAACAAAGTCAATGGAACTATGCAGACTCCTCCAGAGAGCAATTCAGGAAAGGTAAATTCTTAAAATTTAAAGCTAGATGATGTGAATGTTACTGGTTGTGTATTACTAAATTTCAAGGACAGTATGAATGAGATTTAATTCAGAGATGCCTTAGCACTTGCCTAAAGACCATGAAAATCAGGAGGCAAACACCAAGGGAGATCTGAATGAGCCTTTCAGTTTCAAAGGAATGATAATTAATCAGAGATGCTTTTTACCTACACTGTACCTGCATGAATGTAATTCAGGACAGCTTTACATGAGAATAGATATAACTTTGTTACCCGCTGGTCTGTGTAGAATCAATTCATGATTTCAGGACAGATGAGTACACTAATTTCTGTATCTTGTGAAAGGGTTTGTCACATCCTTACCATTTGTCTCAAAAGAAAGCTGTGACCAATAACTGCAGTTAATGAGTCCAAGGCTAAATATAAGACCTAAGTCTTCAGGTAGTTAGTATTATATGTATTTTTTCTTAGCTATATAAGGACAAATATGAATTGTTAGGCATTATTTTTTTTAATGATTCAATTACACAGCTAATATTTCATAATTCTCCTTTTAAAAACAAAAAAATTGCACCTATAAATCACAAAACGTGTGCATGCTTTGTGTGTGTGAGTAACCATGCATACATGTAAAATGTAGATAAAATTGAAAGCATTTCAGAGTTTGCTTAACTCTATCCCTGGCATTGGTGGCATTTGATCATGAACTAAAGCATTTTTCTGAACAGGTATTTTTTCCTGGCATTTTATGACTTTCTGGTGCAGAAGCATGTACAAAGAAGTCAAGGACATATCTTAAAATCTAAATGTAAATGTAGTCTACTCCATTCAATTTTCAGCTTAAAAAAAAAAAATCCATATCTTACGTAATAAGATAAATAATTACCTACACTTGTCAGTGTGAAAACATGCAGCTGCTCACTGTGCTTGTGTAAAAATATCTGATCCTGATAACTCATAGGTAAACTGCAGTGTGATATTGTGATATTGGCTTATATTTCAAATTCTTATTAAAATAAAATAGAATTATCTTTCTTTTGCTTTCTAAGTGTTTTAGAATGAAACTACTGAACCAACCTTGAATGGACAAGGGAAAGCGTAGAGTCTTGCATCTGGGTAGGAACAACCCCAGGTTCCAGTATAAGTTGGGGAATGACCTATTAGAGAGCAGTGTAGGGGACAGGGACCTGGAGATCCTGGTGGACAGCAGGATGACCATGAGCCAGCACTGTGCCCTTGTGGCCAGGAGGCCAATGGTATCCTGGGGTGTATTAGAAGGGAGGTGGTTAGTAGGTCGAGAGAGGTTCTCCTTCCCCCCTACTCTGCCCTGGTGAGACCACTTCTGGAATACTGTGTCCAGTTCTGGGCCTCTCAGTTCAAGAAGGACAGGGAACTGTTGGAGAGAGTCCAGCGCAGGGCAACGAAGATGATTAAGGGAGTGGAGCATTTCCCTTATGAGGAAAGGCTGAGGGAGCTGGGTCTCTTTAGCTTGGAGAAGAGGAGACTGAGGGGTGACCTCATTAATGTTTACAGGTATATAAAGGGTGAGTATCATGAGGATGGAGCCAGGCTCTTCTCAGTGACAACCAATGGTAGGACAAGGGGTAATGGGTTCAAATTGGAACACAAAAGGTTCCACTTAAATTTGAGAACAAGCTTCTTCTCAGTGAGGCAGACAGAGCACTGGAACAGGCTGCCCAGGGAGGTTGTGGGGTCTCCTGCTCTGGAGACATTCAAAACCCTCCTAGACGCCTTCCTGTGTAACCTCATCTAGGTGTTCCTGCTCTGGCAGGGGGATTGGACTAGATGATCTTTTGAGGTCCCTTCCAATCCCTAACATTCTGTGATTCTGTGATTCTGTGTGAATGATCTGCTCAGTTTCCATAATTCTTGAGAGCACATTTGATTAAATTATTGATTCATTTCTTGAGTTGCTGGAATATTTATTAGAATGTAAATGAGTCAAAATTTCCAGAAAAAAATATCATTAAATCCACTAACTGGAATGATCTGTAAATGAAATGACTCACAAGTCCAGCAATGTGCTAAAGAGAACACACATAATGATTGGTATTTTGCATTATGCCAGTTAGCAGATCTCAGCTATCTTTCTTCTTGAAATTTCCCATGGTTCCCTGTGTTTGACTTCAGTGCATCCACTGCTTTTCATTTTTTCACTATTTGGTTCTAGAAAATTTTTAAAATAAAATGTATTCTATTCTTTTTTTTTTTTTTTAATATAAATACAGCTTCTCTTTTCCCATTTTACCTCTGTTTCATGTACTTCCTTTCCCAAAATCTGTGATTACCCCAATTGCCTGAATGACAGTTTTCAGAATTGTTTTCTTTAGGAGAAGAAATTCTGATTAAAACTGAGATATGCCTCTACTCCAATACATGGTTCATCTAGACCATAGATTAGCCAGACCATGAACTTGTTGCTCCTAGGAATACAGCTGGGGGGTAGAGATGATATAGCAGTGGAGGGAATCAGTTAAGGAACTACTCAAATAAACTGAACTAATATCTATTATTTGACTGGATAAGTCTAAGGTGATGGCATATGTCTTGTGAGACCACTTTCTAGCATTCATGAAAGCTGGGAACAACCGCAAATACTGGGGAAAAAAAAAAAAATCCAAATAAGGCAAGAGACTACCTATTTCACCTCAGCCCCTGGAAAAAAATAGGGAGTAAATATTACTAAGTCGATTTCCAGGCACAGGCCGAAAACAAGATAACTGGGAACAGACAGGATGGAACAGTCAAAAGAAAACCTAAATAATCTTACTGCCTTTTCCAATTACTGTCTGATTGGATGTAGATTTCAGTAGATTTCTTCACTTTGTGTTGTAGCAAAACTTCTGTCTTCCATAGTACCCTTGTAGCCAAACTGAGAAGAACGAGACTGGGTAGAGGGACTACAAAATCGGTGGAAAACTAATTGAACCAACAAACTCTGGGGGTAGTGTTTCATGATTCAAAGTATGACTAGTAGCCAATGGATACTGAGGATGAATATTGAAGTCAGTGTTATCCAGCCTCTGTCACTGACTTGGAAAACCATTTGAGGTGCAGGCTCATTTCAGCGAGTTTGAGTATGACACCACATGATGGGAGAACAGCTGATATACTGTACTGCAGTACTGCTGGACAGAGGGACCTTGATTGTTTGGAGGAATGGCCCAACAGGAAGCTCATAAAGTTCAACAAATACAGAATCCTGCACTCTTCATAGAATAATGTCATTCATGAGTACCAGCTTGGAACTGACTAGGTAGAAGGCAGCATTAAAGAAAGCAATCCAGGTGATCTAGTAAAGAGGTTGAACGAGAGTTAAACTTATGGTCTTGCAGAAAAGAAGATGGCAGACTGGATTTTATAACCAGCAGTGTAGTCAGTGGGTCACAGTTATTATTTCCTCTTCAGCACTCATGTGGAAGACTGTGTCTAGTTTTTATGTCTTCCACCATACAGGAGAGATATTGGAAACTGAAGCAAGCCTGGGTGAAGGGCCCATTAAGGAGTTAGGAGTTGGAGCATGTGTTACACAAGGAGAGGCTGAGCAAGGCTGGAAGAGAGAAAATGATAAAGAGGATAATATTACTAATTGGATTGAGAACAATAAATTATTCCATCAGATATTTCAAGGAGCAAAATGTGTTTTCAACGCCCTTGTTACCCTCTGTTGCCATATGCCCTCTCAGGGGAAGAGTAACTGTATAAGAAGCTGAGTGTGAAAAGCTTAAATTAATACTTCCACAAATTTACAATATCACATTGTCTCCTTAAAGGCAATAGCAATCCCACAATTATTATAAGAATCCTATATGTATGAAAAAAGTAATTGTGGCATGTGTTTTACCTTTCTAGAGTTTTAGAATTGCCATTAAATGTAAAATATACTGTCTAACATTATTAAAATGGCTTTAGTAGGAAGGAGTTTTAATCCTAAAGAAGCTAAATTACAAAAAAAGCCTGCAGTTGATGAATACAGCCTGTGAGAAAGAGAACATCACAACACCTTCATTATAGCAGTGGTCATGAGCCTTAGGTCCCAGTCCTCACATCTCAAAATGAAGACTTAGCATAATTTGAGATGAAGTTATTGTGAGTTGTAATTAATCAGTGTCACCAAAAAAGATGAACTTTTTTTTCTCCTCTTTAACCAGTAAAAAGAAATCTCTTCCTACTCAGCAACCCTGTTTTCAAATGGAATAAAGAATCCAGAGAGGATAAAATCATTACTTGGCTTCCTTAGTGCCAGGAGTGCTACTACCCTGAAGTAATTTGTTCTACATTGTTTAACAGCATCTGATATAACTAAGGAGGAAACAGTGATGTTAGATGTTCCTTCCTTTGCATGCCTTCATCCATCTGGAAAAGGTGGATATTTCGAAGTGTATTGACCAAACTGGAAAGCAAGATAAAGAAGAGTTTATCATTTAATTACAGTCTACTGATACCTGAAGACCTGCTAATGAGAAAACAGTTAGGTTTTGGTTACATGTAATAAAAAAGGCTGTGTGTTTGTTGTAAGAAAATAACAACACCAGGACATACAAACAAGCATGAAACTTGATAATCTCTCCTGTTAAATCGTTAGAACAACACCTGGACATGTTTTTGGCCAAGATGCTCCAAAAGAATTTCCAAGAACAGTTCAAGTTAACTTTAACCAGTACTGATCCTGGTAGGCAACTTGCCAGCAGCTGTGTGGGTCTACAGGGCAAGAGATTTTCATTTTATGGATGTAGACTGCTCTGTTCTGCTTGGCCTTTGCCAGAGAATGGTTCCAACTATGTTTAATTTGTTAGCAGAGATCTACTTACAAAGTCCAAGGCAAATCATGAATTAGAGAAATCAGAACTCTGTGAGGAAATAATAGTATGGATTTGAGAGTTAAAGACCTTTTAATTCACACTTCTCTGAGGAAAAAGGCAACCTTACTAAGACAAAGGGGAAAAAAAAAAATCCATGTTAAAATTGTCAGTTTTCTAGCAATTAAACTAATGATTTGTAATTTCAGACATTTGCAAGTTACATTTTCCAGACATTCTTCTAACAAGTATGCCATTTCTGCATCAGAATCTGCAGAAACTATACATATGAAAATCAAAACTATTTCAATATCACTTCACCCTAAAAATGTAAAAAGAATGTCAAATGTAGTCTTTACACCTCAGAACTTGTTCTGTACAGTGTAGTAGTATTTGGCTCTAATATATTGTTCACTGAAAGTAAGGATAAAATTTTGTTTTGCTATCAGCATTGTTGTAAATGTTGGCAAGCTTTGTAAAAACATATGTTTTTGATGTGTTTTTCTTATATTTTAGCTGGTCATTGTGGTTCTCCAGATCCAGTTGTAAATGGTCATATTAGCGGAGACGGTTTCAGTTATCGTGATACTGTAGTCTACCAGTGTAATCCTGGCTTTCGACTTGTTGGTACATCTGTCAGAATTTGCCTACAGGATCACAAGTGGTCTGGACAAACTCCTGTTTGTGTCCGTAAGTATCATTAATTTTTTCAGTGAATTATTATTACTATTTTAAATGTAATTGAACATCAACAGTGGATTGATTGTTCAAAGGTATTTAAATGAGGTGCTCAGATCAAATATTTATTGGACTTATTTTCAGTTACAAGGGTCGTTATGATAATCTAATCTAGTTGCTAACCTAGCACAGACTGAATAGCTATATATAGTAATTTCTGATATCTGTTATTTCAGAAGCAGGATAAAATAGGCATTGAAGTGGGTTGGACAGCAGGCTGCAACTGTTTAATTTAATCTCTTTTTATGCGCCTATTTTCTGTGTCAAGTGTGGGCTCACTGAGCCGCTCCCTTAATTTTTCACCACAAATACCAAAATGCTTTGGTCTATTTTAATTGTTTGGTGGGTAAACCCAGAATACTGTTCATTTGTGCAATTTTGATGGTGACTTCCCTTTTTTCCAAGCTGGCCTCCTAATGTCTACCATGCAAACCCAGGCATGGTATTGAATTATACCACACCTATTAGAAAAAAATATTTTTTTTATACCCTTTAATAGGATTTTTTTTTCTCTTAATTCACCTGCTTTTGAAAATCTCATAAGAAATTACTGGAATTGTCGAGTATTTCCTGCTCTACTCCCTTCCTTATTTGCATAGCAGATTTTCTGGAACTTTCTTAACTACCAGTCAGTTAATCAGAGTCAAGTCTGATTTCTCTGATTTTATTTTACTACTTTATTATGTAGTTGATGTTATTATTCTTTTTCATTTTTAATACAGCTCCCATTTTTTACACATTTTTTGTTATTTTTAATGGAGAATTTATGTTGTTTATTTCAATTTTGTAATTTTGTAGGATGTCTTCTATTCAGACAATTATTTTTGTCTACACAGAGATAGTCACTGAGATGATCACATTACCTGCTCAATCCTTGTTCATCTCTTTGTTTAATTTCTGAGGAAATATATTACCCACAAGTCATTACATTTCAAAGTGTTCAGTATTTTATTTCTTAGTGGTAAAATGAAAATTTCTACCTGTGTACAGCTGCAGGGAATATCTGCCAAATGTCATTGTCCTTTTAAAATTCTATTTATGTCTTCAAGTGATTTATATTAATCACAAGAGAAATACCACCATCCAGCATCATTACTTCTAGTGGATTAATTTTACTGTGCAGTGAATACTATCCCTTCAAAAGAAAGGAGTAAAGCTGAGGGGAGGGAGGAGGAGAGAGGCTGTTTCTTTCTAAATTGACGTTATCTTTGCTGTTATGAGAAGAACCAACAGCAATTTCTGTCATTTCACATTGCCTAATACTTTCCATTACAACATGGTTTTCTTTTGCTTACGACTCTACCAGACTAAAGAGCCATAGAAGATGATTTTTTTTTTTAAGGTCAGCATTTAAACTTCAGATGATTTTCCTACTTTTATTTACTTATGAATGTATTTATTTATTTAAAAGTCTTGAATAAATGGCTCTATTATCTCCATGAAGGAAAGTGAAAACCTACTGTTTAGTAATACTAGAAATGTGCTCACCAATGTGATAATGAAATGGTCTTCTGACTGACTAGTATGCATCAGAACTAGGAATATGGCAGAGATACCATAAAGAAGTTATGGGCTGTGGCCCTGAATATTTACCATGTATTGGCCTATATTTTGTGAGATTTTAAAAGATCAGAAATAGGTTTATATTTATTAATTTGCTTTGAAAATAATTTCAGAGTTGTAAGTAGTAAACATTGTAATCTTCAAAAAAATATTATCTAAGGAAGTACACAGAGTACTGCACCCATGACTACTTTAGCTTCTTAGTTTCATGTGCAAGTCAACCTTCATCTTGCACAGTTTTTGAGAGACAGGTGTTTTTCTATCTTTTTTACTGAATAAACAGTTGGACCACACTTTAGCCAAATATTTTCTGAAAGATATTTTCACTTGTTGTTTATTGAGAGTTAACATAAAATGTGGAGTTGTCTGATTAGTTCCTTGTCAGTAACAGCACAGCAAAAATCAGGAGAGGGACTTTCTTTACCAAAATATATATGTTATGATTGATATGATATGATATGACTTTATATGATATGATATGACATGATATGAATGATGACCGAAACATAGGCTTAGTAATATAGCTGGTTACTCACACTGGATTTTTTTCTTGTCCAAGTACTATCAGTGTACAGAGGGCCATGAAGAGTTTAGAGGGCAAGCCATATGAGGAGCGGCTAAAGTCACTTGTTTTGGTTAGCCTGGAGGAGACTGAGGGGAGATCTCATTGCAGTCTACACCTTCCTCAAAAGTGGAGGAGAAGGGGCAGGCATTGATCTCTTCTCTCTGGCTACCAATGACAGGACATGAGGAAATGGCAGGAAAATATGCCAGTAGGTTGGATATTAGGGAAAGGTTCTTCACCCGGAGGGTGGTGGAACACTGGGATGGGCTCCCCAGGGAGGTGCTCATAGTGCCAAGCCTGACAGTATTCAAGAAGCATTTGAGCAATGCCATCAGAAATATGGTGTGAATTTTGGGGTTGTCATATGTAGAGAGAGGAGATGAATTCAGTGATCCTTGTGGGTCCCTTTCAAATCAGGACATTCTATGATTATATGAATACTGTCATGTCTTCTGGGTTACATATTTTCTGTGGTTAAGGTAGAAGTCTCTAGTATCTAAGAAGGGTACTATGGCAAAGACTGGAGTATATATTTGGAAGTTATATTACATTAAGTGGTTTGATGTCTTTCCAATATAAAAGGGAAATGTGTAATTTCTTAACAAATATTGATTTCAGACATGCCAAGTGCATCTATTTTCCCGTGACATATTCAGGACTAAGTGTGTGTGTGTGGATACATATGCACGTGTGTGCATGCACACATAGGGCAGTTACTTATATTAGGATAGAAGAGGGAAATTGTAATTCCCCATTTAGATGTCATAAAAACAACCATAGTAACTTTTATTTGAAATGTATTGGCTACTGACTGTGTAAAAATGTAGTGGTGATTGAAAACATGAAAATACCAAAATTACCTACATTGCTACTGTGTGAGTCCAGCTATTGCAGTGTTGAGCAGTCAACAGGTCAATAAAATGGAGCAGTGGCAGAACTAGTTGCAGAACTCTATCTGATATCTTTAGCTTCCGGAAGGTGCTAAAAAAACCAGCATCCTGTCAAGAGGGTAACTGAACAGAATTATCCTTTATTATTAGAATTTTTACAAGAGATATAAATTTTACATTGTTAAAATGTATGGCATATAATTTGTTCATGAAACTAGAGAAAATTTAAGGTTGTTTGGTTTTTGTTTTTTGTTGGTTTTGTATGCATGTGTTATGTTTGTTTTTTAATTTAGTAAGTTTAAGTAAGAATTATCTTAAAAGATTTAGTATGGTCCTGGAAATGGTTTTATTTATTGGAACTTGATCACCTATAACAGCTTAAAATTGCAACAGTTGGGCTAGAATAAAATTAATCCTGCACATGTATTAAGATTTTGTGCTTATGTTTAGAATTTCGTCTTCAAATGCTGCAAATGAGATGGTACAGAATGTATTCAAGTAGTTGAAATAGATTTATTTACAAAATTTAAAGGGATAAATAAATAAGGATGTATACAGGAAGGTGTCTTATTTAATTCCCAAAGATCATAACCTGTTGAAAATACTGTTTCAAAGGTGAATTCTCATATAAAATAAAGGAAACAAATTTAAATTATTTTCACTTGTCTTTACAATTATTATGTGTATAAAATATTTATTTGAGTATGATAAACATCACCAGCATAATGATGAAAATTTCTGTATATGTGTTAATTTTTATTTGTATTGCCAGTATCTATGCTTTTCTACTTTCTCTAAACTTTTTTAATGTATTTCCATGTGGAAAGCTAGAGCTTGTCCATAATAAGTGTACTTTGTAAGTATCATTTAAGCATAATCTAAACACATAGTACACATAATGGGAAAGAGTTACTTCCAACAATGATTTCTGTATTGCCATAAGAAAATCTGAGTAGAAGCATCACTACTTCAGAAAAGCAAATCAAGAACTTTGGAACAGGAGTGCTTCAGAACTCCTGAATACTCTGAAGCGGTTCATCGAATTAAATTTGATTTGCTGTACTACATTTTGAAGCTTGCAGAGAATTTTTTTTAATTTGCATTACTAGGAAATATAATGAACTCTTTACATTTTTTAAGGTCTAATACATACCATGTGAGTGTTCAAAATGCAAATAAATATACTTATTTACATTGCAACTTTCAACATCATGTAAAAAGTAGTTTCTAAAAGTTTTATGGGGAAAATTAATATTTTTCTCTTGGCAGTTAGGAATTCTGAATAAATATATGCATTTTTTAAATTAAATTTCTTGTATAAATACAAAATACAAATTCAGAAGCATAAAGAAAAAAAAAAAAGAACTCGAACCTGCAAGTGATTCCATGGAACAGTATCTTTCAGTTAGATGCTAGCCTGCATGTTTTTCTTTTAACAGCAATCACATGTGGACATCCTGGGAATCCAGCTCATGGAATGACTAATGGCAGTGAATTCAATTTAAATGATGTTGTAAATTTTACTTGCAACACTGGATATTTACTTCAGGGTGCTTCTCGAGCACAGTGCCGAAGCAACGGGCAGTGGAGTAGCCCTTTACCCAGCTGCCGAGGTAAGAAACTTTCTCATGCATTCTTTGCTCTTAATGATTTATTTCAGGCATGATCCTTTCTCTTGCCTTCAAAATACTGGCATATAATTCAGAAACCTAATTTTTAGGAACTTATTGCTGCCTTTGAGTTTTTTCTATATTGGAAAATGGAGTTAGGGCTGAGTATTGGAAAAACGTAGGCTTTTCAGTATTTTGCCTCAAAGTTCTCAGACTGCAATTCATAGCATTTAGTTTAGAGACATCTAAAGTGTATTTTGTATCACAAAAGTTATATTACATTAATAAATTACAGTTGGCTATCTAGCCTGAATTAGGTTCACTAGAGTACAGTTTCCATAAATGGTCCATTACTCCTGTTTAAACAGTTAGGCAGATGAATATTGATGCATCAAAACACTGTTAATTCTTCTGTATTTCCTAGCAATACTAGAGAGATGTTAATAACTTTTGTCCATATGAAACCTGACTTTTCTTTGCCCAGAAAAAAGTGATAAAGTAACATTTAATTTTGCGTGTGTGGTTGTTGTACATATCTGAAGTTGATTAGTAGTGTGCTCTGGGCAAGATGGAGATATTTGAGAGATGAGAATGAAGTGAGAGCTTCTGTTATGAAGAAACCTGTATATCAAATGTACGTATTAGGGAAGGACAAAAAGACATCATTTTAAAACACAATCCAAAATGCTCAGATTTAATGTTGTCCTTATCATGTACTTATTGAGATTCCAGTAGTGTAATTAAGATTAAAATGGAAACAAGTCTCTGAAGTTACCCTATTGTTACTCATTTCATTTGCACCAATTGTTTTTATTTATTTTCCTCAACCTTTGACTATTATTGCAGAATATAGGGATAATACCAAATCTTTGGTCTAGTCCACCACTATCTTTATCAGACCACTAAAGTCTGTTCATTGATCTATTTTTTTATGTGATATTGTGAAATGTTTTCTTCTGAATCACTGATTGAATATCTTCTAGCTGTAAAATAGATGCAAATTGTCAGAGAACTGAAAGACAGGACATGAGGTGAATCATGTAAGATATACTGAAATATCTCAAAAGCCTGGGCAAAAGTTTTTGAGATATTGTCTGTCCTTCAGAGCCCTTTTGTGAGGGCTCCAGAAAGGAATGCATTTTAATAAATCTAATTTTAAAATATTGTTTCTGGTCATATCCCCTTTGCAAGGCTGGAATTGTCTAGGTCCACTTATAACTTTTAACAACAGTAATAATTTCTAAATGTGTAAACCGAAAACAAATTAAAAATGCTTAATCTCTGGAGACAACCTTATAATTTTGACAGGTAAGGAACATACAAGGGAAAAGAACACAAAGATCAAACAATCGACCTATCAATTGATCTATCCATACATGTATGCATATATCTAGAAAAAATATATATACACACATGTATTATACTTAGGATAGATATTTGAGTGTTAAATTGGAATTGGCAAGGCTGGCAAGGTTTTTGTTCTGTGATATAATTTGGTAAAATCCTCTGAAAGGAATATCACACAATCACATAGGATCTTCCTTTAAACTGATAAACCTTTCAGATTTTCTTTGCATGGCTTCTATCACATGCCTGAATGCTGACTACAAAATTAAGAACCTGAAGATTACTTTATCAATTTAAAAAGCATGATTTTTAAAATTATCTTATCTTCCATTATCCAGATTACAAATCTGGAATTCTATTTTCCTTTCTGATTAGACAGGGCCAAGTTAGACAGCTTGTTGAAAAGTGGGTTAATACTGAAACAGATAAAATAGTTTATCCAGAAATACAATGTCTAGTAGGCTCTTCTTGAGCATTTCTTTCACTGGAAAAATGATCACTTAAATGTTAAATCATTGTAAGTATTATGCTTTCTGTGCATTGAAACTTGTCTTTAATATGCTAAAGGAAATTGTAGTTAGTGAAGTTGTGCTAACGATGCGAACACTGGGACTAAAAATGATGTAATAAGGAGTTAACTTCAGCTATTGGTAGCTTTATTATCTCCACCTGTTGATTTATTAAAAGTCATATTGTATTACAATGGTTGTTCCCAAGAATAATAATTATCCTTGGTGATTAGCTCATCATATTATATCAGAGATAGCTGATGCAATTTCAGGCTCAGTGTGTGTGGAATTAGATCTCTCATTCTCATTAAAACAATACAGAGAGGCCTATTCCCTCAGTCACTACCCTCAGAATTCGTTCAAGTGAGTTAACCAGCACAGCAATATAATTATTGAAATGGAGAAAGAGGAATTAGCAAACTGTTCCTATTTAGGCTCATGTACTTTTATTTTTTTCGTTTTATACTGTTTGCTAGACTTAATTAAACAAACTCCTCTATCTCATCTGTGAGGCATTTAAGTAAGATTTTACTTGTTGAAAAGATACACTTTTTCACATATCCTAGAGAAGCAGTCCACATCTACTCTACCTGTCAGAGGAAGTTTGCATAGTTTTACTGAAGTTCAACTCCATTTTCCAGCTAAGTTACTCAGCTATTTGCATGGAACTCAAGTACACTTACTAAAAGGAACACAAGTGAAAGAGAAAAAAAAAAAAAAAAAAAAAAAAAAAAAAGTGAAAAATAATGCAAAGACTGAGAAGATTTAAAAAATAAGAACATAAGAATTAGAAGCCTTACAGGTACTCCAACATTATTTCTAATTGTGTCTCCTGTCTACTTTAATTTTCCTTTTTTTAATTCATCACATGAATTTCAGTTTGATCCAGGCCAATTTATGATCTGAAATCTTGTTTAGGGAGGTTAGTTTTCTGAAAGTAGTGAGTATTACAGATGCAACTCTGCCAAGGTCCATTCACTTAAGAATGGCAAACTCCTATCAGAATGGAGTGGCTGTGAGTTCTCTCGGTTGAGTATCTGCAATTTTCTCTATTCTTATGAAGATGGTGTAAAGTTGGACTTTTGTCTTTCACTCTACTTCTTCACTTATTTTTTTTCCTTCATTTAGTATTTCTTTCTCTCTAGAAATAGGTATTTTTCAGTGACTGTCTTGTATCTCTTCCATCATGAACTGTGAGGATTCACCTAATCTTGTCACCTGTTGCTTGTCTGTTGCCCCACTGTAGGTCTGTATTACAAAGCATAGAGTTCTTTAGGAACTGTAATCAATAAAGATTTAACTGTTATTGAAATCAATGTGACGTAAGTATTTGTGTAATTACAGCTTGCAATAGTGATCAGTATAGGGAATGGATAATTAATTGTTTTCCTACACTGAAATATTTGTTAGTGTATGATTTGGGATAATGTAATTTCAGGTTAGAAGAAGGAGCTAAATTTTTTTCTGCTATGTATATCATCAAGAATTTTATTCAAAATAAGATGAAAACTGTAAGTTTTATTCAAATGTCACCACTTTTACTCATCTGAGAAATTACAAAAATTACAATGTAGAAGAAGTTAACCAGCAAAGCTGACTCTCAGAGCCTTGGCTGAACATAAGAAATTCACAATTAATGGGAGAAAGAGAAACTTGGTCAGACTAATACAGAAGTCTTGAGGCCTGATCAACCTTGAAGTCCAGGTTGACATTTAAAGTGTTTGAAAAAGAGATACGTCATTAAGTTTACAGTTTCTCTATATCCAAAGTGATCAACCTTAAAATCCATGCTGATATTTAAACTGGTTGAAAAACACATACTTCATAAAGTTTGCAGTTTCTCTAAGAAATCCTACTTTTGGGTTCTGTTGAGAAACATACTATCCGAAGTAACAGTACCTTGTAAATATATTTGTGCACCAGAAGTTATTTAGTTGTAGTGCAAAGAGAATAGTCAATATCCAGTTCAGTTTAAGCATATCAGTATTAGAGTAGTTCTGTACCATTGACCTATTACATGAATCTCTGATCTATACATTTTGAAGATCTTATTTCAGTTATATTAAATATTAAAATATTGTATTAATTGCCTTGGTAATTTGTATTGTTTCTTATTTGGTTAATGTGGTGCATTGGCCTTCCTTCCTTCCTTCCTTCCTTCCTTCCTTCCTTCCTTCCTTCCTTCCTTCCTTCCCTCCCTCCCTCCCTCCCTCCCTCCCTCCTTCCTTCCTTCCTTCCTCCCTCCCTCCCTCCCTCCTTCCTTCCTTCCTTCCTTCCTTCCTTCCTTCCTTCCTTCCTTCCTTCCTTCCTTCCTTCCTTCCTTCCTTCCTTCCTTCCTTCCTTCCTTCCTTCCTTCCTTCCTCTTTTCCTCTTTTCTAGTGTGGGCTTTCCACAGGCTGCAGTTCCTTCAGGAATTTCTGTCTGCTCTGGTGTGGGTCCTCCATTGGCTGCAGAGAATATCTGCTCCCTCAGGCACCACCTTCTCCTCTAACATCTGTGTTCCCTCTGTTGTTTCTCAGTATTTTTTTAATGACCTCCTCCTTTCTCTGTGGTGTTTTCTGCCCTTTCCTAAATATATATTCACAGAAAGACAAACCTCCCTCATTAATTCAGCTGTGATTTGAGGAGAAACTGAAAGTGGGCGTTGTTCAGCCTAGAGAAGAGAAGGTTCAGGGGAATCTTACCAATGCTTATCTCAGAGAGGGTGTAAAAAAAGATGGTCAGACTTCTCATTGGTGTCCATTGAAAGGACAAGAGGCAAGGGACACAAACTGAAATGCAAGAACAAGCTTTTTCACTGTGAAGATGATAAAACACCTAAACAGATTGCACAGAGAGGCTGTGGAGTCTCCATTCTTACCTGACTTGCCAAAGCCCTGGGCAAACTGCTTTAGCTGTCCCTTTCAAGTTCAACTGTTCTGTGATTCTGTATAACTAGATACTTCAATATATGTCTCAAGAATCTTACTGAGGTGGTATGTGGTATCTCCAGACCTATTTTTCTGCTTATCCTACTTTTTTAGGCTACTACATAACACAGAAGTAACAAAAATAAGCAGATTGCAAGTTTTTAAAGTTAAGACACAGTCTGACAGACTAAAGTAACAGGGAAACATTATAAGACAGTAACCTGGGTCATCTGATCTAGAGTAGCTGGATGGGCAACTAAGGCAACTTCTTAACCCTCTGCGTGACACTCCAGCACCCAAGAAACACTTGAAGATACATATAAGTACAGAGGATACAACTATGTTCCCCAAACTAGATGAATGCAGAACAAGAGGAAACTTCAGTGTGCAAAAATTTATTCCATATAACAACTAACAATTGTAAGAGATTATCTGAATCCTGAGGTCCTGAAACCCTGCTGTTTCTAGCCTACAAGAATCAAAGCTTATACTGAACTTTACACTGTTAACCCTAGCCTAGAATTTTTCATATATTCCTGTGTAAATATTCTGTCTTAAAATGAATAGCTGGAATTTTCTAGAAAAGAACATGCTATGTACTGCTACTCACAATGTAGGAATTCACTGTGAAACAAAAACTTTTGGTATCCCTTCAAAAGAACGAAAAGAGAAATACAGAGTGGTCTGGTTCAAACCTCCATACCAGCCAGGCATGTTCCCACAGACCCCTTCTCTGGTGCCTCTACCTAGTTTAATTCTACTTGTCTATCTGGTCAAAGTAGTCTTCTGTACTCTAAGCTGCCTCCCTGTAACTTCATAGCATAATTACATTTATATCAGCTCACTGAGAGAAGAATTTGATATACTATTTAAGATTTTTACTTCAGTAAATACCATATATTTTGCACCACATGCTGTAAAAATTGCTCTGACAGATTTTTATTATAATTACGCTTTTATTTCTAATTTGATACAACTTGGATTAAAGGATACATCTGCATATTTTAAAATGACTAGAGTTTATTTTTGTCAAAAAGGCTTAGAATAAATCTTTACATTATTTACAAGAAAGAAGAGCAAAAAGTATTTTGGTGAGATTTAAGAAATAATAAAGTGCATTTCAACGATGAAATCAAGCTGAAATGTTAATTTTGCATCCACAATTTAAAAAAAACCCTCTAAATTCTACTAACTAAATGGTTTGTATCAAATTTACTTTTAATGAAATGATTGCAACTTAACTAAAGCAAATAATAGCGCTTCTTTGGCATGTATCTTTCCTTCTAAAATAATCTTTTATCGAATGGGTCAAAAACATTTGTATTAAAGATCACTGTTTATGATGAATTATGAATTTGTGTAAAAATCAAGTAAATATTCCAGCTCCTTAAATATACTGCTGTGAAGGGATTAATGTTACTGGCAAACCTGTGTCATTGATTCAACAGAGATTTTGCGTATAATCTTTCTTTCAAACCTTGGATGACTTCACTTGCATCAATAATAAACTTGGCTTCACTTCACTGAGAATCTACATGCAAACTATAGATTACTACTTGAAGACATTGCAAAATATTTATTATTTTTATTTATTTTAATTTCATTTTGCAACTGAGCTACTGTGTATGCATGGGAAACCTTGATATTTTTGGAAAACGAAGCTGTACCATTCTCAGGCATTCTTTTTTCAATGATACATTGCTTTTATCTGTTGTGTCAGTAGTAGATTAACAAATAAGTCACTGGCAGAAAAATCACCAAAGAAATTATATGAAGTTTTTGCCTGACCAAATTAGGGCATAGAAAAGATCAAGTGTGCTGCTCTAGAGTGATATGATAAAAATTCGTATGAAACAAAATATCAATATGTTTATATATCCTAAATGCACTGAAAGCACAGAACTTTGCAATGATATTTCCCCCCTACTCCAGAATGCCATAATTCTGAAAATTTAATAATGACTTAACCTATCCTGGCAAACTGTTTTGGCACCCCAAGTAAAGTCTTTAATCCCTTAAAACGAACACATTTTTTAATACTGGATTTTAGATTTATCTTGTGAGGTAACATAATCATTAAAACACTTATATCTTGGAAAAACTCATGCTCCTACTCTGTCACAAGTGAAAAAAATGGCTTGTTGTGAATTAGGGATACTTCGGGAGATTTAAAAACCGCAACTTTTTAATTGAAACAATAATATTTATCTTAAATTTGTATTTTATCATCTATATACATGTTTTAAGATTTGTAATAGTCTTTTCTGAAATGTTGAGATCACTGAACTAAGATTTCAAAATCATAATTTGTGGGACAGCACATTTTCAACTCTACATGGACTCTCTGTATTTCTTTGATAAAAAGAACATGTCAAGAAGTCTATTTACTTGCCTTCAAACTGCAAACAAATGACGTCAGAAAAATTCCAATAGCCAAATGCCTATTCTCTTCAGCAAACCTGACTTGGTGCAGCTCGAGTGTCCTACCTCAGAACTGCCTATGAAAATATCTAATCCTAAAACAAACATGTTCAGTATGGACTTTTTTCCCTTTCCATTTTGTCTTTGGAAGTACAGAAAACCAACCTCTACACTTGCTTCTTTTCATAGTAAGTCTTCACCACAAAAATGAGAACTGAATCAAATGGTCTAATCAGGGCTCTGCACTCCTGAATGCACTGCAGGTCATTTTTCCATATATTATGCTTCAGGTAAGAACTGCTGTATGAAACATCACAACCACATCTTCTAGAAAGCAAGTATTTGCAAGAAGAAGATTTTCTGACTCTTTTTTCTTTACTTTGGCATTGGATAAACTGTCCTATCACTTGCTGCCAGTTCATAACACAGTGTCAGATGCATAATCTATGTCAGAAAAAGTGTACATCCTTTGCTCCTGTTCCCTTCAGAATCCATTGTATATTCTTATAAATAAGACTTAGGAGATTTTGCCTTTTTTTTTTTTTTTTTTTTTTTTTTTTTTTTAACTGGGAAGATATGTTTGGTAAAGTTGCTAAGCTCTTAATAGCTTATGTTCTCCAGTCAGTGTCAGTAAGTCCAAGCTATTTGTTAGTAATAAAGAATTCAGGTCTTTGTTCATTTATCCTGGTTTTGTACTGAATTTTTAATTTGAAAGATTTTTCTTCATTTATTTCATTATTGATCGATTTTTAAAGCTCAGTTCAACTTTTTGTCTCATTGAGGATCTGATATCTACAAGGAAATATTGATTTTGTCGTGTTTTCTTTAGTGGATGTATCATTTGAACCAGTGGTAATATGTTCCACTCCTCCACTGACAAGAAAAATGACCTTTCTGATGACAGCTGATAGAAGAGTGGGAGAGATTGAGACTTATGACCATTTCATCTAAAACAACTCTGAATTTAAATGTTTTTCCATCTATGTTGGCATCATGGAGTCACATAAGCTGAGAATTTTTTTTTTTTCCCCAAAGTCAAACACCTTTGAGATTTTTGTATACTTTGAATGTTAGATTATATCTAACCTGTTTATGATAGCATGTTGATCCTTCAGAAGGACAATTAGAGCTTGACTAAGTTTCCTAAATACAGAGGTGGCATACAGTTTCTGAGATATTTACCTTAAACTGACAGAGATGTGCTTCTCTGAAGTGGCATCTACCTGGAGATCAGGCAAAGACATCTCAAAAGGTAGCAGAATCATCTTTTGGGACAACTGAGTAGATCTCCTCTCCCATGTGAAAAAAAAAAAAACAACAACAACAACAACATCAACAACCAAAAAACAGTGGTCTGATTAAGAAAAAACTAAAGAAAAAGACTTTAAGACATGACTCTGTTGTTTGTACTATTATGAAGTTATTGTGTTGATACTACTTGTACACAGATGCCCACAAATGTGTTTGCGTACAAACAATACATATAGAGAACAATGACAGGAAAATACTTTATCTTTCTGATCTATCTGCTGGTGTTAATGGCTGAGTTTATGCTGGTGATGGAATAGGAAGAAGAGATTTCATACATATTTCATACATATCCAAAGCAAGTGTTGTTGGACCAACTCAGTTTAAAGCTTAAAAAAATAACTGCAAGCTCATGAAATTTCTTCTACCATACTCTCTATTTTTTATTTTAGTATAGAGTTAGTTAGTTAATCAGAGAACTCAGTAGAAATTTTCCAAGAAAAACAAGACTGCATTTTTGTAACAATGGAAGAATACTTGGCATATTTATATCAATGGCAAATATTTTGGAATGCAATTAAAAGTGAAGTTTGGTTTAGCTTTTCATCTTGCAAGCAAAAAAGAACATGAGCTATATGCTTAAGTGAATCTACTAACCTTAGTTAAGGTCTTGTACATACTGAGATATTATATAGTGTTAATTTGTTCTATTTCCAACAATATTTATACTGCATTAATTACAGTGAAAATTTCCTTGTTGTTGTTGACTTTGAACTGAACTTTACTAAAATTCCATAGACTGCCCATTTTGTAATTGTGCTTTCATGAACAGTCCTCTTTTTTTACAGACAGCATTTCTTAGAACTTGTGATAAAGTCAGAATATATTCTGTACCCTTATTCACTCTGAGCTCGTCACTATACTTGTTCTAGATACCAACACTAATGCAATACTATTCAAATATAAAAGTTTTAAAACACTGTTTATTGGATACAAAAGTTTGAAAGAGAAGATTAACATTGTTTCTGACAAGGAAAATAGAAAAAGGGAGAAAATGAGAACAAAAAATGAAATACTGTGAATTATTTACTTTTTGATGATGATTCAACTTTTTAACAGAAAACTGCCTAAAGGACTCTGGCACGGTCTTTTCATTTCTTTGTCCTCAAGGGTTTAAATCTACTCAGTGTGAAGTTCTAAAGTCATCAGGGCAGACTTGAAGTATTCTTCTCCTTTTCTCAACAGACTAAATTGAGAGTGCCAAAATTCATTTCCCATGTAACCCTTGACAGCTGTCATTGAGAGAAAGCAATCTCCATCTGCTCTCGCCATGATTTACAACTGAGTCTCCAGGGTGAAAGGCAATCAGGGAAACTACTGCTTTAGTTCTGTATACTGGCCAAGACAAATTCTTTTCTGAAGTGCTCCTTATTGCAGCCCTTCTTAGCAACAGCACATTCATGAATACATATATTTAAAAGTATATAGCTGATGCTAAATGGAACTACACACATAATTTTGTTAACTTTTTAGCTTAAAGGATAATATTCTTTTGCATAATTATTTGGTAAGGCTTCATATGTGATGCAATAATTTTGTTGCACAGAGCACATGCTTAAATTATGCATTCAGTGACTATTCAGTATTTTATTCATCACTGAATCGGCTAAACAGATACTACTGGTACAAGAATGAGAACACTGCATCACAGAGACAAATTGATACTTTGGGACTATGATATATTGCTTGAACATTCCATATTAGTGGTCTGTATGAAGAATTAAGTTTTCTATTCTCTCTATTGCATTTCAGAGATAATTCATTCAGAATTGCTTTTGGGGAGATTTAGGGCAACATATCCTCATGAAACAAAGTTATTTTTTTTCTTAATTTCTAAGACTGGCTTTTCAGAAACTAACTTGGCATTCTCACCAATTAAATCAGTTTCAGTTTTAAGCAGGTATATTTTTTTTGTTTCATTTTCATAATCACAACTGTATTTTAAAAAAGGAGAGCTGTTTTGAATGCCTGTTAAAAATTAAACCTAGGGAAAGACTTGAATAATCCATAGAATGGGAAAAATTTTGGAAAATAATTGTATTAATGAATGTGTAAAACCTTAAATAAATGTGAGAATTTTGCAATATGATCCAGATTTTTCTTCTATTTAAATAGAATATTCAAAATTAAAATCAGAATAATTTTACAAATAGTTCCAATCTTCTTTTTCAACTAAGCCAGTGTGTATTTGACTGCAATAACAATGATTTACACTAAACTGCAGTGGAAAAAATATATTTCCTTTCTTTTAAACAAATTCTGAAATGTCATTTCACTGTTTATTTTACTACTTTTAGCTTTAACAGTATTTTTATCTCTGCAGTACTTCAGTGTTTATTTTTAAATAAAACAGTTTATCACTTTGATCTAGAAGCAAAATAAATATTCAATATTATTGTTAAAGAAATAGTACTTTCTGATATTCTGGAGTTCTCTTAACTCCCGAATCAGATTTCCACGCGACTGATAGTCCATGAAGCCATGGCAATTTGTCTGCATTTTTGTGCCAGAAGGCCTTTTTGTTTTAAAGGTTTGTGCCTAATATCCTCCTCGTTCCAGCAAAAGAGAGTACCAGGGCACCTGCTGCATTTCTGACCATCACCCAGAACTTCAGGCAAGGCATTACTTTTCCCTCCAGAGCAGCTCTATCTCGGAGGCACTGTGTGAACGTAGCAAGCAGTACTCTTCACAATAAAGCAGTTGCAGAACATTCATTCTGTCTTAATGTAGACTATTGAGAAAGCAAAACAATGACTTCTTAAAACAGCAGTGACAGACAATCTCTCACTTAGGATGCGATAAGCATAAAGTCTCAGCTCTCCATTAGCCTGAAGATCATCAAAGTTACTGTTTTTTAAAGAGTGTCCCGTGTTCTGGAGGTGAGTATTCTTTATTGCTCCTGTTCATTATTTTTTGATTTGAAGAGCAGAAGCTGAGATTTTTTTATGGTTAGAAGGTGTAAATGCACATATAAGCCTTTAACATAGTCCTTAGTGCCTTCAGTTACAATGAACAGATCTGATTCTAGAAACTGCTTCTAGGACTGTTTTATCCTGTTACTGTTCAATATTAAAAATATATACATATATATGGAAAGGTTCTCTATATCAGAGATAATTTACAAAAAAAGGTTTATATTTTCTTATAAATGGAAATCCATCCAACAATCAGAAGTGTGAAACTAGGGAAAAGTTCAGATTTAGAGGTAATCTTTTGATCCAAACATATTGAGCAAGCATGATGATGCTACCGTGCCCTCTTGCCAGAGCTGAAAGTAAGGTGTGCATTTAAGTTGCTTTGTATCCTAGGAGCAGTAAAAGGCAAAAAGAAGCATTATGGCTCTCTTCTAAATTCAAGTTATTGGAAACTGATAACCTCCATTCAATGGGAATTAGGTTGCGTGTGTATCTGTGTCAGTAAATACGAAGTAAGACAGACTTGAAACAGTAATGTAGATCACCAAAACAACACCTGTACACTGCTCGATGCACACATACAATATTTTTTTTTAAATTGAAAGATCTGGTAATATATAACAGCTTATGGTAATTGAAAATCAAGAAATTGTACAGTAAAACATGTTTTCTTGCAATAGTTAGTGTTTTTAAACATTGGAAACACAACAGAGAACTTCCAGTCTTGTGAGGTTGAGTCAAAGCTCTGTCTTGTGTTCATTATAATCTGATATAGCTGAACAGTATGGAACTCATCATCCTAATAGAGCACATAAATTCAGACCTCTGTTTCAAAGCTCTTATTTCAGCCAGTGAGTTAAAACAAATGTGGATAATATTAAATAGAGGCTACTAAACAGGCATCTGTACTGTGGATTTATATGAGTACAGCTAAGAGTCCTAGTTGCACCAGGATAAGATTTCTAATACAAGAAAGTATTAAATATGATCTGTAAATTCATATTAATTCATTTTTGAACTATTAGAGTCTTTTGGGGTTTTATTGCAGAGGATTTTTACAATCACACAGACAATTAACTTCCATACTTTTTTTATCTGGATAGAATTTATTTCATGAAAGAGCTATTATTCCTGGTAATCAAAATGGCTGCTAAAATAGTTAGATGTCAGTAGAGCAGAAAAGTGTTAATTTGCTGTAGTTACTTTTCAGTATGCAGTTTCATTGCAAAATGGGGTGACATAAGTCTCAGAAGACCTAAGCTCAGTGCTACACCTGTACAAATATTCCATACAACCTTGGACATCAATTTGTGATATAATGGGTCACAATACCGATAATGTGTTACTGTAAAGTTCAGGATCAAAACTGCGTTACCATATAATAGTAATTTTAGATAAATAGACAGATTGTGAAATATTCTCTTCTGTATTTGAAATTAAATCTACATGTTTGAACTATACAGTGTCTAGGCATGGGAATTTAATTGCCTCTACTAATTAAGAAGCTTCTCCAAAAAGTTTTTCATTAGGACCAAATAGCACATCCACAGGAATTGTTTGAAGCATGGTTCATGGTTTAGCATGAACAGCAGGTCCGTTCTTCATGAGCACAGTTTCCAAAAGCAGAAGCTTTACAGCATCATCTACACAGCACTACACTACATCTAATTGCCTAAAAAACAGGGTTAATTGGGATGCAGCATGCATTGCTTCTGGGAGGTGTGCTAGTTTCTCTGACAAAGAATTGCAGTGTGAGTACAGACACATGAGCTCATTTAGCTCTAGCTGAATATTTTGATAGGGCTTCATGTCAATGTGCTGTGTGTTTTAGAAACTTTCACTTGTGTCTCTGTTCTACAGTGGTAGTAGCTTGCCAGTGAAAGAATTAGACTCAGCTGACAGTAACTGGTAAGAATGGAAAAAGCAGTTACAAAGAATGAAACGGGGTTTTTTTTGTGTAATGTAAAAAGAAAAAAGCATTTTCTCTTGATGGTACTCTTAAATACAAATCCCCAGGAGCAGGAATTTTCAGAGTTGTTCTAAACAAGTACAGAGACAGGGTCTTCCATATCCAGATCTTTCACAACTTCCAAAAAGCAGTCAGATTTTAGGACTTCGCATTTTTCCCTCTTTTATGAGATAGAAAAAAAGTCAGGGAGTAAAATGATATTTGCTTCTGTCAGTTAAATCCCAGCGTAAACACTTATTTATGTAACCTGCTCATATCTGTTTTATTTATAACATTTATAAGGTTATAAAACTAAGTTTAAATAATTGTTGGTACTATGAAATATAAGCTATACTGTTATAATTTAAGTTCAATGTAACTTCTTTAGTGAATTATTTCATAGGATTCATGATAAAACAGAATGGGAATAGTTTCAGTCAGGAGACTTTGTAACTTTACTACTTCAAGAGGAAAAAGAATAAAAGAATAAAAACAGATATTTTTCTTCCGTGTGTAATTTTATCTTTAGTGTTTTAAATAACAATCAGTAGATGGCAAGTAAGTTTTCTTCATGTCAAAGAGTGTTATCCTTCTCCCCCAGGCTGCAAATATTATTTCTAAAATAATTTTTATGAAAGAAAAATTTGAATTCGTATGGGATGTTCTTTAGACCCAGATATATACTTGTATAGAATCCATTGCACGATTGAAATAATGAACATCTAATACTGTTAAGATTGTGTCTATAAAAGAGAAAGAGAAATAGAAACAATTGTAACTGTTTTTCGTGAACATTTTAGCATGTTAATATTACTTTAAAATACTGATATTTTTTAGCTGATTGTATGAAATGTTCTTTCAATGAACAAACATTTGCAAAAGCTGATTTGTTCTAGTGTATTACCTAATCAGTACATTTAATTGATATGTATAATAAAACTTAATCTTTTGAAAAAATAAGATTCAGGAATAAAAACCAGTGCATTAGTGACTCCATATATCTTACCTCTAAAAAGATAATTCTATCTGGCATTCTTCTCCATTGGTTCCTTTTTTATGAAAATTAATTTGAACTTGATGATCTACTTGAAAGGTAGATTCCTGTCATTGTTTGATGAACTGTAATTTATAAAACTAACAATATTCTAAGTGTTTTTTTATTCATACCATTTTGTTTAGAGTGAAGATGGGAGGGATAGAGGAGGCATTTATAACTTTTCAGAGAACTTTCAGGTGAATAGAGAGCAAAACTGGGAGTTTAGAGTGGAGACTTCAGTGTCTCATCATAATAATCTACCAGCAAACCATCATGTGCACTGCAGAGTATGAAACGAAGGTCTGAGGAGGGTGGATTTGCCTTATGCAAAAACTGGACAGTCATGACAAAACCCCATACCTTTTTAGGTTTTTAACTGCTATTTGAAAAATCATTTCATGCTTACCCTCACTTTCACTCCAGTATCAAATATTTGATTTTTTTCACCATTTTCCTTCTGTTCTGCACAATCATAGCAGAAAATGTTCTTGCTGATGTTGAAAGTAATTTTTCTCATGACAGGAAATTTAAAAAAATGTTCAAGTGTTATTTAAACTATATACTGGTTTGACTTTTGATTGGTTTCCTTCACGTAAAAATACAGAGAAGACCAAACCAAGCCTACCAAAAGAACGATTAAAAATTCCTTCGATTTCTCTCATATGTCCAAGACTATTACAAGAACTAGAGTAAAATCATAGTATTACTTAAAAAGCAAAAGGATCTATAAGAGACTTACTTTAGACTCAACATATCTGATATTTAAGTGAAGTAAAAACCACAAAGTATATCACATGGACTACAGTCATGAGCCGCTAGTTAAAGAACAAAAAAAAAAAAACAGTGTTACTCTTTATTTATGACATTTCTATTATGCATCAGTGATGAACACCGTTTGTCTTACAGTGGTGAACTGTTCTGATCCTGGCTTTGTGGAAAATGCAATTCGACATGGACAGCAGAATTATCCTGAAAGTTTCAAATATGGAACAAGTGTGGCATACCACTGCAAGAAGGGCTTTTATCTGTTGGGTTCATCTGCTTTGACCTGTAAAGCTAATGGCTTATGGGATAGATCACTACCAAAGTGTTTGTGTAAGTATTCATTCAGTTTTATTAACATTAAAGAGTAGTGTGTGATTTTTAGCCATCTCTTGAGGAACAAAAATGGACTTTAGGATCAACATATTGCAAATTGTACAGCTCAGTAAGAAAATATCAAGACAAACTCTCTGCAACTTAGCATTATTTAAATGGGTTTAGAGGGAACTGTGGAGCTATCATTTCAAATGTCAGAAAGTTAAGATTAATTTACCCTTTAGGTGTACCATTAAGATATCTGAGAATGGCTAAAGAAATCTAAAGTTATTATTTATATGGTATCATTTAGATTGGTAGCCTAAGACCATTAATGCCTATTGCAGATTTTTATTTTTTTTTTAAAGTATGAAGTGTCTATCTAAGAACGAATCTATGATATGTTATGTAAGAAAATTTTGCTCAAGGTGATCTTTTTATACCATTGCTTCATACTTCCTCCATCACATTTCCCTTGGAGAGGGAGGAAATCTTCTATTTCCTATAACCAATTCAGTGAGCTTCAGATCTCTACAAAATAAGAGTTTAGCTGACTTTAATTTTCTTCTGAAATATTTTTCTTCTCTGATCACTATTAATTTCCTGACATTAGATTTCTGAATTACAATGCAATTAGAGGAAATAACAAAATGGAAGTATACTTTAATTTGCAAACACATCAGATGATTTTAAAATTTTTGCTCTACAGAATTGTTTGTTTATTTAAATTATTTATTTTATGAATTTATACTTACAGATCAATCAGTTCAATAAATATAACTAGTGAATTTGTTTCTTTTTTTAACATTTGCTTTATTCCTGCTACTTTGTATCTAATATCCACGACTCAAACAGTTTTATTCTGATTTTCACAACACCGTGGGGTTTCAATATCTGTCAATAAGAACGATATTCTGAAAACTTCATTTATTTACAATTAAATAATAAAATAATGAAAAAAATACAACATTTTAAATACAAAATACATGCATAAAATTGTTCATTTGACAAGAATATTTTCCTGATGCAAGCATAAGCCTTATTTTTTGTATCTTAGAAAAAACATTTTGAAAGTCCATGGCCAAATTCTATTGATGATCCCTTCCTACTGCCAGAACTGGGGTCTCAATGTGAAGGGACATTCCTTATGCAAGGGGAAAAAGAAGATGGGGAACCTAAATCACGTAGATTACCTACCCATTTTTCCACATCAAGTGTTTTGGAAGTTTGACAACATTTACATGGCTTTTTGTTTTTAGGCAGTGCTCAAGGAAAGTAATTTTTGTCCATCCCCTCAAATAGGCATGCCTGACCTTGCTCTGGGAACTACTGTTTGAAACTGTAGGAACTTTCAAATTATTCTGGGAGGTGCCTACATTCCTCAATCTGCTACCGGTTTAGCTTACACTAATTTGCTGCTGGTGTACTCTAACACTATCTGAATCCTAAACATCACCATGACAAATTAAACATACTTTCCCGCAAGAATAAAACAGTGAAATGAATAGGCCTCTTGATGAGAAAGATTTATTTATATATTAACAGATGAAGTCAGTCAGAGTCTTTTCAAGTACTATGAAAGATATGTAATTGTCAAAGGTTATTAGTGATAATCTCTCATTTTCAAGCATTAAGATTGCTTTTGGTGGTAGGGCAAAGTACTTAGAGACACAAATGAGATAAATTTTGAACCCAAATTGGACACAAGAGTGAAAAAAATAGAAAGACACTACTTTTTTATATGCAGGGCAGTACCTATGAGTGTCATTGCTTAAAAATGAATGCTTCTTTTCCTCTTCATAAACTAGTAAAATTTCATGCTACTTGTGACAATCATCATACAGCCACATTAATGTGACCCATTTATTATTTTCTTCCAAAAACTCTGATCACCCAGTTTATCTGATTTTTTTTCTCAAACAAAATGTACACATTAACTCAGGTACAAATATGATTCGTAATTTACAAAATTATCAGTAATACATTTTCCTTTTGCTCGCTTCAGTGCAACACATTGTTGTAATACTACTACAGACTGAACTTTTAAAAATTTCTTTATACTGCCTAAACTGGATCTCGTTACTTTATAGATGTGATAAAGCTACTTAGAATTATGGTATCTGTAATACATGCACACGTTACCACATTCTTTCTTCCTTCTCAGCCTTAACAGAAGTAATGTGTATTTTTTGTAGGGAAGGACAGTGAACAATGCTTGAGGAAAGAGTGTTCTGCATATTTTCAGGGAAAGGCTAAACTAGATAGGTTAGTTTAACATGTAGTTTTTTGTTTAATCTTACAACCAACCAGTAAATCACCTATAGCAACAGCAAAATTGAAGATATGGTGGAGCTGAAATCCTAACAGAAGTTTGTGTTGTGTGGAACTAACCTCATATTTAAAGGTTATAATAGGACTTTTTTGAGCATGAAATAGCCTTATAATATTGTGTTTTTTCCTCTGTTAGCTATTTCTTGTGGACATCCTGGGGTACCTGCTAATGCAGTTCTTTCAGGAAACAAATTTACATATGGCTCCATAATTCACTATTCTTGCGCAGCGGGTCGAAAGCTTATAGGAAATTCTACTAGAGAGTGCCAAGAAGATAGCCACTGGAGTGGAACTCTCCCTCACTGTTCAGGTACTTGTACCAACCATCATCTGAATGTCACCTTTAATTACATGAATAAGGCTATTCTCATCCAAAATATACTCATATACTTTCTCATTCTCTTTATTATTAGTTTGTATCTTTACTGCTTAGCTAGATAGTATAGTTGTATACTGCAGTATATAGAAGCCACAAAATGCTATTTAAAACCTGGTGGAGTTCTGCTTAAAAAAAATGAATTTAAAACTTTATCTTCATGAACAGTGTTTTGTGTAAACAAAGGTTGTCACATAGGAAAATGTTGATTAAAATCCACCGCAGCAAAGATTACTAGTTAGCTGTCATGGAGGCATCCCAAAAATCAATTTAAACAGGTGACAAGCTCCAAAGAGACTTTATTCTGACCAGAATTGTTTTTTAAACAGGACTTCCCCTCGTGAACCCATGCTATCTGGGACCAATGACTGCATTGTCATTCAAATGTTTTTCAGTAACTCCCAGAATAACCTTCTCCATGATTTTGCCAGGCACAGAAGTGAAACTGACAGGCCTGTTATTGCCAGGGTCATTCCTGTAGCCCTTCTCGTAGACTGGGATGTTTGCCAGCTTCCAGTCATCTGGGATCTCTCTAAATTCCCAGGAGCACTGATTGTATCCAAAGTGTCTGTATCAAACTTGCTATACTGAAACCTTATGCCACATACATAATCGTACTTTGCAACTGTAGAAAATTTTAATTTCTGAAATGAAAGTTTGGTTTTCTCAACATTTTGCTGTTGTTATTCTTTTATTCATGATATTGTCCTTCATCTCAGAGATATGCCTATGATGAAAAACCTATGTAAGAAGATGAAGACTTCTACCTATGGAATTGCTTATGCATTATTTTGGAAACAACAACAAAAGCAACATAGTTTTAATAGAATTCACTCTAGATGTACAATTTAAAAGTGGAGAACAACGGATAATGTTGCTATGAACCACAAATTAGACACAGAGGGATTTAGGACAGACACAATTTTATGTCAAAATTTATAATAAATTGTTGATACTGAGACCATACTTCCTTGACCTTCTTGGGTAGCATTTCCTCTAGCAGTCACTTTATCTGATAAGGGAGTTGACTGGTTCTTCAAACATATGAGGACATGTTTGAGAGGTCTGTTTTGCAGCACTTTCTTGCTCTTTAAAAATTGTAACCAATACTTGCATGTTAACTTAAATTATGAGGAAAATTAAGAGGTATCCTTTTCATTCTTGACAGGCACAGGGTTTCAAGTACCATTTAGTATTTTCTGTGAATATATGTAATTTAAATATATATTTCAAGAAACTTGAATGTGGTTTTCTTCACTCTTACTAATATCTAATGTTTGTTATTAGACGTTATTACTAGCAGAGAAGTTGAACAATGAAATACAATGTGAAAGGCAACAGATTTGTTGAACTGAGAAAAAATGACAGGGATAGGTTCACAATAATATTTTATATTTTATTTGTATCATATTCTATGTTTAGGTCTATATAGGTTTGAGATAACAAGTAGGCTAAAAAGATGTTATTTTCCTCTTTGGCTTTGGTTTCACACCCTCGCACTGTAAGAAGAAGTGATTAATTATATCAGAAATGCAGTTAGGACTGTTATTTGCAAGAGAGTATTTTAACTACCGCTACATTTGCACACAACATCTCTGCCAATATTTCTGCTCTCCTGTGTTTTACAGGAAATAATCCTGGCTATTGTGACGATCCAGGAGTACCAGCTCATGGGTCTAGACTAGGGGATGAGTTCAAAATAAAAAGTCTGCTACGTTTCTCATGTGAAATGGGCTATCAGCTGAGAGGATCTGCAGAACGAACATGCCTGCTTAATGGCTCCTGGTCAGGTGTACAGCCTGTGTGTGAAGGTAGATATTAATACCATCAGCATTTGTGACAACATTGTATGACATTTGCTAATGACATTTTATTATTTAATTAAAAAGAAATTCTGTTCCAGAAACAAATTTTCATATTGCTCTGTAGAAATCTCAGATATATGAAGCTGAAACATAACCATTGTCTTAATGTATCACTACAAATGCCCAGAAGATACGGAGGCCAATACAGAATATCTGTTCTTTTCTTGATTCAAAAAAAAAGAAAAGGACAGGAAGATAATAGTTTTCTATGACTAACAAACCAGAGGCAAAACAGAGGCACAGATCCGTCAGAAATTTCAGAATGAGCTTTATTCTCTCCAGTGACTGTATTGGGTGGAGTGGAACAAGCAGTGAAAGCTATTCAAATCTGCAATTGGAAAAAAACAAACAAAAAAACCCAACCAACCAACCAAAGCCAGACAAACCCACAAATTCAAGTAAAATGATCATATTAACAAAGAGAAATAAGTTATAAGAATATACCTATTAAACATTTTCTTATTATTAGTAAAACTTCCTAGAGCTTTTTTAAAAATGGGCTACTGACCTACCTAGTTTTGTTTTCATTTAGTCACCTATTATGACATATTGATTTTTCTAACCTTTTCTTCACAGCTGTATCTTGTGGGAACCCTGGGACCCCAGCCAATGGTATGATAATATACACTGATGGAATATTATTCTCCAGCTCAGTCATTTATGCCTGCTGGGAAGGCTACAAAACTTCAGGGCTAACTACTAGACATTGTACTGCTAACGGGACATGGACTGGCACTGCTCCAGACTGCACAGGTCAGAAATAAACTTTATTCCTCTAAAGCTCTAAAGTAATAAGTCATCCAGCCTTCCTAATCAAAATTATTATTTTGTGCGATAAAATAACACTTTTTCTCCTGTCATCTGTCTGGTAATACATGAATACTCTATGTATCTAAAGTAGATGCCCTTTCTATACATGCTAAATGTTTTTGGAACTATCTTTTTAAGATGGATACATAGGTATTTTTTCTTTATTTGTTTACCTCATTAATGTCAATCTAGAAGACACAACACTATTCCTAAGAATATGTGTTCCTCCAAAGGTTCGCTTAGTTGTGATGGGTTTGTTTTTTTGGGTTTTGTGTGGTTTTGGGTTTCAGTGCCTTTATTTATTAAAAAAAAAAAAAAATTGTTGAAACATTCTCTGGGTAAATTAACATGGAAATGTAACTAAATTATTTAGATAAGTACTTGTGTAAAATTTGTATTTATTTTGCACATATGTTGTGGTAAAATATCAGTCAGAATAGTAACATTAATGACTACAGTAGAACAAAATCACTCTGCAATGAAGATTGTCAGAATGCTCCATGTATAGAGGATGAAAGTTCTCACAGTTCTAAATGAGATTTTGCCTAATCGGACACATTACTGTGCCAGTATTTATTGCGAGCCAAATGAGTCAGTTCTGACCAATAACCACTCTAAGGACCAAGAATCGGGCAACAGCAAGACTGGGATACTCTATCAAGGAAAGCAAGTAGGGAGTGCTGCAAGGCCAGCAGGGCCAGTGGCCTCACTGATAAGGCCAGCTTGACAGTACGTCAGCTCAGGGATACAACAACAACAAAAAGAGATATTTCATAACTTTGCTGGAATTGCATTGTATCATCAACATGAGGTGTAATGTGACAAAGATTTCAGTATAAAGGAAGGAAAAAAATCCTATCAGAACTACGACCAACATAACAGTCTGAAGTAGTATTAGAGTGTACCAGCTTAACCTAGTGTATTTAAAGAACACTATATTTGGCCCATGCTATTGCAATGCCTCAAAATTATGACCTTTTAGTTAAAAATTAAAGATTATGTTTTTGATTTTGTGTGAAATATATTGATCAAAAATTGTCTTGTTTTGTATACTAAGGAGAAAGGACATTAGTTCGATGTTTCATTACAAGTTTATTGAAAAAATGCCCTTTTTTTTTTCTTTTCCTCATTAGTGATCAGCTGTGGAGATCCGGGTGCATTAGCAAATGGCATTCAGTTTGGAAGTGATTTTACCTTTAATAAGACAGTCAGCTACCAGTGCAATCCAGGATACCTGATGGAGCCTCCCAGCTCATCTACCATGCGTTGTACAAAAGACAGCACATGGAACCAGAGTAAACCAATTTGCAAAGGTGTGCTTTCAAACTTGAATATTTTACAAATATTGTTTTGATACTATATGTGAAATTCACTGATCAGAGCATTATTTATATATTAAAAAAAAAGTCAAAACATTCTCTGGGAAAATTAACATTGAAATTTAACTGAATTGTTTAAATAAATACTTGTGTAAAATTTGTATTTATTTTGCACATATGCTGTGATAAAATATCAGTCAGAATAGCAACATTAATGACTACAGTAGAACAAAATCACTCTGCAGTGAAGATTGTCAGAATGCTCCATATAAAATGCTAGGAATGAAGTACTCATTTTCTTTTTTGGGCCCTTTTATCTTGGATTAGATGGCCAAAATTCTGTGAAGGGATTTTGCAAATCAAACTTTCTATAAAAGATTCCCTTTTTGCAGCAGTGAAGTCATCATAAATAGCCAAAACAGGTGCTTCACAAATACCTAATTACAAGTACTAACATAAAGGTCATAACGGAGATAAGACTGAAAGGCAAATGAGGCAGCCTGGTCAAAATTGTTAGCACTACTACAACAGCTCAGAGACTAAATTTAAAAACATCTTCTGCTTATGAAAGGCCTAGACTGCCAACTCACCTAGCACCTCTTTAAAGTGATGCCTAAGTCTAACCTACTAATTAAATTTTGTCATATAGATTTGACAGACTACCTTTTCTGTTGTAAAAACACCAAGTGATTTTATGGTAGTCCTCTTTGCTGAAAGAACTGAGGTGTAAATGTAATCTGGGTCATTCCAGGTGTTGGGCACACTTAGAGAAGCTGGAAAAAAATCAGAATACTTTTAAAGAGTCTTAGCCACTAATTACCAGTAAAGTCAACGTCCGTTGTGTGCTGAAAGCCTTAGAAAATGAGCAGATGAATGAATAAAGTTGTATTAAAGGCTTTAAGTAGCACTGCAAATATAGTTTAAAATAAAATGAAAACATTTAGATTCATAGAATCATAGAAACGTATTTATTGAAATAAATAATATTTACTGAAAACTTTCCTCTAGTTCAGTAGTCTGTTGCCAACAATGATCAGTAATGAATATGCAGGGAAAAGATTCAAAATTAGGTAAGCTATACACTCTTCTGGCTTCAAGCAACCTATATCTCAGGGACTTCCTAAACCTAGAGATGGTATTTTTGTATTTAAATTGTTTTTCTGCCTATTACAGGCTGCTTTGTCAACACAATAATGCTTTGTTGAAACTGAACATCATGAAATGTGGTTTTTTTAGTTTCAAAAGTGTGGGTGGATATTATGTTGCATTCTGCTGAATCTTATAAAGTCTTGAAATTGTAACTTTTTTTTTGTTTGTTTGTTTTTTTGTGACACAGCAATTACCTGTGGCCCCCCTCCACCAGTTGTCTATGGGAAAGTGGAAGGATCTGATTATCGTTGGGGTGCCAGTGTGAGTTACAGCTGTGCAGAAGGCTATCAGCTATCTAAAACAGCTATTCTCTCCTGTGAGGGTCGAGGAACTTGGCGGGGAGACATTCCTCAATGCTTGCGTAAGTTTTTGGGCTACATTTGTGTTGGACTTTACTGAATCTACAATCAGTTCTCTTGGGTCATGGTCAGTTTCTCACAGTTTAAAAACATCTCAACTAGATCACATAATATATGGATTACTGCAGGCTTCTCTTCTTCCAAACATATCTTATGAAATCGAGTGGCTGTACCTGTTTAAGGCCATGGTTTTCTTCCTTTCCCCAAAATTCACTTCAATTTCATATTACCTAATTGGACCCATCACCATTTACCTTACTGATAATATTTTTGCATGTTCTGAATTTCACTTTTGATAAGCATGGTTAAAATTTTCTCTTATACTTTTCCTTTTTTCCTCGGTGTTTTCATTTCCATTCACAGGTGAAAACAAGGATCCTAACCCTTAAACTCATAGCCTTGCTCTCCTTTCTAGATTCTTTTTGCTTTCATGAAGTACATAATCTCATATCTTGTTTGTATTTGTTTTTCAGCTTCTTCTAAATCTGTCAACACACCATTTTCAGTGCTTGAAATCTTGTCAGGGCTCTGACAAACATTTTTTCTTTTACTTAATTAGGGTAAAATTTTCCATCCTACTCATCTTAGGGTGACTGATGTGAAAATTGGATAAATTTTTGAGCACTACAGTATAGGATTGTCTACTCTGAGATTGCTTTGTCATCCAAGTCTAATCAGCATTTAAGTGTCTCAATTAAAAGGCCTATTTTTCCAGATTAACTTTAATGTTTATAATAACCATAACAGTGACAATCAATTTTAAATTGTTGTCCAGAATTTATCTAAGCTACAGTCCTACACAGATAAATGAACATCATTTGCACTCACATTCAGTATGCCTGATTTGCACATAAAACAATGCAGAATACTTTACTTGAATTATGTACAGTTTTTAATAAGCTTTTATTTTTCTTTTTTATTTATTAGCTGTGTTTTGTGGTGATCCTGGTACTCCAGCAGAAGGACGCCTCAATGGAAAAAGTTTCACCTATAGATCTGAAGTTAGCTTTCAGTGCAGACCCCCTTTTATTCTGATAGGCTCTTCAAGAAGATTTTGTCAAGCAGATGGTACTTGGAGTGGAATTCAGCCAACATGTATTGGTAATAACTACCACTACTTGTGCTATTTCTACTGAGAATGTGCTTGATAAACTATTACATTATCTTAAATCTAGCAATTAGCTTTCCAAATATAGAACACGGCTGTGCAATATAACAAGAACTAGATAAATAAGGTTACATTTTGAGCATAAAAATTTTAGGATAAACACAATCACAAATGAAGTAATTTGTAGATTTATGTGATTGCTTGTCTGCTGGAAATGCAGAATGTCAATAAGTGCAACCACATAAATTTGTTCCATCTATTTTTAGAATCTTTTAGATACACAGAAGACTTTGACAGATTAAACACCACATTTTGTCACTGGAAAGTTAACGGCATTTGTCAGAATCAATCCTAAATCAAAAAGATTTTTGGACTTTTTGAAATTGGCTTGTACAGCTCAAAAGGATGAAGCGTGCTGGGTCTGATCTTTTGAAATTTTGATAAACTGCCAAGTACTATCAGTTCCTCTCAGACTGTTGTGCAACTGACAGGCTTTTAGCATGTTACATAGTCGGACTAACTGAGAGAAATACTGGTCACCTGTAAAATTGGCATCAGAATTTGATCCAACTTGGGATGATCTTTCTAATCAAACATATTCAGATATAGACTGCAGCCCATTTATATATTTTACTCTGACTGAGACATTGCCTGTATGGAAAAGCTTGGGTGGGCACCCTGGGAAAAGATGGTAAGCTTAATTATTGAAAGCAGCCTATATTTCTAAATTAAGACATTAACCCTCAATATAAGTCTTTGATACAAATTCAAAACTCCGTCTGCCTGTATTTTTTATTTACTGGGCAATCCATACTTCATCTGTGTTTTGTAACAGAGGCAAAAAGATTTCAAAAGCTGAATCTCAGGCTTACTGTGAAGAATTAAATTTGCAAATGTCATAATGACATTTCTATTTATACTTTGCATAACATAATATATTAACAGTTATATTCTGGTGGCATGCCATTTTTGTGCAGGGACTGTTTTTTCATTCTTCAGCAATGAGTGAGGTAGTAGTCTATTTGAAAGTTTTGTTTCCTTGGTGTCATAGAAAAAAAAATATCAGAAGTATTTTACTTGCTACAAGAAGGCAGGTTGGGTTTGGGGTTTTTTTGTTGTTGTTTTTTGTTTGGTTGGTTTTAATTTGTTTTTGTGGTTTGTTTTGTTTTTTTTATTTTTTTTAGAAATCTAACTTAATCAGTAAACCGTTCATTAGAAAAGTAGAAAAAAGATTTCCGTATATGTCCATTCTGCATTGTGAATAGTGGGACATCCTATGTATTCAAAAAAATTCAAAAGGATAAGCTTCACAAAAAGTAATGCAATCCTAAGTCTATATAGTCTACACCACCAAAGATACCTGTAAAGAAATACCCTTAAATAATGGCAATGTATTGAAACAGCATACTGTGATCTATCCTGGAAATTTAATTGGAAGTACAAATGTAATGCACATAAATACACACATTTCATTAAAAATTCAGTTCTTGTAATCACTAGACAGTGATTAAATGACCTAACCTTTGCAAATGGTTTGAGTTGTTCTTTCCATAGTATAATAATAACTGTTGTGTTTCACATTTTACATTAGATCCGGCTCACAATACATGTACAGACCCTGGTACTCCACATTTTGGAATACAAAACAGTTCCAGAGGTTATGAGGTAATTCTTTCTTTTGTTTATTAGCTTTCTAAAATGAAGATGCATTTAATAATTACAAATACATTAAATTATCTGTAGGCTTAAATGTCTGACGTAAATTTTAGGAAATTCCTGCTACTTTTTAATAAATCTCCTGCTTCATTCTAAGCTTCTTTTTTTTTTTTTTTTTTTTTTTAACATGTAGCTTAAAGAAAGATCTCCTAATCTTGCAATATATCATGTGTTAAGTCCTTTAGGAGACTTCAGTAAGGAGGACTATTTATAAATTGATTACCTAATATGATACGACATGATATAATTACTTTTCCTTATGATCATAATTCTTTCATACATTGATGAATAGTCAGTAAGTAACCTAACAACCAAGGACCTGCCTGATCCAAAGGCCATATAATCCTTGACAAAAATGTCAGTAAGTGGCTTTACTAAATTCACAATTCACGTTACATTTTATTCAGTCAGAGAAGATGAAACTATTCTGTGTTGGATCCAGATTCTGTTTGATGAATGTCCTTTCTATAATTTCCAGATTCCTCATAGCTTATTCGTTTATCAAGTGACAGTCAGAAAAGTGACTGAAGAAATAAAGTAGATGCAACAGTGCCCAATCCACAATCACTATATAGATTGATAAACCTCATGTGGATAGGTATAAATATTTGTGATTAGATTCTATAATAGGCTCTGTTTGGGTTTCCTGCTTATTTCTGAACATAGGGCAGTATGCCACGTGGTATTACAATCAAGTTAGTAGAACTTTTTCAAAAAATTATTTCTGTAAGTTCGTGTCGTTATTTGTACCTTCCCTCTCCTGCAATTGTGCTGTCTGTCATTGCTGTGCAGTTACCTGTCGTCTCGTCTTGACCCTGTACCTCTCTCCATCATCACTTCAAAAACAACTCTCATCTTTGCACCTAATTTGATTTTTTTTTTTTAATATCCTCCTTTTATCTGCCTCCCAAGTTGTCTTTAAAACAAGAGTTGTACTGGACTGTTCTAATTTCTGTTGAACATGAAGGGTAATTTTCACTACTTACTGACCTCGGGATTACATAGTAGGTCTTCATCTCTTCTGTATTTCACATTTCTCAAGTATGTGCTTTCACTCTCAGATCACTATCTGGTACAAGATTCAGACTTCTCTCCAATTACTGGTGAAGTAGATGGTATATATATATATATGATTAGTGGGTCTTCCTGTTTGTGACTGTTAGGAATGCCTCCAATGTTTTTCATCTAAGTGTTTTAAACAAAGAGTACACTACTTTTATTTTTACTTTCACCTGTAAAATGAGAAAGAAGTATAGCTCTGAACCTAGACATTATTTGTTTGCTTAGACTTTTTGATCAGTGAGGAGAGATCTGCAGCTCATCATTACTGATACCAAAACTGGCAATTTCACAAGAAGCAAGATGACTTAGAGTCAAGACCAGGCACAACCTGTTCCAGTCTCTACTACAGACATGCTGTGTGTCCTTGGCAAGCTAGAGAGATTAATATGTTTAAAAAAAAGTAACAAAGAGATAAGTCATATCAGTAATTTGACCTTTAAATGTACCAATGAATTTCCCAAGCCATTTCAGGAAGTTCTCATGTTCCCTTTGCTGAATGTCTATCATGTTAATCTGTTTTTATGTAACTGTGTGTATAGTTAACAGGTGGACACATTTGAAGATAACTGCGAATTTTTAATGTTCATTGAAGTCCTACTATGACATGTGTAGAACTATCAGCATTTATATACCTGGAAGCTATTTTATTAAAATGTGTTGATCACTACTTATTTGCAACTTACTTGCATTTGTCCATGTGATACGTTACATAATTAATAAGTCACATAATTTCAAACAATATTAATTTTTGTGGTTTTGTTTTGTTTTGTTTTCATTTCTTTCTATCATATTTATTGCCAGAATGTTTTATTCAAAAGGAAAGCAATAATTTACTGATCAGCCCTGTATCCTTCAATACCTGGATCTAGAGTTGTATTCCACTTTTGTCAATACCATCAATAAGTCTGTTTTACTAGAACTTTCCACACAATATCCCTTATATTATGAAAATTCTTCTTCACATGCAATTTTGCATCCAGTTTTCATGCTTTTCTTTTCTCAGTGGAAGTCTAAAGAAAGTTTTCTCAGTTAGTTCACATTTTCTAGTGACAAAGGTCATATCACAGTTGACCATAGGAAAACTTCTCATAACATCACTTTGCTAATCAAACATCTCAAGTAAAACAGGTAGTTTATAGTAACAAATGCAGTTTAAGGAATTGTGACATAGAGTTTTCTCCAGTGAATTTACTTGTAGATGGAACAGTTTTTCACAGTTTTTCGTTTTCCTTTTTCCTCTTAAAACACATTTTCAGTCAAGACACACAATGAGAAACCTTTGAAACAGATTTTATGGTCTAGTTCTATTGAAATATATGCAGTAGAGGTACAAGAGAGACTTCTCAGTCGTTTAGTTTGCTTCTGGCAGACTGACAAACTTACAAGCTGCAATGTATGTGGCATTCTTTTCCATGTGCCAGCCTTGTCAATATTTCTTCATTTATTGCTTTCAAATAAAGTTACTCAAACTTTTAATCACATAAAAAAAATATATATATATATAAGCTGTAAAAACAGGACATATTTGTTTTCAAAAAAATCTCTCTAGTAGCTTATTACTGTCTTGATATCTTACTACATGTAATGAATATCTCTTTTATCTACTGTTTTGTTTTGGTCCTTAGGTTGGAAGCACAGTCTTTTTCAGATGCAGAAAAGGTTATCATATTCAAGGATCTACCACCCGTTCTTGTCTTGCTAACTTAACTTGGAGTGGCATACAATCTGAATGCATTCGTATGTATGGTTTCTTATCTAATATTGTGCATTTTAAGAGAGTCACAAAGTGATGCATGTGGAAATTTATAGTAAAAGACGTGCTACAAAAAAAGTAAGCTTTATTTAAAATAGTATTTTTAAATGGTTTTCTTTTTTCCTATTCTAAAATCAAAGATGCATTTCAGGTATTAGTTTGAAGTAGGATTTTTCATATTTTTATGAGGTTCACAATAATTCTCTCAGTTTTACTCAAAAACTCTATCCTAATTCATCCACTGCATTGGCTGATTTAAATTAATCTAGGAGTTTTGTGTGTCTTGAATTAATAGAGAACAGAAAGTGGCCCGAAATATGCATGGGGGTATTTTGTTGGCTAGTATTTTATGATTCATAAACTAATATTCAACAAAATTCAGCTTTTCTGGGCTAGGTATGGGTATGCAAATGATTAGTGTATTTATAGCTCTGTATTGGTTGGAGAACATCAAATAACTATTTTATTAAAACACAGTGATCTAAGTTAAAAGTAATTCATTAGAATGACCTTAAATTCTTACCCTGTTTCAAATTACCGTATTTGGATTGTTATAAATGAACACCATGGAGCACAGAGAAAGATGCATACTGAGCAACCATATCTGTTATAATCAATGTACTATAACAAAGTCTTCCTCTGGAACCTTTATTTCAATTGAATTTCAATCGAATTTTATAATGAATTTTTTTAGCACAATAACCTCTCTGTAATTGTCAAGGCTCTTTAAAACATTGAATGGAAGCAATGCTTGAAGCTGTGAAAGTACAATAATTCACAAGACCAATGACTGCACCATGTACAATGGCACGTGCTTCAGTTTGACTCTTTGTCATTTGCTATCACGATTTAATTTTGTTGTATTGTTTAAAAATATGTGATAGTATCATTTCCATCTTCTCACAGTAATAAAATTATACAGTCTGATACTTTTACAAGTAATAGCTATTTGACATTTCTTAAAAGGTGTACAAAATTTACATAAGGAAAGGGAAAAAGTTGGCATGCTTTTATTTCAAAGTACCTACTCTAAACTTATGGAAACTGTTTAACACCACTTTTCCTAACTCAAAAAAATCCTTTTCAGCTCATGGTTGCAGGCAGCCAGAGACGCCGCCACATGTAGATGTGAAAGCAATCGATCTCCCTACTTTAGGATACACTTTGGTGTATACCTGTCAACCAGGATTTTTTCTTGCTGGTGGATCAGAGCATCGAACGTGTAAACCAGATATGAAATGGACAGGAAAATCACCAATTTGTAAAAGTAAGTCATTACTCTAGTGACGTGTTGGGCCCTACTTGGTTGGATTTCATTTTCCATGACATTTTTATTTTATATAGTAGGATTATTTTTTTTCCACTCAGCCCTTAAAGACACGTATGACATGACAGCTTCTACTTTATGAAAAAGTGAGCATAGCATCTAGAACTCATGGAGGAAAACATGAGGATATGTATATGTAAATGCACAGGCACAGATACACAAGTTTACCCCTAACAATAGCAAACAAAACTTAAACAACATAAAGCATTACTTTTAACTGTATCTATCTTTATGTCACACTTTTAAAGAGTGTTTCAACATGTTCAGTGTTTAATGCATAATTTTCTATTAGGAAAGAAAAGTTATTTCAGAGCTTGGCTTTTAGATTCATCAGGTATTTTTTCTTGTCTAAGAAAATCTTCTAAAATAAAAATGAAAAGAAAAAAAAGAAAGTCTTTGCATCAGATTTCACTTTTACTTATATCCATGTAAATTTCATATAGTTCTGCTAGAGTAATTCTAAGTATATAGTTATGAGGGCTAAATATGATCTTCACATGTGAATAAACATGTCTATAAGTTCCCAATTCAGAAAAAAAACTTAAAAATATATATTTAGAATATGAGTAAAATAAAAAATAGTCAGATGCCAGGGGAAAAATGTTTGCAACATGTTTTTTAATTATAATATGTCACAGAACCTTAAATCAGTTTGATGTTTGAACAGGATTTGATTTTTTGTTAATATATGGGTAGACATCTTTGTTTCAAAATCGTCAGGACATGATCTACACAGAAAAATGTATCTTATTATTCTAATTCCCTAAAGAGTGTTTTTTCATGGGTTCTATGTAATTAATAATTTGCCATAAATAATATTTTATGATTTTGTTTTTTTTTTTTAATAAAGATAAAATGCAATCATTTTTTTAGTAAGCAAGAATTCTTTTTTTTTTATTGGATTACAGTCTGCAGGTGTAATTCTCCTTCAATGCCCCTCAATTTTTGTGCTTTCTGAGCACTTGATCAGTCTAACCAGTGATTTTTTCCTCCTAAAGAAAAAACAAACAAACAATCAAAAAACTAAAAACATCAAGATCAGATCTTCCTATGGGACATTAGACTTTTTGATATGAGGCCAGTTAATGATATGAGGCCAGAACTTGACCTGGAACAATGGACATAACTCTGCTGAGTATGCCAGATATGTAGCAAATGACACCAGCTGTGATCCTTTCCCATGATATCTGATCCTGACATCTCACTCCAGCTATCTGGCTTTTGCTGGTTTGTTTCATAAATGTATAAATCTCTTTACTATATTTAATATACCACTATTCATAATTAGATATAGTATTTGTCCCCTCTATAAGGCTCTCTTTTATAGCACTGGGATTGATATAAAAATGTTAGGCCTAAATGTGTTAAATACTTGGATAGCAACTCAGCTTTCCACAGTAAAAATATTGTTTACCTAAATTATTTTCTGATAGTTTTCTGTAAGTGCATAGGTTTGAATGTTTAAAGTATTCAAGACCAGCTATTTCTGTTTTAAATATGGCTCTATTGGATAATAAATGATTGCACCCATCAGGAATTGTTTTAACATTCTATTAAAAAAAATGAAACAAATATGTTCATGAAAGTGATAATTTGTCTTTTTACTTGTAGGTAAAGGAGTGAGAGAAGTTAATGAAACAATAACTAAAACTCCAGGTTTGTATACAAGAAGAGTTTTAGATCTAAATAAATTAAATTTATTTACATCCTAGACTTTTATGGATAATAAAACTATTTCCAATATTGAAATTAAATATTTATTACTTATTTCATAGGAATATAAATGTTGAGGTCTTTCATAAGAACAGATGCCATGTAAAACTTATTATACAAAGTTGTTTTCCAAACAACATTTCTATGGTGCCAGTTTTGTGAATAGCACAAAACACTCTGTCACGCCAGAAAGATAAAGCATATATATACACAAAAAACAGATTTGATATAGTGTATCAGAGAGATTGCTATAATGGAGAGCCTTATAATGACTGTAGGGTATAATAGCAGGGACTGGGTTCAGTGAAGTTCTGCCTTTTACTTTGCAAGTGTTATAAGAAACCACACACACACACAAACAAACAAAGAAACAAAACCATTTTGGAAAATTTGTTGGCCTTCATTTCATGGAGACTCTCAAGATAGTCTAAGATAGGGTTTCCTAAACTGTGCAGACCACCAGCAGCAAGCAAATATTACTACTGTTTTTCTGTGTCTCTTCATTAACATGTTAACCTTTTCTTGCTGTCAGTGACAAAATAGACAAATACATCTGAGAAATCCTTGATGTAGATCTTTCTAAGTTCAATCATTTTCAGAAAATGAAAGGCCTAGGGGTTTTTTTTATTGACTTATTTAACAATGAGCAGAGTTTTCACCAAATAAATGAGCTTGCAACTCTGTATTCTGAATTTTAGCAAGCTGCAGGGAAAATAAGATTAATGGTTCACAGTCATGACAGTTCACAGAAGGAGTCTATAGAGTAGATGAAATAAAAAGGTATTTCTGTTAATAATTAACCTTCCTAGTGAGTTTATTAGTGAGAGTGTCAGGTGAAACCACAAATGCATTCTTCTCAAATGTGTTACTTCTACAGACTCATAATAAAGTAGGCTATAATATTCATTCATTATGATTAATATACAGTTTTCATTTATTGGAGGATTCACCTCACAGAGCACTAAAGGCATGCATTAATCTGCTACAGCACAGATTTTGAAGTTCCAATGCCAAATTAAAATACAAACGATGTCTCCAAATTTATTTACTATGCAAAGCATCAGTATCAATTCACATGCATCTTGTCCCTTACAACTACTTCTGATAAATATGTAGCATTTGAAAGGCATTACAAAAATATTGTGATTGCAAATGATGTTACCATTTACTGCAGGGTGACAAGAAACCATGGCAGATGCTCTCTGTTTAACCCCCACCCTCCCCACTAGGAGAGGTAATAGGAGGAAAAGGGAGAGAGACTTACAAGTTGAAAAAGTTAAAAATGCTTTACTAATGCTACTAATAAATAGAGAAAATAACAAAATACAAAACCACTCTTGAATTTCCCGGGCTAGTGCAGCATTGCCGGCAGTGGAGCTAGCATTGCTCCAGCGGCTGCAGGGCAGGCACCCAGAAGTCCTGGGCTGGACTCCACAATAAACCAGAACTGGATTCAGGGATGCAGGGTCTGGACCTGGCCTTGAATCACAGACACAACAGGCAGGGTCCTCTTCAGATGCCAGCCATGGTCAGAGAGAGCAAGACCTTCCTCTCCCACTTTCATAGGGTATAGGACACGTATGGGATGGAATACATAGTTGGTCAATTTTAGTCACTTGTTCTGTCCGCCCTCCTTGCAAATACACCCCTTTCACTTATGGGATGTGTGAAATATATCAGTAATCCTGGCTGTCATAGCAATAAGTCTAAACCTGGGCCTCTTCTGCATACTGTTGCTACCGTTATCAGCTCCGGAACAAAAAGTGTCTGAAAACTTGCAGCCAAAATTCAGAAAAGTGCAGTTACTTAGAAGAACTTAGCTGAAAGAAAAAAATCACTAAAAGAGAACTGGTCTTGTTTTAAACAAAAGCAGGATAAATTACAATAATGGTAAGGAGAAAACTGAAACTGTCTTAATGAGTGACAGTAATTAACAATGAAAGGTTTTAAGATGTTTTTAAAAAACAGGTCTGCACTATTATTATGTATTTGAAAAATATGAATTCTCTTTAGTATTGAACACTATGTATTTTGGAGTATTTTCTTTACCTTGTTATCTCAGCTTTTGTTAGAATTCCATTTGGTGCTATCTGTATTTTAAAGGAGATGAAGCTAATATCACTAAGCTAAAATTTTTGTAACAGAATAGATTCATGTTCTGATTTCCCTCCTTTGGATATCTGAATACAGATTATGTTTATTAATTTTTAGTAATTTGATATTTTTTTTTCCAGAACTAATGTTTTCATAAGCAATAGTAGCTCGCTTTTACAGCACTGTGTATTGTAATATAAAGAACTCTTATAATACCCAAGGGAAGTTTAAGAACTACAATATGGTGTTTGATTTTCATAGTTCTCACTGCTTTGTATAGTGTTTGCAAAAATATTTAGGAAGCTTTTTTAATTGAGTAGCCATGGATTTCCCCATTTGTCACATTCTGAGATAAATTCACAGTTGATGCAATATTAGTGTAATAATACCCAGTTAATTTTTCTGATTCTGCATATGCCCACAGTGGGTGGGTAAGGTAGGGACATTGCAAGGACTAGACAGAACTGGGTCAGAGCCACATCGATTCCTCAGCAGCATCCATGGGACTGCAGCACTTGCATTTTAACCTTTTACAAAAACATGACCGAGGAAGCAGGAATACATATTGCAATTTTCTTCCCCTACTGATGCTATTCATCTGCAGCAAGTGCAAATTCTGTAAATACTGAGTCAATAGTACTATTTTGTAAAGGTTATCAGCTATTAATGACAACTAGAATTGAGAGAAACTAGATACTGAAGATGTTGAAGGTGACAAAAGAAGTATGGTCTGTGCTCCTTTATAAGAGTCTTACAAACTCCCTGTCAGGTTCATGCCATAATAATAGATGGTCACCTTCATAAGAATAACTTCAGATGCACAATTTTAATTAAAAGCAAAGACAATAAAAATATTTTAACATGTTTTTAATGCATTTTTAGAATGCCAGGTTTTGAATTTTCTTTATGCCACTATTGTAGCAAAGCAACGAACCATACGTCAGAAAAAGAGTCTGAAAGACCCTTTACAGGATTCTCGTATTTTCAAAAAATACATGAGTTCTAAGGACTGTGAGATACCAATTCAAATTTAATGTCCCAGATTTTTAGTCTTAAGTTGAGGTTACCTGATACAAAGCCCCAATCAGACATTTTTTCTTTGGAAAGGGAGTACTTAAGATTCTTTGAAGCTGTTGTACTCAAAGCCATATAGCGGTTTTCCACTTGGTAGTTCAAACTCCAGTGGTAGTGCAAACAATATACTAATCACGTTTTCAAATCATGCCACATTGAGCTTGAATATTTACTTGTGGCTTTTGCACAATTTGAAGGCAAAAGGCACTGAAGAAGTTATTATGCTTCCTCTTTATGAAATACATACAAATATCTAGGGGAAGAGTTAATTATTTTTCATAGTCTTGGGGACATTCACTGAAGCACACAAGTTATGAAGTATGAGGTTATTTAAGAACATATATTGTAATGGGCAAGTGTAGTATATTATAGGCGATTGCGTAGAAAAGTCATTAGATATATTGTCTTCACTGGTGTAAAATTTTCCTATACTACCTCTTTAGAACAGTGGATTGATGCTGTAACAGAAAAAGAGCATAAGAATGGCTAGAAAGATTACTGCTTCACTGTAGGTTACCTCTTTCTTTGTTTCTTTTTTGCTCACCTCTAGTTCCCTCAGATGTATTTTTTATAAATTCACTGTGGAAAGGGTTTTATGAATATTTAGGAAAAAGACAGCCTGCTACTCTGACTGTTGATTGGTTCAATACTACAAGTAGCAAAGTGAATGCCACATTCCTTGAGGCATCCAACATCCAACTCAAACTATCAGGTAGGTTGACAATTTGGTGTTAAAAAAGCTGTTATTTTAATTTTTGTCATCTGTTTGGTTTTCTTATGGTTTCTGCCAAGGACAAAATGAAACAAAAAATTTATGTTTTCACTAAAAAACTTTTTCTGCTTATGTTGCAAAAGGAAAGGTCCTTATGTAATGGTTTACACAGATTTCACTCAATTTTTATACAGTCACCCATCTATTTTTCCCCTTCCATTTCAATTAAATATTGAGGTATGGCTTTTTCATCTTGGACTGTTGGATAATATTGACGTGTTGAACTCACAGGTAATACTGAAGTGGTAGATGAAGAGTAGGTCTTGATAATGACATTTAATAAAATAGACACAGATAATTAAATAAATTAGTGAATTATGCATACCTTTTAGTCAACATTGTGTACTTCTTTCTGTAAATTTGACTGTGAAGTTCTGATTTACCCTGTGATCATATTTATATTTGAAAAGAACATAATCAGCTGCCATACTTTTTGAGGTCAAGAGCTTGGACAAAATTTCAGTAGTTGCCTCCCAAATGAAAATTTTCCTTCCCTCCACTATCTTTCTTTATTATAGCAATATACTGTTGTGATGTGTGCAAAATGAATTTTTTTCAGTTCAAGGAAATTCCAGGCAATTCTGTATACAGAATTATTGAAATACTGTATGAAAAGACAAATATTCTTGGCCATTTATATACAAGGTTAAACAGTACAAAACCATCTTTGCACCCTGTTACCAAATATGATCAGTAAAATAAGATCATGTTATTACAGCACTTGAAATCTTGTTATTTTCCAAATTATTGTATTCTATTATTACAGAATGTTTTCTATGAATTTTTTTAGTTCTAAAGCTATATACTTAACTTTGAAACAATCCTTCTACAAACTGGTTGAAAAGTTGTTTAAAAGGCACATGTTACCTCCTTTATGTTGATAGGTATTTACAAGAAAGAAGAAGCCCATTTGCTTTTGAAAGTTTATCAGATTAAAGGATCTAGTGGAGTTTTTGTAAGCAAGTTTGAAAATGACAACTGGGCACTTGATGGTTATGTAAGTAACCAAACCTCTATGGATAAAGCTTGCTGAGTTTGAAGTTTGAAATAATTTCTGATTTACTTTATAATTCTATCCAACCTTTTATATTATAAATATGGAATATAGCACTCTAGATGTCAGTGTAGAGATCACAGGTTACAAAGGGGAAGGTGGAGTGATTCAGGGCATTTTGCCATGGTTTTGCCTTCTTTTCTTAGATGAGTAAGAATTTTACCTTTAGTAATATTATGCTTTTTTTTTTTTTTTTTGGTTTGGTAAATTGTTCCCTGTAATAAAATTACATTTAATATTGAAGAATAAAAGACTTATTTTACTATTTTCAATTCTCTTTTGCCCCTTACAATGCTTTCTATGAATTGTAATTTAAAATCTGATAGTTCAGTGGGCTTCTATATCCATACACAAATTCAATTATCTGTATGCTAGCTGAAGAATTTTAAAACCTATCAATATATATCAGATATTTTGAAGTCATTGCAAGTGTTATTTTGAAACTTAGAGACTGTTACAAACTTAAAATGATAAATATCCTAAAAGCTCAGAGAGTTCACTAATATTTTAAAGAATAAAAGTGAAAATCTGGTATCCATATATCCATTCTACATTAAAAAAAAAAAAAGGCTAAATATTCTTATTTGTTTCAGAAATCTTTGTTCCATTTCAACATATTCTAGGTATCATCAGGGATTGAAAGAGGTGTTTTTACCTATCAAGGTGATATACATGGAAAAGACTTTGGAAAATTTATGCTCCAAAGACAAGGTAAATGCATTCATAGACCTTTAACATGTATAATGTTTTTGAGTCTTGCAAGAGTGAATTTAACAACAACTACCTAGCTGAAGTAGACGTGTTAGTTCATGTCGTTGTTGTTATAAAAAACAGGGTGAAATACGCATATTTGAAATATACAGTTCAAATCCCAGTTCAACTTGCTTAACTTGTTACTATCTCATATTTTCTGGGGTAGAAACAGTATGATGACTACAGGATGCTCTTAAAGAGAATGCTATAGGAGCTGCTTGCTTTTCTGTGAATGTCCTTTTGAAAGCAACGAGTGTCACACAGTGAAAAGATGTTTTTTGCTCAAAGGTATAAATTGTTGTCAGAATCATACAGGAAATGAAAGGACAGAATCAACATTGATTTTAATAGTGTCATTTGGAGAAAGCTTTTTGCTAGTGGGTGTTTCCATGTATATGTATTTAGATAGAATTCTGTTTTGCTGTCAAAAACATTAAATGAGTGACTGAGGTATATATTACAGCTAAGGACACAAGTGCTCCAGCGGCTGGTGAAAAACAAGTTATTTTACTCATAAAATAATTTTGTCATAAAAACAATAACAAAAAATTACTTATAAAATAATTATTCATAAAGTAGTTTTGGCAAATACTAAGTGCATCTGCATTTCCTGAACCCAAAACTACTGTAAAGTAGTAGAAACATGGTATATACACAGCAAAGTACTGGGCTAGTAGGAGGAGACAGCCTGGCCAATATGTCTACACTAGACTGTATCTGCGTTTTATAAATTGCCTTGGTTTCATGAACTTCATTGGTCCCGTACACAGTGTCCTTTTAAGTTCTGCCCAGTCTCCCTTGTATTTCTTTGCTCTATTAGCCGCTGAAATAGCAGTTATCCTATGGATATGCTCATCTTGGCCAGCTCTCAAATTGCTGTATATGTTTAGTCACAAGGGGTGGAAACTTTACTCTTCAGAGCCTAAGAACTGCCAGTTACTGAAGCTGAATACAATTTCAGTCTTCAGAGTAAACTTTTGTGTGGGACCAATTATTCGTCTACCTTTCACGTAATCCTTATTACTGTAATATCTAAGCTGCTTTTTCTTTCTGATTTTAACAAGCACACTTTAAAAGTAGAACATCAAGATATGTTAAAACATCACTTATTTAGTAGCCTTTGATGTCTCAAAACAGTGAGAGAAGGCTTTGTTCATTTTGTTTGGGGCGTGTGTGTGTTATTGTGTTTTGTTAAACCAAGCCTCATAAGAAGTCCATGGTTTTCCAGGTACCTAATAGTTTGGATCCATGTATTTTAGCAGCGATCTGAATAACTCATGGATGTAAATGAAGAACAAGCAGAATCACAATTCAACAGTTATCTCGTTCTCCAGTCGATGTATTCTACAGCAGTGGAAAACATCCTCCGTATAAATGTTTAGAACCGCAACATGAGAGCTCAGTTTGCATATTCCCAAGGGTAGTAAGGGGAAAAATCGTACAAGTTACACAAGTATTCCTAGGCTGAGGGCCTCTCATCTTCAGCGCTGATATCTCAATGGAGAGCTTGCTACAAATGCAGATACTGTCTCTTTTAGATTTGTTTATGTGCTTGCTAAATAGGCAATGATTTTCTACAGGTTGTTTGTTCTCTATTGAAGAACCTACAACTAAAAGAAAACAGCAAATTTCCACCCAACACAGGTTATAATATTTGTCCATGTCCTCTCATATTCAAGGGTAACTTGCTTTGTTTTAAAATCAATTCCATTCATGAATATTCGGATGAGGTAATGATTTCATATGTCCTCCAGCTGAAGACTTAAAGTATTTCCATTTCTTCAGGAAGTTAAATTATTTGCTGCCTTTACACTAAGCCAGAAATATGCATAAGCTATGTATGCACCAGTGCATACATAATATAATATGAAATTCTTCACCTGCAAGCATACTTCAAAGAACAGTATTTACTGAGAAATACTTCATTAAGTATGAAAGACAAATCTGTTTGATGAAGAATTCCCTATCACATAATATCAGATAAAGACCAGGTTCAGTGGATGCTCAGTCTTGGAACTTAATGACATGAAAATAGAAAGAACTTTTTTTCTAAGAATTGTTCATCCTTTTTCAGGAACATTTCTGTTTGCTTCTAGCCTTAGAGAATAGCTTAAAGGGCAAAGAGATCTCTCTTATCAGTCTACCAAAAGAATTAGAACTGTATCTGAGCCTGCTTAAGGGGCCCAAGTTGTGACACCATATTATTTAACCTTTTTGCCAAGTAATAAGTCATTGCCGGAAGCTTTTTGTTTCTTTTATTATGTTTTAATAACTTGGTCTTTAAAGGCTACAAGTCTACAGCCAGGTTCAGTTTCTGTAGTTCCTAAGTGCCTGTGCCTCACCACTACAATTCCAGAAGATGATTATTCTAAAATCTTGGTTTTGTTCATTCCAATCTGGACTGTCATTTAAAATTGTATGAAAAGGTGACTTTGTAAGAAGAAAAACTTGCTTCATCAAATGATTATTTTCCTGTATTTATTACTTCTGGTGAAATGCAATGACCATTTTTCTTTTTTTTCCTCAAAGTAATTTTTTGGCTTAACTAGACTGAGGTAACCAATATGAAATATGAATAATTAATTTGTGACTGTGATATATTATATCATTGGCTGTGAAATACACGTTCATTTCTTGAAATTGATCAGCCTTAAAAGCGTTGAACATCATGGGGCTTGTGAATTTTAAATTTCACTCTATAAATATGTTGTCTCTCCTCTCCAGATCATTTTGCACAACTTTCATCATTTCCAAATAAACTCTCCATCTAGACAGGATACTCACAGCTTCAGAGAACAAAATGGTTGTGCATTAGCTAATGCACAGATAGCTAGGACTAATGAGCTATGAGACTATATATTAATGTACTCCTCACACCCAATGAGGTATCCAAAGAGTCTTTTCTATCCAGCAGTTATCAGGCAGGTAGAAGATCCAGCCTCTGTTGCTCCTTAGAAGCTGTTGACTTGCTTTCTATTTAGTATTTTTTCTCTTAAATCCTTGACCTGCTAACAATCCTTTTCTCAGGAATTAGTCTTCTACCTGTAATTCTACTTTTCTTGTCTTGCATGGCCTTTGCTTTTACACTTCCTCCCAGTTCAACAGCATTTCTCAGTGAAACTGAGCCATGCTGTACTGAAGGAGACAGCTGAAACCCAGGGCTAGGAGTCACAGGAGAAACAAAGATAAGGGAATGCTAAATGAATATTTTCTTACAATAAAGTATTATTTTCTAGTATGTATAGACGAGAAAACTCAGTAACCAACTAAGTGGGAACAAGTACGTTGCTTGTGCAATAATGATTTCACTGTCTATTACCAGAATTTGAACTTCACCTGACCACTGCTGTTTTTAGGAGGCTAAAGAAACCTGTTATTCTCTCAAATGTTTTAAAAAACCTTTAATCTTACTCAGTATCCCTCTATTAAACAACATGTTTGCTAGTGACAAAGTATGTCCTTTTTAATGAAAAGAAAAACACGCTATCTTTTGTGTTTGGTTTGTTTTTTTTTTTCATCTATTAGTATGCATATATTTCCACTTTTCTGGTTTTAGCTGTGGTGCAATCAATACCTAAATTAGAGCAGTGTAACAGGTTTTCCCATTTCTCATCATGATAATGCTGTCAGAAGAAATACAAAGCACACATCAGGATATGTTTAATCACAAACAGCTCTGAAAAGGATGGTAATAAGTAGACCAGGCTGTCTTGAAGTTATATTGATTCTCATACATGAATAAAATCCAAATTATTGAGAATTGCAGCAACATTTCTCTTCCATAATGAAAAGCACATCACTGCGTAGTCTGAAACTGGTCAACATTTCTCCAGTGCCAATTAAAGGTTGAAAATTTCAAGCTTGATTAGCCTAAATGTGGTACTTTAAAAACTGTAGAGATATAGAATATTCAATTACCTCAAATAGGAGTTCTGAATACTAATTATTAAGTGTGGGTCAGTTATCAGAGATAACTTAAAAAGAAATTATCCAAATGTAAGTTTGTGCCTAATTTTAGATGTTCAGTTACACACACATACAAAAATTAAATTTTCAAAAAATTCCATACCAAATTTAACACCAAAGCTTGCTTATTATTAATTTCAAACTATTGTTTTATTTTTGTTGAATTCTGATAAGATATTTTATAATTTTTTTATGCTCCTACATTAAAATGTATCTATCATACGTGCCACGATAATAGCTTTGAAACGTAAATTAAGAGTCTATTAATCAGACACTTTCTGTTTATTTTTATACTTGGTTAGAATTTTAAATAAGAGCTGGAATAATAATTCTAAGTTTTTGTTGATAAAAGCTGACTGCAATGAATTTGATCATTACCATTTTTTTTTTTATTAATTATTTCAAATAATTGCAAAAACAGCTGGGAACTGTGATAGTCAAGGATGAAGACAGTGATAACTGCATGCAGTTTTTTAAACTTCTGTCACTTCTTATAACCAATTAAAAATTCAAAAGGATCATTTAAATTAACATTTCTTAAGCATTTATTAACTATGGTAATTATTTTATTCTGCCTTTAATTTAGATTGGTTGGAGAATGTGCAGTACATGTGCAATACAACACAAATACATAAAATTATGCCAACAGCCTTTCCACACCTTGAGTATTGGGACAAATATTGGATTACTAAAGTCCAAAGATTTTTATAATACACTGGCTCTACTTTAAAACAGTTCAGTGTTAATTAAGATACTCAACAGTAGTGTGATAAAGCTCATAACAGGATCTCAAGTACCACAGTAGCAGATTTATTGATTTGAAGAGTTAGACTTCACCCTTTCTACAGAGTACTATACAGAAGCATGAAATACAACAGAAGATTAAGGCAGTGAAAACACTGAAGGACAGTAGTTTGCCATGTTTAGTGATCAAACCTGGCAATTCTGAAATTCCTAGGGCAGCTGTCTTCATTTTAAAGGGAGCTTAATTACTTCCTAGAATGGAATACATTTTGTAAAAGGAATTATAATATTAGCAATCAAAACATGTAAGTTTTAAAAATATCTAACAGAAAAAAAAAATCTTAGAATCACAGAATAATTTTGGTTGGAAGAGACCCAACCACTAACCTAACACTCACTAAACCATATCCCTAAGAACCTCATGTAGGCTTCTTTTAAACACTTCCAGGGATGGTGATTCAACCATTTCCTTCATTCCTCCTTTGCACTGAGCTTGAAGTTCAGGAAATCATAGGAGAATTGTTTGCTTCTGTCTCAGTATTGCAACTTTTTAAGATATTTTAGTAGATGGCTGAAAACAGCACAATAGCTGTGTCTGCTGTACAACTTGGTCTATGACAGAGGCCTAAAAAGACTAACTGATGCTGTTGCCATCGATGAGATAGCTGTGATATTTGAGACAGTGTGTACTGGTAGGTTGGAGCATTTCTGAGTGGTGAACACCAGTGTCTTATATTCTTCTCTGCTAACATCAGCAGAAATATTCCAGAATAGTATGCCCAAATATCTGTTCCAGCGCCATCTTCACTGTATTTTCCCTCTGTCCTGGTCTCTCCTTCTTGGATAAGATCTATATATTGCTCTCCGAAGATCTGTGAGTTCCAACTGGCAATGTGGAGTTGGATTTAAAATTTTATATAAATTTTCTAATTTTTTCCCTATAAAATTATTTTTTATCCTTTACAATTTGTATTGTCAAGTTGGCCACCTATTTAAGCAATTTAGCAATGTCTCTATACTGATGGAAAAATGGGATCTGCAAAATGCCTTACAGTTTGGGTTACCTACTTGTCCACAACAGGAACCCAGCAAGGACATGCCTTTGTGTTCTCTGCACCTCAATTTTATCCTAGTGCAAATGCAGCTTCCACGGGCTCTAAAACATGCTCATGTCTCTCCCCTGAAAGGAGGTTGTAAAGCACCCAGAACATGCATACAGGTGCGCAGACGAGGGAGTGCTATTTTTCTGCAAAGAACCTTTGTGTTTTACCACAGTTACCTCAGTTGTCTCTTCTTTTTTCCTGTTTGATGTGGTCTTGCATTGATTATTGTTTATCAGCTGAATATTAAGGCCGCGAGCACAGAATACTTTTTACAGTATTAACAAATCTTTTTAGAAGGTAAATGACTTAAGATTATTTAATTGGTGACTCATGAGAGTTGCAATTCATAATTATTTTACTTGCTGAATATTGTTTTCAAATAATTTTGTTACTTTTTGGTAAGTGGTATTAACAAGATTTATACTATGATACCACGTGGTATTTATTTCATGTTTGTAAACAGAGTTGTTTTATCAAGACACCATTTTCTTTCATTCTTGAATAAAAAGAGAACTGTGAGACAGAAAACCTGGGAATTTTATTTCTACCCTTTTGTTTCATTTCAGGTCCTTTAAGTACAGACACAGACCTTTCAAATCACTATTACGGTACAAACAGCAGTTCTGTTGCAGCTGCCATCCTAGTACCATTCTTTGCTCTAATATTATCAGGATTTGCATTTTACCTCTACAAACACAGGTATTGTAAATGTTATTTATTCAGTAACTTAATAAGTTTTTGGTTTAATTTTGATAGGTAAGTGTAACTAGGGAAAACAATACCAAAGCTTTCAAGAATATATTTTCCCTAGAAAGACAAATATTTCTAAGTATTCTGACACAGGGGTTCAGTGTAGGGCAGTTCTTAATGATGAACAATTAGAAAAATGAGGCACTGCGTTAAGGAGCAAAGGTCTATTGACCTTCTCGGTTCATTAGGCTGAATCAGATTGAAATCTCAGGTCACATGTTTTATTCTTTCATTTTATTGCTTTATTAAATTGAATGTATGCTACTTCTTTCAAAATGCTTATGAGTATTAATTATACAAGCTGAAAAATCCATAAATCCCATGAAAGAACAGCCTATAATGAGACTACTTAGAGTACATGCTGAATAAGCTAATAGATGCGACCAGAATTGACATCATTTTGACTCTTATGAAATTTTCATATGCCGTTAGATAATAAAAGAAAAATGATCTTGTCTGAAATCTGTTTCTAAAACTGTTATCTATGTAACTATTGAACATTTGTTCATTCTGAGTGCTATTCAGCTAGAGCTTTTTGGAAAAAATCTTATTTTTTTTGTATTGAACTACAATACTCTCTAACCTCCTTGTGTTATTTGAAGTTTGCACAATGTCATTTAACAGAAATACTGATTTTTAATAGCATGTTCTTGAAACTTTTGTTCTATAATCATGATACCAAGGGTATTTCATGATTATAAGAAATCACATAGACAAACAAGTCCACCATTGCCCTGTGATGGACTGGACTGTCTACTCACCTCAGTATTAGATGATTTAGGAAAAAGGAAATTGCAGTAGCATTTGAGCTTTTGAACTCCAGTTTAAATTATGCATGTCCTGAAGTGTAATACAACCTTTAGTTGAAAAACTTGCTAAGGAAGAGCTGTGAACTCTGTCTCAGAACATGTTATTGTGAGATGCCTTTCCGATGTCTACAGATCTGCATTCTCAGGTAGCTCCTGTTCTGCAATGTGCAAACCTAAAGAGCAGCCTGAACACGGTTATTCAGATAGGGGGAAAAAATGGAACATAAAGGGAAGATTACTGTCACTTTGCTCTTAGAAATAGGAAGCAAACTTGAAGATAAAACTAATAAAACTGTATTTTGACATAGGGGTACATTTTCTGTTTTATTCGATGAAGTTTGTGATGTCCTACATAACTGGTGGAGGTTCGGTTTTCTATTTATTAGGAATATATATGCATTTAGGAGAGATAAAACTTAGTTTTCAGATGACCAGCTATAAGCCTGATATTTATGGTACTGCTGGTGCAGCATTGCAGTTCTGCCTACCTTAATCTAATTGAAATGCATTAGATACTTGAAAAAGGAGATGCTACTCGTAACTTAATCTTTCAAAGATTTTTCTTCCTGTTTTATATTTTCAAACAATTTATTCCATTGAAACAGTTTTTAAAGGGGTTATCAATGTCATATTGTCATCAGAAAATTAACAAGTTGATTACTTAAAGTAACTTTAGGTCACCTTTTTCCTCTTCAAATCAAAGGATGTCCCAAAGGAAAGATACTAGAATCTGTGACTTTTGAAGGGACTTCCTTGAAATGACCTTAATGACCAGAATAACAAGAGGAAATTTTCACAATTATGTGATAGTTATGCCCCTAGAGGCTCTCTATATCTGAGAATTAGCAAGTCTTCTTAGGGGATGATTTTATGGAAGTTTCTGCTATGCCTATGTCAGATTAATAGAATCTAATTAGAATCAGGGCTGTTAAACCTTTTTACACAGTTTCTGCACCTTTTATCTGACAAACAGAGATCGCTTCGGGAATGAAGACAGCATCACCATCTTTCAGAAAATTAAAATATGTTTAATTGCTTACACTTAGAAAAGCTTGTAGTAAAGATGTCTAAGCATGTTTTGTTACTTCTAAAATGAAAATAGGAGGAAAGGGCATATTTAGGAGTAACAATTTTTTTTTGTATGTGATAGATTTCCATTACCGACATATTTCCAGAGATAGTTTTCCCAATCTCCTATCGAAAAAGAATGATTTTCTAAAAAAAATAGTTTGATTTTCAAGAACCCTTTTCTAAAGTATTATAATGAGATTCTTTTCTAAATTGCTTTACATTTATTAAGCACAAAGCATCTACATTTTGTGCTCCTTCATTGTCGTTCTTGCCTTATTTCAATTACACGTAGATACTTTTAGATACTAAGAGATTTAAGGTTAAAGTAGTAAAATACAATAGGATATCATTTTACTAGATATATCAGAAAGTCTGAACAATTCTGTTTTATTTTTCATTTAGTTATTGACTTAGCATATTCTAACAAAGTTTCACATAAAAATGTGAACATCCTTCAAGTTTTTATATGTTTCTGGTGGTAAAACACTATCCAAATTAGAAGAGTGGTTACTGAAAAATAATGCTTTGTATCTTTTGATATTAAAATGTCAATATTTATGTGAATGCTGGTTAGGATTTGATAAATCTTATTATATATGTTTGGACATAAAAAATCTCTGTCAAAGTATATAGTAGTGTTTATTGCTTCAAGTATTTATAGACATGAGCAGGCATGCTAGGGCAGAACTATCTGAAATAACTGAAATTACTGGCCCTTATCTGACGGTTACCACAACTAGTAGTACAAGATATTCTGGACACTTACCATGTCAGTGCAAAAGTTACCTGATTTAAGTTATGCTGGCTGACTTTGCACTGACTTAGATTTAATAGTACCCAGGGGACCTGTTACAGCACTTCAATGGTGCAACACTAACTTTCTGCTCTGGAGTGGTAATAAACAGCTGATAGCAGCAAATTACTGAACTGTTCCCTCTACCTCTGCTGGAAAATATCCAAGTCAATAAAGTCTGTGGGTGTTTATCTCATCTAAAACCGAAGGTGTTACCAACAGGATCAATTAGGAAACACTCTCTTCTTTCTATGGACATCTAAGTCATCTACTTCATTCAAGTCCTTTAAAATCACAATTTGTATTGCTCTTCATCAGAACATTTACACAGATTGTCCAGTTGCCTACTAGGTGTACTACAAAAATTAGCGTGGGTAAATCCTAAATCTCCAGGAAAGTCAATTAGAATATGCTTGATGGTGATCAAATTAAATCCACCTATTAAAGATACTACTGCAGTTCTGACACTAATGTCAATACTTAAAAAACCAGGATATATATTTGGAAATTGATAAAGCATTAATTTAGTAAAGATTAAATAAGTGTTTCCACTTTGCATGCAGATTCTTTTATGCTTGAACTAGCAATCTAAAAAAGCCATCAGAAAAGACCATAATTGTTACTACTGACAGAAAATATTATAAATGTGATCAGTTCCAACTTTACTTTTCTTCATATTTTTGTTGTACATTGCTTTACTTTTGGCTGCCAATTTCGGCAATAAGACATGAAGTTGTCATTCTTTTGAAAATTTCATAATGGAAAATGCAAACCTGTAGTTTACCTACATTATCTCTGTGTTTTGTAGCATCAGTTTTCCCATTAGGAATTTACTTTCTTGTCTTTATTTTATGAAAAGTAAAATAAGAGAAATCTGACTGGAAGTTAAGTCCCTATGACATCCTTTATGGGTCTTCTTTTATTACATTTAGATAGAGCCATGCAACTTGTGTATTTTATAGATAAAACAATAATTTTACAATGTTTATTTTTAAGGTTACTAATGATAATTTTATCTTTTTTTTTTTCCTTTTCTTTTCTTTCCTCAGAACAAGACCAAAAGTACAGTACAATGGATATGCTGGACATGAAAACAGTAATGGACAGGCTTCATTTGAAAATCCCATGTATGACACAAACTTAAAACCCACAGAGGCAAAGGCTGTGAGGTTTGATACGACTCTGAACACAGTTTGTACAGTGGTATAGCCTTCAGTGCCCAATATGACTGATTCATAGCCATACCTCTGATGGACAAGCAGTAATTCCTTTGGTGCCATATACCAGTTTCCCTTCTTTTCTTGGCTTCGCTGCTGTAATCTTTAACATCTTCTGTCAGCGTACATGCAGCTAAATTTTCTGGTAAAAATGTGTCAGTCTTCTGGGGATCAGACAAAGAATATTTTTTCATCTTAAAGTTGGATCAAAATGCCTGGCTGCGTCTGCTTCAAATCAAGGCACACTTTAAGGAAGACTGCCAAGTCATGCCAATTTGTCATATTTAATGCCTCAGACTTTCATATTTGTATGTGGCTGGATGCCTTTCAATGCATTCTTCTGGGCACTTGGATAAATCCTTTGAGTACTGTGACAAATGATAGCACCACAGATTATCCCTGGGAATATTCTGAAGAAATAAAGCTCTCTCAAAGAAGACAACCTTCCTCAAGGTTGCATACACCTGCAAATGCTTTACCATTGAAATCTTGATAAAATTAAAGAAACTTAGAGTGTCTCTCATATGTAGGATGTTTTGCCAGTTTCCCAATCAGCCCTTATATTGCACAATTTTTTTGCACTAGAGTGTTATGGATGACTGAGTGACCTACTGGTAAAAATATACAGGGTTTCTACACACTGTCCATTGTATACAGATATTCACCAACTCTGCCAAGCAAAACATTCCACAATAAATCTACTTGGAATATTAAATTATGAGCCCCATGCTTAGCACCACTTAAAGCCTTGTGTGATAGAAGACAATATTTCTTTTGTCAAATTTTGACTAAATTTCTTACAAGTCACTGAAGACTTTCAGCCAGAACAAGAGCCCCTTTCTAAGAATTTTCCATTGTTAATATTGTTTTATTCTGAAATCAGTCATCAACCATCATTTTCAGTATCATACTATTTAACAGCAGGGGGGTTAGCAGTTATTGCTGCTTGCCATGTACAAATGTGAATAGTAATTTATTTTAGATAGCTCATAAAGCTTGTGGGCCTGTGCTCATAATACAGTCTTCCCTTTTGCATTTTTTTCCATTTTTTCCTGTAATGTGACATCATTTTCTGATGTTACATGAACTAAAACACATTACAGTAGCGTATGTAAACCCAGTGCAAATTGCCTATAACAAGCTGTCAGTTTCTACTTTGAACAAAAAGAAATATTCAATTATCTTTGCTTTCAGTTTCTTTTCAGATTTTCTAAACTCACTGCTTACTGCTTTTGTACTTACACAGTTTGACAAAGTTTGACATTTGTAAATATGAACAGTTAAGTAAATCATTAACATTTGCTTAGAATTAGAGGTTTTATTGAACGAAAACAAACAAACAAAAATGCCATTGGGCAGATTAATTAAACTGAGTGTCAGAATTAGGGAATTAAGGAAATACTGAAACAAAATCTGATTTTAGTCATACACATTGAGCTCAGAAACCAGGAAAGTTGCTCTACTTTTCTTTAAAATTCAGGATTATTTTTGTTGTTGTTTTGTTTTATTTTTCTGAATTTCAAACTGTCCTAATGTCCAGTTGCTATCAAAAACTGTAGAAGAATGTTTCTGAATTCCATATGTGTGTAGATCTGTCTGTTATATGCAAAACAAAAAGGTAATGTAAGCCAAATAACAGATTTTTCAGTTAATGTGGCAGAACGCAAAGAAAATTTCAAAGGTAACCCTTGGTCAGCTTGACAACTCTACATCTTGTAGATGAAAAATACCAGCAATATAATACAGTATTGTAGGGCCTCTAGCTGTTATATTCTCCATATGAGCAAGAAACTCTCAAGAAAATGTAATAAATAATCCTTTCCAGTCAGTTCCTTGTTCATTTTGTTAGTACTTTTGACTTTCTTTTTTGTTTGAGGTTTTTGTGCATTAAGTTTCATTTATTTGTCACATCTCAGAGGCCTTCACATTTTCTGAGAAAGAACAAAGTCATCAGATCAAAGTTGTTGTCCTCATCCTCCCCCATGTAGAGGAAGTTGTTCTGAAAAAGAAGTGCTTCCATAGGAACAGTGGGCCAGGGAGGGAAGCTGTTGTGTGATTAAAGTTTTTGACAGGTGTTCAAAATAGATATTACTTCTTTGGAAGTCTTTCTGCAGTGGCAATGGCAGGAAAAAAAAAAAAAAAAAAAAAGAGTCTTGAAAACAACAGCAAAATTCTAGCTAAGTAGCTATTACTGACATTTTCTACTCCTGCTCTTACAGTGTATTCTTCAGTGACCTGTCTCACTATGACCACCAAAGAATGTCGGAGGAAAGGTCCCAGAAAAGAGAACAGTTAAATTATTTGGTCTTTTGTGTTAGAGAGCCCAGATCCTGTGAATTCTTTATGTAGTGGTTCATTTTCAGGAGGTTATGTAAGGAGTGTTTATCACAAGTGAGTGTTCCTTGATCAGGGATATCCAAAATTGGGTACATTGACGAGTTATCCTAAGGTGTTTGTTTGGAATATTGATTGAACAGGAGCTTCAGATTAGAACCCAAGTAAAGGAATGCTCTTGTAGTTTTGTCAGTTCTATCCACATCCTTCAAATGACTTTGGTTCTCTGCTATGGCTGAGTCTTCTGTTTAGGTCGGAACTCTTTCTCCTGAAGATATTTTGCAGATGGCTGTGTATGCATGCAGTTATATATGGTGCTTCACCAGAATAAGACTCTTTAAAATGTTGTGCAGTGGCCAGGTAATGGCAGCCAGGAAATCTGCTTTCTGAGATATATGCAGAAGACTATTCCCCCAGTGTTGACCAGATCATTATGATGGGCTAATAATACATGCTATGTATTTTTTTAAAAAACAGGTTATGTGCTTCAAAGCTGTTAAAAACTGCTGCTTGTATCACACATCTTGCCTTTCTCCAGGCTAGCTGCAATAATTTTTTTTCTTGTGTAAAATATTTTGTAAACAAATAAAAGCTGTTATTAAAAAAAAAAAAAAAAAAAAAGGTGGGAGGGCAAGGGCGGGGGGTTGGGGAAGAATGCCGGCATTATGATCAAGTCAATCTAATTTTCATTCCCAGTATGTCATTCTGCCATTTCACTACATGCTGCTGTGACATGAAGTAGGTGCAAAAGAACTTTTTGTACAGAGATATATTTTTTATGAAGAATTTGTAAAATTATTAAATATGCTGTACTTTTTTGATTAATGTAGGTAAATTGTTAAAAATAAATGTTTTTACAATACAAAAAATTGTAATTTTCCCGATAATGTAAAATTTACCATCTTTAGCTGATTTTTGGTTCTGATCCTGTTACACATGTATTAATATTAAAGTGGCCTGTTAAAAATAAACAGTATTCTCTTCGGCAAGAAAAAAAATACTATAAAGATTGTAATATAGCCTGTGCAATGCCACCTACCTTGAAAGGAAATTCAGAGTTCTTATTAAATATTTAATTTTCGATTTTCAGGTTTTGTGACCTATTCTTATAAACTTTTTTCCTTCTATTTACTGATATGCTTTTAAATCTCAGATATTGATTTTTCATTACATTAGATTGTTTAGTAGAATCTTAATCTTGTCATTTTAAGTTCCCAAGCGTTACTTGACAACATTTTTCAGGTGCTATCTAGTATGATGGGGTTTAACCTCTGGTTATATTACACTTATTATTCAGATTGTAAAATGAGACTTATGCTCCCAGATCATTTGTTTGTTTTATAAAAAATAACCTGTTTATTCTTCCACAAGCCTGCATCCTAACTATGGAAGTGATGGATCACATGGAGCCAGAGCTATTTCCAGTTCTATCCAAGAGCCTGTTCTGCAGTCACTTAGATTCACATACTTCTACTGAAATGAAAATATTTACATACATAAAGATAGCCATACATTTTGGTGTTTTCAGGATCAAAACCTGAAATGCTATTTTTTTTAAAATATTTTACTCTGTATTCGTTTAAAACATTTATATATTGGATTTACTCATTGACAGCTTAATAAAGAATTAGTTAGGCTTTAAGAATATTCTACCCATTATTTCTTTGTTAATCAGTGGTAGTATACGACTGTGGTTCACTTTTAAAAAAAAAAAAAAATATGAGCATGCCCTTGCTTCCTTTCTCATCTTCACAATCTGTCGTTCTGGTAATATGATATTGTACAGACAGTTGTTAAAAGTTCTCATCTTTTGACGCTAAACTACAAGCTATAATCCTAATACTATCAATGTGAATATCAAAGCATTATCTGACAGCGAGTCATGATTTTTACCTCTTATCACAACAACATTCGAATACACACTAAACAAATGAACTACTGTTCTTTTTGATGTTGCCAGATTGCCATGCCAGCTCCGGAAAACTATTTCACCTCATGACCTATTGAAAAATGTAGCATGGTATATTCAATTTTGGATTCTAGACAAACCATTTCTATAAAATAAATCTTCTCTGTGGTTTGAGGATACAGTTATGTATGAGACATGCTCAGCTGAATCTATAAAGACAAAAATATTTGGTTCTCAGCTGACACCTAACTAGCTCAATAGTATCAGTGAGGTCATAAACAGTATCAAAGGGATAGCATACCTACTGGTATGATTTACTCAGAATGGAAAATGCTTTAAAAAAAAAAAAAAATTGAAAATGCTTTTAATCTCAAACTCCAATAAACTACATTAAATACACCACTACCTGCTTTAACATGATTGCTAACTTGAAACCATAGTAGCTTTAATGCATATGGTTCAATGCTTGAGAAAACAGAAGTCAAAAGGTGGAAGAGGAAGATGCTTTCTGGAAAATACTGCCTTTAAACAAATAGAATAAATTACTTTAAAGCATGTGTCTGTAATGAAAAAAAAGAAAATAGTGCTTTAGGGATCCATTCCAGAGCTTACAGTCTTCCAGGACAAAGTTCTTTCTTCCAATGAACATAGGACTGTAGTCTGTACCTCACTGTGTCAGATAAAAAAATTAAACAATGGCTAGCATATGCCTAGTCATTAATTATCAGGACTTGATTATATAAAGAAATAGAAGATCCTCATAAACATTTATATTTGTTTAATTAAATTATAACTTTTTAAAATTAGAGATGTATGGAATAAATGTATAGAAATGTGAATATGCTTGGAGCTTTATCCACAGTAGAACTTTGGCTCAGTTTAGCAGTGTTTAACTTTTAGGTGTGTTTGTTGTTTGATAGAAGATTCAGCATCAAATCGTGTGTCTGCAGTCCAAATAGAAATTATGAGACAGGTAAGAATCTGCACATGAGATCCACAGAGGCCAGCAAGCTGAACAAAGCCAACTATACTGATCAGCAAGAAATATTCAGGCAAGAGAAATTCTTAAGCATATCACTTTTGGCCTGAAGAACATAAATCTTTCTGCTGGAATTCATAGTTTTCTAGCTTCCAGGAAGCTAGAAAATACAATGGGTAGTTAGTGCTCCTTTTCCCTCTTATATCCAATAGTATACTCATTAGAGCAGTCAAATTAGATGTGGAAGATCAGAGTTCAGATGGCTTCTTTAGCCTAAGGAGAAACACCAGGTTGTTAATCATAAAGAAAACTGCTAAAAGCACTCAGCTGTTGAAAGCAGGTGCTGGGAAATCTTCATTACTCTTTCTCTTTGCAGTGCAGAATTTGACCTAGTAAAAATTTAGAAGAACTACCCTTAAATCAACAGTAGAGACACCAGACTGGCTTAGCAATGAAATTAAATTGTAAATAACATTAGAAGTATGTTCTAAGTAATTCAAGATCGGAAAAATATGAGTATCAACCAAAAAGATGGACATAGGTAACAATAAAAATAAGATTATAGATATAAATTTGTTAAAGAAAGCTACGTATCAGATTAGAAAAATCAATAGTTATTGGTTCTTAGCATGATAAGCAAATTTTCAAAATAATGTGAGGAATTAAAGAAATATGACTAAGGAAATACTTATTAAGTCCAGAGAATGGAGACAGAGTTAGCAAACAAAAATAATGGAAGTATTTCTTACTTCTTATAATTTTTCACCTTGGATTTTGTAATTGGAAAGAGGTAATATTAGAAATTTACTTCACTTGGAGATTACATAGCACTAGCCAGACTATTTGTCTGGAAGCATTCTAACAGCAATGGATAAACACAAACACTGTTAAAAATTAGAAACAACACAGAACCACAGAACTTGTATCTGGTAGTTCTGAAGAAATTATCTGAGTAGCCCTTGACCATGAAACAATTTTAAGTCTGTCTTAGAAAATAAAGGAACAGCCAGAAGCCTGGAGAAGTGCTATAACTGTACTAAAAAACAAACAACAACAACAAACCAAAACACACACCCCACACACCCCAAATATTAAAATTTGAGGAAAAAAAAAAAAAAGGTAACCTGATTCAGATCCTTTTGATAGGATAAAGTTAAAGTTTGGATAGGATAAAATTAAAATCCTGTCAAGATATTTTAGAGAGAAACATTCTTGTCACCAAAATCTCATTTAATTCTTGAAAGTCTGATTGATAACATAACTGTTAAGTATTATTTTGAAAAGGAGACAACTGATTTAGAAGCACACAATTAGCAAACAGAAGTAGAGAACAACAGTAATTACACAGGAAGTTAAGAAATAGCTCTCAAGCAGACAAAAAGGCAATGTTGGAAAACATCCATGGGTCTGCTGTTAGGCCTGATGCTGCTTAACATTGATGTGTAAATAAGGAGAAAACTTGTTGAAAAAAAAATGTAGATAATACAAGCAATTGCAAAATGATAAATGATAATGAAAAAATCATGTGGCATGATTTGGTCTGGTTGGTTAGTTAAACCTATTTAAACAAAGTGGTTTTGATGTAACCTCAAAATAGTTGAGGTTGAAAATAAGTTGAAAAATCACTGAAAATAAGAAATAAGGACATTGCGGCCGTCTTTATAAAATGGATATTAGATCTTAGAAAGTAGTAGCTCTGAAAAGGATTTACAAGCATATTAATCGTGATGCTGCACCAAAATATGAGGTATTAAATCACTGGATATAAAACAGAAGTACTGAACAGGAATAGAGAAGACATTTTTACTCTCACTGCATATGAATCTGTATTGGATTCTGCACATATTTCTGCAGTTCACTTTAGAAATAAGATGTCAGAAAAAAAACCTGAGATGTATAAAACAACATATGGATGTAATTTAAGGTCTAGAAGAAATACCTGCAGCAAGAAATTTAAATCTGTTTAATCAAAAAGAAGATCAACAGTGTACATTCATGGGATTACTAAACTGCCCTTTCATCTAAGGAAAAAAGGTGTGACAGAAGCCTTAGTAGACTTGAAATTGTAGCCAGACAAATTAAAAAGCAGAATTAAGCACACATGTTTATGAGTGGAGAAAATAAACCCATGAACCAATTTACTAGAGAAATTATGTTTGCTTTCTCTTCATTCCACCAATTTAATCCTGGATATTTTCATTTAAGATAGACATAAGTTCTACATTACAGATCTAGTGGTTCTTTCATGTTTCAGTTCTCTGAATATAAATAAATAAATAAAAAATGAAAGAAAAAATAACTCAACTTGGGACCTACAAAACATAAGTTACTTAATTTGGCTTTTAGAAGCCTCATTCCCAGAATCTAAATGTATTTGCCACCTCAGTCTATTGAGTTATGTTGATACCAGCAAATTAAACTCCCTGACATTGAGCACCCACATCTTTTAGATTCTTTTAGATTCAAATAAAGTGTCCATATTTACATTAACAACTGGAAAGGATCACTGATTTATACCTGTGAAAAATTAGGGAGAGTACTGGTTAACATAGGCCAAAGCATACTGGAGACCATTCTTACTGTTTTATAGCATAAATGAACAAACTCCTGTGCTCAGAAACATTCTCTGCCACTGCTATGTTTTCTAGTATAAATACAGTCTTACAGACTTGAGAGGATCTAAATGCTGCAGTGTTCATCAAGAATGCTCATCAAAAGGAGTTCTAGCATTATCCTGTTCTAAAGGCTAATGACCATCTGATTTGGCAACTGTGATTAAGATAGAATACATGCAGCACATTCAATGAAGAACTCTTTGCTTTTGGGGTATAATAAGCATAGTCAGAATGCATCCAACAGACTGAAATTTTTGAAATATTCATCAGAAGATCATGCACTCATTTTAGAAAGTTAACCAAGTTTACGTACGAGCTAGATGAGAAGCTGCTTATTCTAATATAGCTCTAGATAAATCCCAAACCCAAACACAGCCAACTAAGGCACTCTAAGGGAATGATGGAGGGAGATGTTTTAAGTCTGTGTTTCAAAATATATGGTATCCGAATAGAGGCTGTTGGGGCAGCATGGAGACAATCTTGAATTTAGCACAATTCTACTGAACTGCTTTAGCGGCACTTTCCCTCTACAAATCTTGACTACCCCTATAAACAGTTCAGGAACCTAGCTTGAAAGAAAAGCAGTACAATACAACTTCCATTTTGTATCCATATGGTTAAATTTCCCACCCTCCCAAAAAAGCTATACACATCTGATACTCTATTGGGAAGGGTCCATGTCGCTGTTCCTTAAGCTCAATCTGGATGTGGATTAGCAGGCTGGTGAAGAAGAATGTGGGCTCCATCTGGTATACTGGAGGAAGCTGGGTGTTGATCTAGGTCATTAGGTAGGGAAAATAGGTTCAGGACAAGGAAGCAAAGACATGTGAATCAAAAGAGATGTGCATGAATGAAGAGACTTCCATTTTTTATCTCAGGGTTTCCACAGGACTTTTACTGGGACACAACAGTTATGGACTTCAGGGTGTATCCCATGAAGATCTATAGCAGTAATTCATATGTGATCATACCAGTGTGGGTAATTCACAGACAGCAGACCTGCCTGAATTACTCATACACAATAGCATGGCAGTAGTATGGCAACCTGATGTAGAGCTCCCTCCACCTACTTGAAAGGTATTCACCTCTTTCCTAGGTGCATTTGAGGTAACATGAGATGTTGGATCCGTGCTCATACGAAGTGGCTTCCAATAACAAAGGAAGACACTAACAGAAATTAATGTGTTCTGTCTGATATGCTTCTTTCACAGAGGTGTCTGAAGAGGACGACATGGTCACAGAAGGGGTTGACCTGAGGAACTATGCAGAGACAGATTGGGTTGACAGCCACTGGTCATATAGCTGCAAAGGCTTATGAAAGGACAGAAGGATGAAGCTGTGTTTAGAGCCCTCTACAAGTGGAACAATACTCGGGAGAGATGACAAGGTGTCAACTGTCAGTCCTGATAGTCTTTGTTGATAGAGTTATATGGAGGTGTGCAGTGGAGGTGTGAAGGTGGAGGAGTGAACTAAGAAGCATGAGGACAAGAAGATTCTTCAGGAACCCTTTGGTTTGGAGGGGCTAGAAGAAGAAACTCCAGGAGCTCCTGAATTCTTCAGAGTTAGCTTGAAAACCCTCAAAACTGCCAGACTTATGCTGCTCAACCTGACACAGGTGAGAAAATGGACAAATAAGAATTCAGTTCCCCTTCTCCCCACCACCACTGTATTTTTCTGGTGCATTATACTTGGCTTTTGTTTGTTTTCTGAGTATTATATTTACTTTTTATCCATACACAGCCCCTTAATCCCCTTCTGTTTTTTCTTTTTTTCCCCTTCTTTCCCTGTAACTCCACCATCCTAGCTATGACTTTTTAAGTAGAAACTATAATTCATAAGAATCTTGCTAGTGACTTTTCATTTCGGGGAACAGCAATGTCTGGTGAAGTTGAGAGATGTATCTGAGTGGTTAGGAAAGAGGTTTCACAGCTTGATGTGGTTAGGCAAGGGTGATGAATAGGCAAAAGGATGAGGTTGAGCAGGTTGGCAAAGTCTGTGTGTATGAGGGAAGTAAAGGGAAGATGAAGAGTTTTGTCTATTTGAGGAGTTTGTTTCTTGTTTTAAACTACTGCTGTAATGTAGCAGGCTTGGTGGACTGCAGCTATTGTTCTTGCAAGGGTTGGGACTGAATTAGATGTATAATCTGAGACTGGAGAGGATATGCAGCATCTACCATGCTGTAGACAGCCCTTGGTGGAGGGAGCTCCCACATGCTCCCTCTGAGAGGGAAAAGAATGCTCCCCGTTGTCTTTTTTGGTGTGGAATGAACCACGTAAAGACACTTATATAGTATCGGTGTTCAGTATAGCAAGATATCTTGTCCACAAGTCTTCACCAGTACTATAGAAAAGCCTGTGAAGTGAGGGAAATGTAGCCCTTACAGTGGAAATATTTAGTTATTGTCACAGAGGCACCCCAAAAGTCAGTTTTAGGTGGACAACCATTTCCAAAACAGACTTTATTCTAGCCAGGAATATGTAACCAATAAACAGACTAGAAACAGGGTTTATACAATTATTTAGCACTCCAACAACATAAAATACAAGTTTGGTATCAGTTGAAGAGATTATTGGGGTGTAACAGCATAATAGTGAGGATCCACAACATGCACACATACACTGACAAGAAAGAAAACCAGAACCCTTTGACTGCAGGGTACCCATAAGAAACAATCACTTGCCTGATTAGGTGAGGATACCTTCAAGGATATATCCAATAAATAACCACTCACCCAAATAAGGAGGTGAGGCATTTTCAATTCCAGGAAGTCTCCTTAAACAGCATTCCAGTCTAAGGGGAGGGCTCCAGTTCACAGACCTGCTGTTCTGAGAAGGCCACTTAAATGGGGTCTTCAGCGGGGACCCCATTTTATAACCTGGTCAGATCTGGCTGTGGCCATTACAACAGTCCCGAAGCTTTGCAGCTATTCTGAGCACGTTTGTTAAGGACCCTGTCAATTGACTGAGGGTCCCACCCCTCCTGCCCCACCAGCTGCATGGAGGTGAAGTCACCCTGCCCTGGGGCAGGGGAGGATGTGACTGTCAACATCTTCCTACCACCCTAGATGTCCACATGGAGACAGGCACAGTGGGACACAAAAGGTGCCAAAGAGCCACCAACTTCCCCATTGAAGGCTCCAGATCTAAGGGAAATGTGCAACTGCCGCAGCTTTAGTGCCTTTTTTTTTTTTTTCCAGATGCATTAAATGGTAGTCTGTTGAATCCATTCCCTCATTTCTCACAGATCTCTTGCAGGTACTATTTTTATATTCACAAGCAAAGATAATTTTAAAGGTCATGTTAAACTGAACCATTAATCAACACAAACACAAATATGCCTAATATTTAGCACATGTGCTTTGTTTGCTTTCAGGTTTTCCATAACTACCTACTGGTTTTCCACCGAATGACTTTTTCATTAAATGCTGCAGTTCGTGAAGGAGAGGAGCTATTGTACATACTGCATAAATTTTGCAACATATGGTAATCACCACAGACAATATAGAAAACCCTTTCAATTGTAGAAATCTTTAGAGTAAAGTTCTCTTTACACTCTCCTTACTTATAATTATTTTTACTCACACTCTGTAAGTTTCAATTTCTGATTCTTTCAGTTCTTCATGTGCTCTCTGCTTTGTTGTATGAACTTGATATAAAGTTACTAAATTGGGTAGCAGAAATATTTCACCTTCAGATTTATTCTGTCTTTCAGAAATAAGGAATAAATCTTCACTCAATTTGGGAGAAGTTTTAAAAGACAGGGGTTGCTAAAAGTACTCAATATATACTTACATCTTTCTGTTTTTTTAATTAAGTTGAAGTGGCTAAGCCACAAATGTAGAGATCTTACACTTATTTTTAAGAACACTAAGTTTCTGTAGGGATACTATGTTTTTGTCCTCACAAGACAGTTCACTTTGTGTTAAGCTTTTCCATCAGATTATTTTCTGTTACTAGCAGTAGCTTTACACATAGCTGACATCCTAAGCCAAAAAAAAAGCACCTCTGATAAGGCATAAAAAAGCCTCCATTAATATACTGACAGCTTCCCATCCACTTCAAGCAATTCATTCTGAGGACTTTTTGACTATATTTGTTTAAAGTTAATCCTTCCTATTTTCTCTGTAAAACACATTAATTTATTTTTGTGTCACATTTTGAGGCATGCCTTGTAATGCAGAAATATCAGCTAACTTGATTTACTGCTGACTAAAGCAAGATTTTTTTTATCCTGTTCATAAGAGTTATATGCCAATGTCATGAGAATGGCACAGAAGCTGTTTTTCATCTTCAAAAAACTTACTGATGTGTCTATGAAAGTAATATTTAGGAACTGGAATAATTTTACATGTTGAAGTGTCATTTTGAAAACATGGTGGAAACTTGTCAAGAGATGTAAAACTAGATTTAGACAGAACTCATCCAGAAGAGATTTTAAAATTCATATGCTTAATTAGTCATGTTTTGCTACAAGTGTTAGTCCCACCTACTCTTTGTGTCCACACATATGCTGGTTTGACTGAAAATGAGTTAATTTTCATTGTGCAGTTAGAAACCTTTCTTTTTCATAGGTAGCACAGTCATTATCTGGACTTAGCTTGAGAATAAGAAATAACACCCCAGCACAGAGCTAATGTTTTTCATTGCTGTGGTCTGAGAGCCAAGGACATTTTGAGCACTCTGTCCACAGGTGTGAGGCATCAAGGAAGAGGGGCATGGATGGGACATAGTTTGACTGACATCCAGACTGATCAATAAGAGTATTCCATCCCATCAGCGTCATGATTCATATTTAAAGGGAGTTGGGAGCTTCCCCTCTCTCTCTCTGGGGCATTCTTGCTTTTACTTGCTCTGGGGTGCTTTCTCTCTCGAGCCAGGGGAGTTTGGTTCAGGATGTCTAGTTCGGCCTTTTGCCATTTTGCAGAGACCTCTGATCCTTTCTTCCTTTTTCCTTTTTTTTTTTTTTTTTTTTTTTTTCTCTCTTCAGGATTGGAACCAGGTTGTGGCTTCCTGGGACTGCCTGACAGAGTTCCTGAGGAATTGTCTTCAGTATCTTTTATTTATATTTTATATATATATTTACTAGTAGTGTATTAGTATTTTGTTATTTTATTAAACTGTGTTTATCTCAACCCAAGTTTCTCCCTTCCGTTTTGATTCTCTCCCCTATTGGAGGATGGGAGAGTGGAGGAGGGGGTGAGTGAACAGCTATTGTGATTGTATTGCTAGCTTGGGTTAAACCATAACAACACAAACTAACTGAACTCTGGTTTTGATACTTGGCCTACTAAGACCAAGAGGCCAGAACCTATTTTTTAAACAAGGTAAATAATTTTTCATACAATGTCAAGACCTTACTTAGATTTTTATGTGATTGTTAAAAATTACTATGTAAGCAAAATAATAGAATAGTTGCGTTCCATACATTCTGCCAAAATCTACTAGCATGGAAATATGCACCTTTGCAGGTTTCAGTTGGTATTCACAGGCCTCATCGCCTTTAAGCAACAGCCCAAATCCATTTTACTTGTTCACAGCACATGTAAAATACACAGCAATCTCCGTCAAGTATTTACACCTATTTTGTGCAAAATATATTCTTACCTAAAAGAGAGGACAAAGAAGAACCATGCCTCAGGTTTTTAAGTGAGACCAGTTATTTGTACTGTAGTTTATTTCTGCAGGACCGGATCTTTAGTTGAAATGATTTTGCTGCCCAATGTCTGTAGTAGTTTCCCAGACATTAAAATTCTTCCTTTATTTTAAACATAGCTGATACCTGAGAAAATATTGAGTTATATTTAATGAAATGATTCATATGGAATATTTATAAATTAGTATTTTATTTAAATTTGAAGATTCATGAATTTATGAATAGAAGTGATGAATATGGTGTTTTTTTTCCCCCTTTAGTTTCCCATTGAGTTTAGAAGATTTTTAAAACATGGTGGAGAATTAGTCTCTTTTTCATATTTTATAGTAATTTCCATTATTCCTGCATGCCATGTGGTTATAGAAGCCAAAATAAACCCTATTAAAAGCTTCTTTGTTTTTCACTTCATTTCTTCATACAGAGTAGGCCTGGGAAGCTTATTCTAGCTTTCACTAGGACGCATAGCTTATTCTTGTTGTGGCATAATGAAGGGTAGAAATTTATGTGAAAAAACATCAATAGTTACTTTGCGTGTAGCTATCTCAGAAACTTGGCATAGCTGTATGTTTGATTTCACAATTTCTCAAACAAAACTTTAATCCCCCCAAAATGTAGGAATTCTGCTACCACCTGCTACAGAGAAGAAAACACCACTGATGTGTCCTCAAAAAGGCTTTCTTCTTAGACTTATTTTGGGGTTTTTATTAGATTACATTCCTCAAATACAGGAGTCTTGTATTCCTGTGAGGGATGCATGTGCAAGATTTGAAAAGGTTTTGAAGCAATTGTGTTAAGAAAAGGGGTAATGGTGCATGTCTTTGTGAACATTTAAAAGTGCTGACACATTGCTTTCAGTGCTGAAAGTGTAATTTAAGACCTAATGGACATATCAAACTTCCTGTTGTTGTATCTGTCAATATGTCAGTTTCAGAAGCAGTTATGCCTTACTTTGCTTGTACTGCAGCAATATATTTTGAACTCGTGGTTACAAGTGGCTGAATGCTATCTCTAAATCTCATCATTTTGACAAATGCATAGTAGTCAAGCTCATAGCTTTGAAATACAAGGACTCAGAACCCTTGGACTTAAATGCTTTCTATCTTAATACCTTTAGGTGTGAGGTCTTGCTAGTATGAACATAACTTTTCTGCCTTTGAATCCTGCACAAGTGAATATTTGTTTTGTGAATTTCTGTACCAAATGAAACCCAAACCAAATAACATAATTTTGATGTGATATAAATATTTGAAGCAAATTCTCTCCCATCACTAAGGATCGTTATGTAAACTGAGCTTAAATTGCAAGCTGTTCTTTACAAAGTAACAAAATTTAAATCAGGTGTAACTGTAGGTCTTGCTTTCATCTGGGATAGAGTTAATTTTCTTCCTAGTAGCTTGTATGTATATGTTTTGGATTTATTATGAGAATAACATTGATAAAGCATTGATGTTTTAATTGTTGCTAAAGTAGTCCATATACTATGTAAAGAACTTTTCAACTTCCTATGCACTACCAGTGGGGAGGTGCACAAGAAGCTGGGAGGGGACACAGCCAGGACAGCTGACCCAAGCTGCACGAAGGGATATTCCATGTCATATGACACATAAACTGGAGGGAGTTGGCTGGGGGGCCTATGACTGCTGCTTGGGGATGGGCTGGGCATCAGTCAGTCAATAGTGAGCAACTGCATTGTACATCACTTGATTAATGTATTTTTTTATCATTATTATTATTATCTTCTCTTCCTTTGCTATGCTATTAAACTGTCTTTATCTCAACCAGTGAGTTTTACTTTTTTTTTTTTTTTTTCCATTCTCCTTCCCATTCCACTGGCAGGGGAATGAGTGGCTACATGGTGTTTAGTTGCTGGATGATGTCAAAACACTGTACTAACTTTGTTCTTGCTTATTTTTCTTAAAAATTTCCATGCATCTTCAACTTAAAATTTGAGACTATGCAGGTGGCATAAAATCATAAATATTCACATTTAATTGCCTCAAAGTCTGTTTCTAAAAAGGGTATAAAAACATTGAAATGAATATATTAGATACAGCTTTATTACAAAATACAGAATTAATATTTTTCATTCAAAACTAATCATAGAAATTGCAACACCCCAGGACAGGCTGGGGAATGAAAGGTTTCAGAACAGCCCTGTGGAAAAAGACTTGGGGGTACTGGTGAATGAAGAGTTGGACATGAGCCAGAAATCTGAACTTGCAGCCCTGGAAGGCAAAACGTATCTTGAGCTGTATCAAAAAAGTGTGGCCAGCAGGTCAAAGGAAGAGATTCTGCACCTCTACTCCACTCTGGTGAGACCCTACCTGGAGTACTGCATCCAGCTCTACAGGTCTCAGTACAGGAAAGACACGGACCTGTTGGAGAGACTCCAGAGGAGACCACAAAAATTATCAGACGACTGAAACACCTGTCCTATAAAGACAAGCTGAGACAGCTGGCATTGTTCAGCCTGAAGAAGAGAAGGCTCTGGAGAGACCAGTTCAACTTTCATATTCATTAGTTCTATGACAAATATAGGATCAGCAGTCTGGTTGTGCTAGTTGCTGCTGCATACTACTTATATGATGCTGTAGTTGAAAGAAAATACATACACATATATATGTATATATACATTTACTTATAACTGATATCTCAAATGAGATATATTTTCAAACTGTCTCAATGGTGAGAGCAATTCAGAGTGGTTATATAAACACCCATTATTTAGTCATAGGGAATGAAAGGTATGAAACAGTCAACTTTTTTCCAGAATTCATTGCATACTGTTTCCTTCTAAAACAGTTTACTGTGAGCTCACCATCTTTTTTTATACCACATGCTAGTCCTCGGTCTTTTGATTCAGTGGCTCATGTCATTCATTGTTCTCTAGCTGTTATTGGTACTGACTAGACAGCTATTTGATCTGTTGAATACTACTGACATCTCCCCCCAACATTTTGCCCCCAAAAAACCCATCTGGGACATGTCACAGCCTTTAAATGAAGTGGTTGGTACCATGCTCACTAGGAAATAATTGAAGTAAAGAAAATTAAATAGAATGCATGTTGTCTGTCAAAAGATAGTTCCCTCCACTCCCTGGTATCCCTAGATCTGTCACAGAATACCTTAACGTAGAGAAATCATGAAATCTTCTGTTTGTTTTGAAATTTCTGTCCCTAATGAAAAGTGGGACATCAACTATAAGTTACCAAATCATGCACTTAGAGTAGGTAGTATGCATGAAGATTAAAGTAGTGTTTTCATTTTTTTTCTCAGTGTCACATTCAAGGAAAATTTTAAAAAAGAAACAAAACAAAACAAACAAACCAACCAACAAAAAGCACCAAGTAAAGGGCTGCAAATTCCTGAAACAGGAATAGCATTTTCCAATCAAGGAAATGCAAATTCCTGAAACAGCGTAATGAACTACAGGAAATAGCTATCAATCAGAGACAGACTTCAGTACATTTAAAAAATATTTTGGAGAAAAATTTCTTAAAATACTAATGATTATTTTTCTTATCTCAATGGATACTCTAGGGTGCTCAGTTATTTCTGAAAATGTAGATGTATTTTAATGTAGGACACTTTTATTCTTTCCAGCAGTCGAAATATATTTACTGATAAGGATATGAGAATGTCAAAGGTGCTTGTGAAGGTTAGATGGGAGAAACTTAAGCCACAGAAATCACAGCAACAGTTTTCTAACAAGTGAAGACATTTCTCAGTAAGTCCCTTCACCAATAAGAATCAGCTGGTTTTGACTACTGTGTTTTTGACTAATAAGTGAACACATGAGATTGAATCATTTGCATACTATACACCCTATCCAACATTTAGTCTGATCCTTGATCAGACTCTAAAGCCCAGATTCAACAAATTTAATTTTATTATCCTAAAAATTAGGTATCTAGTCTAAACTTCTTTCCTTGGACCTCCCAAAAAATCAATGGTGAGACAGAGAACAATTTATTCCACCAGAAGCCGTATACTAAAGAAAGGTAGAATGAAGTGCCTGTTGAAGGTGCTCATACACAGGTGCTTTACAGAAAGCAGATAACTCAGACTAGATGACCAGTTTTCACAAAACTATAGTTAAGTGATAAGAATCCAGGCCTACCCGTAATATATCAGTTTAAATAGATGCTAACTTATTTATATACCACTGTAAAAAGTTACATTGCTATTTGACATGTCAATATATTGGATATTTTGACCTATCAGAATGTCTCTCACATTTTTTGTGTGATTTTATAAACAAAAATATTTTGGATGCTACAGTACATACTGCAGGTTCAGACATATGTGACAGCCTGATGTATTTTGTCAAGAGTAGACTTACTAGGCACATTATTTGCAGCTGCTCTGTGTGAAGGCTGTTCACCTTGGGCTTTTGGACTTCTAACTCCATGTTTATAATACCTGCTCAAAGCTGGAACTCTGAATATTTGGAAACCTTAGGAAAATGAGTAAAGGTATTTTCTCTTTTCATTATTATTTTTTTCTGCATATAAGAAAAGGATAAGTGATCTAGACTTATCACAACTCTAATTTAGCTTGGGTGCTTGGAGCCTGATTAGGCTTCATGTAGCATCACGCTTTCCTTCAGGGTTTATCCATAAGCATCATATGTTACCATAGAGATTAGTGATGTAAAAAGCTTGGGCTAGGGCAACTGAAAGATAGTAATGTAGATGTAATATCAGTAATGCCATGGAAAAACATCTTTTAAATTGAAACTAGTTCTCTCCATCTTCCATTTCTTTATTTTTAGTTTGAACATAGTAGCTTTACTCAAAGAGAATACAGACAGAGGAAAACAGTTAATTTTCTTAACTGAAAAAAATGTAGACCTCAACATTTGAACTCATGATAAGCCAAAACATTCTCAGAACTCTGTTGTGTGCAACCAGTTATAACTGAAAAGTGTCTGCTTGTCTAGGGAAGACTTTGTTACACAGTAATGAGTTTATGAATAACTGGAAGCAGCTAACAGATGCAGGCAGGTAACTATTTGTAGAAGTGTAAAGAGATGATCCACAAGTCCATAAGTACATTCACAGAGCAAGTCGATAAGTTAAATTTTGCCAGAATAATGTCTTCCATATAACTTTTACTACTAGTACTTCTTGTAGTACCTGTAAAATAAATTTGTTCATTGTTCCTGAAACAAATAATAACAGTACTAGCTCACTACTGATGATAAATCAGAGGGTTTCTCCCATGACCACTGTATTTGCAGAATATTTTATCTTCAGGAATGTGTACACTTCTCTCTATTCCTGTCATCACAATCTCAAATTTCAGGATCTTTAAAGTTTCCTTCCTTGATACACATTCTGTTCTTGACCCAATTACTTCTAAGTTAAAAGTGCAATTTCTTAGGAGTAATGGATCGTATCTTAGACTCTCTTTACTCAGTTAAATATCTTGACCACACATAAGATATAGTGTCACAATTTCTACAAGTGCTTTTCCCCCTTTACACTACTGCTCCACCCTGGTCATTAGGAATATTAAATATTGTATTTTTCTGCTAGATATATGTTGACTTGAAAAGAGAAGTGGCTCATACACAACCTGTCAGTTAACTCTTTTAGGCGGTAGATGGGTTCCTGAACCTCCTCACAAAAAGAATCGTTTGAATTTGCACAAACTCTATTTCCACAAGGCCATCACATGGTCAAACCCTTTATGCTACATTTGATGAGAAAATGTCACTTAATATTTTTTTGCTTGTGTGCAGGAGGAAGTAAAAGATGATATTTGTTTTCTTGTATTTTTCTGATCATACCTAAAAAAATGGTCACCTCAGAACATCAAGCAAAAGAACATCTGATTTCCAGTTGAGAGTTATTGTTAACAGTCGAGGGCACTCCTTACAATATTTGAAACACAAAGGCTATGAAAGAATTTGTGTTTTCTTACCTTATCAAGGGAAAGAAGAAAATGCTCAGAAAAGGAAATTCAAAACCTGTATCTGGCATTAAAGTGATAACAGAATTAAACCTATTTCTCTTTGCAGTAGTGAGTAAAAGCTCTTCCAATAGCTCTTCCAATAAGGAATAAGAAGGAATCAGTTTTAGATGACTGGTTGTCTAATACATTTAATTCCTCTAATTTCTCCACATTATCCCTTACCTGAATAATGCTGAGATATCCTGTTCTACCTTTACACTCTTCAGAGTAAATTTCAATCTTTGTATATGAAGACTGTAGGATAATGTTATTAAACTACATCAGCTAGTTTATAGTGCATACAGGAAGGTCTCACCTAGCAAATATGTTTTCTTACAACTGACTAAAGACAGCATCATCCATATTTTATCAATCTATTTCAGGCAAGCTTCTCATGGGTTTTGCAGGGCTCATGGTACAAAGAAAAAGTCATCTCTGCATCTCTGCATGATGAGATTTGTCTATCCTAATTTCGGTTTGGGGTACAATTTGTGACAAAGACATCTGAATTTTGGTACCTATTTATGAATCTAAAAGCCAGGTAGTATCAAGGCTTCCACTATAGACAGTGAATATGTAGTGAATACATGAGCAGAACCTAGAGATCCATTCTTCTAAGATAAATAATCAGGACTTCCCTGAGTTGCCCACGCAGGGCAGTCTAACACTATTTGAGATAACCAAGGTTATCCCATCTGGCTTCCAGCTGTGGTTTTGATAGAGCACAGTTTGACTGTATATCTTGGGTCATATCTGAGAACCTCACGTGAATGTCTTAGATATAAAGAATGTCTTAAATGATGAGCTACATCTACATTGAGGCAACTGAATACTCCTTCAGAGGCTTGCCGGTTGGATCAGTTCCTGAGTTTCGTTAACTTGGTTCACTTTATCTACTTTGTCTGAAAAGGAAGCTTCAACATTAAAGAAGGGATTCAGTTGCTTAAACGGGCATTGGTTCCCACTTCAGGTACTTAGTTGCTGCTCCAGAAGAATGGAAGTCTCCCATAAGTCTGTTATTCTATCTGGCAGCCCTGTGCAGATACCTTGGACACTACAGGACATCTCAACTGGTAGAGATTTAAAACCAAGCTTAACCAAATAAACTAAGTCCCTGGTGCTCATAAAGACAGATAACATATAGAGTTCTGAATTCAATCTAGCTAGGCTACAATTAAAACAAAATTCAAGTACTTTATCAGAGGTCAGTATATATTGAAGTGGAAAGTTTGACTTCCAACGTAGGCACACCCCAGCAATGATTTCTGGACCACTGTTTTGGTTTATTGCTGATCTTAACAAGCATTTTTCCAAAAGAAATCAATTAAATAATCCTTCGGTTTGGTACAACTTTTTTGCCTGTGGGTAGCAGAAATTCCAGTATTTCACCAAACAGTGCTGATATGGCTTTTCTGCTCTACCATTGAATACCAGAGTGACATTTCTTGCTATTACCTTCTCTACTTTTACATGTTGCTTACATGGCATTTGTCTTTCATTAGAAAGTACCTTCAGAATGCAACCTGTAACAAAAAAGGAATCACATAGGGCAAAAGACCTCAAAGAATTTATTGTAAATATCCTGACATGCTACCTTCAAAGAATGATTCTTCTGATTTTTATTTTGCATTTTACAGGGACTACTGGCACTATAAGCTAGCACTCATTCAATTAGGCAGCTTTGTGTGTATTGGGACTGAAAAATGCTGTTGTCCTACACATAGGATTCTTATGGTTTGGTATAAGCTTCAAACTTATGGTGATTAATAATAAGACCTTGCAGACTTTCCATCAGCTTCATAATCCAGTAGAGTACTTTCATCTCCTTCTTTCCCATTACCTTCATTAATTTTATGAATGATTAGAGGTAAAAGAATGCATATTTGCCTTTATGCTCTTCAGTGTACTCCTACTTAATATGAAGAAGATCAAGTGCTTTTTGTAAATGATGTAGCTATATTGGAAGATACTTTCCAAGCAAGCTACTGGCTTCTTGTTCCTTCAAAACTTTATCATCTGGGACTCCACAAAAAGCTGTGAATTAATGGTAGGTTGACAACACTCTTATTTATACATATTTTCAAAGTAAGCCTTCTTGCTTGAAGTATAGAATAAATTACAGTCCTCAGGGGTTGGACTCAAAATGAAAGACAGGAAACTCTATCTGTTCATAAGTAAATGTTTATTTTTCTGTCCCATCATGAAGTTTTCAGAAGTCTGTTCACTTTGGAGACATAATTCAATAATTATTTTTGTCAAGGGTCATTCTCATTCTGCTATTTGATCTCATGATGATGTACTGATGTCATCATTTGGCTGTACAGAGCAGCTATTTTTCTTTTTTTTCCCTTAGACTTGATTGTTGCCTTTCATCACCTGTCCGAGTGCTATTCCACTATCTTTCTTACTGTCTTAGTAGTGGTGTTTCCCTCTACTGTTTTAGCCATGATAACTGCCTTTTTCAAAATTATTTTGATCTGAACTGCTTTACTGGTAATGTCCTTGTTGTGGTTAAATACCAAATCCTTTTTCTTCATATATCTATATTCTTGACAGACCTCTAAAGATAAGCTATTCCCTGTTGCAAAAATATAAAGATTTTATTGGTGTCCACTTCATATGGTTAGGTCAGCAGGTCTCTGTCAATCAGTGTTGACTAATAACAGTCACTGACTTTTCTTATTTTGCAGCTTCCTCTTGCCTGATATTCATTAAAGAAGTGAAGAATAGCCTGGACCTCTGTTCACACGCTGAACTCAATTTCATTTTTGTTATCGAAAAGCCTATTACTAAGTGAAGCTTCTCATTGTAATTTAAATATGAATCTTCCTTAAGTGCTTTAACTTGATCCTGTTGAATTTAAGAGGAAAATTATTATCTAGTAACTAATTTTCAAAGTGGTGTTGTATACAAATGCCTGCTTACGAACATCAAAATGAAGATGTGTACAAGTGCCCACACATTCACAATATTTGTTAAACTTTTACAGCTGAATGTTGATGTTTATATATCTAAACAAAATGTTTTTGTTGCACAAGTGTGAGATGAAATAGATATATTAATTTTAAACCTAGCAAAATTTTTGGTGTATTTCTCTAGGGATTTTTGGTATCTGCTGATGAAAATGGTGTGGTATATTTTTAATTTACTTTTTTGGTTTCCCTTAACTTTTATACTATGAATATGGAAAGGATATATTTCAATAATAAGATCACAGAATCACGGAATGTTAGGGATTGGAAGGGACCTTGAAAGATCATCTAGTCTGATCCCCCTGACTAGATAACATTGTTTCATCATGTAGTAAGATATGATGAGAAGGAAGTGAGGCCCATCAACGCCTTCTGGTCAAAGCTGAAACCAGGACACTGACCAAGGTATACACATTATTCCTCCCTAGGGAGGATAGAACTTTATAATATATATGTATCTTGTATGAGGCCATCTTTGTTGTAAAAATCTGATGCAGTAGTGGAAACATAGGTACAAGCGTTTTCCACAAGCAGCTTACTGTCTAGTCCTTAGCTTTGTGCCTAGAATATTGCTCTGAAAGTGGGATCCTTCGTTTTACCTACTACATTCACAGGCTAAGCAATGTTGAATCCCCAAATCCTCTATCTTTGGCAAAGGACATAGCGTCCCTGACACATGACTTCTATATTCGATGACAGTATTGGCCACAGATGTAGAAATAAAAGCAAAAATTAATGCCCAAGAATGATCAATGAAGTAAAAAATACATGGAAATCTCAGATATTCATTTTACGTGTGCAACAACTTTCACAAAAACATTCAGATATAAACAGTATTTATTGTACTAAGGGAAAAAGTGTGTGATGCTTCTTGGCATGCAATATCTTTATCGTTGTTCAGTCAGCCTTTACTTCAGTCTACAAAAGGACAACAAAAAGTGTAATGAAGGTATATTAGTCAGAGAAGTAATGGAAAATATGACAAACTTTTATAAATATATATAACAGGAAATAAATGTAGAAGGAAACAGTGACCCAACGAAAAATAAGCTATGCCAAAAAAAAAACCAAAAACCAACAGAGATCAGAGAGACCAGACTGTTACAAATGTTCATTCTGAACAAGAAGAACAAAGTCAAGAACTGTTGATAATTAATTGGCAATAAAAGGCTTGTTAAAAGAACTTTTGCTCAACAGCTGACGAGATATCTATTCCTCTGGTTTGCACAAGTGATAAAAATGACATGTTTTTAATGTCCCTTGCATGTCATGACACCATCCTAATGCGAAGACTGAAGAAGGCTAAGCTTCATAAACAGAGAACTAGTCAACAGCCTGAATAAAACCCACAAACTGACTTGAGCAAAACACCAAATAATGCCTGTGGCCAGATGCTGTCTTTGGTACTAAAACAATCTGTGACAGTCATCTAATAAGTGACTCTGGAGAATGTTTACCAGGGTGAATGCTGAAGCCATCAGCCGTTGTCATTCTGAATGACCTTATTTTTCTATCTGAATGAAGATAAATCAACTTAAGTACAGAAGTAATCAATACTCTGATCATTTGGACAGTAGAATTATTTCTATTTAAAATATTTACCATGGAAGCTACTTTCAATCTGGTGTTGAAGACAGAAGACTTTCACAATGCAATTTGTGACAGATATCAAAGGTCCATTATATATTCTTCACATGCCCTAGGTAAATTAGAATATTTATACTTGACATAGAAGAAAAAAAAAAAAGAGAGAGAGAAAATGGGAGGAAAAAAAAATTCTTATTTGAAAAAGAGTTTTTTAATTTTAAGTTTTGGATTACAGTTACAGCTATAGTCTCAGACAGAAACAATAATGAAGTATTTGTTTTCTGGGTTTAGATTACTTGATGACTATGAAACACGCTGGACTGATTTTTTCAGAAATAGGTTATTCCTTTGTCCTCTGAGTTGCAGACACTGTTCTGTTAAAACACTACAATGCTGCCTACTGCAGAATGGCACAGAATCTATTGAGTGACATAGTCAACTGGAGAAGGAGTGAGATCCTCAAATGCTGAAAAAAATACCATCTTTGAACTTTCACAATGTGTGAGACAGAGACATGACCCTTGTTTTTGCTCTTTCAGTCTTTTAGATTTTTACTAAACTTGGAGAAATTTATTACTGGACTGCAAAATCCATATGCTACACAACTGTAATGTTATATAAATCCTTTTGATTCTTATTGGCTAGAAGCAACTGGATGTATTATATGTTTACTGCATTACATTGTATTTTTGGTAGAAAATGACACTTCATGAAAGACAATTAAAAACCACCTATATATCCAAGCTATCATCTTACTCATCTTTTTCTTTCTCTTCCATTTTTTATAGCCATTTTATTCTCAGAGATCTCTTTCTACATTATTTGTTTCCATGAAAGAATAGTTTTATAACATCAGAATAAGTTGACCACAATTTTAAAATTTAACGAAAATGTTTACAGCTACAGTAACCTGAAGAAGATGTTGACTAATGGATAGCAAACAAAATCTTTGACAGTTTCAGAGTTAATATCCATGTTTACACAACAAGTATATAAAAAGTTAATGGTTTTTCAGAGTCTACACAAGATATTAAAATTCTCTGATGATTCTTCTTAAAGTTTGAAACAAGAGCAGAAAATGAAATGAATCTATTTTCAGGAGAATCAATGTAACTAAAGATAAGAGTATGTCTTGGCAGTGTAAAAACAATGACCAGACTTGTGTCTTCGATTTCTAAGACTTTAAATAAATTGAATGCTCAGAAGGCATTGAATCAGACCTTAACCCTATTGAAGTCCACAGAATTTCATGCTGCATTAAATAAACTCACTTATTAACTAAAATATAATTTTTTGCACTATCCCATGCTTTGTTTTAAATTGTTCTTTGATTCTGTTCACTGTGCTGAAGACTTAAAAATCTCAGTGCTGATTAAGAGGAATACATTTCCTGACTAGTTAGAAACCATTCAAGCAAGATACATCACCTTCCATTTCTGTCCCCTTAATTTTGGTATGTCTGCTGTAGCTTGAAGGTGCAACACTTTGTTGCAATACTCTCACGAAGTGGTAATGAGCAAAGCTGTGAGAGATCACGGATGTGGTCATTCACCATGTTTCATTTTGATTTGTAATCTAGTTTACTTGTATATAAACATTTTACTTAAAAAATGAACTTGTGCCTAGAGAGAATCACAGAATCAACTGGGTTGGAAAAGACCTCAGAGATCATCAAGTCCAACCCTTGATCCAACTCCAGTCCATTTACTAGATCATGTCACTAAGTGCCATGTCCAATCTCAGTTTAAAAACCTCCAGGAACAGTGAGTCCACCACCTCCCTGGGCAGAATAGTGTTATAAAAACCTCCTGATTTGTCCACTTTCTGCTGCTCTCCAGGAGAGGTATTCTGTTTTGTTTGGTTTTGTTGTTTCTTTTGTTTTAACATCTATGCCACCATGAAGTTATCTAAAGGACCTCCTTCCTGTTTCATGTGTAAAGTTCGAAAGATTGAACAGTTTTTATGGCAACATTCACGTAAGTACTTGGCTGATTTTAAGAGTGGCTTTTCATGATTCACAACATGCTCATTAAGATTCCTAAGTGCTGTTGCATTAGGAGTTCTCAGTGTTTCATTAGACTCCTCTAGAAAGCTGATTAGGATGTCTAGGTCTGGTGACAGGAAGGCATCTCTTTTGACAAGTATATCTTCTTCTCTCATCATTCAGTTGCTTCACAATTCCTAGGATATGGGAATGCGATAAGAACAGAAATAGCTTTCACTGCAGTGAATGTAACAACACTGCACAGGATGGTCTTCCTAAGAGAAATGGAGAAGCCACAGCCAGGGCAAACACTGTGTTTAGTCATTAAAAAAGGAAGGGGAAATATCTGTGGCGTTTTTGTTTTCAGAAGTGTAATAAGGGCTTTACCTGATTTGGGAGAAAAAAAAAAGGAGAGAAGAATCAAATTGATAACCTGTCATTTAGAAGTATTTTCTTCCTACCTTTGAGATGGTGGGATTCAATTTTGTCTGAAAAACTGAATTTTAATTTGTATGAGACTGTTCTCTTTAAATCTCCCACTTTACAGCCATTTCTGCTACCACTGACATCTGTAACAACGGTGGGCAGAAATTGCAGCCCTTGAGTATGGTAGGCAGCTTGGAAGGTCCATTAGGTACCCAATCCTATTCCCATCTACTGCACTGTAGCTGAGAGCAGACAACATGGGGGTTTTAGAATTACACAGTTCAAACTGACATAAATTGTTTTGTTTTGTTTTGTTTTGTTTTGTTTTGTTTTGTTTTGTTTTGTTTTGTTTTGTTTTGTTTTGTTTTGGAGAGGCGGTGGAGGGCCAGGGAGGGATGTATATGTGGAATACCCCTGTAGTAGTAGCACTGCTGAAGTAGTGTAGTTTGAAGCTGGTATCATCACTGATTCTGGAGGAAAGAGTTTTACAATATTCAAACTTGTTATACAGTCGAGGGCAATATGAAAAATCAAAGAGTAAATTGTAGTACTGAGAAGGGACATTTCTGTACAAGATATTAATTAAAATATATGTCCAAAACTTACTACTCTTGTGTTAAAAGAATAAAAACAACCCTGGGTATAACAGGTGGGATCACGAGGGTGAACTTTACATATTAGTGAGCAGAATCTCACTTGCTTCAGAATGAGAGTTTATAGTTCGATGTCTGGGCTACTGACGCTTCCAAAGAAGGAGAACACTTCTCCAAGAGGGAGAAAGTGAAAATAAGAGCAGATTAATTGAAATTTTAACCTGAACACAAATCCCTGAAGAATGCAAAGATTGTCCGCAATAAGTCATGACATTTTTTCTTGTTGTAATATATCTCATCAGGAATGAAAGCAATCAACATGGTTAACTGCAAAATCTAAGGAAATCTAATCATTAGCTGAACTGCTTAGCAAATGGTCCATATTAAGTAGTTCAATTCACAGATCACTTAGGGATGACAACACAGTAGCAAGCGAAGGAGGGACTGGGTAGTCAAATGAGGACAAAAATGATCCGTGATACTTAATGGAGGCAAACTGATACAATCACGATTTCTTAGCAAATGGACCTTAAATGCAACAGCACCTGCATGTTAAAATATGCTTTGATAAACCTCATGAATAGTATTCTCACTGTCTACATGTCAAGATGCAATTCTTATTCAGTTTTACATTCTGACTGTGACTTTCTATGGTAACAGAAAATTCATTCTGACAAATGTCAGTGGAATTTGCACTCCTAGATTTCCCGAATACTTTGAAAATTATCTACTCAGAACATCAAAAGTAATTACAAAAGGGGTGTAAAAAATATTGTCTGATTAATTATGGACTAGGTTTGGCTCGGATAGAGTTCATGTTCTTCACAGTAGCTTGTATGGTGCTATGTTTTGGATTTGTGCTGAAAATAGCGTTGGTAACACAAGAATACTTTATTTATTGGTGAATATTTTATTTATTGCTCTGTGCTTACACAGAGTTAAGGATGTCTCTGTTTCTCATACCACCCACTCCAGCGAGTTGGCTGGGAGTACACAAGAAGTCGGGACGGGACACAGCTGGGACAGCTGATCCAAACCATACCATAAAACGTCATGCTTAGCAATAAGAGCTTGAGGCAAGGAGATGTTCAGATTTATGGCATTTGTCTTCACAAGTGACTGCTACCCATGATGCAGCCTTGCTTTCCAGGAAATGTCAAAACATCTGCCTGTGGCTATGAAGTAATGAATGAATTCCTTATTTTCTTTTGCCTGTGTGCACAGCTTTGCTTCATTTATTAAACATTTGTTATTCCTTTGCTGGATTATCCCATCCCACAAGTTTTCTCACTTTTGCCCTTTGAATTTGCTTCCCTGTCCCACTGAAGTGACTGACCAAATGGCTGTGTGGAGCTTAGATGCCTACTGGGGTTAATTCATAACAAAGTAACTCCCTATAAAATAGGAACACATTCTAGGAAGACAGCCTACACTGTTTATATAAAACAACCAGGCTGCCTATATCATTAATGAGTGAACATGAAGGCATTGCAGAAAAGCTCAGAGCTTCCCAAATCCTTACAAGAGATGATTCGTAAGAGTTGAGTACAAGGGAGTAAACAATTCCCCAAAACTCTGATTGAGCTTTGGAGAGACATTTGAGTTTCACTTCATCAGTGGTAAAATCCATTTTTCTGCTTAAAGTATCTTAAAGTGTTTCCAAATAAGTGTTGAAAAAAAGTTACAAAGTAAATTGATTTGAGATTTCAAATGTTATTATTTGAGCAGACTGCCCCACACCGCTTTTGATCCTCGAGGTCAAAACTGTGTCATTTACGGGGATTTAAGACAATGGAAAAATTGTGCTTTCACTGAAACTTGGCCAGATCTGACATAGTTATCAGCTCAAAAAAGTACATACACATTTTCAACACTATTTCAGCCCTAAATTCTTGTGTAGCTTGCATAAAGATATGTACTTCTTATACAGTTTATAACGAAGATGGGAAAAGAAAAATTAAGGGAAGAAAAAGAAAGAAACAAAGAAAACAAAACAAAACAAAACAAAACAAAACAAAACAAAACCAAAACACAAACCTAATAAAATAAAACCAAACTAAACAACAACAACAAACAAACAAACAAACAAAAAACCAGCCAAACAAACCAAACCCAAGCAAACAAGGAAACCCTCACCCTCCCTAAAGTCCTTGTCCTGGTTTTGGCTTGGGGTAGAGATAATTTTCTTCCTAGTAGCTGGTATAGTGCTGTGTTTCGCATTTAGAATGAGAATAACACAGATAACACACTGAAGTTTTATTTGTTGCTAAGTAGAACTTTTCAGTTTCTCATACCATGCCAGGTTGCACGAGAATCTGTGAGAAGACACAGCCAGAACAGCTGATCCATACTCTCCAAAGGAATATTTGATGCCATATGACACCATGCTTAGTATATATTTGGGGGGAAGAAGAAAGAAGGAGGGGATGTTTTGAGTTATGGCATTTGTCTTCCTGAGTAACCATTACACAGGATGGAGCCCTGTTGTCCTGGATATGGCCTCCTCATGGGAAGCAGTGAATGAATTATTTGTTTTACTTTGCCTGTGCACACAGATTTTTCTTTTCTTAGTAAACTGTCTTTATGTCAACCCACAACTTTTCTCACTTTTATTCTTCTGATTCTCTCCCCAGTCCCAGTGAGGCAGAGTGAGCAAGTGGTTGTGTGGTGTTTAGTTGCCAGCTGGGGTTAAAGTATGACAGCCCTGAAGCTAGAGATTTTTATAACAAAAGAAAATTCTGTGTTCCAAAATCTTTTTTGTCAAGGCTTTTGAAGTTCTGAAGAAAGGTACTGATGTAAATGAAAGAAGAGGAAATTGAATTCCATTTAAGACTATTCACAACAGAAAATATTATTTCTCCTTTTGTCTATATATATGGTGTCAATTTAATTTAAATATTATAGAAATGAGTTATCTCTTTTTCCTTCCTTGAGGAAATTTTCATAGAGTTCGGTGATCAGAAAAACTGAAAACATTATATTTTAGTATGCTTAGTGCACAAATTATTCACATGCAAAATAAATAGTTTAGGAAATGTCTAATTAGCTGAATACCTAAGATATGTACCTGTTAACAGTACAGAACATGTTTAATTGTCAGTTTCAGATTAATGACAATTACAATACCAATTAGTTATGGATAGTTTAACAATGGTTGCTACCATTTTAGGGAAAAATTAAGTAGTCTGGACGTCCATAAATCCATGGGTCCAGATGGGATGCACCCGCGGGTGCTGAGGGAGCTGGCTGAGGTCATTGCTAGACCGCTATCCATCATTTTTGCCAAGTCTTGGGAAACGGGAGAGGTGCCCGAGGATTGGAGGAAAGCAAATGTCACTCCAGTCTTCAAAAAGGGCAAGAAGGAGGACCCGGGTAATTATAGACCGGTCAGCCTCACCTCTGTCCCTGGGAAAGTAATGGAACAGCTTATCCTTGGTGTCATCTCAAGCCACATCAGGGATAAGAGGGTCATTAGGGGCAGTCAGCATGGCTTTACCAAGGGGAAGTCATGCTTGACCAACCTCATAGCCTTTTATGAGAATGTAACAAGGTGGATGGATGATGGCAGAGCGGTGGATGTGGTCTACCTTGACTTCAGTAAAGCCTTTGACACAGTCCCTCACAGCATCCTCACAGCTAAATTGAGGAGGTGTGGTCTAGACAATAGAGTAGTGAGGTGGGTTGCAAACTGGCTTAAAGAGAGAAGCCAGAGAGTGGTGGTCAATGGTGCGGAGTCCAGTTGGAGGCCAGTATCTAGTGGAGTGCCTCAGGGGTCAGTACTGGGGCCAATATTATTCAATATATTCCTTAATGATTTAGACGACGGAATTGAGTGTACCATCAGCAAGTTTGCTGATGACACTAAGCTGGGAGGAGTGGCTGACACGCCAGAAGGCTGTGCCGCCATCCAGCGGGACCTGGACAGGCTAGAGAGTTGGGCGGGGGATAACCTGATGGAATTTAACAAGGGAAAGTGTAGAGTCCTGCATCTGGGCAGGAACAATCCCAAGTTCCAGTATAGGTTGGGGCATGACCTATTAGAGAGCAGTGTAGGGGAAAGGGACCTGGGGGTCCTGGTGGACAACAGGATGACCATGAGCCAGCACTGTGCCTTTGTGGCCAGGAAGGCCAATGGCATCCTGGGGTGTATTACAAGGGGGGTGGTCAGTAGATCGAGAGAGGTCCTCCTTCCCCTCTACTCCGCCCTGGTGAGACCCCATCTGGACTATTGTGTCCAGTTCTGGGCCCCTCAGTTCAAGAAGGACAGGGAACTGCTGGAGAGGGTCCAGCGTAGGGCAACAAAGATGATTAAGGGAGTGGAGCATCTCCCTTACGAAGAAAGGCTGAGGGAGCTGGGGCTCTTTAGTTTGGAGAAGAGGAGACTGAGGGGTGACCTTATTAATGTTTATAAATATATAAAGGGTGAGTGCCACGAGGATGGAGCCAGGCTCTTCTCAGTGGCAAACAATGATAGGACAAGGGGCAATGGGATCAAGCTGGAACACAAGAGGTTCCACTTAAATTTGAGAAAGAACTTCTCAGTGAGGGTAACAGAGCACTGGAACAGGCTACCCAGGGAGGTTGTGGAGTCTCCTTCCCTGGAGACATTCAAAACCTGCCTGGACACATTCCTGTGCGACCTCACCTAGGCGTTCCTGCTCCAGCAGGGGGATTGGACTAGATGATCTTTTGAGGTCCCTTCCAATCCCAAACATACTGTGATACTGTGATACTGTGATTTTGCCTCTTCCGTGCTTCCCATATTTTTACCACATTTAGGTACTCGATCACTGAGGAAATCATTGATTCCAATTATATTTTAGGAAATATTACTTTTGCTAGTCAAAGGACTGACTGAGCAGCTTTTTTTTTTATCTACTTGACTCTGACAGGAAAAAAACCAAAACCAAAACCAAAACCACCAAAATAAACCGCACTATATCTGAATAAAGAAAAGCTCTCAAACAGTAAAGAAAAAGTAAAAAATGTGGTTCTGTATGGGACTCTGAAAGGTCTGAAATTGAGCAGGGAATAAAAGAAGCATTCATTATACTTTTTTGCCTTTCTTTGGGCTAGTTCTGCTCTGACAGGTTTGCAGGACCTCTGCAGAAATTGTATGTACTTTTCATTTGTCTTCAGGATTACTGTCAGCAGTTGTACAGGACTTTCACTGATTTGTATGCATTTATAATCAGAGGCTTTGTCTTCTGGCTATGTAAAGCCAGACTACCTAATATTCACTCACAGAATATGTTTTTTTTTTTTTCTCTAGCACAAAGTGAATATATTATTGAGGGGATTGTATACTAATATCTCCAGGTACTGCAATTGACCAAGGGTGTACTAACTACACCCTCACGAAAAGGTGTATTGTACATGGAAAGTACAGTTTTAAGCATTCAGGTATTTTAAAATTCTATGTTTCAGAAAAAGCGTATCCACAAAGGACACTGTTTTGTTTTGGTTTTAAGTTAAATGGTTTTTATATACAGATATGAGGAAAAAATTATGCTCTCAAGGAAGTATTAAAATAAATCTGTTGATATATCTGTATTTGAAAATTAAGAAAAATTTTATTTGGCCAGCTTTTTTCCAGAACTTTGTCAAACATTTCTAGTTGTTACCAGTGGTCTAACTCCTTAAATGGAACTCATGACTCCTTTTGAAGCAGACAGATTTTTTTTGTTTGTTTTTCAAAGATATACTTAGGTTAAAATCCTGTCTGAAACAAGTCAATAATTAATAATTTATATATCAATTTTGAAAGTAAAGTAACTTTATATGACATGGCACAAATACAGATATCATCATGTTTTTTCAAGGAAAATGAGATGCCTATAAAATTTAAATTAATAAAGTTAAAACAAAATAAGATGGGTTTATATGAATTTGAAACAAAAGCTAAGATCCTAAATTATTCAGGAAATAATAAAAAAAATCTGTTTTCCTTATATTGATTTTTAACAATACTTTTTTTTTTTTTGGACATTTATATTTTCAGTCTGTAAGTCTGAACAGTAATATGATTTAAATTAATCAATGAATTCTAACACCAGATGTTCAGAGACCTATACAATGATGTTTCCACTCTGTTGCCTCTTCTTTGAACCCTTCAAACTTCTTAGGTGAGGTGGAATAACAATGGTCAAAATCAAAACCTAAATGGAGGTAATTACAATACATTATCTTCAGGTTGTGTACACTTTGAAGCAAACTCAAAGAAAGAGTAATTTTAACAAAAACTCATCTAATCCTTTTTCTTTCCTTGTATTTGTTTATTGAATGGCAATTTGTGACAGCAAATTTGTTTAATGATGACAATATAAGACCAAGAAATAACAACCTAAAAACTTTCCTTTTGAAACAATCCACCAGGTTCAGTGTGATTCATGTAGTCTTTGTTTTTTTTATTTTTCTGATAGATTTTTCTTGGTTAGATTTTTTTTTGGTCTTTTGTTTCTTTGTTTTTGTGGGATTTTGTTTGTTTGGTTGATTTGGTTTGGTTCAATTTGGTTTGGTTTTTCAAATAAGTTATGGAACATTCAAATGCTTTGTCTCCATCTCCTGGCAGATAAGAACTAAAGAAAAAATAGACTGGAATGTAGGGACAAAAATTAGGAGGAATTAAATTTCAGTTTCTTGATTTCATTGCAGCTTTTTCCATTTATAAAATCAACCCAAGCTATTACATTGTAGAGAAACAGAAAACAATTATAATTTTATGCAGAAAGAGTCAAAAGATCATATCACCTTGACAATAAGCCATAGGAGTCGTTCAACCCCAGTTTTCTACTCTAATAAAATAGGGCTACATGATTTAATGTAATGGAGAAATTTCAGTTTACAGTAAATGAGTATTTGAGGATTTTTTTAATCTCTAGATTGATAATTGAAAGCAAACATGATTTCATTTTCATTGGTTGACATGCCTATAAATATAGTCGTGTCTTTGCTCTAATTAGTTTACCAAGGACATTCAAAACCTGCCTGGATGCCTTCCTGTGTAACTTCATCTAAGTTACTGGATGATCTTTCGAGGTCCCTTCCAAACCCTAACATTCTGTGGTTCTGTGATTCTGTGAAATAATGTGAGTTTTCATTATGTTTATTCTATGATAAACTACATTTACTTATGTGATCTCAATGTGATTCTGACTTTTGTTTACCTTCTCACCCCCTGGTATATTAGGTATTATCATAGATCATAATCCTGAATCATGTTATAATTTATTTTGGATAAACAGTAAAATAAAGTTTAGAGGAAATTGCAGCAGGTATGTGTGACTTCATTAAAAACAAAGCTTTATACTGGTTAATAGTGCTGTACAAACCAATTAGCAACACACAAGTGTAAGGAAGAATGTCTTAAAGACAGTCTTAATAGAATAAATTGCTATTGCATCTCATGCCAGATGACCTTTGTATACAGCTTATTTTAACATATTTTCGAACTTAAAATCTTCTATGCATTGACTACATCTTACTCAAGTTGAAAAATTAAAACAGTCTCAAACTTAGTAAATCAACTCTCAGTCCATTTATCTGAGTTATATGTTTATTTGAATAATCTAAAATAGTTTTGAGCTGTGAATCTTTCCCAGGCATGATCTGCGAAGCATGCTTATTTTCCTTTCAAGAAAACAAAACCACTTTTTTTTTTTCCTACCTTCTTATTTGAGAAACATTTCTAGTAAATTGGGCCTGTTCTTATATATTTGCAAGTGCAAGAGTGGGAAGGAAAGATTCGAGACATTCCCACATGACTCCCTTGTTTGTAAATTGGAGAGACATGTATTCAACAGTTGTACCACTCAGTGGATAAGGAATTGGCTGGATGGTCAAGCTCAAAGAGTTGTGACCAAAGGCTCAACATCCAAGTAGAGACCTGTGATAAGTGGTGTTTCTCAGGGATTGGTATTGGGAATGTCACTGTTTAAAATCCTTGTTGGTAACTTGGACAGTGGGATCAAGTCCATTCTCAGAAAATTAACCAATGACATGAAGCTGTGCGGTACTGGAGGAAATGGATGCCATCCAGAGGGACCTTCATAGTATTGAGAGGTGGACCTGTGCAAATTTCATGAAATTCAACAAGGTCAAGTGCAAGGTCCTGCACATGGGTCAGGGCAATCCCAAGCACAAATACAGGCTAAGCAGAGAATGGATTAAGAGCAGCCCTGAGGAGGAAGACTTGAAGATGTTGATTCATGAGAAGCTCAATATGACCTGTCAGTGTTCACTTGCAGCCCAGCAAGCCAGTTGTATTCTGGGCTGCATCAAAAGAATTGTGACCAGCAGATTGAGGGAGGTGATTCTCCACCAGCAGATTGAAGGAGGTGATACACTCCACTCTGGTGAGACCCCCACCTGCAGTACTGTGTTCAGCCCTAGCATCCCCAAGACAAGAAAGACATAGGACTATTGGACCAAGTTCAGAGGAGGGCCACAAAGATGATCGGAGGGCTGGAGCACCTCTCCTCTGAAGACAGGCTGAGAGAGTTGGGGTTGTTCAGCTGGGAGAAGACTCCAGGGAGACCTCACAGCAGCCTTCCAGTACTTAAAGGGGACCTGCAGGAAGACTGGAGAGGGATGTTTTACAAGGTAAGTAGAGATAGGAAATGGAGTAATGACTTTAAAATGAAAGAGGGTAGATTTAGATTAGATATAAGGAAGAAATTCTTCACTGTGAGAGTGGTGAGGCACTGGAACAGGTTTCCCAGAGAAGCTGCGTATGCAACATCCCTGGAAGTGTTCAAGGCCAGGTTGGATGGATATTTGAGCAACCTGATCTAGTGGAAGGTGTCCCTGCCCATGGCAGGGAGGTTGGAGCTAGGTGATCTTTAAAGTCCTTTCCAGCCCAAAACATTCTATGATTCTATGATCTATTGCCCATATAGCAATTTATCTCAGTTGAGATATGGGCTAATGAGTTCATGTTAATGTACTCTTGACACTGTATGCTCATACCGTGCCATTTCCTGTAACATGGCTGACAGTTTTTCCACTGGTATTATTAGCATTTGTTAAGTCAAGATACGGGAAAACTTGAAGTGATTTTTGCTACCAACTATGTCTGAGTAGAAAATGCTTTTTTTAGTACTTAATGACAAGATACAGAAACATTATTTTAGTATCCAAATCCTCAATCCTCACTGAATATATAGGCAAATAAGAGTGTATCTCTTTAATAAACAGCATCATCTTTTGGGATGAAATTATTTGTCCTTTTTTTAAATTATTTTTTGATATTTTTTCCTCCTTTTTAACAGGCTGCAGAACAACAATGGAATTCTCTTTTTCTGGGTGAGGAGGAGTGTTTTTTTTTGACGTTAAGACATTTACAGAAAGCAGTGATGACCTGATGTTCTGTGCTTATGGAAGAGTTTTCCATAATGATATAATTCCCTCTTATATTAGTGAAGATCACAAAGAATATCCCCAGTGTTTTAATGTGTTGTCAATAGACAAATTACAAATTTTCAGAATTTCTTCTCCTTGTAGGTCTCCAGTCTTTCCCCAGGTATTATCTACTAGTTTTCATTATTACTTCTGTTTCAGAACACAGTACAAAGAAGGTATAAAGAACAATGAATGTATACAAATAATAAATATTTTACTAAATTAAAAAGCATGCTAATTATTACTCATGCAGCATAACATTTATAGATATAGTAGGATCAGAAATCAGGGGAATAGTAAAAAGATTTTATTGTAGATTTTTTCACTTATAAAATATTTTCTTTGAAGAATGAAGAAAATAGAAACAAATTCTGTAACTGACCTTTACCAATAAAACTGTAGAGTTTGTTCTTTCAAGAATTTTTAATAAAGAAAACATGACAATGCCACTTTTTTATTTATTTCTCTAAGATATGTTTAATTCATCTTATTTTATATTCTTCCACAGGAAAAAAAAAAAGAGCTATCAGCATGGTTAAGACCAGTACTTTACCCATATAGAAAGAATTATCCTAGTATAGGTTTTACTACTGCCTATCTCAGTTCTAGCTTACAAGAAAAATGATAAGTAAGATTTATAGAGACAGACTACACAGTTTAAAGGGTACTTTGAAATACATGGTGCTAGAGGAAAGGTTACCTTTACAAACTTGTACTACGGATATTGATTTAAAAAAAAAGCCAACAGATGTACTGTAAACATTATAAATAAAAGGTAGAAAACATTGAAATTTTCCAGAGACCAAAGTCGTGACTTCATTTTTTTCTTAAATATTCAGTCAGCAGTGAAGCACTGAAATTCAAGGTTTACTGTATCATGAAATAGAAAATAAGTTTCCAAAGTAATATTTCTATTTATCATGTTTAAACACTTTCATGGAAACATATTACACAAGACTGTCACTGTCAGACAACTAATTATAAAGTATTAGGGGTGAATTTTCCACATTACCATTAAATAAAAGCTCTGTGCAGTCATTGAACCAAGTGTTATTGCGTGATAATAACATGCTCAGTAAGACTGTAAATCACAGCTACAAAAACCTATTCACACCTACAGTAGGTGCATCATTACTCTGTAACACCTGAACACCTTTAATGTGGTTCTAAACCACATTTCCACTATGTGAAATACAAGGAATTTAATTTAACTCTTTGAGAATATGAGAATGTTCTCATACAATCTACCATAGAAATCTATGAAAATAGAAATCCTCTTCTTTTTTTTTTTAATCACACTGAATTCTCAAATGTTTCTAAAATACAAATAAATGTATGTTTTTCTAACCTACAGTTTTTAGAGAGTCCTGAATGTTTGTTGAATTATTTAAAGTTTTTCTGGAATTGCTTTTTTCTTCCCACAGGCCTCCACTAAAAAATAAACTCTATCAATCAAGAGTTCAAAGTTTGTGAATATAATGCAAAGAAACATCAGAGAAGTTGGAGCTCAACTGTGCTATTTCTCTTTCAAAAGCTCAGTGAGACCAGAATGAGTGTGAAGCACAGTAATTGCACGTGATCTTCCCTCACTAATGTCCATGATTATGTACATGCACATAAATCTCTCCTTTGAGCTGTGAAAAAGGAAACAAATGTGTATGCTTATGTAAATTATAAATTGCTTGTTCAGTGTGTAACTTTAAAAGTTTTCACCTTATGATTTGAAAATGTTGATTAACAAGCTCTTCTGTCTCAGTGAGGAAGATACTTTGCTTGCAGAGCTGCACTGTGAAATAGAAAACTTTTTCTTCCCTGACTTCAGAGAACCTGAGTCAAAATAAGGATGATAAAGATCTTCTTTAGCTAATATTAATTAATGTGTGTACTTAATATAGCTAATGTATTTAAGACATTTATATTTTTCTGTTGAATTAGCCTCTGCTATGTTCTTCTGTACAATGTAATGGGAGACTTTTCCGTTTTAGTTTTCACCTACCTGCAGAAATACATACCTCCTAGTAAGCAAATTGAGCAGTCACCTCTCCAGCTTCATCATTGCAGATGATTTAGGCCAAATTTACACAATTTCTAAGAAACAGAACTTATGCCATTATGCATTTCACTTATACCTAACTCACTACTGGAGAAAACTACAATTGATTTGTATTTGGTGTGAGCTGGCTCCTTGGTCAATTTGATGACTAGAGATTGATATTTATGTAGTTTTTAGGGGACTCAGATTCCTTCAGGACTGGATAGGACCCGAGCAGTGACTTCAATAGTGTTAATGTTTCCTAAATTACGGAAATATATCCCTAAAGGGACAAATAGGCACCTATGTGTATCTGAGGATCTGAACCTTAGTTATCTTTATGAAAGGCAGGCACTATTATTTGGTCTACGAGTGCCTTCAGTAATACCTGGATAAAAGCAATAGATTATTATCCAAGACTGAAGACAACATGACATTATGTTCCTTGAATATACATAATTATCTGTTCTGTAAATCTAACGCTTATCAATTTTTAAAATAGTTTTTACATTAAAAGGAAAAATAGTTTGGTTATTATATTTGTGAATATAATAAACACAGTGTCATTTTATGTTCATTATGTTTTTGTCCTGATTCTTTATGAAGGCATTCAGTACACAGGGATTCTTCCCATTATTATTTGAAAGGCAGCACTGTGATTCTTCTGTGTTTTCATGATAGGATGTAGCACCTATGATTACGATGTGTCACTTTCAGAGGACATGTAACAGACTTTCTAGACAGTCTATATTCAGGGTCTGAAAAACATTAGACCTGCACAAAACATAGAGCGCAAGGGCACTTACCTCAACAACAGAAAAATAGAGAAAACGTTGGTCACATGACTGTATAATAAATGACTGATAGATTTTCCTTCATTTTGTTCTGATAGTAATAGGGATATGAAGGCTGTACAGCCAGGTTACAGCTTACTCATTGTATGAAACAGTTAATAAGCTGCATTTGTAACATTAGTATAATCTATCTGGTTCATAATGGTACATGCATATTTCACTGAATGATTTATGGGATCTCTATTATCTTGTAATACATTTCCTAGGGTAATAGATGAGATGGATTATGTTGCATTTCCTAGCATAACGTAGTTGTGTACATCACAAATAAAATTGGATTATGAGACAGCTTTCCTTAACAACAGAGATTTTGATTTTTATGACAGGTGTCCATTCATTAATTAAACATTTCCTTTTCCTTGTCATGAAGTTCTAAGTATCAATTTTCTTTACAATCTTTCTTGTTACTTTATTTGCATGCACTATTCTTTAGTGAGATATTTAAATGTTAGTTCATGAGAATCAAAAACTTTTAAAAGAAAATAAATAATTGTTGGATCTTTGCCATTCATTCTTTCATGAACAATTCCTAGTCTCAATCAATTTCCTAAGGAAACAGTTTTGTCCTAAAATTTTACATCGATTGGTTAGTGTCTGTCTGTTCTCCTTTTCCACTATTTTCAGTCTGGTCTGGCAAGGAGGTAGATCTCAATATTGTTAAATTTCTTCACGTTTTATGTATGTTAGTAGCTGGTGCTGTCTGAGGGGAAATACAGTATAAGTAACCTTACTGTGATGAGAACCAAGCCCCTCTTTTTCCCTGTTGAAAATATATGGCTTGTTAATAAGCAATATCCCAAACAGTTGAATTGCACAATCTTTTTCCTGAAGGATTGCAGTGGGAGACAGGGAAAAAGAATTCACGAATTTGAAGGAAAAAGAAGCCAAATCAAGAGAGGGCAAGACAGACCAATGCTAAGCAAAGTGACATGAGGGAAAAAAGGTATTTTAGTGTCAGGGGCTTTTAGGAACTTGCAACAGAGTTCAAGTTATCACAGTAGGAGGGTACGTTAGAAAGCTGGGTCAGACAGAGCCTTGAAATACAGCTAGTTTACTTGCACACTAAATATATATACTGTGCCTCCATCTATAAAGCTGTGAGTTTTTTTTTTTTTTAAATACAAAATTATCAAGTGGAATACAGTAACTATAAGCAGACCTCTGAAAAGAAATCTGCTACCAGTGTCCTGCTGATTGTGGTGCCCCATTTCAGTCCTGCACTCCAGTCCAACAATGTTCTGGGTCTGGTCATTGCTGCAAACTATTGGAAAAGTCCCACAGTATGCCTTCATGCTACTGGCTTCTTGCTTGTCTTTCTATTTCCTTCTACCCATCATCAGTTCTTTCTCAGAATTACATGTATTCCACTGCTCTTGAGGAAGTCTTATTCTTTGGTTTCCTGCTGACACTTCCATTTAACTTAATCTAAATGGCATAATTGACAGTTATGTTTCCCTTAGAACAGTTGTGCTGTTTCAACGAATCACTATACACAGATCATGCATATAAATGACATGGTTGTTGAAATGTGGGCTTTCTTAGCTCTGCTGCTTCTGTTTTTCCATACCTTTGCAATATGTATTACTTTTCACATCGAGCTGATGGGTAATATCAATAGTTCAAATAATTGTAAGATTTCCATACTACTCTTCAGTCAAAAGGAGGGTGCTTTGGGGTGCACCGTCAACCCAAACTTACAGAAACAGAATTTTTTACCACACAGTTAGTAAAAAGATTAAATGAAGAATATATTAAAAAAAAAAAAAAAAAAAAAAAAAGTTTGTAAGTTATTTACATGAAGTATGAAAACTGAGCTGAATATTTTTATAATCAGTACTACATCAGCAACCTGATCTAGTAAAAGATGTTCCTGCCCATGTCAATGTGGGGGGTGGAAGTATTAATAGATGACCTTTAAAGGTCCATTCCAATCCAAACCATTCTATGATTTGATGCTTCTATGATTCTACATATCCTAAGTCAACATCTAAGTAATAATTTAGCATATAAATGAACTAGTGGGTAAGAAAACATCATCAACATTCAGCATACTTTTTGTTTGTTTGTTTCATTTTGAGGACAACAAAAATATAGCTGGGCAAGAAATGTATATAGTAAGCTGCATGGATGAAAATTAGGTAACTAGTCATTAGGTTCTGTCATGATTTACTGAGTGACTCTGGAAACTGTCGAATCTCTGCTTTTATGTTTTAAATTTGTTCTGTCACTTACTCTTAGCTCATTTTTTTTTAATTAGGAATTTCCAGAACTGTTACCCTATAATTAAAATGCACAGTATCCTCAAAAATCATGTCTTGACATGTAGGGACTACACAAGTGAAAAACAGTTGAAAATAAATATTTAATCCACTCATTTGTTGCCATGTGCTCTTCTAAAGGAAATCTAGTCCAATTTTATACAATAGTATAAATATTTTTAGGAGCAATTTTTCAAATCGTAACTATTACCTTTCTTTTATAAGACATTAATTTTCAATAAGGTAACAGTTTGATTTCAGACACTTGTGATTTATTTTACCTTACACACTTAATGTAGAAGCAGGAAAAAAACAAGACAGTAGTCTCTTCATAAGTATGTGTAAATCACATGTTCATCACTAGCGAAAAAATAAACAGCCAACCAAACGCCCTACAATTTGCTCACATTTTTCTCCCTTGCATGTTTAAAATTGTGATAACAACTACAGTATATCCAAAATACCAAGTACGTCAAGAAATGAGATTCCACTTAATGATGGCACATTGCATTCTATCTTTGCAGATTATGTAATGCTTTGAACCCTAGTGCAAAAATAAAAATGGACAAATTATGTACATTAGTGATATACTTAGCCAGTTAATCCAACCTTCACCTTATTCTCCTAAGTAGACTAGACAGAAAGTAAGTTTAACAGCATTTCCAGAGGTTAACTTGCCCAGCCTTTGGTGGAACAAGTTATGAATGAGCTCCAGAATAAAGAACACTCACAGAGAATTACTCTTTCACTTCACTCAGAAAACCTTTCATTCGGGGGGAAGCAAGTGGGGACTTGATTTTGCTGTGAAGAAAGACGAGTCCAAGTTAAACTTCAGAAGCAACTTGCTATCTGATTTGGCCTAAGAAATTTTATTTTTAGATCTTAAACTTCTGGGAGCAGGGACTAACTTCTGTTACACATTTCCACAAAAAAAAAAAAGGTCTGATGTTTTAATGGAGACAACTGTGGGCTCAAACTCCCAGGTGAAGTAAAGTCTTCCATTCTTCCAAAAAAAGCTCTTCTCAGCAGTTTCTATTCATTTTATATTGGTATATATATCTGTCATTCTTCTCCTATTGTACTGGCTTTTTTTTTATTCAGCCCTGACAGCCCTGAGGGATGCCACTTTTTTCTTTACTTAGGAATGTGATTTGTTCAGAGAGTTTTGATGGCCACCAACGAGATCTTTTTTAAATTACTTTTTTTTTTTTTTTTAATGTAAGTATTCTCTCTTAATTTCTTTTCCTAACCACATCTTTTTTTCTCTTGGAAAAAAAGTAAAGTGAGAAAAAAAGAGGAAAACCTAAATTCTTGAAATGTTTTTCTCTACTGTCTGTAGTTGGAATGATTTTTCAGGGGAATCAGACTTCATTAAATGATCTATTTAAACAATTCAGTTTGAAATGTTATTTGAAATATAGTTTATTTCTGGAATATCTGTGATAGGCATGCTGAAATGTGAGTATTTTATTTTACAGAAATAAAATACTGTACTTTGATTTTTTCCATTCAAAAAAATTTGCAAACCTATTTTATTCAGTATCTATTTGAATGATTTTTTTAATCAAAAATGTATTGGTCTAGCAATTCATAACCCATTTCCCCATATGAGGATGAATAGTTTATTGTCATTGATAAATGGATTTATCTGGTATTACAATTAAGGACAGAAAATCCCATTGTATTAACTGATCAAGTGAAAGCCAGAATTCCTGGATTTTCAGACAGCAACAGACAATTATCGAGTTAATGGTAAGCAATAATACGTTAAGATGATATCAGGTTAAAAAAATATTATAAGAGAAACTAATAATTTAGTCATTAAAAGGGAGAAATAGACTTTAACTGAGTCTCCTCATATGCCATCCACTGCCAGCAAAACCATTCCTAAATATTGGGATGTGGTTTTCTGGTAGCAGGTGGTTTTTGACTCAGCTTTGTGTACAAAGTTTTAGGGAGAAGTTCTTAGCCTATAAAAAGATTGTTAACATGATTCATTTTCAAAACTGGCTTTTGGCTTTTTAATAGGACTGCATTTCGAAAGATCAGGTCCCTCTGACATGTGTAGTAGCCAAATCGGTAAGGGCACCAAATAAATTGAATTTTAAGTACACAATAACAGTACTCTTTGTGGAAATTGCTGAAATATAAAACATCTCACTGTCTTCCAGATCTTTAAATGTTATAGGTTCTGATTCTCAACCACATTAATAGTCACTTTAAGATTAGTGAAACAATCTGTATCATTGTGGGTCTATGGAATCCTAGACTTCAAAAATGTACTTAGAGGGATCAGGTTTTCAAAGTCTGCAACTTCTTTGTTTTATATTCCTTCCTTAGCCGATGATACTGAGAATGACATTTCTTAGTTTGTAAATGATATGAAAGTAAGAGATTAGTAAACATGAGGAAGACATAACTTCAGATCACTGGAGGACATGAAAAACATTTTCTCCATACACAAAACTGCAGAATAATCACAGAATCACAGCATGGCTGAGGTTGGAAGGGACCTCTAGAGTTCATCTTGTCCAACACCACTGCTAAAGCAGGTTCACCCAGAGCATGTTGCACAGGATCATGTCTAGGTGGGTTTTGAATACCTCCAGAGAAGGAGACTCCACTGCCCAGAGAGGGCAGTCTGTTCCAGAGCTCTGTCACCCTCAAAGTAAAGAAGTTTCTCCTCACATTCAGATGGAACTTCCTATGATTCTGTTTGTGCCCGCTTCCCCTTACCCTGTTGTTGGGTACCGCTGAAAAGAGTCTGGCCTCATTTTCTTGATACCTGCCCTTAAGATATTTGTAAGCATTGATAAGATCCCCTCTCAGTCTGTTCTTCTCCAGGCTGATCAGACCCATCTCTCTCAGCCTTTCTTCTTAAGAAAAATGCTCCAGACCCCTAACCATATTTGTAGCCTTCTCCTGGTCTCTCTGCAGTAGTTCCTTGTCTTTCTTGAACAGGGGAGCCCAAAACTAGACACAGTACTCTAGTAACAGTCTCACCAGGGCAGAGTAGAGGGGGAGAATAACTTCCCTCGACCTGTTGGCCACACTCTTCCTAATGCACCTCAGGATACTATTGACCTTCTTTTCCACAAGGACACATTGCTGGCTTAGGGTAACTTGTTATCCAACAGGACTCCCAGGTCCTTCTTTGCACTTGGCTATCCAGCAGGACAACCCCCGAACTGTACTGATGCATGTGGTTATTCCTCTCTAGGAACAGGACCCTACACTTGTCTTTGTTGAAATACCTTAGGTTCCTGTCTGCCCAACTCTGTCCAAGTCTTGCTGCATGGCAGCACAGCCTTCTGGTGTATCAGTCACTCCTCCCAGTTTTCTGTGATCAGCAAACTTACTACAAACTTGTTACTTGAAGCTACGCTCTATCCCCTCATTCAGGTCACTGATGAGGTTGAACAAGACTGCAACAACTACTGACCCCTGGGTAACACCACTGGCTACAGGCCTCCAACTAAACTCTGTACTGCTGATCACAACCCTCCAAGATCTGTCATTGAGCCATTTCTCAATCCATCTCACTGTCCATTTGTCCATTTGTCCCACCCTTCCGGAGCTTAGCTATGAGGAAGTTATGGGAGACAGTGCCGCAAGCCTTGCTGAAGTCAAGGTAGACAACAGCCACTGCTCTCCCCTCACCTACTCAGCCATTCATGCCACCATAGAATGGTATCAGATTGATCAAGCATGACTTGCTCTTGGTGAATCCATGCCAACTACTCCCAATAACCTTATTTTCCTCCACATGCTTAGAGATGACATTCATAATGACCTGCCCCATCACCTCTCCGGGGATGGAGGCGAGGGTGACAAGTGTGTAGTTTTCTTGGTCTTCCTTCTTGCACTTTTTGAAGACTGGAGTGATGCTAGCTTTCCTCCAGTCCTTAGGCACCTCTCCTCCATGACCTTTCAAAGATAATGGAGAGTGGCTTAGCAATAACACCTGCCAACTCCATCAGCATTCATGGGTGCATCGCATTGGGGCTCATAGATTTGTGAGTGTCCAGTTTGTCCAAATGATTTCTAACCCAGTCCTCCCTGACCAAGGGAAAGTCTTCTTTTCTCCAGACTTTCTCTCTTACCTCTAGGGTCTGTGACTGGCAGTAAAGATGGAAACAAAGAAGGCATTCAGTAACCCTGCCTTCTCTTTAACCTCCATCACCAGGGCACCCACTTCATTCAGCAGTGGGCTCATACTCACGTACTTGAAGAAGCCCTTCATGTTGTCCTTGGCATCCCTTGACAGATTTAGTTCCAAGTGTACCTCAGCCTTTCTAATTGCATTCCTGCATACTCTGACAATATTACTATATTCCTCACAGGCAACCTGTCCCTTTTTCCACATTCTGTAAACTTCCTTCTTCCACTTGAGTTTTGTTGGAATGTCTTGCTTAACCATGTGGTTTTTGTGTTCCCTTTGTTTGATTTCTTCCTCAGAGGGATGTACCAATCTTGAGTTTGTAGGAAGTAAATCTTCAATATTAACCAGCTCTCTTGTACCTCTCTGCCTTGACAAGTCCCTAACCCATGGGACTCATCCAAGTAGGACCTCAAAGTGTACAATGTTGGCTCTCTTGAAGTCCAGGGCTGTAATCCTACTTAGCGCCCTGCTTCTTTCATGCTGGATCCTGAAGACTATCATCTCATGGTCACTGCATCCAAGGCTGCCCCCAAGCTTCGCATCCCCAAACAGTCTTTCTTTGTTTGTTAGTATAAGGTCCAGTAGCATAATTCTCCTCATTGGCTTCTCCACCACCTGTATCAAAAAGTCATCAGTGCTCTACAGGAACCTCCTGTGTGCCTTGCTATGCTGTCTTTCCAGCAAATATCAGTGTGGTTGAAGTCCCCCATGAGAACCAGGGTTTGTGACGGTGAGGCTATTTTTAGCCAGCTGTCTGTAGAAAGCCTCGTCAGCTTCCTCTTGCTGATGAAGTGGCCTGTGGTAAATACCCACAACAGTGTCACTCATATTAGGCTGCCCCTTACCCATAAACTCTTCATCAGCCCCTAGGCAGAGTTTGATATATTGCAGTTGCTCTCCCACATGAACAGCAAGTCCACCACCTTACCTTGTTCATACATTTTTGCTTAAATCAATTACTTTTCATAAACGGATGTGATAAAAGCAAGACAAATATTTGAGTAAATTTGGACCATATTTGTTTGAATTTTTATTTTTTTTTTCTTCATAGGGATTACTATGGAGGTCCTTTGAAAACTGTTAGATATATGCTTATTTTATACTTCTGAATATTCATTTCTTGTCTGAAAATCAGAGTGTAATTCCTTCAGGTACCTGGCTTATTGCCTCCAGTAAAACCCTGGATGAAAATTTGTTTATTTTCTTAAACATGATTTCCCAGTTCTGATTGAAAGTTGATACAGTGGACTGTACATATATAGCTGTGAACACTTTGGTCTTGCAATTAACATTTAAATACCAATTTTCAATGACTGATATAATTATTTCTATCTATTATTTTATGTATTAATACTTCAGTGGCACATGGAAAGCATGATTGGTATGGGCCCAATTCTATTGGCACAAACCAAATCATATTCCTTTCTCTGTGGAGAGTCTCTGACTGTGTGCTGTGAACAAGCCAGGGCTTGATGCGGCTGTGCTACACAGAAGGATTTCCCTGAGACACCAAAGACAGAAGGGAAGTAAACAGAAGCTGGTCTGCCCTCGACCCAGGCTGCAGGAGGGGCGTCGCCGCTGCGCATGAACAGTATGTGAACAGTGCCCTGCAGCCAATCACCATAGTGGGGGGGGATGAGTGACTGTAAGTGTAACCAATTGTAGCCTGCGCTTGCCGCATGGCCTTTTGGTATAGAGTATATAAGGCTTGGAAAAACGTGGTCTCGGGGACATTGATATTCAGTGTTGTTTAAGAGTTCATTAAAGAGTATGGATGGTAAATTCACATTGAATTAGACTCCTTACTCTCGCCCGGCCTGCCCGTTCGATCAAAGAGCTTATGCCGGCATCTGGATTCATCAAATTTATTTTTACTACATTTCTCTAAAGGGTTTATAATTTTTTTCTAAAAAGTCTAGCATTTTTTACAGTGAATGTGGTGAAACACTACAACAAGTTGCCCAGAGAAGATGTAGATGCCCTGTCCCTGGAAATACTGAAGGCCAGGCTGAATGGAGCTCTGAGTGACCTGATCTAGTCCCTGCTCATTGCAGGAGCGTTGGACTAGATGGCCTTTGAAGGTCCCTTCCAACCCGAACTATTCTATGATTCTATCAACAAAAAGGGAAAGGTAAAAATAATGAACAATTTTGTGACTAAAATAATGAGCTGATAGGCTTCTGATACAGAAGAACTGAAACTTCAGGGTACCAAGGGTTAACTTCTGCATAGTTGCTCTTTTCAAGGTAGAAGCATACCTCAGATATAAAAGCTGAAATTCATCATGGTACAACTCTTCAGTTCAAAAGTCACATTGAAGCACACAAGTTTACCTAGTATTTGTCACAGGTGTTTATCTGAAGCTTGAATGTTGCATACAGTTACTGATAGGTGCTCTAAGTTCATTTTCACATAACAGTTTTTAGTCAGTCCTGTGTTGGTCTTTCCTACTATGTGCATTGTTTTGTTTAGACAAAGTTTGAAAGAAAATTTCTGAGTAGAGCTGAAAAAAGCTGAAAGGAAATGATAATTTAATAAAATTCAAAAATTCATTGCTGAATTATTAGCTCCCTTCAAGCTATTAGCTAAAAAATCTCCAGTGCATTCAGTAAAATTACTTCCTACAACATAGAAGAGCTTTATTCTATACTATACCCAAGTGGCACAGATTAGGAAATAAAAAAGAAAAAAAACAACAAACAACAAACAACCAAAAATAACAGTGAACCTCCCCGCACCACCAAAAAAAAAAAAAAAAAAAAAAAGTAGCTAAGAAAGTTAATGAAATTAATGGAAAATAACTCCTAGGATAGCATATGAATTAGAAAGAAGCTGTCTCCTGTCTCTGAAAAAAAAAAAAAAAAAAAAGACAAGTCGTCATATATGAGCATCCTGCTTACTGTTCTCAACTGCAAAGCACAACTGAGTATGTCACTCTAAGTCTCTAAGAAACTGTTCCTAAGAACATATCAGATATCTGCATGTTTTATTCACACACACATACAAAAGTGTTTTAATCAGAAGTTAAGAAATACGAATTCATATTTAGGAGTTTTGCCTTTGTGATATCAAGGTGAAGGTTTACATTTTTCTCTGTTGGCAGCTATTCCATGACATTCTAATGTTTCCTTCAGATATCTGATAAAATATTTTATGTCCAATAATCATTAACTCCGTTATTGCCCAAGTAAAAATCTAATCTGTGTCTGTGAAAGTAATGTGTTTCATCATAATACAAACTCTTTGCATTTAAGACTTACAGAATTCTTTTGCAGCACAAAAAATACCATAAACCAAACCAAAACAAAACAAAACAAAACTGAAGCCTTTGAGTGAACATATTCTAAGGGCTAAAAAAAAAGTGTGATGAACAAATTCAGGACAGCGTTCAAACCAAGAACCACAAATGAAGAACCATAATAAAAGCGTAATTCTTTGTAATATTTTGGGCTTCACTGAAGCCTAACCTGGGTCTTTGCACTTGGGCAGCCTCATGTTGCACTCCTGTTTTGCTGTGCTGCATACATTCTTTTTCAAATTTCAGACACCTGACTTCTGACACATCACAGTACAGGGATTTCAAATCTTATTTATTACAACACCGTGACTTCTTACTGTCATGCAGCTTCAGCTGCACACAGCAGACTTTTTTCTGATTCTCTTCAATGTAATATCTGACTCCTCTCATAGCATCTCTAACACAATATGACTCCTGACTTGCACAGCTCAAAATAATACATTGTATGCTTGTGTTTGTGTGTGTGTTTGCATGTTGTGTTTTGTCAAGCTTACACAAGGTCTCAAATATCTGCAAGATATTACTCAAATATTTAATACAAGTTTTATATGTTTCATCACAAAATAATCTAAAATATAGTCATAGCAATAACCAAAAGAACAGGTTAAAAGAGTTAGGAACAGTCAGGTATTTCAATATAAAATCAATATGGAAAATGAAAGGAATGAGAGGCTACATTATAGTAACAAGTACAATGCCTGCAGGACCACTATTCCCTGGCACTGAGGTAAAAAATGAATGGAAAGGTCCATGTGCATGCTACTAAATTCTCCGGTCATCTGAATCAAAGCTGTATCCAAACTGCACATTAAGAGTAGTCTCTGAGCCATGCTACCTTGACTATGTCTTGCAATTCTGTGGGTAAGTACTATCTGGCCAAAATCAAATCCAAAACATCCTAAAAGTATAATAAGTTAGATGATCAGTTCTGTTGCTCTAGGAAATTCCATGACATTTTGGTTTATTGTGATAAACTGTGGCATAGCTACAGAAAACATAGTTAAACAAAATAATATGTAAGGTCAAGATTTTCTGACTCTTTTATTAACTAAGTTTTCGTCATATGAAAGAGAAAAAAAAAAAACAGAAAAAAAAAAACCAGAAAACAAAAACAGAAAACCAAACCAAACCAAACAAACCAACCCAATACCAAACCAAAACAACAAATAGCATAATAAAAAGACAGAGAGTTTATTTACTACCATTAAAGAGAAATATTAAATTGAAAATAGAAAACACAGTGCAGGGAAATTTTGCATGCACTTGCAGTATCTAGCATACAGGATTTTTCAGATACTGTGATTATTACTTTCTTGTCAGATGTACAGGAAACATAGTATCCTCTATCTTTTCCAAAGAACAGGTAGTACAGGGAGTAATGATCTGTTATGATAGTCCAACTATGACTGAAGTAACAAGCTAATTTCACTAAGCTGGCCTACCTTGTACTGTGTCCTGGCCATAGCTCTGTGTCATTTCTCTTGTATAAAACAACCAGTTTTAAATCACCATTTTTATCGACATAACATCTCCTATGACATCTCATCTTACACAAATAGCTCCGGCACATAGGAGACACTGACCTATAGTGCCACATTTCTGTTTGCAATTTGACAACAATTTTAGATGACATTCCACTATTGAAAGAGCCTTCCTTTGAAAATCATTCTTACTCATAGTTATCATGCTATCAAAATGCAACTACTTCTACAAGTGGTGCAGATTTACTGAGCCACTTTTGACCTAGAAGCAATACTGTCACAGTTATTGGGAAGACTCCACAAAAGGAAAAACAAAAAAAAAGAAGAAATCATTTTCCTCTTTGTTGTTGCTCTGAGGTTGACTTTGAGTATCTTAAAATATACAGGAATATAGTGTGCCTAAGCTATTGTCTGTACTTTTTGAAAATTCTCAGAGGACTGATTGCCAGAGACCCTTGATGAAAGAGCAATCCAGCATCCAAAAGTTTTGATATTTTTTTTTGTTTTATCAGTGCCTCAATGAGGTTGTTAATATTATGCTTATTAAACTTTTTAAATTTATTTTTTTAATAGATTTTTGATGTATGCTATTATTTTGACTGTTACAGTGTACATATTTTGAGGTGAGTAGCTGGGAACCTAAATCTCATCATCCTGTTTCTTCTCTTTTCACAGAGACTCATCAGAACTGTTCTAATACCTTGTCAACTCTTTCATTTACTATATCATTTGAGGAAATTCCTCTTCTGTTGCAACATGAAGATTTGTAGGCATCTCACTTCTCTATATATATCCTTTAAAATCCCACAGAAATACAGGCAAATTTTGTTCTGTATTTTCAGAATGTTATTTATTCTGCTTTTGGGCTTTTCTTGTGAGCAGATAGAGACAAGGCAATTCTATAAAACGATGTATCACAAACTGGTTGAATTGACCTCAGTATCTCTGAGTGAAACAATATACTGACCTAGTGCCCATGCTTGGGGAAACAAGGAGGGAACAAAACAGTTTCGAAAAGTAGGTGCTGACTCCTTGTGTATTAATATTCTTGACTGATACAGTTGTCTAATTCCTTATCAATAAACCAATGGAGTTATGACTAATTAGACTTCTGCCTTTTATTCTAATCCAATGTCAAGGAGCAGCAAGGGCTAGATGATCCTTAAGGGTTAAATGAACTGAGGAAGTCAACTCCATGACCAGCCCAGACTGGGCAGGTATCTGAGCCAGGGGAGGGGGCAGGACCAGAGTTGGAAACTGTCATGGTCCACTCGGTGATGGACTCATGATGTTTCTTTTACCTTGATCTTGAAGTGTAAAATTAAGGCAACCAAAATGTCAAGGGGTTATAATTCAATTAAACAGTGTTATTTTATTAATTTGCCCATAAAGCAGCACACGATAGAGAGAGAGAGTAAGAAAAAGACAAGGGAAAAGAAACAGGGCAAAAGTAAAAGTAAAGATGAGAAATGAGGTTGCGTTTATCACCAGTCGAGTTCCAGAAGCGTCCCTCTGGTCTCTGGTCCTGTAGAGCCGTGCTGGTCCTCTGTCATGGTTTGGGATCCTCTGGCAGGAAGATCTTCAATGGTGTCCATTCGGGAGTCATCCCTTATGCTTCTTCACCCCCACTTGCTCCCATTGTTTGAGGTCAGCCTCTGCCTTGATTTCGCAGCCCAGGCTAGTACTGTGCAGGCTCGAAAGATTCACATTTTCTTTCACCAACGCTTACATGTCCAGCATTCAAGGGCCTTTCTGTGGTCCATTGGGTGACCTTAGGACCCTTGGTGAGCTTCTGGACATGCTCCTTTTCATTGGCCATTGTTTGGGGGAGCAGGTGGGAGACACGTGTGACTGAGACTGCAGGTGAGAATACATCTTCTGGATGGCAGCTATTGTCCCTGAGTTGAAGTGACCCTTATAACAATAGCTTTCAGGAGGCAGGGGCTGGTTTGGCTGAAGCAGCAGGTGAAGTCCATACAGCAACTATTGTGAGCAGCAGCCCCTCTATATCGGAGAAATCAGTGCAGCACAATGCTTCTCCTCGGGCCTCTCTCCAAGTCATTGTCCATGCATTCTTTCTGTCAGGGCCTCAGTGCTCTCAGTTCCTGATGGCGATGTTCAGGCAAATACTGCTCCATCTTTGGACCGACTCTCACAGAAACCAGCCTCAGAGACTGAGAGCCCAGACTGCCCGATGGTGACGATGATGGTGATGATGATGATGAGGGAGGGCAGAGACTGGGCAGGGACATCAACCTGCAGGTGGGGTCAGAATCAGACTGGGTCAGGGTAACCATGATCCACCCTTGGGAAGGCTGGGCAGGTCCACAGGGTTGGAGACAGATATAGACCAGGCTGGGACATGGGCCTGTGGGTGGACCTTTGTTGGCAGGGCCCATGGCTAGGCAAGGTCAAACTGCGTGCAGTTGAAAGAGCAACCCTGCTGCATTGTTGCTGAGGCAGGGTTGATGGCCCTGGGGAGCTGAAACGGGGTCCTGGGCCATGGGCAGGGTGAAGGGAGGGTGTGCTCAGGGCCCTGACAGTCAAGATAATAGTCCATAGAAACAGGTTATGCTCAAATGTAAAATGACATCAATTAACTAGCTAAGTGTTTTCAATGTCAACTGATATTTATTTGGTTTTCCTTTTTGAATTTGGTTTTCCCTTCCTACTTTGAACAGTTTTATAAACTTTTTTGAGACAAACCTGCACTTATTGTTGAAGTCTTGATAAATATTATTTCCAATTAATAATTCAAGGTATTATTATACTAATGGTCTCTTTTTTAAAAAAAAAAAAAAGGCAAAGCATTTCTCAACATTTAAACTCAGATGAATCATCAATCAGTAGCAGTATTCATGTGCTAAAAACAAATTTTAGAAAAATTGATATTAGGAAAAAATTATTTTGGACAAAAATAAGAAAAAGGGACACTAGAAAGTAAATGAATTAGAAAACAGATAAAATGTACAGAAGCATGAGTCTCATTTCACTTATGAATGTAAATTTAATATTGTCCACCAGGAATAACATCAATAATATCAGAAGAATTGCACAAGTGTAAATTACAGGTCCCAAAGAAATGAGTTTCTTCTTTAGCAAGTAGGACAATTAAACAGTTCAGATATGCTGAGCAAAAAAAATCTGAACATAGTAAGAAAGCAGACAACTCCCAGGTACCAATTAAGGAAGAAATAGGCAGAGTTGTAACGAAAAGAAAATATTCAAAATGCATGAAGACATTAAATAACCTTTTGAAGCATGTGATGCATTCTAGCAAAATATATTTGCAGAACAGGAAGATTCAGATAAGAGCAATAAAATGTCAACATTTGCAAATAACCTCCAAAGTATTTCAAAGTGAAACAGAGCTTAAAACCCACATAGAAAACTTCTGAAATATTGGCTTTTATCCTGAAACTGAAAACAGCACTGATATTGCAGAATACTTTTCTCTTCCTTTTTCTTTCCCTTTCACTTTTCCTTTTAATTTTCCTTTCTTGTTTCCCTTTTCCTTTCCCCTTTCCCTTCTCCTTTTTTCTCCCTGATTTTAAAAGAAAGTACCACCAAAATAATGTGTTCCTCAATATATAGGAATTAACCCCATTGTACTTGATCTAAAAGATCTTGCTTTAAATGAGATATTCACCAATCAAATGAAATATTTAGCTATGAGTTTTCAACTCCAACGTTAGTTCTGCTATTAATTTACTGACCTCACAACAAACACCCTCATTAATACAGGATCAGTTACCCTTGAGCTCCTTATCTTGCTTATTATTTTTTAACTAATGTTTATATGCAGAGAGCAAGGTTTGTATTTTGCTAATGGGAACCCAATTGTACACAAATATGTACTTACAGATCAAACTAGAAGAATTGAGCTGCAGTTCAACTGGGAATAGTTTTGTCATTTGCAAATTTCTTCCTGTTTGGGACTTCATCACACTGATCTCTCCTCACACTTTCCACCAAAAGCTGGGGGTTTGCTCTTTTTTTTTTAATTTATTTTTCTCTCTGTTTACACACACCTAAATATTTACATCAGATGCATAAACTGTTTTTCCTAGTCACTTTCTGAAAAAACCTTACAAGTCACATGTCTGAGTTTCTATTAATCCCTTGCTATATTCACACATGTCCATGCCACTGTCTTCTATTATTTTAGCAGATATTAAACACAGAAAAAAAAATAGGATTTATTTCTGAAGTATACTGCAAACAGAACCATAATCACATTGCTGATTCTCCTGGCTGACCGTAAGCAATATTGGCTAGTTAGCTCAAAGTAAACAGACGTGAATACGATAATCATGATGAAAAGATAAGACTATCAACGTATGAGCTGGAAGGCATTTTTTTATCCTGGCACTTTTAGCTTGATACTTCCTCTGACAGACTGTTGTTACAGACTTTTAGTGGTGATCTGAGTTTTTACACAGAAAAAAACTGAGGAAAGTCATACAGTTCCAGATCACATTTGGAACTGACTTTTTTCCAGTGAGGTCTCTGATTCTCACTATCTACATCAACAGAGCAGTAAAAATATATTTGTAGTAAAAGAACTAGAACAGAAGGAACCTACCCCTATATGTGAACTCTTTTCAGAATTACAAAGGAAGACTGATACAAAATAGGTTTTCTCTATGCTAAGTCTACTGCAGGTTCCCTGAAAATCTTTATTGGAAATGCTCATGTGAACAAAATGGAGACGTATCTTTTTATAGGAGGAAACAAAGGTAACAATCTTTATTTTGACACTGCCTGCCAAATTAGAGAAAGCATCATTCAAGTCAGTTTTTTGAAAAGAACAGAAAAACATTTTTTTTTTCGTTAACCTGACAGCCTTGTACAAAAAGATAAGTCAACTCAGAATGAATTTAAAGGTAGAGCAAATAAGGCTAGACAGTTACAGTATAACTCTCTGGAAAAGAACATTCAAGGGGTTAGGGAGAGGTAGAAGCATGCTGGAAATACTGACTGTTCCTAAAGAAAGAAAGCCAACAAGGGCAAAGTCACAAAGCAGCAGCACCAGCACGAGGTACGAAAAGGTCAAAGTTCTGACATTCAGACTTAAATGAGCATACCTGGAGGGAAGCTTCCTTTGATATTAAAACAGATTGATTAGAGTTTGTCAAAAAGTATGCAACAAAGCAGCGAGGACCCAATGAGGTTTCGTCAGAAGGAATTTTGAGGTCAGCCATTACAATACTGCATCTTTGTGCTATATACGTGACCAGAGAAATACAGAAGAAACTGTTTAAAGCATGGACAGGCACTTTGACTAGCTTATAGGAAAAACAGAGGGAATACGTGGCAAAGACCCTTAGGATTTACAGTATTAATCTCCTCAGAACATATTGTACTTAATAAAGCAATGTGAAATTATTGCATGCTTGTCATAACTTACTAATTTGATAAAATATGACATTGATACTTTACTTTTCTATTGTAATTATTTTTCAGACAATGTCTCTTTAGCCATTACTGAAACCAATAAAAATTAGGCCATATTTCAGGTTAAGACATTTATGACAAAACCAACTATATAGAAACCTTACTTTTATTCCCATGTGATTTCAAATCATGTCTTAGTTTGACACAAATCTAAAAACCTGAGAGTATAGTGCAGAGCCATGAAGATGATTAAGGGAGTGGAACATCTCCCTTATGAGGAAAGACTGAGGGAGCTGGGTCTCTTTAGCTTGGAGAAGAGTAGACTGAGGAGTGATCTCATTAATATTTATAAACATGTAAAGGGTGAGTGTCACGAGGATGGAGCCAGGCTCTTCTCAGTGACAACCAACGATAGGACAAGGGGCAATGGATACAAACTGGAACACAGAACCACAGAATGCTAGGGATTGGAAGGGATCTCAAAAGAACATCTAGTCCAATCCCCCTGCCAGAGCAGGAACACCTAGATGAGGTTACACAGGAAGGTATCCAATAGTTGGACAAGGGGTAATGGGTTCAAACTGGAACACAAGAGGTTCCACTTAAATTTGAGAAGAACCTTCTTCTCAGTGAGGGTGGCAGAACACTGAAACAGGCTGCCCAGGGAGGTTGTGGAGTCTCCTACTCTGGAGACATTCAAAACACACCTGGATGCCTTCCTGTGTGAAATACATCTTTATAGAAAGCAAATATATATTTTTGCTGCATTAATTAAGAAAAAAAACCCTGTCCTAATTATTTTTTCTTAATAATTATAATATAATGGTACAATAATGATATTACATAAAATATTACTGCAATTGTTATGTCTGAGGATGTTAATTGGATACCTTATTATGTATGTGCTAGTAATGCTGTCTGATCCTTTTTTGTTCACTGTGCCAGAGGTTGGTCTGCTGAGTATTTTTTTCCATGCAGTTTAATACGGAGAATAAAGAAATACTTAAAGGACAACGAGTACTCCTGATGGTGATATTTAAATAACACCACAGGTGAATAGGGTGATTCTGTGAAATGTTACTACAATGTTTCAAGATGAAATAATATTGGTTTTAGTGATTTCAAAGTCAGAATATAATTTCTGAGGTTTTCCTTGGATCAAAACGTTGAGAGCCAACGTTTGTTTTCTGTTCTGTTTTGCTTGTGTGACTGAAGTCCTGGTGCTATTTACCTAACTACTACCCCATGCTTTTTACCTAACTATCCACATCCCCAGCTGTGTTTACGTTTAATTAAATATGTTCTCCTTAGGCTTACATAATGAAATAAAAGATCTTGATGATTGAGATCTGAGTGATTTATATTTTTTAAAAATATGTGAAACTGTTCCCTGATATTTATAATTACCTATGTGTAATCTTGCATCTGTTTGTCAGATTGTTTGTATCCCTACAGTATTGTGTGTCATAAGATGCTATAGATGAATGCTACTTTATGTACATAACAAAATATTTTAAGATTGCCATCTGTATTATGTAAGGCTTATTGGTATATTGATTAATTGTACTATTTTAAAAAGATAAGAATATGCATAGATCAAGCATGTTTTACTCTGTTCTAGAAATAAGGTTCAGATCTGTAGAAAATTCAAATGCATGGAAAGCAATGATAAAAACTGTTTGTCATATCAGACACTCAAAAGAAAAGTAGACTAAGATGGGGTGTGAATAATTTTGTTGTGCAGCTTGACACGAGCTGAAGTTTGTCAGGTAATGACTGCTTTTGCAGAGGAATGTTTCACATAGACTCCTAGCCACCAAGACAAACTCATATTATTTTTTCAGGGAATATATTTTTGAACTTAAAAAATGAAATCTTCCCATGTAATCTTGACAGATGAAAATCTTATCCTAATATATTATGGTTATTAAGGGATATGAATATAAAATCTGTATTAGCTGAATAATAACTAGACATTGGATAAGATTCTTTATCTGTACTGGTTTGAGTTCTCAAAGGCAAAAGACATCATAAAAATATATATTTCATTCCAGAACTTAAATCTATATATTAAAAACTAAACAAAACAATATAGAGCACAAGAATTTATGTAGTTTGCAAACATCTGACTGAGGTTATGCTATAGGCAGTGACTATAGGGACTTGGAAAAGAGGTCTCGTTTATTCTTGTGAAAGAAGAGACTACAATTGGAATTGCTGAATCTGATATCTCAATAGCCATCAGGTTACCACAACACTATGTTTCAGGGACAGTCAGTAGCAAGACTGAGCATGAACACAACATATATATATACATCTGCATGTGGCCAGCCACAGAGATGAATGCTGACAAAAGACACAGACATGAAAGTCACCATCAATCTCATCCTGTTCCTGTCTGGTTGATCATGAAGAAAACCCATTCATCAAAAAGATATGTGGATCTCTCTAGGAGTTGGGCTGAGACAGTCTCCCCAGTTACTGGTGACACCTGGACATACCAGCCACCAAGGCCACAGCTGCATTCTTGCTGGATCTCAGACGTACATGCAAACCATAGTTACTCTTCAGTAACTGGTCTTATACAGTCAACCTACTCAGTAGATGTCCCTTAGATCTCCAATTGCTTCCAAGCACAGACATGCAAATGGGTCTCTCTGGTAGCTACTTGTCAGTAGCTGACACCTGAACCCCATGGTCTCTTCAGGGACTGTCTTGGACCCCCTGGTCCCTCCGACAGCCAAATCTCAGACCTGTTGATCTCTCCATTTTCCAGCCCAGGCTTATGGCCTTCTCAGTACTTGGCTACCAAGCCTCTCATTCTACTTGCTGGCTATTTAAATTCTGCTAAGCAGTAGATAAATTACTTTGGAATATATTATAAAAAATACAATTATTTCTTTCCTTTTGATGCTAAAATGGAATTTAACAAGGGAAAGTGTAGAGTCCTGCATCTGGGCAGGAACAATCCCAAGTTCCAGTATAGGTTGGGGCATGACCTATTAGAGAGCAGTGTAGGGGAAAGGGACCTGGGAGTCCTGGTGGACAACAGGATGACCATGAGCCAGCACTGTGCCCTTGTGGCCAGGAAGGCCAATGGCATCCTTGGGTGTATTACAACGGGGGTGGTCAGTAGGTCGAGAGAGGTCCTCCTTCCCCTCTATTCCGCCCTGGTGAGACCCCATCTGGAATATTGTGTCCAGTTCTGGGCCCCTCAGTTCAAGAAGGACAGGGAACTGCTGGAGAGGGTCCAGTGTAGGGCAACAAAGATGATTAAGGGAGTGGAGCATCTCCCTTATGAAGAAAGGCTGAGGGAGCTGGGGCTCTTTAGTTTGGAGAAGAGGAGACTGAGGGGTGACCTTATTAATGTTTATAAATATATAAAGGGTGAGTGCCACGAGGATGGAGTCAGGCTCTTCTCAGTGGCAAACAATGATAGGACAAGGGGCAATGGGATCAAGCTGGAACACAAGAGGTTCCACTTAAATTTGAGAAAGAACTTCTTCTCAGTGAGGGTAACAGAGCACTGGAACAGGCTACCCAGGGAGGTTGTGGAGTCTCCTTCCCTGGAGACATTCAAAGCCCACCTGGACACATTCCTGTGCGACCTCACCTAGGCGTTCCTGCTCCAGCAGGGGGATTGGACTAGATGATCTTTTGAGGTCCCTTCCAATCCCAAACATACTGTGATACTGTGATACTGTGATCTAGGAAGCTATTTACCATCAAATATCTGTTTCTCCTTTAACAAGGTAAAGAGGATTGCAACAGAAGTTTTGATGGAAATTAGTCTTTGGTTCCTGTGGCACTTTTTATTTCTATTAGAAAATGGATTAGCTCTGTTTCAGAAAATGCTTTTTCTCCATGTTTCTCTCCAGCATGGTAAAAACAAATAGAAAAATCTCACAGGAAAACCTCTTGTTAAGAAATTTCCTGCCTATTTTTGTGATCTCAGTGGTTCGGTTGTTCATAAGAGCGTTCTTTTTTTAAATCCTCATCTGAACTGATATTCTGGCTCTTGTGAAGTTTCCTTGTCAGTAATTGATATCAGTCCTCAAAATATTTATTTTTTTAAAGTCATCCGGGTTCTTTTTTCATTCCTTGTGCACTCAGAACTGGAGCTTATTTCACTTTGTATTTAATTTAATAAAATAATTTTGTGTTGCATCTGTAGTAACATATAAAACTTAAATCTCTTTATCACAGTGAAGAAAGTTTCTGTAGACACTGTTTTAATCTTCCTACGCTTTCCCATTCTTTCCCTGTTCTCCTTCCCCTCCTTCCTCTTCCTCCTTTCTCCTCTCTTATTGCATTATCTGATAACTCCAGATTCTTGTTAGCGAGTACAGGGTCTTGTTAGCATCTCTTTGTACTGATGAAGAAAAGACTGGAGAAAACATAATCTAGTTTCTTAATTTGGGCTACTGCTTGTTTACCAGGAGTCCCAGAAAACAACTGGCATAGAATTGCCTCAGCATGTTCTTAATATGCTTCCTCTGTTTTACTTTGCTGATCTACCCAGCATGTATTTTTATAGTGTAGGCTGTAACTGTTTATTTTTTAGATATGCTAACAAAAAGACACAAAATAAAATAAAGAAAAATAAAGTGGCATATAAATAATAAAATTTTGAATTGATGCAAACAGCAATTATGTCATACAGGTGTTATCAGAAACTGCAATTAAATTTGATATCGGATCAGAAAAAAATGTGGTTTTTTAACCTACTTTTCTAAGTTCTGCTAAATATTACATTATTTTCTACATACTACTGTGTCTTGATATTTACAGATGCTGTTAGACTAGTACATGTAGTAGTTATTAAAGACATTTATTTTTCAGAACAATGCTGGATATCCAGAAATGCAAATAAGCTCGTCTAGATTAACACTTGTGTATTTTTTAGGAAAGCAATATATTTTGCTTCTCAGAGTATCAGACAGATCAGTTATTTTCAGTAATCAGCTTAATGTTTTTAAAATAATATGTTTATTAATATGAATTTATTGCCTTGTATCAGTTCCAGAAGAAATCAAATGTAGTAATTATTTTACATTTAAAGAGCTGTTTTAAAGATCACAGTATATAATATTCAACTGAACCAAGTATATTACAAGTTTACATTTAATCAATTATTATACCATGTATATAATTATCAATTATTAATTTATCAATTGATTGCATCAATTAAAAATTCTTAGACATGTCAATAAAGTTTTTCATTCATGTTCAGATGCTGCTTCATATTTATTATGAAGCTGAACTTGATCCAGTATTTATAAACCATCTGAAGAACACAAGCTGTATCTTGCTAAAATATATAGGAACTGCAGATAGAAGGATGTTCCTAATATACAATTCCTTCTCATGCTGTCATACTTCAGTAGATGGAAATTTTAAAATATGCTTGTCCAATTCTCTTGGTGACTATCTGCCTCTCATTCACAAAGGTACACTAACAGACTGCTGATAACTTGTTTTGGCAATCCCTTTTGCTTCCTCTCCTATTTATTATCCATTTAGATTCTTACGCTTCCTCTAAGTCGCATATATTTGGATTTCCCTGCTTAGAATGCTTTTGTCTGCCTTGATTTTGATTTGTGTACAATTTTTCATTTATGTATTAATTTTATAGATTTCATTTTTCTAGGTTAAACTAGTCTTTCTCTGTTTTCTAAAAAGTCCAAAAGAGTATTATAAAGACTGTGTCTATCACTGTGACAGCAGGGCCCTTGCAAACATGACAGTAATTAATAACACTTACATAACAATTAGATCTCATTTTATTTATTGTTAACAGGACGTTCTGTCTAAGTCATCTTTCTGGTCTCATGCTTTGGATATAGGCTCTAGCTCATGGTACATCTCTGACCACACACTCTCCACTACACAAATTGTTCCTGTAACAGCTTCAGTAATTGATTGTTCCAGTAACACTTCTAAAAAGTACATCTTATTTTATTGTTGGAAACATTGTGCTTCAGCTCCGTGTTACTGTATTTTTTTCATATTTCTTTCTGCTATACTAAAGATCTCCTTATCTCTTGAGTCCTAAGAACAAGAAAAACAAGGACGTGTTGCAGATGGTTCAGAGGAAAACCACAAAAATGATCAGAGGGTTGGAACACCTCTTCTATGAGGACAGGCTGAAAGAGCTGGGGTTGTTCAGCTTGGAGAAGAGCAAGCTCCAGGGGGACCTTATTGCAGCTTTTCAGTACTTAAAAGGGGCCTATACAAAACATGGGGACAGACACTTTAGCAAGACCTGTTATGATAGGGGACAGTTTTAAACTATTAGAGGGGAGATTCAGGTTAAACATGAGGAAGAAATTTTTTACAGGGAGGGTGGTGAAACCCCGGAATGTGTTGCTCCATCCCTGGAAACATTCAAGGCTAGGCTGGATGTGTCTCTGAGCAAGCGGATCTAGTTGAACATGTCCCTACTTATTGCAGGGCCGTTGGACTAGACAGCCTTTGAAGGTCTCTTCCAACCCAAACTATTCTATGATTCTGTGATTCTATGATTCTATGATTCTGTGATTCTATGATTCTATGATTCTATGAGTCTATGATGATGACCACACTCAAGCAGGTTTTTGATGGTTTTGGTTGGTTGTTTTGTTGTGTTTTATTTTGTTTTGCTTTGTTTTGTGAGACACTAGTCTAGTATTTTACTCAGAAGAAATACTCAGAGACATTCTACTGACTTTTTCTTTATTAAAATCAGGTCTGTATAATGAACATTAAGCAGACTTCAAATATTTCTCAAAGAACATTGTCTGGAATCTCCTTCCTAAATTGTGCGAAGTTGTGATCACTATGAGATATGTAATAAATTGTTAATGATTCTACAACCAAATTCAAATACAGTTTGTTCTAATATACAAAGTGGTCAATAGAATGAATCTTTCTTTCTTCTGGCTTTCCTTGTCTTTAAAACTATGAGGTATTCACAAAAGGATGAGTAACAAAACTGTATATTGACTCTTGCGATTGTTATTATGCATATCAGATTGCTACTTCAAGTCACAGTGAAGATATAATTATATTCTTTCCATATGTTTAGACTATTGGAACAGAATTTGAAAACAAGAAAATGAGGACAAATGTGCTTACAATGTGAGATATTTCAGAAGTGCTCTGCAGATAAATTTAAGCTGAAGAAAATCACATTGATCTACAGCCTCAGAGCACCTCTTCTTGTCATGCAGGAAGAAAAGAAGGTTTGTTACTCCCCAGGTAAATGTCTTCTTCCCTTGAATCCTATCAAATATTCTATCATTTATGATAATAAATGCTGTACATCATCAGTGGGGACTATCTAGAGGAAGACCAGGGTTATGCTCAAAGTTCTCCACTCTTTTTCTGCTCACTAATATGCAACATAGTGTGGCATTTACTGTGAAGGATGACAGACAGTATCTTACTTAACACAAAGTTAGATAATGTGAAGTTTACTTATAAAGACTTTTTTGGGGTATATGAGCATTTTTCATCCAGTATGAGCTTCTTTAGAATTGTTTTCATTGTGTCTTCCAGTAACTTACACTGTCAGTTTTTAACAGATCTAACAGATCTAAATGTAGGTTCATGGAGAAGAACTAAAGACAGACTTTCCTCATCTATGGACCTTACACTGGATATGTTTTCTAGAGAATGTGAGCATTCTAGACATACAGACTGTGAAGGAACTGTCACAGTATGTCTGAAGTCTAAGCTACATGTTGATGTCTGAAAGGGTATCCTTTACTACATTTCTTTGTATTTAAATATATTTTGAATCTAAAGTTAATTTCAAATGTTTTTTCTTGCTTTCACTGTTAGCCACTCTGCTTTGATTGCACTTCTTGCTTTGGTGAGGACTCATAAGTCTCACAGCCAGCTGTTTGGCCTGTTCTCAAATGAAAGAAATGCAATCAGAATAATAGCACTTCTAGTCAGAGAAACAGATTTATCTGAAATAACTGAAGAATCTGTTAATTATCTTATTTTCTTTTCCTTTATATACTATTGGGGACACAGAACTGTTAACACATTCACTGTTTGTGTAGTAGATAAATCCAACACACATAACTATATATGAAAAGGTATTTGGAATTTAAATTGAGAAAAAAAACCCATACTTTTGCATGAGCAAATTGATTTTCCCTACAGTACGCCTGCTCCTCCTGTTACTGCAAATAGTAAATCCTTTCCTGTTATTGTGTGTGAATTATTTGACTTTTCCACTCTGCTTTGTTACTGTGTGATTGAATCAATCTTGAAATTAAATGTAAATGGGGTAAAATTAATCCCTAAATGTTATAAATAAATTCTTTTATACAAATAATTTACTGAAATATGCTAGTCACTTTCTCTCGCTATATACTTCAAGACCTTTTTATTTTTTTGTGAGAAATAATTTTATCACTCTCCTGGAAAACAGCACTTGTAGTTGATAGTCCATAATAGCAAAGAGAAATCCATGCAATGAGTATTCATTTGCTCTAATATGACTCTCAAAAAATACAGAATGTACAGGGTATTCTACAGTGTATTCAACAGTGCTGAGATATTTTATTTTCACAGACAGTATATATCAGTTTGCTCTGTGGTCTACCTTCCCCTTACATCCCCCATTCCTTTCTTATCCTATAGCCTGGAACAGTATAGTTACTTCTAAATTTAGCATTTAAATACTTGCATTGTATGAGTCCAACTCAAACTTCCAGTCTCAGAACCAAGCACGTGAGCTCCATTCACATTGCACAAGTTTAAATGCCCAGCCATGAGTGAAAATACACACAACTGAGGGTTGAGAAGTTCCAGGCACAGGACATTTTTGATCTATATCCTTGTTTTGCATCTTGCTTCATTCATGTTCTGGGACCCGAAATGCAGTTTGGGGTAGACGCTTTGGCTATAGGGCTATGTGACTGTATGTCTGATATTATTTAAGAACTGATTGTAAGAATGCAATTAGATGGGTTATTTTGTGGCAGCAAACACAAGATTAATAGGTCCTGGAGATGCTGAAAAGAACAAAATTAGTAACTGTTTCTTTCCCATTTTACCCTCTGGTTATTATTCTTGATACCGTCCTCAAAATAGACTCACAGGTGAACTTACATACCTAAGTCCTGTGTCAGGTACCCGTATGTCATTTAGATGTCTGTAAGTTACCCTGAAGACATGGAAGTCTCAGAACAATTAGTGTTTCAGCAGTCAGTTCCTGAAGTGTCCAGCTTCCCTCTTTTGGGCATATGCACAAAAATCTAACTGCTGTAGAAACAAGTTAGGCAGGTACCTACCTCACATCTGAGCTTGTTTGGAGTCCACAAAGTATTTGTTTGCCCATCCATATCAGCTGTGATATCCAGGTAAATAAATTTGTTCCAATCATGAAAGAGGGAAGATTGCTTTTACTCAGTAGATATAGGTTTCATGTTAGATGCAGGTTGCCTTTCTGAGTAATTTTTTTAAAAATAAAAATTTGATAATAATATTATATGACAAAATTAAACAAAACTAATAAAGAGAGCACCTTAACTAGTTACAGACCTCTGCTAAGAATCTGAAATGATCAGATCATGGAAGTTCTCAGAAACTGACTCAGCCAGGCTTTTTAATAGAAGAGCATCGACTGGCTTCTTGTAAACATTCATGAAATTTCCTACATGTTAGACATTTTCCCAGGTTCTTCTTAGTTTTATTATGTAATATGATGTTACAAAAATACCTAAGTTTCCTTTCTTGAGGCAAGTACAATGGCATGGAATTTTCTGTATTGCATTTTGAAAAGTCTTTGGATCAGCTTCTTACCTATATTTAAGTAATAAGTCACACACAATTTTGCCTGGTGTCTTATTCCAAATTATCTATTTAACTGCCATTAACATAATGAGAATTTGATGCAAATGACTTCCTGAAAAGTCCAGTAAATGTTTCTTTTAATGCAATAATAGATTTTCAAATCTGCCCAAATTTCATTTAAGAAATGAGTTCTCACTGATATGAGATTCAGAAATGCTAGCTTTTTCTTTATGTAGGATGATATTCTCTTAATTTTTTAAAAAAAGTATGGTTAACATAGAACCACTTCTTTTGTGCTTGTTTCCTTAATAATATTGTTTCAGATCTTTCATTTTTGCTCTAAGGAAAAAAGGCTTTATCCCAAATTAAGAAAAAGTACATATCCTCACTTATATCTCTGAACAATCATAGAAAAATAATTAAATAGGAAAAAAGAAGTATTGTTTTAGGAAATAAAATTATTATGAGTAAATCCATTCATATTGTATTATTTCTTCATTTGGTTATTCTGTCCAATATGTTTAAAAAAAATAAAATCAAAACTGTAATATTTAATGTTTTCCAAGCATTTATTGTAAATAGCAGAATATCACCCTGGACTTGAATATTTCTTGTCTAATGAAATCTAGCAGATTGTCACCTTTGAGTATCTTTCACTGTTAATTTTTATTTTCTCTTGAGTTTCACTCCCTCCTCTCATCTTTGATATGATTCCATCTCTTATCAGACACTTAAGCTATCTCCTTTCCTCTCTCCTTCCCTCTCCTCATTCCCTTGTTGCTCTTCAGCTTCAGATCAGACACAAACACTTTGATGATATCACCTTCCTGCTGTATCCTCTGATAAAAAATGTTTCTCTTGTGTGCTTTTCATTTTCTAAGGGAGTGCAGTAATGTTCTAATTTCCGTAACATGCTTTTACAGTTGAGATCCATCTGCTTGAGTTGACTGGAAGCTATTAAACACATCAAGTGTTTCAGGGTTAGCTATTGTGAGGTATAGTCTTTTCTGCTGAGTTTTACTTTTTTTGTGGCACATACCTGCTTCAGACATAGAGCGAACTGCTGTTTAAATCTTCTCTATTTTTTATACTAACATAACGTTCTGTCCTCTGAGTTTTTTAATTACTTCCCTTTTGCACTCAGATGTATAACAAAAAGCAATCATTCTGGTTAATACCTCATGGCTATTGAGAATATACCAGAAGGACTGTAGTAACGGAATGAGAACCATCCTATTACACCTCTTCAGCACTATCTGTCTTGTAACCATGCTTAACAGGCTCTGCTGAAACACCAGCTTGTTTGCTGATATTACTGTCCAGACCTGGGAGAAGGCCAGTTATCAGGGCTTACTCCACAATGCCAGACAATGACCTTCATGACATTTATGGCTGTAGACAAGACAGCCATGACTGTGCTATGGAGGGTTACCAATCCTAGTTGGTCAAATAGGAATCAGTCCACGGGGAATTAGTCAATCTAGGCTACAGTCAGGCATTTAGCTTCATTATTCAAGTCATTTACATTCTTACTGTTATTTCTCAAGTTTTAATACTACTCACATGGTTTGGATTCTTCAGTGCTAATTTAAGATCCAGCTAAGAAACAGTCTATCTATGCTTATTTAACTTCTAAATAAGTTTTGATCAGATGGTCTTTCACTGAGGTAAAACAGCATCCTCCTTCTCCTAGACAGAAGTAATGCGATAAACTGTTCATTTACACTTTGGCTATTGGTTCCTATGCTGCACCTTGTAGGATTCTTGGCATTTCAGCTGGCTTCCCTTTCCCTGTCAAGTATTCTGGTTGTCTCATTGCATAACGGAGTGAATTTTTAATCTGATTCTAGATCAGTATCCCACAGGCTTGGAGGGGGTGCTTGGGAAGAGGTTTTTCATACATATGGCTATCTATGTGAGTAGCCCTTTCTGCACAGACAGTGGCCCTGACTCACAGCATGGGAGGTTCAGAAAATCACCTGTTTACATGCACTTTTAACACTCACCTTATTATGTCCCAAGACTTGGGGTCTGACATGCTTGGAAAAATAATTCTCTTAAATCTACCCCTTTAAGAAAACATTAATTTTAATTTGTGGATCTCTCACATGACCTCTCCAGAACTGCTCTCTTGATGCTATCTACATTACCTGCACACTGTCCTTCCTAGAGGTAGCTAAACTCCTACAGACATGAAGTGTCAAGGGCTTCAGAAATCTTTACATATCATGTCTTTTGCTTTTTAAACAAAAGCTATCAAAATGCCTAAATTAGTTATGTTTCTTACAAAAAAAAAAACCAAAAATTAAAAGTACCTCAGTCACATAACCAAACCTGTGTACTCACTATCCTCTTTCCCTTAAGCCAGCACAGCTTGTAACAATTCAGTGGAATTGCAATGATGTCAGATTACCCAAAGTCTCAGCCTAGGAATGCAGGAGAGGAAAGTCTTTGGGTTCACAGAGAGATTGCAAGCACAAATTTTGGAGTGTTAGGGGCTTTGCTCATGGAAGCTTCTTTAGATGGACCAGGAAATACCACTCTTCTATTACATATTTTTAGTCACACTAAATCTTAAACAGAAAAGACTCCCAGGTATCACTCAGCCAGCTTATCACCAATCCTTCTGGAGTTTGCAAGGTTCTGGAATTTACACTGGAACAGCCTTAGAATAGAGATTTCTCATTCGATGTTTCCACAAAGGCAAGGATGTCACTTAGAAGTCATTGCTGGAGTCTGAAATGATGCTTGGCATTATGGACCCAGACTCTGAGCACTCCTGCATTCTAAGTCTATATTTTACTGCTGTGTATGTAGATGCTTAGATCTGACCCATTCCTTAGTAGTTTGTGTTCCATAAGCATTTGTTGGCAATATGAATAGATATGAACATACCAGCTGTTGGTAGGCACTCATGAACCTAGGAAAACAGGAAATCCTTTACAAGGAATGCTCTTTATCTGCAGCTGGTAACATGGACTGTGAAAGAAGGAAGTTTTCGTGTGAGCTGGCAAGAGAGAGAGCTGTCCTGTCTTTTCAGTGTGATGGACTAATCATATATCTGTTTTGTCTTTTAGGAGGAAGGGAATGCATCCTGGTAGCGGAAAAGAGAACTAGCCATTACTACACCATCAAGACATAGACTGACTGTCCAAGCAACTTATGTCCCCTTTCAGATTTGAGTTTCATCTCTTTGTACCTATTCTATTTCCTTCTAGTTTAAAATACTAATGAGAAGATTGCTTGATGCTTGTCATAGGTACATTTCTCTCATATAATGTTGGAAGTGGGACGTATGAATGGTGGGACAAAAACATGCTATTTTTTTTCAGACTAATTTAGGTTAGAAAAGACCCTTAAGATCACAGAGTTCAACCATGAACCTAACACAACCAAGTCCACCACCAAACCATGTTCCTAAGTGCCATGTCCACATGTCTTTTACATACCTGCAGGAATGGTGACTCCACTATTTCAATAGGGAGCCTGTTCCAATGCTTGACAACCCTTTCAGAGAAGAAACTTGAAGGAACATGCAAGGTCTCAGGGTTCACTGGGATAACATCAGAGACCTGGACAGCAGAACCAAATCTGGAGTGGTATATCTCTGTGCATGGAAGAGTGAATGCTGGAACAAATTCTCCTTTAAGTGCCTACACAGAGCTGCCAAGGGACAGGACACACTTAATTCAGAAAGGAACACAGGTTCCCAGATAGTACGAAGACTGGACTCCTTGTATCAGGTAGGAGTGTTCCAATGATGTGGCTGCAACCTTGGTTTAAAACAAAACAAAACAAAACAAAACAAAACAAAACAAAACAAAACAAAACAAAACAAAACAATACTTATGAGTCTGATGGTTTAACTTTTTATCTCACTAACAAGTTCCTACTCTTCATGAGGGCAGCATGGTCCCCCTGAAAACAGAGAATTGTTCCATTTTTCAATGATTTTAATGTTTTAAGCCAGTAATTAGAAAATTAATTAGCTGAAAGCCTTAGAACTAAATAATCATCACCACAGAACAGGAACAATACATGGTAGAACCTTTTAATACATACCTGAGTCTCATGGAGCTACACTTCTCTACTGCAGGCATCCACTATTAACAATTCAGTCTTGATAACAAAGTGTAATCTTTTTATGTCTGGCTGTCATTGTCCTAGAGAAAAAAAAGGAACAAATACACCCAAATAACTTGCACAAAGCCATAAAAAGAGAGCTCAGTGGGAAAATAACTTCCCGGGTCCTAATGCAGTGACTGGTGTAAAACACTACGTTGCAGAATTCTGCAGATGGAATAAAACTCCTGTATAAAATATTAAAATCCATATGTAGAAGAAATGAACAAACTACATAGTATAGTTCTTTTTCTTTAATTCTTGAATATTTCTGTAGTCACTGTGGTGACATGCATTACTGACTGATTATATGTTAATGAAAATTATTAGAATTTGCGGCAGTGAAAAGGATACTAGATCTTGTGAAGGTTGAACATTTTGAGTGGATCAGCATAGAATAATTACACCAATCAATAACAAATGTATATATGCCTAGTCTCACTTAACCTCCACCTAAATGTAGAAAATAGTATAAAATAGCCTAACAACAGGAGAAAGATATGGAAGACAGCACCACTGAGAAATCAAGGAATCAGCATTGCAGACTTCTGGGACCAGCCGGCGGGCTGAGCCTATCTTCTACCCCCAAATCTTATTTGGATAAGATTTGCGCGGTTGGTTATACAAAGTGTTTCCCCAGGACACTTAGACTTGTAATCTCATTAGTAGCACTATATAGTCATCTTAGAATTTATATATTTGATAACAATACATATTTTTTGCAACTAAAGTGTATTTTTGCAGACTGTATTTTATCAATGGCATCTAAAATAACATACACCTGTTGCTTTAATTAACCTCATTTTTTGTGTATCTAGTCATGAGAATTTCTCATTGGATGTGCTCAGACTTACAGTGTATATTATACTATTCATTAATTTGTGCAAGCATAATAAATTCAATGACCACGACCCAATCCTGCACTATTAGTGAATCCGTAGTCATGTGAATTCAACATAATGCTGGACTGGCTGTTGAGTGCAATTAGACTTATAGTGGTGACTTAAGGTCACTTGGTGTAATTGGGCAATGCTCAGAAGTTAACCGCAGCTGCACCCAACCCCCAGAGAAAATACTGAGGACAAGCTGGAACGCAAGGGAGTTTAACCTCAGATAATCTAACCCTCTTAACACAACAGTCAGTCCTGTAGTTCATGCCATTTGAGCTCCTTTCCTCTTAAAGTATTCATTTTATGAGGTTGATAATTTTGATTTGTTTGACCATGTTGTGTGATTTATCATCTGTTGGTCTGGAAAGTGAAATTCATCAAGCAAGGTTAACATTCAAGCCAATTGTCCTTTAACCTTCACCTTCACCTTTCCTTTCTGCTATGATGCACTGCACATGTTTAATTTTTCTTTTGTCAAATACGTGCACTTGGATGATTTTTTTTCTGTGTCCATTAACCTTTTATTCACAGAAGAGGTACATATCTTGCTTGAAATGTGAAACCTAGTCTCAAGGTTACAATTCTTTGGCTTCACCTCTGTATTTCAGTGTTGCTTTCTGAAAAACACTGTGAATTACACTGACTTATATAATCTTTTTCTTCAGAGAAACCCACAAAAAAAAAGAAGCAAACAGGATGGAGGAGAATCTCCATGTGAAAGACCTTGCACACTATAGATAACTGCCTCTCTGGGGCTGTATGATTCAGAGGCATAAAAATGGACAGATGCAGAAATTCTAGAGAGCCTGAAGTTAAAAAAAAAAAAAAGAGACAACTCTCATCTACTGTGGGCATTCAGCTGTGACATAATTACTCTACTGACCTCGTTTTACCACTGACATCCAGGAGAGCAGAGATTAATCAAGGTTGAGTGCTTCTGAAAATCTCACCTTTAGTGTCAGTCACAAAAACTTTGCCTGGTACTTCAACAAACTACCATGGAGACCTATACTAGCTTTTCCAGGGTTGGAGGGACAAATTAGAGAGGACAGAAGAGAAAGGATAGGGAGATCTAAGCAATCTTTCCCTCCCTGTACCTACTCAAAAAGTTCTTCAGTCAAAATGTCCAATTCTGTTTGTAAAAGTTAATCAAGTCATTGACTTCATGCATGGATGTCATTTATGATTATAATTCTATTTAAAATTGGTTATTATATGCAAATTAAAGCATCACACTCTAAGAAAGAAAATGGTGATGGATTTTGCTGGCAGTAGTACAATGACTATCTTTTTATTACCATTTTAATAATATATTGAGCAAAACTTCTGAATACATAGTGGATATGTTAGAGGCTTTATGTAGCAAAAATTATCACCCTGAAGATAAAGGGCAAGACTACCACCAGTCAAATGAAAATGTGGTTCTGTCTTGTACACATATGAACAAGACCTGTGGAGAAAACAGTTACAAACTTACTAAAAGGAATTGGAAAAAGGACAAAAGTTCATCTTTTACATACCTAATGGAAAGCAGTAGTTGGGCAAATAGAATATGCTAATGTTTAAGAAATTCCAAACAGAATGCTTTGTATCTTCCTGATGAAGCATTTCAACTACAAATGAAAGACATTTGTGTGTAAGCAGAGGTTTCCTACTGTGTAATGGTGGAGTAATATTCTTATAAAGCATGAGTGAGGTTAACAGAGTGAGTTGAGGATGGCTAACTCCTAGTGAAGGATTGGAAAAATTGGAAGAATCGGATTCGTGGAGACAGTTTTCACTCATGTCAAACATATAACAAGGTCCTGCACCTGGGTTGGGGTATCAATACAGGCTGAGGGATGAAGGGATTGAGAGCAGGCCTGTAGAGATGGACTTGGGGGTACTGGTAGATGAAAAATTGGACATGAGCCGGCAATGTGCTCTTGCAGCCCAGAAGGCAAATCATGTCTTCGCCTGCATTAAAAGAAATGAGGCCAGCAGGTTGAGGGACACATTTCTGCCCCTCTGCTGTGTTCTGGTGAGACCGCACCAGGAGTACTGTGTCCAGTACTTGAATCGTCAATACAGAAAAGACATGGACCTGTTGGGAGACGGTTCAGAGGAGGGCCATAGAAATGATCAGTGGGCTGCAACACCTCTCCTATGAGGACAGACTGAGAGAGTTTGGGTTGTTCAGACTGGAGAAGAGAAGGTTCCAGGGAGACCTTGTTTTGGCCTTTCAGTATTTGAAAAAGGTCTATACGATTGGGACAAACTTTTTAACAGGATCTGTTTGTATGGGGATATAGTAAAAGATTTGGCAAGGAGGTTAGTTAAATGTAAATACGCTCAAGTGACTTGCACCTGTCTGTAGAAAAAGCACATACATCACACTAATTGTTTTACTGACCTTGTGTGCTTGATGAGTAGAACCTCTGTGTTAGATAACATTGGCCTGTGAGAAACTCTGGGCACCTTATCACTATGTCTGAGATTCCTGCTTTGTTGCGAGAAAGAGCGGGAGGCTGCCCCTGCCTGAAGCCTTGAAATACAGGCGAGCTCAGCAGGCCCAGTGATCTTCCAGCAGGGCTGAACTGACCAGCGCCTGTGTCCCCACCTGTGTCACCTGTGCCTGGGAGCTTAGGTGTGGCTTTGGAGATCCCCCAGTAGAGACGTAACTAAAATAAAACTTGCTCTTTGCAAATGCATTCATGGCCTCTGGCTCTTCTTGCAATGTGCCCATGTATGTGAACACACTGCTGCGACAGGAAAAGGGGTAATGGTTTTAAGCTAAAAGAGGGGAGGATTCAAGTTAGACATGAAAAAGAAATTTTTTACAATGCGGGTGGTGAAACACTGGAACAGGTTGCCCAGAGAGGTGGTAGACGCCCCATCCCTGGAAACACTCAAGGCCAGGCTGGACAGGTCTCTGAGCAACCTGATCTAGTTGAGATATCCCTGCTCATTGCAGGGGGGTTGGACTAGATGACTTTTAACAGTCCCTTCCAACCCAAACTATTCTGTGATTCTATCAACAAAAAGGGAAAGGTAAAAATAATGAACAATTTTACAACTAAAAGGGTTAGTTTCATATTCCTTCCTCCTTCCCTTGATCAGAATGAGCATTTAGTGATATGAAATACAGTACTGCAGAAACCCAAAATATGACATAAACACAGGGGGTAACATTGATAGATGGACTCATTTTTATATACTGTACTGTGGGGCTTGGTAGCACTGTTGAGTGTGCTTTGGAATGGACCGTTCTCTATATTGACTTCCCTATCTCACTTTTAAAAAATATTTGTGTTGCTCAAACTCATATGAATTGTCATTGTTTTTCTGGTTTAATTTACTCACTTTTTTTTTTTTTTTTGGTAAAGTTCAAAAATATTATAATATCTGTTTTCAAAGAGGGCCAACAGTTCTAAATGCCATTTTAAAAGGTATGTCTTTGGGTCTCTGACAAAAATATGTAGTAATTTTTAATCTACACATTAGGAGAGTTTTCTTTTTCTTTTTTTAATTCACAAACACAGGTTCCATCCCTCACATAGCCTTTGTAGACTATTCCAGTTCTATTACCTCAGCCATGTTACTTATTTCTGCAGACATCATTTCAAACTTATCTTTTGTAGAGGTCACTGGCAGCAGCAGCTTATTATTTCTGGCAAGAATTTGTTTGCTTATGTGTCTAATAGAGTGCTTGTCTTCTGCAAATTTCAGTGGAGGGTCCTCTGTACACTGCAGTCTCAGAAATGACAACTCTGGTTATGACGTGCTGGTTTGGTTTGAAAGCACTAGTTTTCTTCAGTTTTGATTTGTATTTCAGCATGGTTCAGTCTGAATACACCATCAATGAACCAGCAAATCGTATTTTTGCAGCACCCAAAGCAGACTGAGCACTGTGTGGGACAGAAAGAAAGATGGACAGATATGATCTTTTTTTTTTTTGGTACAGAGGAAGCAAATAGTAGGGTGTGTTTAAGTAGAAAAATATTAATTCTAATAATAAGACCACAAACTACCGTTGCCTCAGATAACTACAACCTGTTTGGTACATCATGAGGGGTGTTTTTATGTGTGGCTACAGTGGTACTTTGCATGTTAACACACACACACACACTAACACCCCTCTTCTATGCACATACATATAAGTGTGTGTGTATATAACTGTGTAAAAATTATGTAATGTATTTCATGCGCACTAGTTATGCTGATTTAAAAAAAAAAAAATAGCTGAGTATAATTCTGAATATAGTGCAAACTAGAAGCAGTTGCTCAAGATAAAGGAGATGCTAATCTGAGGAATGACATACTGCCATTCAACTGATCACTAGTATTGTGATTTCTTTATGATGCCATGGCTTTCTGATTTCTACAATATTCAAAACCCATGGGAACTTCAGATCTATTGCCTCTCATAGAAGCAAGGTGCAAAGTGATTTATGTAGTTTATAGGTTTTTTATAATTTAGAATTTGATAACAGTTCACAGAGTTACAAGGTTTAATACATTTTCTTGAAAATTACCATATTTTTTCAGATTTATTTTGATAAACCAATAAGAAAAGTAACTAATGCATTTATATGTAAAACCTGACATGTTAATAATATATGTATTTAGGTGGCTGTTGATATTGATGAACGTATGTTGATAAAATAGATATGTAGATGGATGCTGACGGGAAAACATTTGTTACATTGGATGCACCAAAGTAAATAATGTTAGCAATTAAGTTTAACAACTCCTAAAGGCATTTTAAAGAATGTATAAAGAGCAATTTTTTCTAACCAGAGTAGATGAGGAAAATTGGGCCAAAGAGAAGAAAAAGTGCCCTTGTGAGATATGTTTACACAGCAGCATTAATTAATATTTATTAGCTTATATGAATAAGTTACAATTAGAGGCCTGATATTTAACAGAGAAAGAGTGACATAATTCTTTGTTTGGAATTCAAGATGTTACATCCGTTCTGTTTTAAACTATAACTGTGTACTGTTTATTGTTTATGTGAAGAATACTCTCTCTCCCCATCTTTCTTTGATGTTTAATTTTGCTATCAATTTTTTTGTTAGCGGCCCCATTCAAAGGATCTGTTCAATGTTGCAGTGTGTTCTTAGCTGCACAAATGGAACAAACAGCCAACTCTGAAGTTGCTTTTGATGCTAGTTCTCAATATGATCAGATCTATGTAATCTTTAATAGATCAGGAGTGTTTTGCAACACTGCTGTTAGGGACTCAATGTGCTTTTGTTATTCTAATGGATCCCTATTGAATGGGGTCACTGGAAATATCAAAGTATGCCAGATTGTCTCAGACACATGGCAACATATCTTCGGGACAAAAAGAGGCACACTTTAACATGCATTAGTTCTGAAAGAATGGGTTTTGGTCTCTGGTCTACGAATGTCTGGGGCTACATGGACTCTTTCTGAGGTACTGTTGTGGTTTAACCCCAGTAGGCAGCTCAGCGCCACCCACCTGCTCACTTACTCCTCTACAGTCAGATGGAGGAGAGACTTGAAAAGGTAACAGTGAGAAAATTCATGTGTTGAGATAATAGGTAAAGCAAAAGCTTTGCACTCAAGCAAAGTGAAATGAGGAATTCATTCACTACTTCCCATCATCAGACAGATGTTCAGTCATGTCCAGGAAACCAAGGCTCCATCATGCATAATGGTTGCTTGGGAAGACCCATACCATAATTCCAAATGTCCCCCCTTCCTTTTTCTTCCCCTAGATTTTATTGCTAAGCATTGTGCCAAATGATAGGGGTCAGCAGTCTTGGCTGTAACCCTTTCCAGCTGCTTGTGCATCCCCAGCAGAAAAGGCCTTGACACTGTGCAAACACTGTCCAACAAGAGCTAAAATCTCCCTGTATTATCAACACTGTTTTAGTCACAAATTGAAAACATAATACCAAAGAACTACTATGAAGAAAATAAATTCTATTCCAGACGAAAGCAGTATAGATACATACTAAATATGAAGGAACAAAAGAAAACCTACTGCAAATTCACTATACTGAGAACTGCAGCTTTACAGGAAAAGTTTTAGTTGTTTTCGAAACAGAGGTGGTGGTCTAGGAGATCAAGGAGCCTCTGTCATTGCTCATTCAATTTAATCATATCTGATTAAACTGCAGATGTCCATGTTTTCACTATTTAAAATAATTTATTACAGTTAACTGCTCTATTATCAATGTTATCTTCTAACTATTTTTAGGTAAATCCTTAGTACTGTTTTCCAAAAGATTAATTTTTGAATGCATAAAATCTAAGAATAACAACTTCAAGTTTTAAATAACTTCTGCCTACAAAATCATGAAGTTCAGCAGATTTCCTGACATGGATTTGAAGTCTTCATTGTGTTCAGCACAGTTAGAGTACAGAAGTCTAATTGAAAAGTTCTTTGACCAAAGACTAGGTTTAATCTTTGAAAATTTATTACTTTGAAAATTTCAGTTTAAATTACATGCTTTCAAATATTCCCAAAATGTTTCCAGCGTTATCAGTAAAAAACAAAGTTTACATATGTCTGTGTCTCTGCAGAAAAACATGAGTACTGGGGCTTAATGGTAAGCTTCTTTTTTTTTTTTTCTCCATAAAAGGAAGACTATCCAAAAAACTTAAGGGAGAGATCATTAGGAAGGAAGACCATGATCATGTTATTCACTTTTCTCTTGCAGTTTTCTGGAACTACGGGCATTTTTTCTCCCTGCAGAGAAACAGTGAATGTTTCCTAATTCTAATTTTTTTTTGTTAATTATAGAATTGGCTAATTCTGTTGTCAAAACCCTGAAGATTAGACAAGCTATCACTCCTAGAGGTAAGACTATAACCATGGCAGCATAAATTAAAAAAAAAAAAAAAATCTTTCTTCTTGGAAAGTTTTGAGGTAAGTGAATGATGTATTGAGAAGAAAAGGATATTCAGCACTGTATCTTTGGACAAGAACACCTTCAGAAATAATTTAATTCTGATTTTAATATTGCTACTCATTATGTATTTATTTGTATTGTATACGTTTTTATACATATTTATATATATTATAATCCTTAAAAAGTATGGGAAGGGAGGGAGGGAGGAGGGGAGGAAGGGAGGAGGGGAGGGAGGAAGGGAGGGAGGGAGGCAGGCAGGCAGGCAGGCAGGAAGGAAGGAAGGAAGGAAGGAAGGAAGGAAGGAAGGAAGGAACAAGAGAAGGAGAGAGGAAGGAAGGGAACATGGGAGGGAGGGTGATAGTCGATGTTGCACAGAGAAGGCAAAAGTTCTTCAAACCTTTCACTAGGCTCGGCTTAGGACTCTCTGGGATGAACTTTAGAAAAACAAGTCTTTCTCTTGGTTTTGATAGGCTTGAGATATGAAGTGGACTCTGAGCACTTTTGAAACCGAATGATTGTTTTCCAGAGCTTTGATAAATTTCTACCAATTTAAGTGCTGAAGCATTGTTCTACACTTCAGCCCATCAGAGACTCACAGTCTCACAAGGTCTGAGTGACAGAGAAGGGAGTGAAATCAAGCTGTATAGCACCCAGGCTTGGGCTCTACTCAGCCTCCTTTCTTTCTAATCTCAGCTTGAAAGAGTAAAATTTTGGAGTGTTTGCATATTGTCTAAAGTGAGTGGCAAGAAACTTCCGTGCATTGGACTGTTTGAACTGTAGGCAAGGATTAGCATGAAGCATCTTATTTAAACAGTTTTTCTCTCAGCTTAAGATCTGACTTTAAAGGTTACTATTTAGACAGTATTATTCTGTCAGGCTGACAGCTAACTTTAGTGTTTGTTTCATCGGGGAACTTTAGTAATGTGAGTTTAATTAGATCCTTTCCAGGACTATCAGTTAGTTCTAAAATTTAACAGCTGAAGATATTTCTGGTCATTTACAGTGTCCTGCTCTTACTTGTCAGAGTTCTGCCCTCTCGACAGTAAAATGGAGGAATAAGACTGTTTTAGAGCAACATAATTTTTATATTCTTTCTCATCTCAACAATAAAATGCATTTGAAAATTTACCAATATTGTAAAATTTGAAATCTTGTGACAGTTAAGAGTACATACAGGTAAAGTAGAAGGGACATCATAAAAAAAGCCTTGAAAGTAGAAGGACAGATGGAAGAGACACCAAGAGGAATAAAACGTAGGGAAAACACAAATTAGCATGTGTTTTTTTGCCCTCAGTTAAGAACTTTGAGGAAAAATACTCTGTAGCATTTATTTTATGGACTTGTTTTGTATTGATTTTGATCATCTGAGTTACGGCATCATTCCATTTGTCAGGTATACATACGTGTGAATATTTTCTTACTTTCATATGTACTCTATGTGAGAGATTATGTGCTCTACTATCCAAAATGAAAATGAAATACTGCATGTCTTCCTGTTAACTGAAACAGTATTTTCCAGGTTTTTAATAATTTTTTATTTCCATGTTATGAAGTTCCTCCTGCCATTTATAAGACACGTACCAAAAAGTAACAAAGTATAGAATATTTGAGCTAGGCATGTCAACTCCAGTGCATGATATATATAAGCTTATATCTCAGCGTATCCTGTACATTTGGAACTAGTAATGCATTAACACTAACCAAGACATATAGACCAAAGAGTAAATACAGCTTTTTAAAAAAAGACCTCTTTTCCTCCTTCAACCTAGAAATTCAGTAGTAAGTTAAAAATGAACCAAAGGACATGGGAGTGAGCGAAAATAATGAGGCTATAACAGACAGGAGAATAAACCAATCTCATACTTTTCAGAGAGCACGTGTTTCTCATGCTTTGGAAATTTCATAATTTTCCTAGGAGTGGCTTTCATTTCTGGTTAAAAATCATGGCTTTGCTGCTGAAAAATAGATGTGAAATAAATTGAATTTCACTCTCATTTCTTCCACCATGTTCCTTAGGGATTCAAATACTGTATCCACACTGGTTCTTCTTGGAGTATAACAAGAAAAAGATGCTGTCTGATTCCTATCCATAAGCAGTATATTATGGCTTTTTCTTTATTTAATGTTTAGTTTTTAGTGTTAAAATAGGAGCCATGTTCCATTCCGAAAATAGCATGCAGCTATTTTTTTCTCTTTATGTCTTTGGTAGTGAGATTAAAATGTTCTCTACTGTGTTTCTGACTAGAAAAAAAAAGCACCTTCCTTTTCATAACTGCTTGGATAAGATGAGAATAGCAATTGAATGACACTCCTGTGATCACCAAACAATATTCACATTAAAAAAGCAAATAAAATAAGCTTCTATATAATGTAGGAGAACAAAGATGAGAGCAAACAAAGCATTATGTAAATCTATTTCTTTTTACAAATGACTACCATGTGATTCCTAACTCACATTTTCAGAAGCACAAGCCAACAGGGAAAGTCATGCAGCACACAACTCAGGTGGCTATTCTCTACTCACTGGAACATCGTGGGTTTAAAAAGTTCTGATTAAATCTGAAACTTTTTGTGTTCAAGTTCACTGAGGAAAGACTGAAAAAAGAGGAAACAAGCAGAAAGCAAAAATGCAAATGAAGCCAGAGAAGAGTAGGTAAAATGAGAATTGAATATAGAAAATCAGTGCTGAACAGCGTGGGGCGGGGGAGGGTGGGAAGAGAGAAAAGTATAACAAGCTTATGTTCATGAGCTCTAATTAAATATAACAAGTATAACACTCCAGAATTAAAACACACACCAGAATTAATTCCTGAGGCTTTGTCTAGGTTAGTAAACTAAAGAGTGCCGAGGCAAACACTTTAATACTGGCATATGAGCATTTATATTATCAAATCAATAGCTGAGTCTCTGAAATGGTTCTGGCTTTGGCCAGAGCAGACTGAGGTTGGCATGAGGAGGAGCTGGGGATTGTCCCTGCCAACCCTGCAGAAAGAAAATCCTCTTAGTTTCTGGAAGGGGAGAGGAGGAGAGAGCACAAAAAAATCTCATCTACATGAGTACAAATCCTGTTTCGCTACTTGAACTCAAGGTAAAACTATGGTCCCTGGACAATTTTGTTTACTGGAACAGACATATTCAATGTTCATTCAGTGTAATTTGAGAACCTGAATTACTTAACTCTCTGCCTACCACCCCTAAACCAACAAACAACTGGATATATATCACTGTTAAGAAATCTCAGTGAAACTATGGAAAAGCTTGCATTTCACATCCTGTTAATAATGTGCCCTTTTTTTTTTTTTTCCCATCTTCTGTGCATCATCCAGGGATTGAAGACTGCACAGTTCCTTCATTTTGCAGAATGTGATTTTGCCAAATTTTGATTGATTATGCTAGGTAAGCCAAATATATTCTTTATTTCTTCACACAATTTGTGAAGTAATACAGTCTATTAGTACCTGTTATGAGTATTTTCATTATGTACATTACAGTTGTCAGCATTATTGATTCCAATATTACTCATGGTGTCGTAGTTTATCCTGGCAGGTAGCTAAACACCACGCAGCCATTCACTCACTTCACCCTAGGGGGTGGGGGAAAGAACTGGAGAAAAAAGTAAAACTCACGAGTTGCAATAAAGGTAGTTTAATAGTACAGAAAAAAAGGAAGGGAGAAGAATAGTGTCACGGAGGCACCTCGAGGCTAATTTAAGGAACAGGGTCCAAAACAACTTTTATTAAACCGGTGAGAAACAGGGTTTTAGCACTCCAAAAGTGACTTAAATATAGGTTCGGGTGTCAGTTGAGGAAAATAATATTAAGGGGCAGCAATTAATACAACAGGCGGTCCACAGAGTGCATGCACGTGGCTTCACCCAAAACAATGCCGGAACCACCCCCGAGTCCCAGAGGAGTACACACTTACCTGAATACGGTGCGGGATTATTCTTAAAGAGATAAAGGTAAAGCGTACGCTCGCGATTCCGCGAGGGTAAATTTATAATACACTCGCAATTCTGCGAGGGTTAATTTACTTACACGTGCGAATGTGCACGGAATACTACACGTGCTTATGTGGAAGCACGGGAGGAAAATACACTCGCGATTGTGCGAGGATAAATTTATAATACACTCGCGATTGTGCGAGGATAAATTTATAATACACTCGCAATTGTGCGAAGAAATAAAGTTACACTCGCGATTGTGCGAGGAAATAATTTAAAGTACGCGTGCAAATGTGCACGGAATATAAATACACTCGTGATTGTGCGAGGAAATAATTTTGTACGTGCTTGTATTAAGCACGGGAAGTTACACGTGCATATGCGCATGGAAAGGATAAATATACTCGCAATCCTGCGAGGGGTTTTACTCACACCCGTGGCAGCAAGGCAAGCGGGGTCTCCATCCCGGGGAGGCGGGGTCTCGGCGGTAGCATCTTCCTCGTGCTCCGAGAGACCGGCGACAATGGGCCCAGTCTTGATGAGAGTCCCGTTTTTATACAGGCTGATCAGACCTGACTGTAGGCATTCTAGAAGCTTCTCTGCACCCCCACACCGTGTGTGGGGTGCCCCTGAAGCCTCCAAACATCCCCCACACTGGTCACAGGTGCCCAGCGGCTCACTGGCGCCTCGGCAATCCCTTCTCCTAATGGCCCTGGCCAGGGTGCTCTGGGCCAAACAAAAGAAGATGTTAGCTTCAAGTAGCAGAGAGAGGGAGATGTGCCTACTCCCTCCATACTGAAGGAGCGGGGGGAGGAGAGAGGGGGGTTTGCATTCTGCCACAAATAGTAATACTAACAATGACAAAAAATACGCAAAACAAGTAATACACAATGCAATTGCTCACCATCTGCTGACTGATGCCCAGCCAGACACCTGGCAGAAGGTGCCACATCCTGGCCAACTACCCCAAGTTTTATGTGCTGAGCATGACATAATATGATATATCCCTTTGGTCAGTTTGGGTCAGCTGTCCTGGCTGTGTCCTCTCACAGCTTCTTGTGCACTCCTAGACTGCCCATTGGCAGGGCAGTATGTGAAGCTGAAAAGCCTTTGACTTAGTGTAAGCACTGCTCAACAACAACTGAAGCATCAGTGTTTATCAACGTTATTGTTATACTAAACCCAAACCACAGCACTATACCAGCTACTAGGAAGAAAATTAATTCTATACCAGTAAAACCAGGACAATTGGTTGTTCTGATCTTCTGATTTTAGTACAAGTAATATTTGTGTGGTATAAGCTAGTAGAAGGCACTGTCTGTGTCACAATTCTCTCATAACTGTAAGAAAACTGTTAGAGGCACACATTGAATGTACAATGCTTAGAAATTCATAGCACAGAATGCAGTCCCTCATCTTGCTCCCTAGCTGCAGTGAAAAAGACAAATGATATGCCTGATTTCAAATGCCCATATGCTAATGATTTCTGACAGGAACCAGTTTGGAATTTTCAAAGTGCCCGTGCGATTTTAATATTCCATGTTTGTTAATTTCAATTTTAATCCAAATCAATTAGGCTACTCTGAATATTTTATCCACAAAATACCGTTGTACACTGATAAAACATATGTAAAATTGGGATTTTTTTTGTCTGATTCTGCATTCACCTTTGTCAGGCTTTAAGACTATTTTAACCTTTCTCATTATTGATTAGATACAGAGGGTTATTTAGAAACAAGGGACACATGAAGATTCTTTAACTCTCTCATTATCTTACTATTAAAAGTTTATTCTTCGAGTAAAGATTGCAACATCAGCAAGATTAAATAATATAGCTTTCTATGGTACTGGGACATTCCGTTAGCTAATTCAAAACCAAATACTAGCTCCAGATGGATCAACATAACACCTATTTGAAAGTGACATGAAAGAATTCCGTAGGAGTCTTAACTCTTAACAGGACCTGTATTAGATCCAGCATGGTGTGGCACGAGGGAGAGCTCCCAGTGAATCATCTGAGGAAGAGGAGGTTATAGAGAAACTATGTTTTTTTCAGACCAGTAAGCCACTGTTGTGTTTATCCTTCACATTCTTAATTTAGGCACATAATAATAACAATAACAATAACAATAACAATAACAATAACAATAACAATAACAATAACAATAATAATAATAATAATAATGTGTCATTTTAGTTTTATGGTGTCATGGTAATCTTGTGAAAAAGAAAAAAATAGGAACATAACTAGAATCTTATAATAAATATTTTTATATGACACTATTTTCATGTGGATAAAAGAGACTTGAAAAGTTCAAAATGTGTAAGATTCAGCAACTCATTCTGATAGTGATGTTTATTGTTTGGACAAATAAAGATGGGCAGCAGATTATTTCCGTTAAGAAAATTAAAATAGCAAATATATTAATCTTACATTTTAATTAATATTAAGGCTATAACCACAGATTAATATAAAAAGCATGAAGCCATAACATGTTAAAAAAATAAGATAATGTACATCAGATTGAAAGGTCAGCAATCATCAGAATTTTCTTAGCAATATGAAACTTGTGTAAATTTCCCTGATATAATTTCTATGCCATTTTCTAATATTGTAGATAAGTAATCATACTAATAGCTCTGAATTCTATAAAAGACACTGAACAGGAGCAGAATATATAAAACACGTAAGAATTAGAAAACACGTATTCAAATCAGTATTTCTTTTAACAACATACTTAACTCTTCTCCACATAAAGGGGTCCCAATTTCCTGAACAAATACAGTTCCTAGATACATAATTTCATGCAAACTTTAAAATTAATTTCTGCTCTACCAAAGGGGAAATAAATAATTATTTAGATACTCTAGAAACATGACTGGGAGAGAGTGAGAAAGAGTGGGAAATCTTATGAATCATTAATATTCTATAAAACATTTAAGGAGAGAAAATAGTATTAAAGCTATGTTGCTGTAAAGCCGATTTACAGAATTATCACTGAAGATTGTTATAGCATTTTTTACTGAGTCAGTAACTTAGGCTAAGTTCTACAGTATCGATATTTCAATTTACTTCCATATGTAAAGCTGTTTTGTCACCTTATTACCAGGAAATATCTGAAAACTAATGAAAGCAAGGTAACCAGTCTTGCATGCTGCAGCTGAGTAGCTTACGACGACAACAGACAGGTAAAAACAAATACTTTTTTGTAAATTCTGCTAATTTCAGTACGAATCATTCAAATACTGGTAAATCCAACATCTGTGTATTTCTAAAATATAACAAAGACAACAGAAGTGCTGAGGCAGACTTTTTCTATATTTCAAAATAATGTTGCTCACTAATGGCAAGTGATTTCAAGTTCAGACATGTCTCTCTTCTAGAGACAAAACTCCCACTACAAAAAGGTATGGGGGCTTTAAAATATTACTGTAGGGTGCAGAGATCTCAAATGGTGGTTAATAGGAAATCTATGTTGAAAGTCATAAATAAGTCTTCAGTATATAGCGGAAGATAAGCTAATAACTACTGAGGAAGAGCTTGTGAATATGTGAGAATGAGGTCAACAGGTCCTTAGGGACTGCAGATCACACATTTGGTTAGCAGACATTGAAGAAAAAGTTTGTAAGGAAGAGAAATGGCTGCGTATTTCTAGATGGGCTGTCAGCACCACCTCTGATAAAATAAGTAGAAACAACTAAAACTAGTTTGAAGGGTGTCACATATTAGCCCAGCTCTCAAAGACCTGAAATTAGGAGATGGCCACTGAGCAACAGTGGTGCTTTAGGATAAGGAGAAGAGATATGTGATTTCATCTACCTATGATTATTCTGAGCTTTAGAAAAAGACTCTGAAGCCCAAGCATTCTTCAGTGTCCTCATAAGGGAAAGTATATTTTGACCTAAAGTATTTTTTTAACGAAGTGGGGGTCAGCTCTGAAGATCCCTTCCAATTAAGTCTTATATCATCTGATGATTCCATGTTTTGCTATGTTCTGTCTTGTTTTGGTTTGGTTTGGTTTGGTTTGGTTTTATTACATGACTTGTGGAATGACAGGGTTGTCATACTTTCATAGGTACGAATTTCTGCAGTCAAATATTGAGCAAAGCAGAGTGTAATTATTTTACTTTTTTCTTACAGAGTATTTGTCCTTAACAAGAAATCCAAAGGGAAAAAACAAATGCTGGAAAAAAGAGAGAGATACAAACACAATGACAGTAAAAGTGATGAGGCAGCTTATATTGTACTGAGTGCATGGACAATCTCATTTTTATTATGTGAAGGTTCTGTGCAGCTGCCAGTAGGCATGATGTTAATTTGCAGACAGTCACTGAGTCAGGGGGGGTTTGTTAGCCAACTTGCACTCCTTTTAGATGAGAAAGCAGTTAAAATCTCTCTGTTTAAGAATACTGAAATATCAGAGTCTACTTTCTGAGGTATTGTGAAAGACTGGAATAGAAATATGCCAGGGAAAATGACTTGTGGGACTGCAAATAACAGAACCTGAAGGATAACTGAGAGAGGCAAAAAGATACAGAAAATACAGCAAAAACAGGAAACATGAGTGACAGTGGTCCAAAAAGCAGAAGACAAAGATTGATATGTGTGGTCTCAAGAAAGACTGGAAATCAAGTTGTGAAAAAAATGAAATCTCGTGGAGTGTGCTGTTTCTGTGCTCAGGAAAGCAGAACTGTGCCTGTGCTTCAATACTGTCATGAGTGAAAACTGAAATAGCTTTACAATTGCTTGTCTTTGGTATCTTCAACTGCGCTTTCCAATATTCTCTGAATAAAGCGGGGTTCTCATTTTAATCAAATATGTAACAGCATTGAATTCATACTTCATGCAAAATACTTTTTAAAAAGGAAACATTGCATAGTATGTCTTACAGGATTACTTATCCTTGTCACACAGTATCACAGTATCACAGTATGTTTGGGATTGGAAGGGACCTCAAAAGATCATCTAGTCCAATCCCCCTGCTGGAGCAGGAACGCCTAGGTGAGGTCGCACAGGAATGTGTCCAGGCGGGCTTTGAATGTCTCCAGGGAAGGAGACTCCACAACCTCCCTGGGTAGCCTGTTCCAGTGCTCTGTTACCCTCACTGAGAAGAAGTTCTTTCTCAAATTTAAGTGGAACCTCTTGTGTTCCAGCTTGATCCCATTGCCCCTTGTCCTATCATTGTTTGCCACTGAGAAGAGCCTGACTCCATCCTCATGGCACTCACCCTTTATATATTTATAAACATTAATAAGGTCACCCCTCAGTCTCCTCTTCTCCAAACTAAAGAGCCCCAGCTCCCTCAGCCTTTCTTCATAAGGGAGATGCTCCACTCCCTTAATCATCTTTGTTGCCCTACGCTGGACCCTCTCCAGCAGTTCCCTGTCCTTCTTGAACTGAGGGGCCCAGAACTGAACACAATATTCCAGATGGGGTCTCACCAGGGCGGAGTAGAGGGGAAGGAGGACCTCTCTCGATCTACTGACCACCCCCCTTCTAATACACCCAAGGATGCCATTAGCCTTCCTGGCCACAAGGGCACAGTGCTGGCTCATGGTCATCCTGTTGTCCACCAGGACCCCCAGGTCCCTTTCCCCTACACTGCTCTCTAATAGGTCATGCCCCAACCTATACTGGAACTTGGGATTGTTCCTGCCCAGATGCAGGACTCTACACTTTCCCTTGTTAAATTCCATCAGATTATCCCCCGCCCAACTCTCCAGCCTGTCAAATCCTTATTCATTGTACAACTTATCTGTAAGTTAGATGACAGGTGGATTCAGTTACTTTAGTTTAAGAAACATATATTTCAGTAAATAAAAGTAATACGAGAAAGGAAAATCATGAATACAATATGTTTTCCCAACATTTATTATTATTTTCTTTTGTAGGTCTTGAAAACCTGTTGCGGTTCTTTAGCCTGAAACATTAGAATCTTACATTTCAATGAAAAAAAGAATTTAATTGTCAGGAATATAAATGAACAAGTTATATAGTATTTTATGTAACTATACATCTGCATAGCACAGAACCTTCTGTATCTGAATTCTTATGGTCTTTAAACTTTCAATACTGAAGGCTATGTACCATCTCCCCATGTGTTTTTCTGGAGCACCTAACTTATTAGGATTTGACTTGGTGATCAGAAATTAGTCTCTAAGTAATATTGCATATTAAATATTAAATAAACATTTGCACAGATTGCAATTTTTACTTCATGTCTCTCTGATGACAGAGAAAGAGGTAACACAAAATCATTTTCTCATTCTTTTGTTACTAATCTGATTAATATAAACCTTCTTTCTTCATCAGTCCTGTGCATTACTGTTGTACCAGAAGACAGAAGACTTGGACATCAAGTTACCTTTCAAAAGGAAAGGGACTGTATCAACAGCAGAGCTTTGAAGTATTCCCTGTATACCTTGAAAATGTAGTCCATAGTCTCAGGATTCATGACAAAATAAATGTTGGCTGGAAGCCCAGTTAAAACAACATAGGCACCTTATTTGGCAACTATATTAGCAGCCATTTCATCTCATTTTTTGCTATCTGAAAGTTAGATTGTGCTGTCCTCCGGAGTTCTCATAATTTTCAGTGGAGAGAGACAAATAACCTTGAGAAGGCTAATTATTTTTCATATCTTACATGTACGTCAGTATTGGATTAGTTTAATTACCTAGCACTGCCCACGATTGTGGATTTCATAGTTTAAAAGTCTTTTAATCTCTAAAACACAGATTTTTTTTATTATTTTTTTTTTCCTACAAAGCACCTCAAGTGGCTTTTGACTCTAGTTCTTACAATGGCATCTGGAAACAAGAAGAAATATTAGACACTGTGCATTCATATAGCAAGAGGTGATACTGACAAAGATTGCATTTCAGACAACACTGACAAAAATGCAGAAATGGATATAACCTGTTAGTTGAGTATGGCAGGGCATAAAATTCAGAGAAGGGGAACAAGGAAAATCAAAAGATATGGAATACATGACTAAATAGCAAAGAGCATTTCACTCTGGAAAAGACTTGTCTGAGGGCAGATACATGGATTCTGAGTGGCAGGGGTAGGTGAATAAGCCATGATTGCTTTCAAAAAGAAAAAGGATACTTTCATGATAGAAAAATTACTGAAGTAATAGTGAATGCAAATAAAACAAACATGGCTCAGAAAATCGCAGGCTTACAAATTGTTCAGGCTGGGAGACTGTTCTGAGCAAACATACTTTCACAGAATCACAAAATGGTTAAGGTTGGAAGTGACCTCTGGAAATCACCTAGTCCAGCCCACGTGCAAAAGCAGGTTCATCTAGAACATGTTGGCACAGGATCATGCTCACGCGAGTTTTGAATATCTCCAGAGGAGGAGACTCTTTGGGTAGCCTGTTCCAGTGCTCCACTTCCAGTGTTCACTTCAAAGTAAAGAAGTCTCTTCTCATATTCAGGTAGGACTTCTGTGTTTCAGTTTGTGCCTATTGTCCTTTATCCTGCCATTGGGTGCCACTGAAAAGAGTCTGGCCTCATTTTCTTGATAACTGCCCTTAAGTGATCTGTAAGCATCAGTAAGATCCCCTCTCAGTTTGCTCTCCTCTGGGCTAAACAGAACCAGTTCTCTCAGCCTTTCATCTTAATAAAGATGCTCCAGTCCCTTAATCATCGTATTCGCCTTCTGTTGGTCCCTTTGCAGTAGTTCCTTGTCTTTCTTGAACTGGATAGCCCAGAATTAAACACAGTATTCCATATGTGGCCTCAGCAGGGGAGAGCAGAGTGGGAAGATAAACTTCCTTGGCCTGCTGACCACACTCTTCCTAATGCACCCCAGGATAACACTGACTTTCTTGGCCACAAGAGCATATCGCCGGCTCAGGGTTAACTTGTTGTCCAACAAGACTCCCAGGTCCTCATCCTTTGTCATCAGCAAACTTCTTGAGGTTACACTATATCCCCTCATCCAGGTCACTGATGAATAGGTTGAACAAGACTCCAACCACTGCTGACCCCTGGGTAACACCACTGGCTACAGGCCTCCAACTAAACTCTGTACTGCTGATCACAACCCTTTGAGATCTGTCATTGAGCCATTGCTCACTCCATCTCACTGTCCATTTGTCTAACCCATCCTTCCTGAGCTTAGCTATGAGGATGTTATGGGAGACAGTGCCACAAACCTTGCTGAAGTCAAGGTAGACAACAACCACTGCCCTTCCCTCACCTACTCAGCCTTTTATACCACCATAGAACAGTATCAGATTGATCAAGCATGACTTGCCTTTGGTGAATCCATTCCGATTACTCCCGATAACCTTAATTTCCTCCACATGCTTAGAGATGACATTCAGAATGACCTGTTACATCGTCTCTCCAGGGATGGAGGTGAGGGTGACAAGCCTGTAGTTTCCTTGGTCTTCCTTCTTGCCCTTTTTGAAGATTGGAGTGATGCTAGCTTTCCTTCAGTCCTTAGGCATCTCTCCTGTTCTCCAAGACCTTTCAAAGATAATGGAGAGTGGCTTAGCAGTTACACCTGCCAACTCCATCAGCACTCATGGGTGCATCGCATTGGGGCTCATAAGTTTGTGAGTGTCCAGTTTGCCTAAATGATCTTTAACCCAGTCCTCCCTGACTTCTTTTCTCCAGACTTTCTCTCTTACCTCCAGAGTCTGGGATTCCTGGGGGTTAGCCTTGGCATTGAAGATGGAAGCAAATAAGGCCTCCTCTGTATACTCCATCACCAGGACACCCACCTCATTCAGCAGCTGCAAACCAAGGAATTAATTCCCCACTTCCCACGAGGAGGCAGGTGTTCAGCTGTCTCTGTGAAAGCAGAGCTCCATTACGCAAGCAGTTACTTCCAAGACAAATGCCAGAACTCAGAACGTACCCCCCCTTATACCCTCTTCCCCCAAAATATACACTGAACATTCTGTCATATGGTATGGAATATCTGTTTGACCAGTTTGGGTAAGCTGTCCTGGCTGTTCCCTCCTCTTAGCTGTTTGTGCATCCTGACATGATGTAAGAAACTGAAAAGTCCTTGACTACTTAGCAACAAATAAAACATCAGTGTATTATCAGCATTATTCTCATTCTAAATTCAAAACGTGGCACTATACCAGCTACGAGGAAGAAAATTAATTCTATCCCAGCTGAAACCAGGAAAGTTTTACAGCCTGAAAATGAAATATAAACCAACTTAGGTATGAATTACAAGATGAGTCATTCTAATCCAAACATGAAAGAGAAGTCAGCTTGGAAAAAACAAATGTACAGTGTGCCTTCTTGGCCTGACACTGTCGCACTCTTTGAGAGTCAGATGTCAGCTTGCACTTTTTTGGTCTCTGTGTTGAGAGTAATTTGCTACCTGGAGATGGTGACTCTTTCAGGAAACTATCCCTCCAGGTGCACCTGGAGAAGGAAGCCATATGCACATGACATTAACTGTTGGGTAATTCCTGGTCCCGGAGTGGATGTTTTCCAGGAATCAGCATCCTTCAGCTTAGCTCATATTTTGGTAACAAGCCCAAACAGCAAGGAACTTCTGTCATGTGTGCTTCATGTCAAGACTGTTTCATGCAGAGAAAAGGAAATCTGTCACAATCTGTGCTTATACTGTCTATAGGGTGCAGACTCTGAAGAACATCCTTCCTTCTGGGTACAGATTTTCTGGCTTGGAGACCTATTGGCATCCCACCAGTATGCAACCTGAGAGTAGAGTAGTATGTATGCACTGAGAGAAACTGGTGGCAAGGTAGCAAACCAAGCTTCTTTATCCTTTGAGGACATGCTATTGTTAATTGTATCATAATAATGTTTTTAAAAAATAATACAATAGAACAATCATAATTGCAACACTTTATAGCACAATGACTTTGAAATAAAACACATGGTAAATATGGGTTAAGAAACAAAGAGTAATGGTCTAATGTAATCATAGAATGAAATAAAATGTTATTACGCTTACATGACTTATAGTGGTTATAGAGCAATACATAGTATCAATATAGTTTTGAACAAAATCAGGACAAAATATATCAATCCAGCTACAAAGGAAATTTAAAAAAACCAACCAACCAAATGCAGAAAATGCAAAGGCAAAAGATCGTAAAAGGCAATAAAGGTTTTTCACAGTAGGCACAGTGGTATCACACTACTTTCCCTAAATCAATCTTTAAAGCAGGTAGTACTGTGCACACTTATTACCAATTTGTGGGTTTTGCATTGTTATCTGAAGCCTAAACAATTAGTATACACTGTCTTCCTAGATATGAGTAGATTAGACACAGTTTCATGGCACCAAAATGCATAGAAAGTATATGCTGCATGCATAAAAGAATTTTCCTTGACTTTGTGAAAAGTAATGAGGAGATGGGTAGTATCTTTTGTGGTTTTTTAGTGATACCTTTGATTTGCACTCTGAAAATAGACTCTTCATGGGTGTTTATTCTGATGTGATTTTTTGTGTGTTTTCTTTCCCCCTCCACCCCGATTTGTTTGTTTGGTGTTTGGGTTTGGGTTTGGTTTTTTAGGGCATTATTCCTTTTCAGTGTACATTGGGTTAATGAACCAACAGAACTTGTAGACACAGGGAATGTCTACAAGTCTACAATAGGCAATTTCTCCTTTGTATTTTTTTCCTTTTTTTTTTTTTTTTTTTGTTCTGTTTTATATTTTTTTTTAAAGATTGAACATTGTTACAAACTAATAGCTTGTGGCAGTCAGCTAATGAGTTGAAACTTCATGGAGATAGAAGGCACACACAATGGAAAACTGTGAAAAATTGAAATGACAAGGTTGTTAAGGTAACTCCGTCTTGCTTATGTATTTAGGAGGCTTATTATGACGCAGTGAAATGAAAACTTAATAAACATACCTAGACATTATGAAGAAAAAAGAATGACAACTTATTTATTAACTGTAAGATGCACAAATTTGCTGTCCCTATGTTGTAATGGAAATAAGGCAAGTAACAAACAGTACCCAGCTGTCTCATATGACTAGCCCATGCCAATGCAGAACATTAAAAAGTAATTCTAAGAAGTTGCCTTTTCACATTATCCTTATAGAACCAGCTGACTTTGAGATTTTTTAAATGAGAATTTAAATGAAAATGTTCTGTCCATTGAGAGCATAGGAAGAATGCTAACAGGGCTTTGCAATTACTGCCATGATGTGCTTTCAGTCCACTTTTTTGCTTACTTAAATGCATAAGTTCATGCTTACACATACTTGCAAAACCTCAGACACCAAGGAAACTGCATAAAAAGACCTGTACTTTACCTTCTTCTACCATGGTTTATTGAAAAATCATTGTCCGTGTGATTCACTAGTAGTCATGTATTCTCCTCTTCCAGCTGAAGTAATAGTATTTTTTTGAATAAAATTGTATATTAGGGCCACATTTACCTGAGCTGGACTGTGCTCTTAGTCTTTATTTTTCTCAAACTCCCTGTCCACACAATTGCAGAAAAAGCGAAGAAAGGAGATGGATCATCCAAAAACATTTTCAAGGTTGCAATGTTCATTGCTAGCAGTTAATAAGAAGACTGAGGTGGAAACACTTTAAAATATGGATGATACTATTGGTGCCAGGTAGATAGCATCCCCTCAGGATGGTGGAAGTGAGGCTCTTAGCTGCATCAGCTGAAGAAAGATTGGACTGCTGCTCTCCCAAATTTAGCATCTGATCTGCTAGTTAAATCCAACATATAATACTTGACAAGCATGACTGTTCTTTCCACACAGATTTCAGATGGCAATATGTTTTGCAACTGGGCAAAAAATGTTACTTATATCCTGGTAGAATTAATCTTAAATTTTGGTAGCAAGATAGGCTTTCAAGTGGTAATGTAGTGATATACAACACTGATCATTTTGATTGTAGTGAAAGAAACTGGTGCACATAGAAATCAACTTCAAAATTCACAAGCAAATACTGAGAGAATTGGAAATATTTGGTCTTATTGTCACACTATTGGAAGATTCTGAAGATGTTCATGTTGTGTAGCTGCTTTGCTCTTTCTTTTGACAGTTTTTTTCAGGGAAAAAAAAAAAAAGAATGTGCTTAAGTGATTGATGTAGGTAGAAGACAGAACATTTTACATGTATACTTAGTATCATTTGTATCTGTAACAAAGTATTCACAAGATCTGAAATTTTATTCTTTCTGGCAAATCTGGTAGCAACTAAAGATTGTTCTGAAGGTGAGATAATGTACTCTAAAATAATTCAAAGATGAGTTATAGAATTTTAGCTTTACAAATGAGAAATTATATTATTTAATCAAACGTTGGCATTGCCAGTTAAGAAGCTCAATAACTTTTCAGTCTCCTTAGGTGTAAAAGAAAATTGGTGATTTTGAATAAAAACGTACCAGTACAATATAGTTCCTATCATTGTCTCTTTGACTTCTCAACAAGGGAGTGAAGGTTTTTTAGGGTTTTTCTGGTTGATTTTTTTTTATGATATGTTTTTAGTAAGTATTGAGTGCAATTATTTGTTTAACTATGCTATTTTTAATTCAGTTATTCAACACAGTCATAAAGCAAGCTCAAATACCTATACCATTACTCACACATTCAATAGAGAGAAGTTATTTATCTTTTTGCAGTCATTGTTAAGTGTTGCTTTATCCATGCGAACCACGGAACCTGACACACCAATATGATGTTCACAGAGTTCGCTTTATTGTCGGACCGGGCTAGCTTTATAGCAAAGCTGCCCTGTCCACGCGCCTTACAACAATGTGATTGGTTGTAACTCGTGTTATACAATAACATGATAGACTGCATGTGCTGTCCACGCGCTCTGCACGCATGTGTCCGGCGATTGCTCACTCATTATTACCTTCTAATGGTGCTCCTTTAGTCTCTTTTGTCTCTGGCTTCACCTCTCAGCCAGGCTGGCGACAACCCCATCCCCCTGGGGCGGGGGGGCTCTGCCACTACAGTTAAGAATAATAATTGTGTCAATTTGTTTTTTTATAGAAAATACATAATTTTGACTTCATTAAAGGGAGATGAATGCTACTTCCATAATTAATGTATTTTTACATTTTCTGAAAAATAAACTTATTTTCTTGTGTTGTTACATTGATTTATCAAAGTTCTGGTTCAGGCTTCCATTCTCATCAACAGATTGGGCTCTTTGAACATGCTCATGTTCAAACGTGTTATACAATGAGGTAGTGGATAGCAGGTAATTTATCTGATAAGCAGCTTGGGTTAGCTTGTGCATCAGTTCTAAAAGGAGGTAATGGGTTAATAGGCATCTGAATTATCATTCCCAAGAAAAAAAATTGAACTGTGGATCAGTTAGGGAGGACTAATGCATCTATAAGATCAATTCAGCAAAATCAATATGAAACCTTGTTATTATCCCACTATTTAATTTCCTCTGCATTGGTTGTCAAAGGAGCCTGAAAAAGTAGCTCAAACACAACAGTGTAAATCATATGACTTCTGGACTAGATCTGATTCACAGCTGACACCCTGTGCAGGCAGAAAAAGAACGATGACTGTTCTGCCTGTACTGATATAATACAGATAACCTCATATGCTAAAAATAGCATATATTTCTTTAGCTTTTGAATAAGGGTTTCAAATACCTAGAGTAAGCAAAATTATATAGTTGTGAAATTTAAATTTCCAACATTTTATAAATCACATTGCTTTCCATTTGCATTTTCACACTATCTGGAGAACAACATTTTGGCCTTGAATCAAGTATAATCATCTTTTCTAAATGGCTTACCATTTACTTTTCTTTTGAAATGTTTGATAAATGCATATGTCTGTGAGCTGGTCAAATAACTTGAATTCGTATTTGTCCATAATTAATTCAAAGAATTGCACAAAATATTTCAAATAGGCTCTATGAATAATATTAGCTGAAAATGTATATGACAGATGTTAGATTGTTTATCAAAATGATTCCACTATTCATCATTTCTATAAATCCTGCCCAGTAGTTTGTGAATAGATTTAGAGGACAACTATGTAAATAATTTCCAAAGTTATTATTCCAGCTTTTATGGAAAAGCCACTATTTTTAATTTACCCTCTGTGGTAACTGACCCAAAGTTGGTGTCTCAAACTGTTCTTCTGTTACTTCATCAGTTCTTGTATCGGTGGCTTAGCCAAAGCATAGGAAGACTTTTGATGAAGACTGCTCAAAATCTCACCAGTGCGTATCTTATTCCATTATCTATTGGTAATTTACAAGCATATTTGAATTCAAAGTGGAGCATGTCAGTTGAAAAGCAGTATGCAATTGGATTAATATATCTTTTGAATAGTTTTATTAAAAGAATGATGAATTAATCAACAATTATAGCATTTATTTTCAAAATACTAATATCCCAGATGACCTGGCTACTGTTTCACTTTTTAAATGGCATGTACAGAAATAAGTAGCAATATTGTTATATAGGTCCAAGGTAGACTGATGTAAAAAAAAAAAAAAAAAAATGAGATGAGTAACTTTCACAGCTGTATGCATTTTATGTTTGTTTCTACAGAAGAATGAGGAGGGGGTAAGTTGAGTCAGACTATGCCATTATATTTCTGCAAGGACTTGCAGAATTTTAACAGCATCATTTCTGCTATTCCACAGTCAATATGCATTCACTTTTCTATTTTCTGACTCTGTGGTTTTCATAGGTTTCACTTGTCAGTATTATGCATTTTTGTTACGTTAATGGATGGAGAAAGCTCATACAATTTAAAGCTATTTTGCTGAAAAACTCAAAAGGCAAAAACAAAATAGAAATCATTGTACATCACAAATTTAGGTTTAAAAAAGGATTGCTACAAAGAAATTATATTCAATTTAAACTATGCATAGCAAATTTATTTCATAGCTTCAGTTGTTGCTCAAAGATAATGAAAACCTAATTTTTTTTCTTAGTATACAAAAAAATTGTCAATGTTCATAGTACTATCAGTTGCACAGTGAACAGGCAAATAAGACTAATCACCTCAGAATATTATTTTGAGGCAGATATGCCTTCTACTTGCACAGACGACAAAATTAAAACAGCAGTATCTAAAATATTTCAGCACTGTTTCATATTATTAGCAATTATGCTGCACAGTCCTTTTTTAGATATAGAAATTGAATAGCAGTTAAATGACCTACATAAAACAACAAATAAAGTGTGATGTCTTTCTAAATAATATTCAGAATTCCTGATTCTTATTTTTAAGTTCATTCGGATCATCTATTCTAGGATCTGAATGTAGTCATTGTAATCACTCTAGCATTTTAGTTTAAGGCAATGATGAGGAAATACAGTTACTTTATTCACTACTGACATATTTTAGTTCCTTGTACAGCCAATGTAGAAAATTAGTCATGACCCAGGTTTCTAATAGAGCTGAATTAGAAGGAATGAATAGACATGAATATGTGTTATCATATTTTCACTCGCTGACAGTTAAAAAATATAGAAACATAGAATCCTTTTGGTTGGAAAAGATCTTTAAGATCATCAAGTCCAACTGTTACCTACTATTGTCAAGTCCACCTATAAACCATGTCCCTAATAACCTCATCTACACCTCCAGGGATGGTGACTCAACCACTTCCCTAAGCAGCTTGTTCCAACACCTCACAACTCTTTCGATGAAGAAATTTTTTATAATATCCAACCTAAACCTCCCTCCCTTGGTGCAACATGAGGCCATTTCTTCTTGTCCTGTCATTTGTTACTTGGGAGAAGAGACCAACATCCTCCATGCTACAACCTCCTTTCAGATAGTTGTAGTGAGTAATAAGGCCTCCCCTCAGCCTCCTTTTCTCCAGGCTAAACCACCCAAGTTCATTCAGCTGCTTCTCACAGGATGTGTGCTCCAGATCCTTCACCAGCTTTCCTGCCCTTCTTTGGATGTGCTCCAGCAGCTCAATGTCCTTCTTGTGATAAGGGGACAAAAACTGAACACAGGATTCAAGATGGGGTCTCACGAGTGCCGAGTATGGGGGTAGGATCACTTTTCTAGGCCAGTAGCATTGCATGGGGTTGTTGTGACCCAAGTGCAGGACTCAGTAGTTGGTCTTGTTGAACCTCATGCAATTGTTCTCAGCACATTGATCAAGCTGGTCCAGATTGCTCATGTCTTCTTCTATTTTTGTAGTACCGGAATGAAAACAAGTCTTTGTGGTTTTAGCCAGCCTGGATCTGTCAGAAAAACTTTTGACCATGTTGGTGCCCTGGCCTAGCTGAAATCAAGCTAATTTTCTCCATGCAGTTCGAATATTTTCTTTTAGTAGCTAGTACAGTCTGATTTTTTTATTGTTGTGTTTTGAAGTTGGTACGAAAAGAATAGAAGAACTGAGCATCTCACAGAATGACTTCTGTTTCAGTGAGAGCTGCATAGGAGGGACTGATGTAATTCTCACATGATTTTAAATGAAAGCTTCTGCAGAACAAGCAATATCTTTATTTGACATACACCACCACACCCAGCATCCTCCAGGTTAATCCCCTTTGCCCAGTGGCTCTTACCCAGGACATGTAGCAGAAACATCTCACCTGTACATTCTTTACCTCTGTCAATGAAAAACCAGCTTGGACTTCAGGAATAAGCAGACTTTGAGAAGACACATTTGTAGTGTCTTACCTAAAATACTACTGGTGACTGAGCATTGTACTACTAAATTATTGGCTATATAAATACGTATAAATGCAGTAATATGATTTTGACTTGCTTATATAGAAATAGGCAAATAACACAAAGTCATCAAGCTGAAAGTAACTTTTTCAGAAATTTGGAAAAAAACATTATTTGCAATTTATTTTTTCTTTTTCTATGGCTTTTGAGTACATGTTTCTCTATGCTAAATTGTAAGGTGTCTAATTTCAGTATTTGTCAGCCTCAATACTTCCTAAGATTTTTGTTGTAACCAAAAAAAAGATCCATCTTTCTCTGAGTCGTATGGTTGGCCACCTTTTGCCACACATGAAGAGACTCTGTGAGTAGGACATTTACAACTTAGAAGTACAAAGCAATTATCTGCACTTAAAGCACAAACAAAAGATAGCTAAGATTTAAAATTTACCAGGTTAAAATTTTCACCTTTACCCAAGGAATCACAGTCAATGAGGAGGGGAAGATTCAACTTGTATCTCCCTGATGAGTTTCCTTCTTGCACTTTAGATTTTTCCTTTAGAATTTTATCCCTTTCCATGTTCATAGAATCGTAGAATCATTTTGTTTGAAAGAGACCTTCAATATCATTGAGTTTAACTGTTAATCGAATTTTCACTAGACACTGTCTCTAAGAGCCTCATCTCCATGTCTTTTAAGCACCTCCAGGGATGGTGACTCCACCACTTTCCTGGGCAGCCTGTTCCAATGCCTGACAACCCTTTCAACGAAGATTTTTTTTTTTTTTCCCTAATATCCAATCTAAAGATAGGAGAGGCATGGCAGGCATGGAACAGAAGATATTTCCTGCCTGTTCATTTCCCCCTCAGCATCAGAGACCCACCGATCTGTGATTTTCCCCCTCTTCGAAAAGCAAACCACAACAGGAGATACAGGCCATTTTCCAGAGGAGAAATCCTGAGAGCAAACATGGAAACAGTGGGAAGAAATATGTCTTAGTATTCCCTGGAATTGCTCCCTGTCTTTCCAGGAGGATGCCCCGCCCACCCATTTTGCCAGCAAGCATGGGCTCTGCCAGAGACAGACAGGGAAACTGGTGTTATATCTTTGTCTTGGAAGAGGATGCTTTTCCCCTTGAATTTCTGAGCTACTATGAGTTCGCATCTTAATAATCCTACTTCCCTCATTAATATTACTTTTTTGCTATTTTGCACAGTTGTACAGTGCAAACTTTCTCACAGCTCTTTCTGCAACTTAGCAATTTTTTTTAGCCACCTATTTCCATTCAAGCTTTCTAACTTTACAGTTGTATCAGCAACCTGAGGCTGTCCATTGTGTACATGGATTTAATGAATGTGACTCGATTCATATGCATAATCGGAAAAAGACCTTTTTGCAGACCTTTTTTGACCCCAGACTTTGGTATCATGATAAAGCAATTCCACCTTGAAGTTCTGGAAATTTCAGGCTCTGTAATTTCTACATCTTCCTGGTAAGGACTAAGTGTATATATCTGCTGTGTGATTCAGATCTCCTGAGAGGCTGTTTTGATAGGTATTTGTTTTGAATACTCCCGGTTCAACAAATGTAAGTATATTACAATTGCTTTCTTATAATTGAGTTCAGCAATTTGCCTTTTTTGTTTGAAATTCCACTAATACTGGTATTTCTAGTTTGCAGAAACAGTTGGATGCTGGAGGGCATGCTAGGGTCCAAAACAACTTTTAATGCTTACTAGCAGCAACACTTTCAGGACTGATTCTGTTTTGACTTGGTAGAATCTGATTTATCCAGTGCTTTGGAAATACTTTTAAAACACAGCATAGAATATGGACAGACCCTAGTATCCACTACAGACACCAGCTGGAGAGGAGTAAAAACAAAAGTATTGTGGCATGAATAACTGATCCAAATGTCAAAGCTGAAATGGATGTCCATTTCCATATGTTTGTTTGTTTGTTTGTTTTCTTGTTATGTACTTTCCACTGATACTGAAAAATAAAATAGTTTTGTCTGAGATCTGCAAAAAAAGGTTCTATGTCTTAACTGTATTTACTCTTAACTTAGTGTAACCAGATTTTTTGCTTTTAATAATTAGCATGTCTGTTTTTCAGGTTATAGATGAAATTCACTCACTTTGAACAATTTGTACAGGAGTTCTAGGATTCTTGCACTAGGCTAGGTCATGCGTTAGATAGAAAGGGTATATGAGTAATCTCTGCTTTTACTGAACAGTGAAAACAACCTGGGAAAATGGTACTGAGTATGTATTTCAGGAACACTGACTGCTGTCATTGAAAAATTCTCTAGGCAAAGCGCTTATCAAACCATATAGTATTCTACACATGTAAAGGTTTCATGATGACATCCAGTAAGAAGAATTGTTTCTTAGTAGTAAATTTATTTCACAATTAAGGATAAAAGCATTAGAAATATTAAAAAAACAAGCAAAGAAAGACAACTAAAAATCTGAAAAATATGCATTTGGGTTTTGGGTTGGTTTACTACAATAAAAGGATAACAAAGCTATAATCATGCACTACAAAACCTACAATATTCTTTTTGAAAGACAAAAGGTCTACATCTACTCTTTGTTTATTACTCTATAAAGATCTAGTAGTAACATATATCTGAATATTGGATTAAAATATTTAATTTTAATGGTTGGAAAATTAGATTTTATAGTGATAATTTTACTGCTAACATATTAATGGTATAAAATTGAATATTGTCTTATGGGTTTACTCACTCCCAAGGTCAAATATTAGATTTAGTTTAATTTTGCTTTCACTTGTGACTAAATAAAATTAATTGAACAATGAAATTAACAGCTTTTTAGGGTTCTTCTGATTATTGCAATTGTGGAAGACCTTTAAAATTTCTTAAGTAGATTCTATTATTTGGAAACAATGAAACATTGAAAACATGGGGCTTAATTATTTCAGGAAAAAAAGAACGGAGAAGGCCAGCAATAGGAAAAAGAAATCGCATTAACTTAACAGTTTTAAGGGTAAATGGGGGAGAAATTAAAAACAGATGCAAATTCTGCTTAGAAGAGATATATGTGATAAACAATAGAAGAGAGGGAAATTAAACACTGAAAGTGTTTCTGAAGCACTTATTAATAGTTTAGTAGAGGCAAGCTCAGGCCACATTTATATCCCACAGTATACAAACTCAACAAAAAATCAAGAATCAGAAGCTACATGATCCTTAGGAATACTTTGCTCTCTTTGAATGGTAGCTGCAGGGACACAATTCAGCAGAGGAAAACCTGGAAAATTGCATGAGGAATTAGACCAAAAATGAAAAGCATGAACTAAGACAGTGGTCCCTAAGCCACAGATTCTTGGATCCTTCTTAAAGAAACTCAGAATACCACCTTCCCAAGTGCATGCACTTGAGCAATAAGTTAGTACTTCCTCTCTCCATTTTCCAATGCTTTTCAGTTTATTATCTGGTTCCTGTTATATTCATACTATTACTATAGTATTTTCATGATACTTGCTGTATTTTAGCAATGCAATTCATGGAGTGCAAAACATGTTTTGTCCGCTGCTCAGTGTACACTGACAACTGCAAATAATATTATACAGTCATTTTACGGAAGGTTATATTTGAGTATGAATGATTTTCTCCAAAGCACTATTTACCTCTTGGATTCACATCATGAAGTATTACAATGCACTACCTAATACCACTAAAACTCATGGTATGGTGACTAATCACTGTAATAATCTGATCACTCTGGTATAACTCAACTGTTAACTCAAACACTTTACTGCTGAAAAAGCATACCTTACTGGTGTAGATAATTTTGTTTTGCCATTATTGGCTTATTCAGTCTCTTTTAGGTTGGAAAAACTGACAACATACTACATTACCTAAAGAATTGCATAAAGATTACTTTAATGAATGAGTTTAATATTCAGCTCCATGATGTTCAGAGAGGCAGTGACTAGGCAGATTCAAAAGGTACTTAATGCTCGACAAGATTCTACATCTTTAACCAGACTTACAGAAGGGTATCACTATGTCTGTGATTCCAGAAAACATGTGGGGTTTTTTTTTATATAAGCAGTTCTTTGGCTTCCAACAAGTTTTATAACACCTCCGGGATACCAAATATTTTTTTTTCCCTATCTAAACTCAGAGATTCTCTACTGTTTAGAGACCTAAAAGTCTTAAGGTCAAAACTTTATGGATAGATACTTTATTGAAAACATTGTCTGTTTAGTGACCTCCTGGGCACGAAATTTTTCTCTTGGACTTCTATTTTGGCTGTGAGAAAATTCTGCAGTACAGGACATTTGATCCACTCTAGCAGAGACTGGCCTTCTGAGCTAGATTTTCTGAAATACCAGGAGAGAGAAACTAATAGATGAAGTATAAAGCACAATTATTGGATCATATAATTTTATTTAAAAAAAAAAAAAATACTCATCTCTTTTTTCCCTTATCCTTTGTTATCACCCACCTACTTTCTTATTCCCAAACTTTCACACAAGGCTTTAAAACTTATTCTTCCTTGCCCTTTCAGTTCCAGTCCACCTCTTCACAGCTCCTTAGTCATTTTGTCTATTTGTTATTTTTGTCTCCAGTTGTACTGTCAATCATAAATGACAACCAGTGGACGGCATTACTAGTCTTTCTTGATGAGTTAATCATCTAACACCAGGAAATGTCACAGTTCCTCTCTGATCAATGCCAGTTCTTCTCCTGAAACATGGTTACAGTCAAATGTCTTCTTTTTCTGCCCCATCTTCATCTGCCTGTCATTCTCCTTTTCCTTTCAGACTCAGTCTTCCAAAACTACTCAAGTACTCTTTATCTTCTTCCAAGTAATCATCTTCTTTCAAATCCTCTTTAATCACCTGGCTTCCATTTACCAGCTTTCTTGCAATAACCAGTCCCTATTATTCCACTCCAACACCAGTCTCAGTTTGCCTTTCAAGTCCCATGTCCATGTCTCCATTTCCTGCATGAATTCTACTTAAATTCTAGTTCCAGAACATGAGAAACCATAGCAGGGGTGAGTGGCAAAGACTGCAGGACCTCTCTTTCAGTGAAAATCCATACTTAAGTTAGTTTAAAGTGAGCCTGTAAGTGTACCTTCAGGAGCTTAATTTGCTTACAAAGGATGATGAAGGTGAAAACCAGATTTTTTTTCTTCTCCTCTGCACTCTACTAGCAAAAACTCTGAAGCATTTATCTTTTAGAAAAAAAAAAAAAATCCTTTGTATTTCTGAATAAAACATGGTGAAATTTCTGTCTTGGAATCTGTTACTATCTATATCTGTCACATAAAGTTAGCTTAGTGATAAAATTTGAAAAAGTCTGGTTTTCGGTCTTTCTGTAGCCTCCTTAGCATGTCCCAAGAATATAATGGGAATTGGAACTGAGCACGTGAATTTAACATACAGCACAGAAATGCCATTTTGCAAATCAAGAATAAATAACCTTAACGAAAAGAGAATCTAGCCCTTGTTGTAGAGCAGTTATAAGTGGAGCAGGAATTTCATAACTACTTTTTAAACTGTAGTTAAAAAAGCTTTCATATCACATCTATGCTTTTAACTCATTGAGTGAGTTATTCTCTAATAACAACACAGTTCACAGGCTGCTGTACAAGTCCTTCTCCTTTCTTATCTGGAGGCTCGTGATATGAAGACCAGCATAGGTTAATTGGAAGTCTAGTTCTTTGTTGTTTTTGTTGGCTATGCTGCTTTTTAATATTTTAGTCTAGAGTCACAGAATCATAGAATCATTTCAGTTGGAAGAAACTCTCAGGATCATCGTGTCCAGCCATAACCTAACCTAACTCTAGCACTAATCTATGTCCCTAAGAGCCTCGTCTAAATGTAGAAAACATTTTTATTTTTTTTAAGTATGAAAAACAATATCCATCGTTAACATTACACAATTATTAGAAAAGAGGCTTGTTAAAGCGGCAATGAAGTTCTTACATGTTTGGCACTGCTTGTGCAAGACCAGCAAAAGAAGAAATCGCTGATGGGTCAGACCTGTGAATCTACAGAGAGATAGGCAGCTATGACTTCAACACAGCATTTCAGTTGGAAATATCTTTGATCAGTCTTCTAATTTTTTTGCTGTACAGCTTTTCCTTGCCTTTCAATTTGCACTAGAGAGGATGCTAGATATTTTTTTTTTAATTTCTCTATTTCATTTCTAGTGTATATAAGTAAGAATGGCAGTTTCAACTTAGAAAAGAAATAAAGTATCTAGTAAAATATGGAAAAAGCACACACATCTTATTAGTTTGTTACTTCTTGTATAAATCTTGTTAGAGAAAAATTGAGAGCAACTCAGTCATTTCAGGTTTGCAGAGCATGAAAAGCTATTATTGATCTTCTCATGAATCTTGATATTCAGTTTCTAAATATAAGATAGAAGGTATCAACACAAAGGTTGGTATAATTCTTAACAATAAGGGGGTCATCACAGAGAACTACTATACCCCAAAAGCTAAACCCATTAAGTCATTTAAAGACATCATTTCATTGATTAATGATCAAAATAATTTTATAAACAGACTAATATGATTTACAGACAGAGATTGACAACTTGACCTTTAAAGAGGTATTTCTTTAGGAATTAGTGATGGAACTTATTTTTCTTGAAATAATATTTCAAAAGGACATGATTGTTGCGAAGAAAATTTCACTGAAAATGTTTCTTGAAACCAAGACAGAATTTCTGATAGAGGTGGAATATAGACTTGCACATTGGATTTAGATTTTTATGCCAGATATACAGAAACCAGATTTATATTATTTTTAACTAGAATATGTTTAAACTTTTATCTTTCATATCCTTACTCAATACCTTCATAGCAGAACAACTCCCTTCCTGATTTTTTTCATTTGATAGTTCCCATATGAATTCCCCCCACAGGCAATAGTAAACAAAAAACCTAGAAGATTTTAACAAAATTGATTTATTATTTTTCTACCAGACTCATTCAACAGAAATCTTTCCTGGTAAGGAATTATGCTGAGTAAAATAACCCACCTTGTCTGCATATCCACAAGGAATACAGAGAGATGATGGTGGATATGGGAGACAAACAACACTCCATGCTGGCTGCCCTCAAGACTATCTCAAGAGCCACCAGCCCGTCAAAGGCACAAAGGTTGATGAAGAGTACAAGCTAGTGACTCAGAGGAAGGCACACATTATGCAGGCCCCCACAAGGGTTGTCCCAGGACAGCCTCAGCCCCAAAGTACTGGGTTGCAACCCCAGTAAGCCAAGATAAGCCAAGACAAGAAACTCTCTGGATCGCCTTTTGGACTGAAGAGGTGGTCACTGCCTAGGAACATCTTATGGGAAGCAGGTAAAGAGTATTTTGCAATAACAGAAGATTTACTAAGGGATGTTTAAAGGAGGAATCAAAGATAGGGAAAGAGAGGGATAAAGGTGGTTTGGGTGAGAAACACATATGGCAAAATAAAGGGATAAAGGGATTAAATGTGTGAGTTACATGTAAACAACCTTGGTCAGTGTTTTCTCTGGTCATGCTCTGTGCCTGATCAGTGCAGTCTGTCCCATATTCTGCTTAAACTCCATTCCTACCTCATTTTTTTGGGTGAGGGACTCTTGATTCAGGGTACAACTGTGTGTGTGTGTGTGGTTCTGACTGTCAGACCTGCAGCGGGAAGAGGGCCAGAGCCCCTGTGTCTGTGGTGTAGCAACTGGTGTGATTGTGGTTGTGTGAGTCAGTGTGAGTCCTTGTGAAGATCCCACTGTGTGAGCTGATGAGTAGGTGACATGGCATGGGAACCAGGGGTTGTGTGTCTCTCAGAGTAAGACCACAGGAGGAGTTGGTTTTTGTAGGGTTGGGAAGTTCCAGACATCTGCTGGAGACACCATGGGTTCTGTGAAACAAACATGACTGGCTTAGATGTGCATGTGTGTTTCTGTGTGTGTAGGTATCTCTAGGGGTGAGGCACCTGGGGAGAATGAAGATCCAGCACCAGCTTATAGATTGATTGTGTGTCCAAGATCAGCTACTAAGGGATCTTCTCTGTGTGTGTGTGTGTGTATGTGTGCAGTGTTGGGGAAGATGTCGGGAGGTCAGGGAATGAATAATGGATCTCCACCAGCAGCTAACATGGAGCTGCAGCCTCTTGGGCTTATATACCCAAATGCCAACAACTAGAGAGACTGAGATCCAGGAGCAGCTGCTGGATCAATTGAGTGTCTGAGTCCAGCATCTGTAGGGATCCACACTGTATATATATGCATTTCCCACTAACCGACCTTCACCCTGATCAGACAGAGGAATAAGATGAGGCCATTGGTGGTGTTTGTGTTGGTGTGAGTGCTGAGTGTGTCTGTCTATGTTGGTGTGTGTGGCCAACTCTGTGTATATAGCCATGTGTTGCATACGTGTGTTTGTGTGTGGACCCACTGATAATACATGCTCAGCCTCACTGCTGGCTGGACCTGGGGCACACAGCTGCAGCAGCCTTGGCTGTATCAGGCTACAGATTCAGTCTCCTCTTAACTAATTATTCTGAGTTAACAATCAAATTGTACGTTTGGCATCAAAAATGCATCTAGATATCTCCCATCATTTGGGGTAAATAAATCCAAAAATAAATGTATGAATTGAATATAAACCAGTCAATTGCATTAAAAATTAGTCCTTCATTTACTCTGAGAACACATTATGTTTAGGCTGTCACTCGAGGAATTAGCTTCTTACACATTTTTATACATAATTTACTATTAGCACTTATACGTGCCTAGCATTTCAACAATCTAGTTCAGGGACCTAAACTAGTACTAAACAGTTAGGTCTCTAATTGTTTCTCCTGGTTTAGCTCTACCATTATATCTGAGCGTGCTGAGTTAAGATAAGCACGAGGACTGTCATAAGCCATGTGGAAGGAGCTCATGACAGAAGCAAACCAGACAGCTCACAGCAGCAACTAGACATTGCCTCAGCTTTGCTACAATGCAAATGGTAGGCAGAAATCTTTCTATTTTGTTTCTGTGCAAACAGAAACTATTTTTTTAACTTCTTGAATAGAAATGTTCTGTCTCAGTTTAGTTCTCATTATCTTCTGCAACTATGGAAATTTTCTTCTATGACCATTTAAGTCAATAACATTTTTCATAACCCTTTACTAGCCATCCCACCCAGTATAGTTGCAGCAAGAACTGGGACTTTTTTACTGACCAAGTTAGCTGTGGAGGACAGGGGCAAGAACACCAGAAATCTTTGCTAAGAACAGGTGCTACATACAAGTATAGCTCAATATAAATAAGGTAAGGGAGCTGCTAATTTATGCTCTATACATATAGTTTTTAGTGTCCTTTTCTACTACATCTTCAATTAGTAAACTCTTCTACCATGTGGTAATTTTGAGTTAGAAGAGAAAAAAATAACTTTAAAAAACAACCTATAGCTGCAAATTTTTCAGCACTCATTTCTGTTATATATTTAGAACTTCTTACTTCTCAGTTCTCTTATGTATCCTTGTAATTCATTAATAAAAAATAGAGGTGAAGTAGGAAAAAATTGAAATATTAAATTGGTAAAATATGGAAACTATTTTAAGCATTCAGTATATACATTTATTAAAAAAACTACATATGTCATTGATTCTTTTTTGATTGCCTTCCTTTTGTGTATTTTTCAGTTATAGTTTATTGGGACTGGAAATTGTATAATAGATCATTATGGCAGAAGTTATTTTTACTAAGATCTGAGAAGTATCATAGCATGGATCTTAGGAGATCATCTTGTCCTTCAGTCTGCACCAAAGCATTACTAGCACTCCTCCTGACAGACATTTTTGTTAAACCTTTTCTTAAAGACTTCAGTGACAGACTGCCCTAGGCAATCTATTTCCATGCTTTATAATCCTCACTATTGGAAATCTAATGCCTAATCTGATGCCTCTTTCTGTGATTTTTTCCCTTTATTTTTGCAACAATGTTCACAAAATATTGTTTGCCCTCAGTCCTTTCTCCTTCAGGCTAATCAATCTATTTTTTGTACCTTTCTTTTCTCTGAAGTCTTACTTCTTTAGACTTTTGATGAACATCAGAGATTGAGAGATTTTAGACATTTGACCAACCTTTACCTGGTTTATAGCATCCATTAAATGTCATACCTGCAACTGATCACAAACCTCCGAAAGAGGGCTTAATGATGCCTGAAAAAAAGTATGAGAGCTTGCAAGCTATGGTCTTCTTTATTCATTTTGGTATGATTACCATTAGTCTCAATAGTACTATACATAAACACAGTACATAGACATAATACTTATCCTAAATTTAGCTTGTGATCTCCCATAACCTGCTTTACTCGAACTCAATAATGCAGTTGACCTGTACTGCTGCAGATAATTACTCCAGCCTATAGTGAGGAATCTTGCAGTTGTCCTTATCAGATAACTTTCTATTTTAAGTTTATTTCTTCAATTTCTTAAGACTGCTTTGTATTCTGTACCTGTTTTCCAATGCCTTTGCAGCATCTCCTAGTCTAGTTTCATCTGGTATATCCTCTATTTCATCACACATGTAATTTGTGAAAGCATCATCACACCTTAATGAGGCGCATAAGCTGCAGGACGAATAATTTTAGTAGTGATTGTAGCTGTGGTATCTTTATAATAAACTCAATTAGTAGTGATTCTTAGATACCAGTATTTGGTGAATTCACCCCAGCATAGCAATGAACATGGTACAGACACCCTGCATTCTTATTCATGCAGAAAAATATAAACAATAAAGGCAATGAGAGTGTTAGGTTAGGATTTTGGTAAAAGGAAAATGCTACAAAAAACAAACACGTGTTTTAGACACATAAACAATTCTTGTTTTGACTGACTTAAAGTTTTGAGCTTGAACTATCTGTGCATCATTTTCAAATTTAAGTGAAAAATCCCCACCAAAACAGCTTTATAAATTTGTTCTCAGTAAGTTTTTTGTTTACATCAGTCTTCACACAGCCATAACTAGCTCTATATGAAAAGATTTTCTGTTTTTCTTCTTTTGTTTTTACTACCTTAGATACTCAGTCCTGTCTGCTATGCTTCTGATTGCTTATGTCTCTTCTTAATGAGATGTCTTGTATTTCTCATTGTTTGTTGAAAGCTTCTCTCACTTGACCATATGTAGCAGACCCTCAAGAAGGAGCCACCATCTCCTTGGGAAGGAGTTGCTTCTTAACTTTGAGAGCAGCAGTCAGAACAAGGTAACTAGCAGCCATCTCTCAGTAGCCAGCACAGCCTTATGTTCCTTAACCTTTTGGGCACTCAAGAGGTTGTCTGGGAACATAAGGATAAAATTTTCAGATTTTTAGCAACTGGGACAGTATTTAGTGCAATCTTAAAGAGCTAAGGCATCCAAGACATCAACAGAGACCTGGCAGATACAATCAAGGATGCATGGGATACTTGTGATTTTCTTTAGTGCAACTGGATGCTGTGAAGAAAACCATGGAACTAGATGCCACTGTTTAGGTACTTGAATTCCACATGCGTTGCCTGAATATGCCAGTTTCTAGTTTTCTTAGACTGTGAGAAACTTACTGCAAATCACTTACTATCTGATTACAATGGTTTAGTTCTTGTTAAAGAAAAATACAAATGAATATTTATTTAGAACATCAAAAATATACAGTATAACTTTGTTAATAAGGGCTGAAATTAATTATTGTAAAACTTAAACTCATTTACATCAATATTAAATTTGAAATATGACTCTTTTTTTTCCTCTGTATACATAATCTAACTTTGTGTTAAAATGTTCCTAATATACAAAGCTCATATATCTTGTGTCTTAGATTGCATTCATTATAGATTGCAATTATCAGAGAGAACCCTCTGTCTCTGAAGCATGATGTCTTATATAATTGATCTGTTTTTTTTGGATGCTCCAGGTAGTCAAAGTGATTTTATTTCTTTTCTGTCCCTCTTCACTTCCACAGTTGTTTAAACTTAAACATTTCTAATTTATTCAGGACATGCTCTTAGGCACCTCAATTCAAAAGTCTTACCTCTTTGGAGATAAAATATCAGATCAGAGATCATGTTTAGTGTGAAATATGTTGATTCATACTTTGGTTTCTAGGAAAGGAATAACACTCCCTTATCTTTGTGATTTTGTCTTCACTGTTCAATGTGAAGAATCTGAAATATATATTATATAAATCTTGATGTTACCAAAATACTTGATCTAGACACTGGAAGGGATAAATGTGTGTAGCTCATCACTACCTTTTGACTGAGACCAGGCATGACGGTAATCAGCATTTCTGGGTTGATAAAAGCTTTAGAGTGATTGCTGCTCTCCATCCAGCATTGCTTTTCTTCTCTAGAGACACCATAATAAACTCTTACTAGACATCTTCTTGACTGAGATTTTTCACTTCTGATATGCCTGATGTTTCCTATGTTTTGGGGATTTTATTCAGAAAAGTATGAGATTTGTTTGCTTTGTCCCATCCATATCTGCTTGATAGTGGATCTGTATGCTTTCTGCTGGTTGCAGGTCACCATCTTCTGAAATATTTTCATTAATACATAAATAACTTGAAGTACAATTTCACAGTTCAATGGCAATTTTTTGGATGTCCAAGTAGAACTTAAAAAAAAAAAAAAAAAATTTTCATACTGTCTGTTTTCGGCTGTTCAGCTTAGACATTCGAAAGATTCAACAATCTGTCTGCTGGAGGCACCTATAATGAAGACAGTAGAATTATATTTCCTTGTACTGCAAGGAAATTTCATTCTTAGTGAAGATTTATAAGGATTTACTTTTTCTAGTTTCCTGAGTTTTAAATGATATTTGTTTTTGAAATGATAACTTGATAACTTGAAAGGTTTGCTAGTGAAATAGGGTGTTGTTTCTTTGAGATTCCATTTAATACTGTTTTTTATTCTGCATGATAGCTTGAAGCTATAGATGAATTAATATTTCTGACGGACCTCAAAGGAGATTGCATGGGTACCTGACTGTGAAGTGCAGTACTTTAAACCTGGGCACTGGTAAAATTTACTTCAAAGTGACAGTAGGGAATGGACAGTTCTGTTTAGTGAGTAGATTTTTATTTAAAAATAAAATCCTGGTTTAAATGTAAATGGCTCTTTTAAGGTCATGAGATTATTATGTTTTTTTAATTTTAGGAATGAGTTAAATAAAGGCTTGTTTCATAAAGTCAGGTACAAAAATAACCATAAAGCAAATACCATCACTTATACAGTACACTGTTCATCATTCTGATTAAATGGAATGATGAATATTAATTACCATGTGAAAGCCCTATAACAGATTCATAAAATGTCCATTTAGTTTAAGTGCTTGTTCATCTGTTTGTTTATTCTTAACAGAAATCAAAACCTTTATGGAGAGTTGCTTCTTTAAAACCAACATGTTCTTCCTACCATGAAGATAAAGAATGCTAATTAGTTTCTTAGCTGTTCTGAATGATTTGATTAGACTTCTTTTATATCCTAATTCTCATTACACCTTGGATATTCTTTATTTTCTTTATATATATACATATATATGTGTATATATGTATATATATACACATGATTGCAACACTGACATCCAGTGTCTAGTTAAATTAATTGCAATTGAGTAGTCCTTCAGGTTACTCCAGGTGCAAACCCTCTTTCTTTACATATTTTCTAAGTATGTTTAAGGTGACAGTGAATCCTACAAAGTAATAGAAACAGCCTTCTAGAAGATAATTTGTGCAATGGAAAGACAAGCAAATAATTTTTAAAAAGTAATCTGGTAAATATCATCACAAGGATAAAATAAGTTATTTCATGTGAAGACATGAGGTTGTATCACTACCAAAATGAATTCCAGTTCATGATTTATGGGTAGAATAATGTAATTTATTTTCCCCAGATTTTCTTTAATTGACAAAGTATATTCAGCTTAATAAGTTTAAGCTTTTAGTTCCAACCTTTGAAACAAATCTTTGGTGGTTTTCTTTTCCTTTTTATACCCTCAAAGAGTATTCATGCATTTTACAGTATCTGCAGGATGTGTACAATGCTAAGGATTGCCTATAAGAACATAAGAAGAGAAAGGACAGGAAGAAGCTCTGTAGATGACTTGTATAATTACAGACAAGCTTTGGAGAACAGAAGAATTACAATAATGCATTTCAGTGTGCTACCACTCCTAGTTAAAATTCTGATATCGTTTAGCTATTAGGTACCTATTTTCATCTAAATATACCTGTACCAAGTCGAGTTTAAAAGCAAACTAATGGATTTCAGAGATATCTAATCTTGTTGTGAAATCAGTAAGATATGGAGCATTTCCTTCAAAAAATATTGAATAATGTTTCCACTGAAACAGTTTGTACTGTCAGTACAACACTAGTATCAAAGAAGTTTCATATCAATTTATGGAAATAATAGTCTTCCAGTGTTCACAATGTTGAATATGCGTTAGATATAAGAATATTTTAAAAGATGTTTTTGCTTGTTTGTATCTTGTACTCTATGCAATTACATGTTATCATTTACTATTACAGAAGTATACAACAGTGGCAGAACAGGTCTAAACTTTCTTTTCTATGTTCTTGAGCCCTTTTGCAGTTCCTAGGCTGCTTCTCCAAAGGTGGGCATTTGGCAGAGGAAGGGGAGAAGTGCTGATTGCTAGTGAGACTTCACCTGCCAGGTTAGGTCAGTTGTATCTAAAACTAAGGTGATTGCGAGTTGGTATTTGGATGGGGGAGGATGGGAAAGCTGCCTACTGAGGGACAGGGGAATGGGAAGGGTCTGAAGGAGGAACAGTATGGAAAAGGGGAGAATGGAGGAAGGAAGGAAGGAAGGAGGAAAGAAAAGAACAAGATCCTCAAGATGTTGAACTATTATAATTTTTAAAGTTCTGATAACTGAGAACAACAGGGTTGTTCATACCTAATCAGTATGATGGATAAGAAAGCACAAGTCCTTCTTGAAAAGAATATGGTATACCATCAGAATACAAGAAACCACAATGAGTGGAGGAAAATTGCAGTTTGGAGAAATTGTGTCTTGTTCAGAATTGCCTGGCAATATTCATTGGTGCAAGGGTAGTGAATAACTCCAGAAAAATTATTAAGAAGTCAAAGACCTTATGCAGTATTGTGGTTAACTGATAATACAAGATTTTTTTATATTTTTAAGAGCTTCTTAATAGATTTTTGATTTCACAACAAATTTATTTTTGGTCATCCTGAGGATTATGTGCAAATGTGTTTTTTATCCACAAAATTATCTCAACTGGAAGCAAAAACATTTGGAGTCATGAAAACAAATGAAAACCTTCCCATATGTCTCTGCATCAAAGAGGTTTTTTCCATTTCTGAGAGAGTGTTTTACTTAATAATTCATAGGAGGGTTTGTTTTACATCTCTCTAGTACCCTTTGCTACACTTGCCTCAGTTTTTATAAAAAGAGTTTCTTTGTTATTGAAACAGAATATCAGTCATGGGACTGATTCTCTAGCTTGGTGAGTAAATCATATTTCCAATTATAGCATAGCTATATTTTGGACATTGTTTTAGTTAATCAGGCCTTCAAAGTGGAAGAGTAACAAAAGAAGACAAAGCAGTCAAACATAAAAAATATAATCTAGGCTGTTTTTTTCATGGGCTAAATAGCTTAAATCCATATAGAAAAAAAAAAAAAGATTGAATTAAACTCAAATCTCCCATTCTAGCTGATTGATGGAAAAGAGAGAACACGTATAATCAGTCTGAAATGAATGTGAACATTTGCTTTTCTTGAAAATGCATGGCAACAAAATGTTTCCTTTTGGATTAAACAGGAAGTTTTAATTGAGATCCTAAGGGAACAAACTTGACCTTGAATTTTTTTCAGAGAGTTTCCTATGATGCTTCTTGTTTATGGGAGTGTTAATTATTAAGTGGAGTGCAATGAAATGGCTGTACAGAAGTGATAAATGAGAAATGTTACCTGTTTAAACTATTAATCTGTACTATGCCAAAAAGTTTCCAGGGACTGTTAACATTATTTTGACTGTCAAGCCCTTTAGGTTTTTGGGTTTTTTAATGTACTTTTATTATTATATTTCATATAATGTGCAATTTATGAATCTCATTCCAGAAAGGTATGAAGACTTCCCAAAGTCAGGACAAAATAATGACATTCAATGTCATTCAGGAAGCAGTGCTTCACATACAAAATAAGGTCCAGAAGTCTTCTAAAATTTTGGAGATAATCTTGTTAAGAAAAACACATTATTAACTAGATAAAAATTTTAAGACAGTGTGTTTATGAATGAAAGGAAGCCTAGAATGGTTAGGAACTTTTTGCTCACTTAACTTACTTTTCCTAAAAATTTTCTGTTTATACTTACCTATGAAATATTTTAAGTGTTTTAGGAAGTGCTTTCAATGAATTATTAAAGAATTATTTGAGATCATCCTAGGTTATGCCTTTCTTGGTGGTGCATTCATCATTTTCTAAAAGGGAAAAAAAAACTCTGTTGTCTGAAATTTTTTGCCACAGGTCATATTCAATAGATGAGAAAGAAACTTTTTTTCCCCAAAAATTATAGAGAGGAGGACTAAACACAAGCAATATCAGTTTGTACAACTAAATACGAAGCTTAGATCCTCAAATTCCTTTCTTCAATTGCTTATTAACTACGGGGCAAGCTACATGTCCAGAGACAGTCAAAGCCTTATGCTGTATTTGACAAAAGATTTATGTAACAAGTCAAGAACTTGCTAAAAATACCATGAAGAAGTTATCAGAAACAGTCTTTGTGAAAAGGCCACACTGTCAGAGAAGACACCTGTGATCACAGTGGTTTATCAGATATTCTGTTTAGAATGAACAAGAGCTGTTATTCTTTGTCTGCCATATTGCTCAGGAATCAAAGGGGCTGCCAACATCAGGAGGCAAATGTTCGGTAAGCTAAAGTCTTCATTTACAGTATACATGTTATTTCTCAATACCTGCCCATGTGGATACTTTCACTGTGAATGCCTCTGCATGAAGTGGTTGACTCCAGTTGAAAATTGAGAGGAAAGTTTCATACCCAGGCACTCTGGGTGTCTTTACAGAAAGATAATTTATGACAGTACCCTGTAAATGGATACACCTAACCCTCTATGCATGAATTTCCTCAAATAAGCAATTTAATATATTATGCTTTATTTCTGACATTTATCCACAGTAAGCATTTTCAGAATTTCCCACTATTTTTCTTTCTATTCTCAAAATTGATTTTGATATACATAATCTAATTTTCAGGAAGTTAGATACTTCAAGATAAGAATTGCAAAATATTTTGGTGTCTTTGGTTGCAGATGAGAATCTAATCAGGCTGGATATCTAAGTAGGAATAAGACATTATAATATCTAACTATTAATTCACAGTGTAAATGCACTTCAAATGCTCAGTGTCATTCTGGAATCCCAGTTCAAAACATGTATAGTAGAAACTGCAAAGAGACCTCACAGGTGATCAGAGTTATGACTTAATTTTCAAGCTAAGTGTTGAGATATAATCAGGACCACTAGTCTGGAAAAGACTAGTACAGAGCAGGGAGGGATGTCATAAGTTTTTATTTAGGTTGATGCAAAAGAAATTGCAATTTTTGCATTGTTGAAATTCACCATTTGATATTGGAATACATTCTTAAATAAATGTGGTTATATTTAATGTGTTTTTCTCACCTTTGTTTTTTGTGGGTTTTTGTTTTCCTTTTTTTTTTTTCCACTACTGACTTTTTACTTGCTGTTTATTCTATATTTCTTTTAGACTACAGAAATTATGTTAGACCAAAAGCAAATTCAAGCAATTTTCTTATTTGCATTCAAAATGGATCATAAAGCAGTGAAGACAACTCACATCAACAATCCATTTGGCCCAGAAACTGCTAACAAGTGTATTGTGCAGTGGTGGTTCAAGAAGTTTCACAAAGGACATGAGAGCCTGAAGATGAGGAGTGTAGTGGCTGGCTATCGGAACTTGACAATGACCAACTGAGTGCAATTATCGAAGCTGATCCTCTTACAACTATGTGAGAAATTGCTGAAGAACTCAATGTCAACCATTCTATGGTCGTTTGGCATTTGAAGGAAACTGGAAAGGTGAAAAAACTTGATAAGTGGGTGCCTCATGAACTGACTGAAAATCAAAAAAATCATCATTTTGAACTGTTGTCTTCTCTTATTCTATGCAACATGATGGAACATTTCTTGATCAGATTGTAATGTGTGATGAAAAGCGGATTTTATATGACAACCAGTGATGAACAGCTCAGCTGTTGGACTGAAAATAACCTCCAAAGCACTTCCCAAAGCCAAACTTGCACCAAAAATAGGTCATGGTCACTGTTTGGTGGTCTGCTGCCACTCTGATCCACTACAGCAGGGATGTCAAACTGATTTTCACCAGTGGCCACATCAGCCTCGTAGTTGCCTTCAAAGGGCCGAATGTAGTTTTAGAACTGTATAAATGTAGGAGTAATAACATTCATCCACCAGTACCCCAAGTCCTTTCCTGCAGGGCTGCCCTCAGTGAATTCATCACTCAGCCTCTATTAATATTGGGGACTGCCCCAACTCAGGTGCAGGATCTTGCGCTGAATTTCATGAGGCCCCAGCTTGCCCATTCCACCAGCCTGTCCAAGTTTTTTTTCAAATGACAGTCCATCCCAGGAGCATACCAGGTGGGCCCTGGTTTTGTCTGAGTCCTGCCCACCTGGGGAATGGTTCTACTGAAGAGCCTCTTGGGATTCTGAGCTGAGCATTAGCATGAGCCAACAGTGAGCCCTGGCAGGAGCACGTTGAGTAGATGAAGAGAAGTGATATTTCCTTTTACTTGACTCTGCCCACAACTGGAATATTCTGCTCAATTGCAGCTCCTCCCTCACCCTCCCAATACAATAAAGAAATCAATAAACTTGATCAAGTTGAGCAGAGACCACCAAGATGATCAGACCTAGAGCACTCGCCCTGTGAGAGGAAGCTGAGAGGGCTGGGCAGGGGGATCTCACAGCAGACTCCCAGTGTCTACAGGAACATTATCCGGGAGACTTGCCAGGCTTTTCACAGGAGTGTGTAGTGGGAAGAGACAACAAACACAAGCTGAAACAGGGATGGTTCAGACTGGGTATAAGGAAAGGATTCTTCGCCATATGTCCTTATGGTGAAGAAAGTTAAGCAGTGGAGTAGAATGCCCTTTGAACCAAAGGTCGGACTAGAAACCTTCTGATGTCCTTTCCACTCTGAATATCTTATGAACCTATGATCAAACTTAAGCCTTTTAAAATTCAAGTGTCTTTTCTATATTGTTTGATATCGAATCAACAAAGAGAGACACCATCTTCTAGATAACATTTCCTCTTATCTGTTTAAGGCGTCATGCTTAGGATGGAACAGACTGTCCTAATGAAGACTCTTTTTCCATTACTAAATTTGAGAAAGATTAATAACTTTCTTGGAACCTTTAGAAAAGTAATCAATTACGTTATGGTATTTGACACATTGACACAATGTTAAGAGGAGTGAAAATTGGGTAAACTTAACAAGGATCAGAAAAGAAAGTGGTTAAGCAAACTGAACTCTCTTTAAGGCCATCTGCTTTTGTTTAGTTTAGTTTTTTTAGAAGAGAAAATAATTCTGGTAGGGAACATGGATGAATAAATACTTTTTCTATGAGTGAATGACAGAGAGCTGGGGATACTACAAAAACTTTTAAAGATGCTTTTTGATAAGGTTAAAATAATCATAGCTCTTGAAGAAAATATCTATATACCTGACAGCATTGTGGGTTATTTGAGCCACTTGTGACAGCACAAATTTTTATCCACAGTTTTAGCGTCCTATTTTCAGTACCACTGGTCACAGAAATTCTGTTCTGAGGATTTTTATCCATATATTCTTCCTGAGTCATGTCTCATTTCCGGATGTCATGTTTGAGCAGTGCTGACTTCCCATTGCCCTTATATGAAGCTAATGAAACATACTATAGTTCTGTATTTCCTTGCTTTCTGTTCCCTTTCCCCCACCCCATCTTTCTTCCTGCTATACACTTTGAAATTAATCAGATATAAACAGAAGACAACCATTAATAGGAGATGTGTTTGCAGAATATAATATCTCTTAGAGTTAAAGGTAAAAAGTTATCTTTATTAAGCGGTAAACAAAGAGAAATGTTAATTTTGTCATTAAGATTTTTTTTTTAATTGGAAACACTGAAATGTCTTTTAAAAATACTTATATATGTCTTTATTATTTCTCTTGCCTCATTTTTACTTAAGCACATTATAGTATATATATGCAATCAAAAGTAATGAAATTGTTGCAATAAATGTGTAATGAAAAATTTTGAATTCTTTATTATATCTATTATATGGTATTTTGGCTTACTATAAATGTATATAGATAATTACAAGGTTAAATTCTACGTAAAATTAATGGATTTAAAACTACATAATGGGACAATACTGAACAAATCAAAATCTGAATTACTTGTTCTGCCAAATATTCTGCTGAAAATGCTGTAAGTATAAATAATTTTTTTTTGCATTTTTGAAGAAAACATTTTTGTAAAATACCACCCGAAGTTGTGTCTTTCTGCATCTGACCTTTCATTCAAATAACTGATAATAACACTTTTTTTTACTGTGTGATAGCTACTTCTATTTAATACGTATGATGCCATTTTTCTTTTGCTTACATTTGCAGCTGTAATCAATATTTTATAGAATTTACAGTTTTTTGAGGGACCAAAGATCAATATTTTGCATGCAGTTAGCATTTTTACTAACTTCTTGGAAACATTTGTATGATTTAAGTTATGACTTTGATTAAGTGTATTACAGAATTCCATCTAAAAACAGAAACTCCAATTGAGGTGTAACATAGTCTATTCACTCTGTAGTCACAAGAGCTTATGAATCAGCACAAATCAAAATATGACCACAGCCAGCTGAAAGGACATCTCTGTTGTAAATATAAAAGCTACTAACACTTACTGTTGTGATTAACAGCAATTAATCTGTCTTCTGTACATTAGCCTTCAAAACTTCTGAACCGATCTAGGGTCATGTTTCCTCCATACTACCATCCTTGCATCACTTTTAAATAAGTTTTTGTTTTGTTAAGGTTAGTATAGGTCTGTTAGTAACAGAAATCAATTTTACAAGACGTTCCCTTCTGGAACAGGTGCAAAAACTGATTCATCCTTTGCATATCGTGTTTTACCTAATAAGGGATTTGAGTATACTCTTATCAACCTAGCATTTATCTCAGCCCAAATATGCCTAGAATGAGAAGAAGTATATACAGTATCTCTGGAAATTGAACAAGTCAGCAGTTATGCAATTATAGAGTAGTGCGCATGTGCAGTACCCAAAGGTGAAAAGGACAGAAGCTATGAAGACTACTTACTTCATCCTGAAGACCCCCTGGAAGACCACCAGAGGACACTGCGCATGATCAAAGTAGTTCCAAGGTGTTGTAATCGATGTTGCAATAAATGTTGAGTAACTATTATATATCCTAATGATCCTAATGAATATATGAATATGTATGTGAATGGACTGTATAAATACTGTGCAACTTAAACTGACCGCTGAAGCCAGCTTTGGGTGCGAACCCCTGGTTTCCCAGGACTGAAATAAAGCACCGCATATAACTACGCCCGTGGTTATGTGTCCTGATTGCTAACAAGTCTCCTTTTTTTTTAATTAGTTTTTAATCTAAATTATCAATTTGTAGTTACCAATGTTACATTATGTAGACATCAAGATTAGATTCATATATGTAACTTTATAAAAAAGTTACATTTTTCATTATGTCCTTCATTTTTTTTCTATTTCTGTTTTGCATTGAGAACGGCAGAGCAAATGATATTCATTTTCATTGACTTAGATAATGTGAAGTTTGTCAGTAATCTCCTTGGTCCCTGGGTAATTATGACAGTAGAAAAGACCATAGAAGAGACAGATAGAATGTACTTTTCCTTTCAGATTATCTAGTGTCACCTATTTTAAAACAGACTTAATGAGCTGATACAAATAGTAGTCTTTCTTGCCACCAACAGGTTACATAAACCTACATAACTACCATATTAAGTTAATTGGCCACCTATTACCAAAAGTAGTTAGATCTGTTAGGTAAATATGTTGGTGTCTGCAGATCAAAACTGTAAATACTAAAGGCAACACCCACTTGAATAAACTGTGAACTTCTGGAGATTATGTGCAATGCCGATTAAAAAAAAAAAAAAAGAAAAAAGGAAATGAGCAAGACACTGTGGCACTTTTCATGAGTAAACAGATTATTTGGGATGGCAGGGATGCAACCATGCTGTTAGAACTAAAGGGGTGCTGAGATGCACTGAATAATGTCTTGTTCAGGAGTATTTAACTCCTGGACAATTATTAGTTGTGTAAGGAACATTTAACGAAGGACTGTTGTTTTTACATAACTGAGGACCTGGCACCTGACTCCAACACGGGGGAAGGACCGAGAGACATCGGACTATGAATCCTTAATGTAAAACACAGTCTCTTCAGCTAATCCTGGAATGAGTGCTGGCACCTGTATTTACAAGTTAATCTAGGGGGAAGGGTAGCCAAATAACCAGGAACCCATATTTTATATAGATTGATAATGGGAAGAGTATTGTTAGAATTAAAAAAATAAAATATGTAAACTGAGACAAGCGTCGGGTAGTCTGTAAACCCTGAAGTACCCAATGAATGGGAACAGGGGAGGGAAATTGCAGCTGGGGTTTTGCGGGGATATAAGCAGGGGCTTTTTGCCCTATTATGTGTGCCTACCCTTAGGTAGAACACCCGATCTTGCAAAATCATTATTAAAATATGCTTTACTGAGAGATCCTGCCTGGGCCTATTATATTTGCAAGGTAATTGTTTCCCACAGCTATTTAAGACTCCTTGTGCTATTGAAAACAGTCAGTCTTGCATCTAAATTCCCCAGAAAATGTATGTTTTAGGCACATTCTCATGTCTCCTCTATTTTATACAGATTTCTGTGGGGAATTGTACTGTCTCCAACTAGAATGGGGTTAACATTTTCATAGCAGCTGCATGGTGCAGTTTTGGAAAGACACTGCTAATAAAGCACCAGGGTATTGCTGAGCAGAGCTCCCACAGCCTCAGGGCCTTCTCTGTTTCTCACTCTGTTCCTCATGCAGCGAGTACTCAGGGACTGACCCAAATTGACCAAAGGGACATTCCATACCATGTGTTGTCATCCTCAACAACAAAACCTCAAGAAAAGTTGGAGGAAACTTACGTGATTGTGGTTATGGTATTTATCTTCCCAGGAAACCGTTACATTTTGTGGCAGTTGCACATTCCTCTGAGATCAGAAGCCTTCAATAGGGCACTTGATGCCTCCTTAGCACCTTTTGTGACCCATTGTGTCTGTCCCAACACACACATCTAGGGTGGTGCCAAGGTGCTGACAGTCACATCCTCCCCTACCCTGGGTCAAGGTGACTTCACCTCCACCCAGCTGCGGGGGCAAGAGGGGTGGGACCCTCAGTCAATTTACAGAGTACTCAACAACAGAGGTGCCCAGAGAAGCTGAAAAGCTTCTGGACTATATTGTAATGCTCACAGCCAGATCTGACCAGGCTATAGAATGGCATCCCCACCGAAGACCCCCTTTGAGTGGTCTTCTCAGAGCAGCAGGTCTGTGAACTAGAGCCCTCCCTTTAGACTGGCATGCCATTTAAGGAGACTTCCCAGGATTGAGAGCACCTCACCTCCTCCTGTGGTTAGCGGTTGTTTACTGGATATATCTGTAGGAAACAATTATTTTGCAAATATAATAGGCCCAGGCAGAATCTCTTGGCAAAGCATATTTTAATAACGATTTTGCAAGACCAGGTGTTCTACCTAAAGGCAGGCACACCGAATAGGGCAAAAAGCCCCTGCTTATATTTCCCCAAAATCCCGGCCGCAATTTCCCTCCCCTGTTCCCCATTGGTTGAGTACTTTAGGGTTTACAGACTATCCCAACGCACACAATACTCTTCCCCTTATCAATCTGTTTAAGACATGGATTCCTGGTACTTTGGCTACACTTCCCCCTAAATTAACTTATCAATACAGGTATCGGTATGTATACAGGTGTCAGTACATATTCCGGGAAGAGACTGTGTATTACATTAAGAATTCATAGTCCAATGTCTCTCAGTCCTTCCCCCCTAAATTAACTTGTAAATACAGGTATCAATATGTATACAGGTATCAGTATATATTCCGGGAAGAGACTGTGTATTATGTTAAGGATTCATAGTCCAATGTCTCTCGGTCCTTCCCCCCTGCTAGGGTCAGGTGCCAGGTCCTCAGTTATGTAAAAACAACAGTTCTTCATTAAATGTCCCTTACATATCCTTGAATGAGTCCTCACCTAACCAAGGCAAGTGATTATTTCTTGTGGGTACCCTGGAGTCAGAAGCCTCTAGTTTTGTTTCTTGTGAGTGTATGAGTTCATGTTGTGGATCATCATTATTCTCACGTTGTTGTTCCCCAATAATTTCCTCAACTGATATTTGAACCTGTATTTTATGTTGTCGGAGTACTAAATAGTTGTATAAACCCTCTTTCTATTTGGTTTATTTGCTACACTTTTCCAGCTGGAATAAAGTCTGGTTTGGAATTTGTTGTTCACCTAAAATTGACTTTTGGGGTGCCTCTGTGACACATGTGCTGAGGCCCTGCCTTTCAGGAGGGGACCAAATATCTTCCTGTCACTGGGAAGTAGTGAATTAATTATTCTTTTTGCTTTGCTTGCACATTCGGCTTTTGCTTTACCTATTATTCTGTTATTATCCTGATCCCCATTTTTCTCCCCTTCCTTCTACCTTCTCCTCATTCTTTGAGAGAGAGGAGTGAGAAAGAGTCTGGATGGGTGCTTGGCTGCTGACTAAGGTCAGTCCATGACAAGGATAAACTGTACCTCAAATTTTGAGTGAATGTACCACAGTCTTTTGGGGAATTTGATGCTGCTGTCACCAGTATTATGTTTTATTTGGTAAATGCCTGCTACATGCTCAGTGGCCAGTGCTTGAGAGACCAGCAGTCAAGACAGCAGTAAATCAAGGCAAGAAAGAATCAGAGTTCTACAAGGTATATCTTGTTTTGTACACACACAATGGTTTAGAGCTGAAATGTGAGCTGCCTTGTCTTTGGCTTCATTTGAAGTTTGAGTCATGTATCTCCCCTTTCTGCCTTTTCAGTTCCTATTCCCTTACTGCCATGTGCCACCTCTACCCTGAAAAGATTTGCTCCATGCTCCTGCCCAGGTTATGGCTTTTGCAGACCATGTAAATATATAACTTTCAGACTCTCTTATGACAACCTGAATGCATGTTTACAATACTTTACTAATTTAATTTTTTCTTGAATACATATTAAAATCTGTTTAGCATTGATACATTTTCCACATAGCATTCAGAGTGCTACAGACTGAGTACTTATATCTCTTCTTTATTTCTGTAGCATTTATTTCCCATATACTCAATTGCTTCAGCCTTGTGTTTGTTCCTTTTGTTTTCATAATCCACATTTTTGCTTTGTAAGCAGAAATAGATTGTAACATCTCATCCTCCACATGGCAACCAAACTGAATGTTACATGAATTACAGAAAAATAAATGTTCTACTTCATTCTTAGATGGTGTTTCAAATAATAGAATGGAATTAATAAGGGGAAAGTGCAAGCTGTTTTCTTGAGCAGTAGCGGTCACTTGCAGGAATACATGATGGAGAACAACTGGTTAGGCAGCTGTTCTGATATGGACCTGGAGGGAATAGATCATAAGATGGACATGAGCTACCAATGTTATGCCCTGTGAAAAAAGAAAATATCATTCTGACATAGTTAAATATCAATATAACTTACATGAAATGTGAGTGATCCTTCAAATCTTTTCAACAGTTTTGGACATTGCAACTAATATATGTGTGTACAGATTGGAGAGGATACTGCAGATACTGCATATGAGAATGATCAGGAGTCTAAAAACATGACCTAAGAGAAAAAATGGAAAAATCATTTTTTTAGTAAATTGAATTTAGAATTGTTTTGTCTGGAGATGGCGTAATAATAGTCTTCAAACAATGAACAGATCTGAAGATTTAAATCACTGTATGAAAGATTCAGATAGAATTATTAACCTCTGTAATGCTGAGTGTTCAGAAGTACTGAATTACCTGGGAAGACTGGAATCTGGAGGTCATTAAGGCCAGGTTAGACAACTGCCTTTTTTGACTGATCCTACCTTAGGATAGAATGATAGACTGGATAATTTTGGGGGTCATTCTTTTCTTCCATGACTTTTATTTTATAAGTATCTTCTCAAGATTTAACTTGAATATGTGAATTGTTGGGATATTTTCTATCACATTGTAATAGCAGAGCATAGACTTTTACCATGAAAAAGGCAAAACCAGGTCTTGTGTTTAGAAGGTTAAACAGTTGGAACTTTAGAATTTTCTGATTAGTTCATCCTCAAATTAGTGTATATGTGTCTATATTATCATACAGATGTCTTCTTTTAATGTGACTTTCATTGTTAAATATCCTCCATTCTTTGGCAATGCATGACCATTGTTATATTAAAAAATGGGTGTTATCAGTATAATCTGTACATACTTTGCAAGGTCCTCCATTAATCAGGGTTTGTAAATGTAATCAACATAAAAATTAATCTCCTAATTAGATAGCTTTTGATACTTTCTGACATTATCAATATATTTGGAAGACATTAAACAGAATGTTGGATGATAAAACAAAACATATACTATAAAACATAGTCTGTGCATACTCTTAAAGCAGCTGTAATTTTGAGAAAGGCATAACTAGTTTTCATCTATTCCCCATAGACCTTTGGTTATCCAAGGGACATTTTCCTGTCACATTTCTTGTCTTGATCACTTTTTGTTCAGTCTCTAATTCTGTTCAGAAAAGTTATAATCTTTTTTACATGGAAGGAAGCTGTATTTTGTTCTTGAAAACCAAGCAGATCACTGTGCTGAATCCTTGCAAGATGTTCTTTCCTGGCCTAAGAATGAATCTAACAAACTTCATCTTAAAAGTTAAAACATTGACAACCATGAAAATGAAATGGAAGGGTTTGTACTTTTTAAAATATGAATGCTATTGTCACACACACTCACAACTGCTTACACATACACAGAGGTTTGTTTTATCAAAATTTGTTTATACATATAGGTGTATTGTGTCTCAGGATACATAACTTCACAAATCTTTTATTAGTAAGAAGCCATTGAGCTGTTTGATACTTTCTTTTCAATTCCACATTTTATTCCTGTAATTGCTCCACTGAAAGAATTTCTGTCATGTGCTTCAACATAAGCATGTATTGTCATGCAGCTCTTAAAATCTGAATCATTATTGCTCTCTGTTCTCTTCCAGATGCTTTACTGTAATGAATCTCTATAAACTGATGTAAATAAATTATTTATATACAAGAACTTATTTGTATTATTCTATCAATTATTTCTGTTTGAACTTGAATCCTCAGAACCTGTTTATGCTAGTGGATGCTATCTTAAAGATAAACGTATTACAGTAGTGGCATTTTACTGATGTATTACACTATTTCATAACTATAAAAATAATTTTTGTCATATAATATTAGGGGAATGTTGCAATGACAATGCGTTACATGCTAATAATTCTGGCTACTGTAAATAGCTTGCAATTACTCCAAAATTATAATACAACATATCTTTCTAAGTGTGTGGCTTTAAGAAAAAAAATCTATGCTTCAAACATCCCTTCTCAATTTCTTATCTGAGATAATACCTGGTGGACTCTTCGAGGTATGTAAAGACTATTCTGTTTAAACAATGTTACTTCAGGATTTTTGGTGTTCCTATGCCAAATGAAGTGTGATCTATGAGGACTGAAAAAGGCTGACACCTCTGACAGATCAATATTTCTGCACATAATGAATATATCAGGCACGGTTATGGTGCAGGGGCTTCCTGCTGCATAACCCTATCCAGGCATCAGCTCTGACCTGCAAGGAGAGTTTTTAAATGACAGTTCAGTCCTAAATATTGTGCCTGAAACCAAGAACAAATAACACTAGAAACGAAGGTGCAGTGAATTTTTTCTTGTTGTTGTTTCTAATCTAGAAGCTCTCCAAAAGAAAGTGAACTATAATTATCAAATGCATTGGGCTTATGTTTCAAGGTGCTGTCATAGGGGTGACTGCAGGGGCATCTGTGAAGAGAAGCCAGGCCTGCCCTGTGTCCAACACAGCTGGTTCCATCGGTTCCAATCACCCAACACAGGGCATAGCTGAGACCCCCGCAAAGATGATGGGGCCTGGGAAAAGCATATTTAAGAGAGAGTAGAATACTACACAGTAGAGATAAGTGAGCAAAAAAAAAAAAAACGGTTGCGAAACAACCCTGCAGACACCATCTGAGAGCATAAGCAGGGGGAGGAGTTTCTCCAGATGCAGGAACAGAGATTCCCCTGCAGCTTCTGAAGGAACCCACACAAGAGCAGGTTTGTCCAGGAAGACTGTAACTTTTTTAAAAAATCATGTTCATATTGTCAGCCTTACAAAATTAATGACGAAAATCAAGTTCTGTGGTTTGTGATAATAACTGTTGGTAGACTTGCTTGTTTTTGAAAGATTCCATTAGAAAATGTTGTGTGAATGTAGCCTGGCATGGTACACTAGCCAACCAGGAAACATTTTCTTTGGTAATAGTAAGAAATCATCATGGGAAGAATAATGCAGAGAATAATCTGGAGGGAAAACCTGTGTAAAGGAAAAAGGAAAGAGTATGTAAATACTCAAACACTGGGAGCTGTGGAAGCAGAAGAATGGATGGGAGCTCTGTGTATTATAGAAATGTCCGAATTACTAGGACAACAGGTTTCATTGTCTCTGTAGGGAATTCCTACTTTGGTTTTGTTGGCTGGAGGAAACCTCATAACAAAGGAGTATCACTTTTGCTGACAGGGACTTTTTCTGAGTGATTCAGTATATCAACTATGGTCCATCTTTTCAGCTTTTTTATATAGTACTATGTATGAGCATGGACATATCTTAAAAAATATATCCTTAGCATGAGATTTCTGCAAGCCAAAGTAACTGAAAACTGGTATGGGACTACAGTTTAAAAAAACTTTATTTTATACAAGGGTATCAGAAAGTAGGTCTTATTTTGGCCCTACTTCCCAAGTGTCTGGATCTTCTGATTTTGCAACCTGGGTGATTCCTACAGATATTGTGGAGTTTCCATGCTTATGTGCTTGTCTTCACTCAGATGGTGTGGAATCTGTAAATATTAATAAAGTCTTTAGCTCATTCTAGGGGAAAACAAGTGTAAGTCAGGAATTATTTGAATGCCTGAAAGAAATTTTCAGGACAGAGGGAATAATTTCTTAGGACTATTACCAACAGAAAGAAGATTTTTTAAGATATTTAGATTTGGTTTGCTTTGTTTTTGCTTGACAAAGATTGTTGCCAGGTTTGTTTGTTTGTTTGTTTGTTTGTTTTAGTGATACATTACTTTTGGCTTTGGTCCTTTAATAAAATCTTACTTTATTTAAACTGTGACCTTGGCCAACACATACCCATGTCAGCTCTCATTGTCTCTCATGGAATGAGTTCTGATTTACATGTGTTCTATCATGTCCATAATTTGTGTTTTACAAAGTCATGGCTCGTAGCTTCATTAATCAAACCAAAATTTCTAACATTCCGAGATTCCATGGATAGCTAGAGTGCTGATGGGGTGGATTTTAGTGTTGAGATTCAACACCAGTGTTGTAGTGTTTTTTAAATTCTGCAGACCTGTGTTTGCTTTCCATCATGAAGACATTCACTCATTCATTGACCTACTTGAAAAGAAGTCATTAAAAATGTCACACATATTTACTGAAAGGAGCTCCTCATCTAAAGCTCAAATGCCTTATTTATAATTACTGGTTTTATTATTAATTATGTTAGCATTGTGTTGCTGCTGTGGCTGTCAGTGTTGTTACTGTTGTTATTTTTCCCAAAAGTTAAAATAAAAACCTAGAATCAGAATCCCTACCTTTTACACTTCCAGTGGGTGACCATGGGCACACTGCTTATAACTTGTTGTAGGTCAGTTTTTTTCCTGAGTTTAGACAATAGTGTCCAAAAATTCATTTGTGTTAAGAAATGAGACCATCCCACTAAATACAGAACAGGTATCCATTTACCATAGGGAAGATGGAGAAGAAAAACATCTGTTGTGAATATGCAGAATATGATAAGTCTCTTTTCTGATTTCCCTGTACTTCACTTTGCAAGTTTCCAGTAATCTTTGTGGATGTCTCAGGATACAATTAAATTTAAAAAATGGAATTTGGTTATGTGCATCATACGTGAATACATGCAAAACTGTAGACAAGAGTTCTTTCTTCCTAATTCTGTGTTTCACTGGGAGGAGGCAGGGATAAAACTGCTTGATTCTTTGCTCTGTAACTTTAATAAAATAGTACTGTAAAATAACCTGCTTTCTCCCGTAAGCATTTGCACACATTTCATAGAAAGGACTATTTCTTTTTTTTTAATATCTCTAATTTCTTTACATGTTCAAATGAAACTTCTCAAGCTTCTTAGTCACCCAGCCAAGGATAGAGGGAAATATTACATACAATGACACCTTATCTTTAATTTACACATGCAGCTACAAAACAGCCAATGGAAGAGTGGAAGTTTTAAATTTGATTATAGAACACAGTTTCTGAAATATACTTGTAAGGTCAAATTGAACCTGATTATAAGCCCATCATTGAGAAACATGGTTATACCAAAGGAAGATAAGTAAAAATTGCAGAGATATTCAGTACGTTTCTATTCTCTTTTAAGAACTGTTTAATAGTTAATTTGTTATATAAATTTTAAATTTAAGATTCTATGTGATCTGAAATTAGCCTTATATTGATTGTGTGCTTTTCTGAAAATATGTAATACTGTTCATATCAGAAATGAGGAAAGACTACGGAAACTGGGAAAGCTAATAGCAAGCTCTCAAAACCTTATTGTATAATCATCTTGTCTGTAAATACAGACTAATACCAATATAAATCTCATGAGATATTAAAATGGATATTGCTTAATTTGTGAAATGTGAATTATATCACAAACCCCACATTTTGTTCTCTTTGCCTGGCTCACTCATATTGCATGACTTTATTCTTTATTAAGTCTGAAATCCATTAGCATGTTACTCACAGCAAGTATTCATCAATTATATTTTTTTTTTAAATTTTCTTTGCCTTTGAGATATTGACTGTATATGAGAACTCATCACAAATTTTAGGTGAAATTTCAGCATTTTTCACATTATAAAAATTAGGATTACAAGGCATAGTTTTTACTTTCTATGGAGACAGTTTATGCTAACTTTCTCAATAAATTATAGCCTTTTTCATTTCATATTTTTCCTGTTTGTCCTTAAGATTGACTTCAATGTAATACAAAACATAGTATGGTTATGTAGAGATATAAACTTTTTCACTTAGCTTTGTTTATTGGAAGTGGTGGTTCTGATCCAAAGTAGTACATTGAAAGTTTATAAGGTCTGTTTGATTTTATCAGAAGAGAATTATTTTCCTCTTTCCTAAGTGATGATAACTTAAAGAGTCTCTGAGCTTCGATTATGCTAATCCGTCTCATCTATGTAAAGTTACAGAAGGTGAAGTACTGAGTACTGAAGCTTACTAGGGAGAATCTCAACATGACCTTTGGAAAATAATCATAACTAAATATGTCATTTTACACAAATCGCAAATACTAATTCATAGAATGTGTTATCTATTCCAATGACACAGACAATTTCTATAGCATAATTATTTTGTAATATCTCTGATTTATTGATTTATTTATTTATTAATACATCTAATCTTCCTGGGCCAACAAAGAAACTGAATTTAAAACAGGAGTTCCTCATCAACGACGCAATGTGTAAGAAAAAAAAGTGAGCATGTCAGTAAAATTAACATCTGCCATTGTACCGAGAGAAGTTTAAACAATAATAAGCACAGAAACATCAGTCAAAATAATATTTTATATAGCTGAGTACTAAACAACTAAAAATCGCCAGTGTTTTTCTGCAAAATACTATGGTAAAGGCTGAAGGATTTGTATGAATTCTCAGTGAAGAGATTTCCAAGAGCACTCTCAAAGGATAGCCTCAGGAACAATGGAAAACAAAGAGAGGATTTGCTGGAGCTCAGTGGAATTTTTTTCCATCTTACTTTGGCTTTAACCAAAATATATTTATTCTGTCATATTATTAGAGACTGAAATCGGGTTAAAGGGCCATATATTACTCTCAGTTTCCACCATTGCACACCTTAGCATCTCTGCAAAAGTTGTTTAAGTGTCATTTGGTTTATATCAAAATAACACAGTGGGTTTGGCTGGTGCTGAAGTATGATACCTGTGGGAAAATCCACAGGGCCTACATTCTTCAGCTTGGTGAAAGTCCAGTAGTGGATATACCCTCCATATAGAATTTTTGAAGAGCAATTTATTCATTTATGGGGCTACTTGTTGAAAAAGAGTGATTCTGATTGTTGCATCCATTATTTTATTGATTATGTGGATCCTACCCTCTTGAATATTAACTGTAGTTTTCCAATGTCTATTTTTGACACAGCACCTTATACATACTGTATAAAATAATATAGGCTGTGTTAATGTTGTTGTCTGTGCTTTTTACTGCATGACTAGAGCCAGTTTATAATTCACAAAGTATTAAAATCTGTATCAAACATATGCTTTTTCAGTTTGGACAAAGGACTACAATGGAAGAAGGTCTCTGAATACAAATAACAATCTAATTTCACACACATGGGTCATAAACCTAATTCAGTTGTTTCAAATTTACATTAACTTGAAAACAAATCATGAAGTTGAAATTTCCTCAAATAGCAAATAAATAGAGACATAAATAAATTAGAAAAATAATGAGGCAGCATTTTTTATCCGCCTTGCAGGTAACACATCAAAAAATATCTTCAGTGTGCAATTTTACAGGTAACCAAGGAACAGAACTGGCAAGTGAAATGAAAAGATAAAAAAGCTTAGTCAGTAGAAATCTGAAAGCAAAATTAGATATTTTGAATAACTTCAGAACAACACAGGCTGGGAAAATATTGTATTGTTATAATTAGTATCTAGGAAACTAAAAGCTATTTTTAACATCTTGTAGGCCCCTATTGATCATGGAACTCAGCATGATGATACTAAGCAGAAAATACAAATAAAACTTGTTAAGAAGTGTAAACGTTGATCAAACTATAAATTCAAAATAAAGTATGGTAATGCCTAAAATGTTTACATTCAAGGATCTTCATATTGTATTATTTATCAAAGCTAATTAACTTTGCCAGAGAAGAAGCAATATCCAACATGTTTCTAGAACTAGTTAATAAAATGTCAGCCTTGGTAGGATTTATAAAAATTCTTCACTGTTTAGATATTAGTATTACCTAAACAATCAGTCAAGACTGAGACAGCTGTAGTATAATTAGGTGGAAGTGCTGGATAAATCTGTTAGTACTTAATTATATAGAGAGACAAGAAATTTCAGGTATCACATAACACCACGAGCAATTATTTTCTGAACTGAACCCCAAATACAAGTTCAGCAATAATGTAGAGGGAATAAGATATTGTCAAGACATGTAGAGATGATGACTTGTTGGCAAATGCCCTGTTTAGGCAAACAAGGTAATTTAAGATCTGTTAAAAAAGAGGAGTATTGTCTTCTTTTAATTATGGTTAAAGAGCAAGTGGTGATAAACTCTGAAACTTTACAGAACAGAATAGTTATGCTGTATATCTCAGTGTCAAGCAGTGATCTAAGACCAAAAGCTGCCATTTGAAACATCAACTCATACAACCACATTTCATTCAGGTATCTGAATTAGTTTTCATAGGCTGTCTGAACTGTAAGCCTCAACGTGTTGCAAAAATCAGAGGTGACTAATGTAAAAAAACACCTAAGTGCAAAAGGGCAGGCTACAGAAAATCTGAGAAATGCCAGGAGGTTAAAAATAGGACAACAGTTGTATATTTAATAAGTGAACAGGGCAACGGATGCACTAATGTACATATTTTTCCCTCATGCTTATACATTTTTAAATACATTAATAGATTCTTCACTTCTTTAGAAACTACTGAAGCTGAGAGAGTTGGAGTCGTTCAGCCTGGAGAAGAGATGATTCCAGGAATACCTTATTGTGGACTTTCAGTACTTAAAAGGGGCCTATCAAAAAGATGGTGACAGACTTTTTAGCAGGGCCTGTTGCTATAGGAAAAGGGGTAATGGTTTTAAACTAAAGGAGGAGAGATTCAAGCTAGCCATGAGGAAGAATTTTTTTACAATGAAAGTGGTCAAATACTGGAACAGGTTTCCCAGAGAGGCGGTAGATGGCCCATACCTGGAAACATTCAAGGCCAGGCTGGACAGGGCTCTGAGCAACCTGACCTAGTTGAAGATGTTGCAGGAGTGTTGGACTAGATGATCTTTGCTGGTCCTTTGCAACCCAAACTATTCTATGATTCTATGATACTTGCTGATGTAGCTTCAATTAACATTTTATTAGTCCATAATCTCACTAAAAATCTTTTCTGCCCTGTAATGGGGACAGGTAAAGTTCAGCTTTTAACTATACAGTAATTTTTTTACTGTGGTACTGATAAATTAACATTGGCTACCACAGCACTGATACAAACATTAAAGAAGTCCGGTGGGAGACTAACCATTAACACAAATGAACTGTGAATCCAGACTTAAAAACAAAGGTAGAATTGTTCTCCATACAGCTTGAGATACAATAAAGAGTATAAAAATACATTACGTGGTATTTTATGTTCACATAAGGTATAGTAAAATAAGCTAACAAGTCTCCAACCAATAAGTGAATAACCCAGTAAAGTTTGTATTCTAATTTTGTCTCATCAGAAAGACATGAAATTGGGCAGTTACCCAGAGGGAACTCAGAGACTAAAGTTACCAAAGAACCAGTGGAATGTAGTTGGCAAAACAAATGAGAGAGAAAACAAAAGTGCAAATTAGGATAGCAAAAGTTCTCAATAAGACTGATTTTTTGTTTTACTTGCTGTGAGACCTTTGACCATCCACTCAAAAAATCCATTTTGACTCTGTCTGCAATATATTCTAGCCACAGCATCTTACACCTCCACCTAAGGAAGTTTGCTTAAAAGGTTTAACCCAGAAGAAACAAACGTGATGTGAAGAACAAGCTGCATTGTATAGACTGCCAAAAAAGAGTTGAACACAGTTATGATAATAATATAAGAAGAGAAAACTAGTGCACTCAGGTTTTTTTCAAAAGACAAGGCAATAGGGTACTTGTTTTGTGGGTTTTTTGCTTGTTTGGTTGTTGTTGTTGTTTGTTTGTTTGTTTGTTTTTTTCATTTTCCTGGAAGCTATACACATTTTATTATTAATAAAACATAATGAAAATAAAACAAACAAAACCAATCTCCCTCAAGCAGAAGAGTATTGGCACTAATTGAAAGCAAGTATTTTAATTTTGGAGATATGATGAAAACTAAATCAGTAAAATATGTTGAAAGGAAAAAAAAAAAAAAAAGAAGTAGTTGAGGGTTTTACTCTCCAATTGAATGGAGATCAGCAGAAAGTTTTATATAAACGCCCAGTGAAGAATAAAGTTGTCTATTGTAGGAAAAGAGGGAAAAAGTTCAGTGCCTCAGCTGTCCTGACATGAGATTTCTTCACCTTCATTTAACTCTCGCCTGTACTACAAAAGCTTAATTTAGATCACCAAGGCTAAAATTCAAATATAGTCTAGTAACTACTGATGCTATATGAAGTAGCATTTGTAGAATCACACAGGCAATTGACTAATTACCTATGTCAAAGGAATATTAAAGAAAGTACTCAGCAAACTCCAGTTAATCCTGCTTCTTGCTACATACATGTCATTATTAAAATGATGACCAGATTTGATCCTTAAAGTACAGAAGAAAATAAAATAATAACATAACATCTTGCAAGTTAAAATAGATGTAATATTTTTCCAACTTTACCTTTTGTTTGGAAGTCTTCCATGTACAGACTAGAACATTTCAGACATCAGAACTTCTATTATTGGTCATGTGGATAATATAGTAGCAATATTTTGCATTTACACTTCAGTTTTCATTCACATTCTCAAACTATGGTAAGGGAAAGTAAGGTCTTTTACTCTATTTTATTTCTAAGACACAGAAGAAACAAACAGAAAACATTTATTATTCAGGTTGCATCACAAGGATAGTCTTGAAGTCATTTTTGCAGTGTCTACTGGTTAAAACATTACCTTGGCATGGCCCACATGTCTCTCTGGCACTAGAAAAGTACTCTTGTGTTAGTTCTAACTCTGTTCTTTGTTTGCTAGCTGTTTTTAATCACATAGCATGATGTTACACTGATAAAAGTACATCTCTCAAGACAAACTAAAAGTTTGTTTCATGGTAGAAAAAAGGGCTGCCATATTTACTACTGGATGATTTAGGATTAAGTGGGGGATAAAACTTGTTCAACATAATGCTCGTTGCCATACTTTACTCAGCTTACATTGCTGTACAAAGTAGTATATCAGACTTGATAAAATCTGGATAAGACTAACGTGGTAGAGAAGACACTAAACTAGCTCCTCATTGCAGAGCAGGGTTTCACTCACACTGAGTAAAGAAATAATTTCAGAGCTAAAACCTTTCTTATATATTGTCCAGTGCTATTTTGTACTACACCAAGGTAGTAGGTCTTAAATCCCAGATTGATATGAGAAGGAAGATTGTTAACTTAGCACTCCTAGATCTACAGTTCTGCCATTATCACTAATACATAAAGCATTAACATATTGCAATGGGAATCACAATTCCCACAGTAAAAGACTAAAATACTGCAGACACAAATAATACATCGTAAATCCCAGATGGCAATGACCAGAACAAACTACTGTAGAACTAGGTGTCTTTTTTATGTATGTGACTATTTGCAATACTCTCACCCTACTCCACAACTAAGCAATATAAAGTTGGCAATCTTTCATGCATTTACCATACATAATAAAACCATGCAATCTATTCAATATACAATTATGATGAGCTGTGCCTTTTTTGTATGTACAATACGTGAATTGCTTTAAAAAATTACACCCAGATGAAACATAAACTCTATTACTTCCTTCAAACAATCTCAGTAACCCAGAATCTTGGATTATTGCAATGACTCCTTAGATGGCCAAATTGATAAAAAGAATATTGTGCTTCTTACAGGCTTTACTGAAGCTTTTTTATTACTTCAAAAGTCAGAGTGACTAAATACCTAAGTTCAATAAAAGTGGAACATTTTTAAGAAATCATCCCTTTAAAACTCATCATTTGCAAAATGTCAATAATCTTAGTCACATAGCAATATCAAACTGTAAAATTCTGCAAAATGAATAACATCCTGGTTTTCCAAACTTTTACATGAAAAAGCCAAGTTCATTGTCCTGCACGAAAGTCAGGGCAATCCCAAGAACAAATACAGACTGGGCAGAGAATGGATTGAGAGCAATCCCAAGGAGAAAAACTTGAGGGTGTAGAACAGAAGCTCAACATGACCCACGAATGTACACTTGTGAAGACAGGCTGAGAAAGCTGGGGTTGTTCAGCCTGGAGAAGAGGAGGCTCCAGGAAGACCATACAGCAGTATTTCAGTAACTAAAGGGAGGGCGTGCAGTGATAGGACAGGGGTCTAATGGTTTTGAACTGAAAGAGGGTAGACTTAGATTAGCTATGAGGAAGAAATTCTTCACCATGAGGCTGGTGAGACACATGAACAAGTTGACCAGAGAAATTATGGATGCCTCATCTCTGGAAGTGTTCAAGGCCAAGTAAGATGGGGCTTTGAGCAACCTGGTCTAGTGGAAGGTGTCCCTTCCCATGATAGGGCGATTGGAACTAGATGATCTTTAAGGTCTCTTCCAACCTAAACTATTCTAGGATTCTATGATTGTGTGATTCTACATATAAAGATACTTCTATTTCAAAGAAAAGTAGAAAGCCTAAATAGTGTGGCAAATAATGGGATATTGATACACTGTAGGACCTATTTTTCAATTTCACTTAGTGTGTTGTGTAGAAATATATGTTCCTAAAAATTATATAAATATTTTCAAATTTTCCCTAAAATATCTGTTTTGTAAACATGTGACATTTATTACCAATAAGATGTGATTTGCTGAATTCTTTATAAAGAATATCACTTAAAAAAAAAAAAAAACAAAACTAAGCTAAACCAAACTAGACTTTACCTTAGAATTTTTATTACTGTCTTGTAAAAAATAAACAAAACCTGCTTCAGTCAGATTTTTTTTTCTAACAGAAAGGAAATAAATGCTTTGTGTATTTTCTCTTCAACTGTCTAAAATTTCCAGAATTGAAAATATCTTTTTTAGCAAAATTACTTTGCTATTTAATCCTGACTGTTCCTTTGCAAGATCACAAAAATAAACCAAATACCAATTTTTCAGTATATTAATCTATTTCTGTGGATGTTTCAGTAAGAAAGCATAATATATCAAATAGTACAACCACTTGGTCAAAGAAGGTTCAACTAAAGCAGGATGCTCAGGTCTGTATCCCAGGTCCTGAGCATCCCATTGCTCAGGTCTGTATTCCAGGTCCTGAGCATCTATCTCCAAGGACGGAGATTTCCCCAGCTACTCTGGGAATCTCTGACCACCATCATGATGATATTTTTTTCCTTATATCTGGCAAAAATGTCCTGTGTTGAAACTTGTGTCTGTTGCTTCTTATCCTTATATAGTTCTAGACAACAATAATGTCTCTCTTTAGCTTTATTTTTTCTAAGGCTGAACAAACTGAATTTCCTCAGCATCTCCTCACATGGCACGTGAACCAGAAGCCTAATCACCTTGATCAACCTCGGTTGGATTAATTTCACTTTATACAGGTCTTTCTGGTAATGAGGAGTCCAAACTAGGCACAGCTCTTCAAATACATTCTCACAAATACCAAATCGAGGGGAGAATCACTTTCCGGAACTGTCTGGCTACTCTCCTGCTAATAGAGTATGTAGCGGACTTCCATCCTTGCAAGGGCATATGGTTGTCTCACCACCTATTTGGTGTTCAGCCTAACTGCCAGATCCTTTCCTGTGAAGCTTCTTGCTATCCAGACAGCACCTAATCTGTCTCGTTGCACTGAATTATTTCATTCCAGATCACAGAATCAGAGAATGTTAGGGATTGGAAGGGACCTTGAAAGATCATGACTACGTTTTCTTTTATTGATATGCATGAGCTTTCTGCCAGTCCATCTCTTCAGCTTGTTGATACTCCTCTAAATAGCAACATGTTAATTGCTCCCCTGAGTTTGGCATTGCCTGCTAAGTTGCTGAGTATGCATTCAGTTACCTCAAAAAGGTTATTAAACTGTACTGATCTCAGTGTACAATGCCTGAGTAATGCCACTAGAAACCATCCACAAGTCGGAACTGGTATCATTAATCCCACCCTTTTGCAACTTACGGTCCAGCAAATTTTCCATCCACCTCACTGGCCACTTTCCAGTCTATATGACACCGGGTTGGCTACAAGGAGAGTATAGAGACAGTATCAAAAGATACATGACATTCACTGTTCTCCATTTACCCACAGAGTTGTCTATCTCATTACGGCAGGCAATCATTCTGGTCAGGCGTAATTTGGCTTCAGTAAATCCATGCAGGCTATTCCCAATCAGTTAATTTGTGTCCTTTACGTTCCCAGTATTGGGTGTCAGGAGGCTGATTAGGACACTCATTCTCCAGATTCTCCTTCTTGACTCTGCTTAAGATGTGTGTGACATGTGACTTTTTTCAATCATACTAACTTTTATAATAATTTTATAATTTATTTTCACAATATGAAATATATTTAATCAGGTTTAAGAATACATACTATTAAATAAATTACAATTTTTGAAGGTTTGTTTTTTTTTTTTAATTTAGGGACTCTGAATTAAATAATACATAATTTTCTCTTATCTTTAACTTCATGTCACTCATCACAGTTTGTCTTATTTTCCATGAAAGCAAACATCAATATGATGCTTCAGAGGAACAGAAAACAAAAACAATAGAGCAAATCACAAAATCACCAGTAAGTCAGCATATACGGAAAAAAGCCACAGTGAAAGGTAGGAAAAAAAAAAAGCCACAGATTTGTCCATTTGCCCCTGAAGAGTTTTGGTTATTTTTTTCTTGGAACGATGCTGGTTATTTATTGAAATGCTGTTGTAATTCAGGATGCTAGGAGCTGCTTCTGCTTATTTTTATTTATATTCACAAAGAAAATGAATGTGCTAAATTACAATAATAAGTAGAGCAGAATTTCATCTAGATTGAATATATTACTGCTCATTTTATTGTTTTTCTCAAAATGTGTTGAATGACGTCTTTTAATATGAATATTTTGATTTCATAAAATATATATTCTGATTTCGTATAACAAGGTTAGGTTTCTCCAACTTTTTTTTTTTAATTCCTAGTATTTTCTACCATACAAGATTCACTAAATCATAAATACTTTTCTTTACAAATCATTTAATTCTTTTACTGATCTAGTAAACAGAACAGGCTATTGCTCTTGTAAATAAAGTACTTCAATTACTCAAAGTTAGACATATTCTTCATGGAGTACCCAAAAGCATGATGATCTCTAACAGAAGTAACAACAAGTTATTTTTCAAGCTCTGTTTATCAGTTCTAATACTTTAAAACATTAAACTTATTTATTTAACTCAGGTTATTGTCCATTCTGTTTTTACACTCTGAAACATAATCTTATTACAAGAATAACAAATTTTAATACTGAAACACATCTACAATGTGCAACATTACATTTATTGGTGTCCTGCCCCAACAGATGGGATGAAGGATGAGTTAACTCTGAACGTGACACACGCCCTGACTCAACAGATGAGATCAGGTGTGAGTTAACTCTAGGTTAATTCTGTGCAGTCATGTGAAGTGAATGACAGACAATCACTCCAGGGGTCCAATTCAATTATCAGTTTTACTAAAAGAACGTGTTGGGATATAAGTTACAGCGAATAGTGGCTTGTCAAAAGTATTTTATGACATCACAGAACTTATCAACACATTAACAGCAAAAGTCCTACTATGAGCGATGTATTGGCAACCATTAGTAAAAGAGAGTAATATATCATGGAAGAAAAGACAAAGAAATAAGGATATAGGAAAAAAAAAAAAGGAAGGAAAGATTGGAGAGAAAGGAAGAAAGAAAAGAGTGAGGAATCCAGTCTCTCCTACGGCCTCACAGCGTGGATGACAGAACTTGTATGATGATGTATGGTCTCGGTGTTCCATGGCTGGGGTTTGCAGCTCAGGAACGCAGCATCCTCCGCTGTCTGGTTCAATTCCCTTTGGCGAAGCTGGTGGGCTGAGGGTTCTCAGGGTGATGGATTTCCTTTGAGTGAGGCTGGACTGGTGGGTGAAGAGTCCTGAGGGTGGTTTCCCTACGGTGAGGCTGGTGGGCTGAGGGTCCTCAGGGTGGTGGATTCCCTACCTGTGCTGTTTTAGGTGAGTTTTTTTATAGCTCTCAGAGTAGAGGAAAGCCTGGAGGGGAAAGGGGTGATTGCGAAAAATCGGCAAGTCTGGACGAGTCCTGGGCCACGTTGAAGGGTCTCAGCTTTTCCCCTTTGTTGGCCAAGCTGGGCATATAAGAAGACGAGGCTATGTGCCCTCCAGCACATCCTCCACCTCCAGTATCCATCAGTCGGCCTGGTCTGTGGCTCCTTAGCTTTTTGTTGATATGTAAATCGCAGTTCCCCCTACAATGAGTGTGTAATCTCCTGTGTCTGGCTGAACTAATTTCACCACAATGTATGCAGCCATGATCCTTATCAATACACAACAATTGGTCATTGAGTTGTAGATTTGGTTTTCATGTACCAACAAAGTACTATAGGCATTTAAACAGGAGAAATCTTGCTTCTAATGGTCACATTTATCAACACAGCAAAGAAGATATTGGATTCCTAAAATAATAGATATAATACATATATTAAATTTATCCATCAAACAGTTCATCAGTTAGTGTTTTGACATATGGAGTTCTTTATATTATTATATAATATTGTATATATTATTATATTATTAACTATAGGAATGTTCGTAATGTGCTATATACACTTTCATTATAACTCTAAGTGTTGCATAATATAGAGCAATAACATTATATTCTAAAATTCTGATCACTTGTATCTGCTGTTCTGACTAAGGAATAGCCATTTTTCAAAGATTAATGCTTTGTTTTCTGTTATGCTTGTTTGTGAGAGAATGGCTGTTTAGAAGCATGCAGAGTATTTTTTTTATAGCATAAATAATTATGCTTACTTGGTAATAGTAAACGACATTCAGGATGATGTATTTTCTTTAAATATTAGTATTTTGCTTAAAACTATTGCTGATCCAGACGTTTGCAGTTGTAAGATACTTAAATTAAAAATACAAACATGTAAGTTGTCTGGTTTTAATTGGAAATCATGGTTATCAATAACATGACTTATTGCATTGTCATATTTGTTGTGCACTTATCAGTGTAATATAAAAACATCAAAAGAGCAGACTTGTCCTATTTCATTTTCCTTCATGTTAATGTTACAGAACTGTAACATTTTCCCTAATCTTTCTTATAGAGAAATATCTATAGGAGTTTTATAAAAAATATAACTAACTTGCTTAATTCATCTGTCACATTAACTGTCTATATGTTTTACTTTCATACAGAGCTGTACAGTCAGTTGCAGATAGGGCTGTTTAATACTAGGAAGCAGTCAGATTTTTTTTGAAAAACCTCTTCTGTGACATTACCAGTGGGATCTGCAAAGCTATTAGTCTCTGAGATAGCCAGAACAATGCAAAACTACATTATAGATTAGGAATAGTACTCTGAATATATTCTAATTGTGGAAGCAGGACAAGTCAATTCATGTAGAAGTGACGTGATTATTTGTTGTCAAGGGGGTAAACTTTCGTACTGTGCGCCACATCTCTTGTGTGTCCGCTTTCTACCTTGACGTACTTGCCTAGTGATAACATTGCTCACAGATGTAGCTAGTTCAGGTAAGTACTTCACACAACAAATCAGACAAGCGTTGATTCCCAGGTAGACTTTCCATTTGTTGATCTAGCTATATGCCTAAGAGACAAGATATATAGACATATGAATCTGAGCAAATAATTTGTTCAGACAGTGTGCTGTTTTCCCAATTAAAAATATTCTACAAGATTTAGCATACAATAATGGAATTTCACAAAAAACAAAATAAATTTAGTTGAGTGAGATATGTTTTTTTCACAAAGACATTTTGCTTAACACTGATTGCAGCATTTCTTCATCTATCTTAAGCATTTAAACTCTCCAACAGGCTTTACATGATTGTGCCTAGAATTGACACTCAAATGACAAGCATCCACTTCTTCATGAAATAATCTCAACAGACTTTTGTATTTTATTGGTTTCATTTTCATTTAATTCTTTGGAACTTCTTCAATGTTAAAAAGACTTATTGAAAATTAGCCTTGTTCACCTTGTCTGACTCTTTCAAAAGTTTGATAAAGACGATGCTGCAGATTTTAGAGGGTTTGCTTTTAGAAGTATTAAATACTCTGCAGGATTACTGTGAAATTAAATATCTTTCTTCATTGTCTTATATTGATATGTTATCTGACTATTTTTTTTTTAAAGCAAAAAACTTTTTATTGAACAGTTCTTATTTTGACATAGCTATTGCTGATTTGACGATTTCAATTAGGTAGCAGAAACTGCCACTAGACAACTTTCTCTATAGAGACTATCTTTGGGATTCCTTTATTATAAATAATTTGTCCATAATTTGTTATTCCTTATATCTGGAAATTCCTGACTACATGGACCTTGTGTCACTTTTACCTAATTTCTTCTTGCTTGCTTCACTATGCTAAAGGTAGAGGTTAACAGAATTTTGTTGTACAGTATTTCTACATTTAAAACCAAAACCTCTTTTCAGCCATTTTAACAGTTTCTGAGTATTCTAACTGACAGTCAAACCAGCAGTACCAGTCTATGGTAGTATCTTTGTAGAAGCTCCTATTTACCTTCCATCTGGAAAATAATAGTAGAACATATTGGTTTACAGGTGCTCAAGCAATTGCTATGGAAACATCTGGTGTTTTACCTGGTTTGAGGTAACTACTAATTGTCAGTGTTGTGATAAGTCTACCTCATAGGTAGGAAAAAAAAGTTGTACTCTTCTGCCTTTTGGCATACTTATAAATCAAAGCAAACTTAGAACTTAGTTTTCACTGCCCATGGGTGATATTTCAGTGTTAATCAAAAACCTACTTTATTTCCTAGAAGAAACTATTCTTTTCTCATGCATGCCCTAAACTGACTTCAGCCACTCAAGCCTAGTAATTTCAGAAAATGTCTGTCGCTGGCTGTCATTTTTGTCCACAAAGGCACCATAACAGTCACCAGAGAGTTGTCCAATGCTGGCAAAGTGAAAAATAATTTACATTTAGTCCACTAAAAAAAAGATATATCTTTTGCTCTCACAAAGTTCACCAACTCACCAAGTTGAGACCACATCTAGAATATTGTTTCCAGTTCTGGACCTCTCAGTTCAAGAAGGACAGGGAACTGCTGGAGAGACTCCAGCGCAAGGCAACTAAGATGATAAAGGGAGTGGAGCATCTCCTTTATGAGGAGAGGCTGAGGGAGCTGGATATCTTTAGCTTGGAGGAGACTGAGGGGTGACCTCATTAATATTTATAAATATGTAGAGGGTGAGTGTCATGAGGATGGAGCCAGGCTCTTCTCGGTGGCAATCAATGATAGGACAAGGGGCAGTGGTTACAAATTGGAACACAGGAGGTTCCACTTAAATATGAGAAGAGACTTCTTCTCAGTAAGGGTGACAGAACATTGGAACAGGCTGTCCAGGGAGGTTGTGGAGTCTCCGTCTCTGGAAACATTCAAAACCTGCCTGGATGCTTTCCTGTGTAATGTCATCTAGATGTTCCTCCTCCAGAAGGGAGATTGGTATTTCGAGGTCCCTTCCAACCCCTAACATTCTGTGATTCTGTGATTCTGTGGAAGCTGCTGAGGTGAGAAGGATCTGGGATCACTAATCCATCACTGAATTGCTGTGGGATGATTCCACCATGCAGCTCTGATAAGAAGAAATGCAGCGTTACAGTGCAACAAAAAGTCTTTCAAGGTGTGCTGGTTTTGGCTGGGATCTTGATCTTAGCTGGTATGGAGCTATGTTTTAGACTTGTGCTGAATACAGTGTGGATAATAAAGGAATGTTTTAGTTACTGCTGAGCAGTACTCACACAGCATCAAGGATTATTCTGTTTCTCACATCACCCCACCAGTGAGTAGGTTGGGGGTTCACAAGGATTTGCGAGGAGACAAGGCTGGGGCAGCTGACCCCAGATGATCAGAGGGATATTCCATACCATATGATGTTATTTTCAGTAGTAAAACTAAGGGGCAGCTTGATGGGAGGGTCACTTCTTGGGGACTGACTGGGCATTGATTAGTTGGTGGTGAGCAATTGTTTTCATTTGCATCACTTGTCTGTCTTGGTTTTTATTTATCTCTGGTCTTTTGTTTGTTTGTTTTGTTTTGTTTTGATTTTCATTACTATTTCATTCTAATTATTAAACTCTTTTAGCTCAGTCCATGAGTTTTCTCTACTTTTACACTTCTGATTCTCTCTTTCCATTCCACTGGTGGGAATGAGTAACCAGGTGCGTGGTGCATAGTTGCTGGCTGGAGTTAAGCTGTGACACAAGGAAATCAGGAAAACATAAGAGCCACTGTGTCATGACCTTTAGGAGACATTGCTTTGGAATACCATTCAAAATTCTGTTCCATGTTTGCATTCTCTTCATGATCTTGTTCAGAAAGGACACCACAGAGGTATCTGACAGGAATAAGTGTAGAAAATGGACATTAAAATGACTGCCAACATAAAACAGATATCTATTTTTTTTTCGTTTGTAGGTTGGAAAAAAAAAAAAAGATAAATTAATCTGACTATTCCTCAGAACACATCAGTGTAAAAAATAAAAAAGTTAAACAAGATATCTAAATTACAGGCCATGACTTCATTTATGAAACAAGGATTATATGTAGATAGAAATTAGGACTTTAAGTGTTAAAGAAATCTGTTTCTGGGATTTTTATTTTTTTTTTTCACTGTAATAGTACATAAGAGAATTTCTTTTAAGATGGGCTTTGATTCATTTAGAAGGATTGTTCTATCTGAAGACTGTGATACTATAGGATTGGATTAAATGGTAGAAGGTCTGTTTCATTTCTGCAATCATGTTGCATACATGAAACTCCTTCCCTGTACTACTGTGTGTCAGTATTCATCTGGATTGAAGTAAGAAGTGAATTCCATCTGACTGAGACTCAGCAATGACATTTTGAAAATGAAATACTGGACATTTGTAGATATCCCCAGAATATCAACCAGCATGTATTAACATCAGATGCCTGCTTCTATGTTGTTCAGCTATTTACATTATCAAGCCTTCAAACACGAGGCCAATTGACACTTTCAGCCTTAGGTCAGGTGCACCAACTAATGCAACTGTGAGTTAAAATTGCAGGATATTATCTGGACCCTGCACCTTTAAACTTTTACCTGCATTAGACAGAGTAGGGCTTTTTGTTTTGTTTTGGTAGATGGGTTGTCAAGGAAACATTATTAGATATCACCTCATAACTGCAATAATCTATACCATCCCTGTTGAATAATTAGTATTTGAACCTTTCAGGTCTTGTTCAGGCAAAAAGCTTCAGTGTGAATTGTCATAACTTACTCATGCTGAAAGGAGATCTACATTTTATTTAGAATATAACCCACCTATGTGTACTGGATTCAGCATGGGTGAAATTAAATTTTCTTCATAGTAGCTTTTATGATGCCATATTTTAGATTTGTGATCAAAAAAATGCTGAGAACACACCAATGTTTTAACTCTTGCTGAACAGCCTTTGCACACCTGGTCAGGCTTAGACTTACTCTCCATATGTTTATATTTGGCCTTGTGCTGTTTGCTAACAGTACATTGATATACATGAAGAAGACATCTTAAATTTGTAAATTGAATTAAGGGAATGGTTGTCATGGTTTAACTCCAGCCAGTAACCAAGAACCACACAGCCACTCACTCAGTCCCACCCTGCCATGAAATGGGAGAGAGAATTAAAAAAACCCTCCTGGGTTGAGATAAAGACAGTTTAATAAGATAGCAAAGGAAGATAACAACAACAACAACAACAAGAACAACAGAATATACAAAACAAATGATGCACAATGGAGTTGATCACCACCCTGTCACTGATAACCAGCCTGTCCCCAAGCAGTGATTTCCCCACCCCCGTCCAGCTCCCCAAGTTTGTATACTGAACATGACGTCATATGGTATGAATTACTCCTTTGGCCACTTTGGGTCAGCTGACCTGTCTGTGCCCTCCTACAGCTTCTTATGCACTCCTAGCCTCTTTGCTGTAAAGTCCTTGACTTTGTATAAACATTGCTTAGGAACATTCAAACTATCAGATTTTTATCCAAATCCTTCTCATAATAAATCCAAAAAGCAGCTATGAGGGAGAAAATTAACTCTATTCCAGCTGAAACCAGGACAACAGTGTATAATTTTTACATGCAGATCTCCTATTCATATAAATCAAAATAAAAGTAAACCATAATTGAATCTGTCCGAACTTGTAGCTGTCAATGCCTCTACAAGTTTCACAGAATCTACTCAAATGCGCATATTTCCTCTATTGTTCAACATGGAAAATCATACAATAAGAACAACAACAACATAGATGGAGCTATGGGTTTAAAACTAGTCAGTAAAACTTTCCAGATAAAGGAGTTCATGCCTTTCATAGATGGATGCAACTGGGCATCTGGCAAATAAAATAAATGTTCTGTGAAGTTCATTTTTATCAGTGTGTAGGGAAAACATATTTAGAACCTTTTAACATTGTGCTATAAAGAGAAATTAAGGATATAACAATTTACTCTGGGGTAGTGGAGCAAGAGTTTCTTCACCAACAAGTCATCCAGGATTATAACTACAGCTTTAAACTAGACTTATCAGGGGAAAAGGATGCAGTTTTCAGTAACAGGAAAGAGCCAGGGAATGCTGACGTATTAGGAACGAACATAGAACCACATGTAAAATACCTCAAAGGAATTAGGGAGTGTTCCTCTAAAATGGTCAATAGACCAGCTGAAATAACTCTATATCAATGCACACAGCATGGCTGAAAAAAAAAAAAAAAAAAAAAAAAAGGAGCTGAGAGCCACTGTATGGCTAGAAAGCTAGAATTTAATGACTATCACTGAAACCTGCTGGAATGAATCACATGACTGGATGTCATCTACCTGGTCTTCTGTAAGGCCTTTGATATGGTCTTCCACAAGATTTTTGCCTTTAAATGGGAAATGGGAGAGATGTAGGTTTGATTAATGGACTACTCCGTTGATAAGGAATTGGATGGATGGTCACATCCAGAGAGTTAGAGTCAGTGGCTCAGTATCTATTCGGAAACCAGAAACAAGTGGTGTCCCTCAATGCTCTGTGCTAAGACCTTACTAATTAATAACTTCACGAATAGACACAGACAGTGGGATTGAATGCATTCTCAGCAAGTTTGCAGATGACACCAAACTGAGTGATACAGTTTATATGCCAGAGCAAAATGACACCATCCAGAGGTTTGACAGGCTTGAGAAGTGAATTTCATGATGTCCAGCAAATCCAAGAGCAAGGTCCTAAACCATGGTTGGAGCAATCCCCAATATTGGCACAGACTGGAGGATGAACAGATTAGAGGAGCCCTGCAGAGGACTTGAGGATACAGGTGGATGAAAAATTGGACATGAGCTGGCAATGTGCACTTGCAACCCTGAAGGCAAATCATATCTTGGGCTGCATCAAAAGTTATGTGGCCAGCAGGTTGAGAGAGATTATCCTGCCTCTCTACTCCACATTGGTAGGATACCACCTGGAATACTGCATCCAGATCTGGGGTTTGCAGCCTGGGAAAGACATGAACCTGTTAGAGCAGGTCCAGAAAAGAACCATTAAATGATCAGAGGGCTGGAACACCTCTCCTGCGAAGGCAGGCTGAGAAAGTTGGAGTTGTCTAGCCTAAGAAAGAGAAGGCTCAGGGAGGACCTTATTGTGGTCTTTTAACATACAAAAGAGATGCTTCGAAGAAAAACAGAGAACAGTTTTGTAGAAAGATCTGTAGTGACAGGACAAGGGACAAGTGTTTTAAACGGAAAGAGGGTAGGTTTTGATTTGACATAAGAAGAAATATTTTATCATGAGAGTGGTGAGACACTGGAACACGTTGCCAAGAGAAGATATGGATGCCTCATCACTGGAAGTGAAAAAGTCAAGTTGGATGGGGCTTCGAACAATCTGATGTAGTGGAAGATATCCTCACCCATGGCAGGGAGGTTGGAACTAAAGGATCTTTGAGGTCCTTTCCAACTGAAACTGTTATATGAATCTAGATTCTATGATTCCATGATTCTATACTTTTGAGGGTACAACATGCACAACTGCTTTCAATGTGGAAGAAGATAATAAGGAAGTTAACAATGAGAATGGTTAGCTCTCTCTGTGTACATGTATAAGTTGACATATACAGATGTTTTAGCTTTAAAAAGCTAGAAAATTTCCATCTTAATTATTTTGAATAATTATATTCACCACTTCAGGACATTTATATGATCTTGCTTAGGGTACTAAAAGAGAAATAGCAATACATAATTTCTCTAAATAAATAATTTATTTTTTCATAATTATCAACAATTCATAAAAATTACCAAAGTAGTACTTTGGTAATCAGATGCTTTCAAAAACAGGTTATATAACTAAATCTTTAGCTGCCTCTAAAAATTGTCTATAGGATTTCAAGATAATTAGTATATTTCAAGTTGTTAATAGTTTTTATAATTAAATTTCATATATAAAAAGCTAAATCAATGCTTACGTAAAAGGCATTAGTAGAGACTTTTTTCAATAACAGTTATAGAATATATAAGAACAATACTGTATTTGGCTTCAGAATTTATATCTTTCAAGTAATTTTAAATATATTCCCACTAACAACAATTGTGCTACAGAACTCTCCAAGAGGATTTGTAAGAGATACATTAATGTTTCTGATTCAAAGAAACTGATATGTCAGCATTTGCTTATTTCAAATGGCTTCTGCAAATTTAGTTGCCATCAGTCTCTCTGTATATACAGATACTCCTGTTCCTTCTGATTTCACTCCAAACACAAAATATTCTTTTCTTCTCCACCAAGCATTTTACATATAGATTTTTATATTTGTATCAAGTTTCACACTGAGTTATAATTTAGGTTTTTAGAACACAAATTTGTGACTTCTTCAAGATTTAGTTTAAAATGTATTATGATTAACTTCCTTTTGCATATTAAACATTGAAATGATCAGTTACAAAGAAGTCATGGTTATTCTGTCTTATTCATCCAGGACTTCAAGAGTTAGATGATCATTTTTGTACTGTCACTGCGTGAGAATACCTAGCAGAAGGTTATTTTGTGGCATAGCAAGCAGCATATATTCATTTTATGATTTTGTAAACTGCCTATGGAAAAGAGTAACCACAGTAGCACACCTGACATTTGAATGCAATTAGGATGTGAACTGATCATGATATTTATGTGCAAAGGTATATTAGGAGTTTCCTATTGAAAATACAGGCATAAAAAAAGGAGAAAGAAGCATGGCACTTTATGCAAGGACACTGTCGTGCTTTTACCAAATGACCTAATAGTAAAATAAGTAAACAGTAATAATAATAAGATTAAGACAAGATTACAAAAAAAAAAATGTATAAATTACTGTGCTGTAAAGGTACTTAACAGCTCTAATATTTATTCATATTCTATATATGAAATAGACTGCAGAATGAAATCCAAACCTTAGTTAATTTGACTGAAATCAATGCAGTGGTTATAAGGAGTGGTAATAAGGGGTATCAAGTTTCAATCTTTAAGCAGCAACTATATAAGTAGTTGTAGATCATATGCACTTATGATTAGGTAAGCCCTAGATACTGAAAATGCAACTTCCTTCACTTAAATTCACTCATCATTCTAATTGATATTGTACCACTGTATTGCAAAGCTATAGCAATATGAAAAGAATAACTTCTGTTGAAAGAAATAATTCCAGGTAAAATGTGGTGGCCTTAAATTTTTAATGTTCCAATTCTTAAACTCAGTCCCTGCTATGTATATAGTACATTCTAATTTTCCGTCGTTTTTTATAGAATTAGGAAGTATAAGTCACATATTGGAGTGATCAACTCAGCTTTTAGTGAAATAACACAGTGTTTTTCATCCCTCTTACACTCTATACAGTCACACACTGTGATTTACAATGAACAAAAACTACTTAAGATAAACCATATTTCCTGCCCTAAGCCAGTAGCAATATCTGGGCTTCAATAGGTCCATTATTTTGAACTAGTATGCTGTGGCTTGTTCCATTATTATTTTTTTTTTTTTAGATATGCAGAACCATCATTGCAGAAGGGAGAAAAAAATCGGTCCTACTGATTATTCAGTTTCATGAGGACATGAAAGTAAGCATAGGTGAAGAGCTGAACAATAATAACTGAATTATGTTTCCAAGTGCAGAAATCAGTGTGAAAGAAGACTAGAAGCTAAGAGCTGGCAAATAAAACACAAACTGCACTAAGATGACAAGAAAAATTGAAGAAAGTTGGCCACAACGAAAAGGAGGATATGAAAGAAGAGATTCAGGAACAATACAAAATAATGGCTGATGAAGTTGAGCAATACCCAGCTTCTGAAGCTGATTCTTCTGATGACATAAGTAGAAGTTTTGCTACAAACCCTGACAGGAGAGGGAAAGAGCTTTCTTTGTACTAACTGTAACCTTGACAATTTTATGCACGGTTCGTAATGTCTGCTTCAATGAACAGCAGCTGGCTAATAACTTGCCAAAATACCAGCTGAATTACAAAGCTGTGAATGACTGAACTCTACCAATTACATGGTCAAAAGATTCCGTGAACATCAAAGCTCCATGTGTACAAGTATAGTGAGCATTTGTAGCATCGGTGTCCTACAGAAATGAAATGTTAGTAATACATTCTGCAGTCTATGCCATTATTCTCTGGTAAAAATGGTAAATGCATACTTGTGGGCTCTGCATCTGTGATCAGTTTTTGGTGGTAAACTATTGGAATGTATTTATTTCCTGTATTTGATAGACTGGTAATACAGCTTGCAATTTCTTGTAAAATTGCCTAGTGCTTTGGTGGATGTCCATCAATAATTCACAAAATTACAGAGATTCACATATAATTGTGACCTTTGTTGGAATCTTTTAGTACTTAAGCCTTTGACATATGTACTAGAAAGCCTTTGTGAAATATTATGCAACAACTTTTCCAGTTGGTTTTGCTTCCAATACAGAGGTCTTCAGAATTCTTCAGAAACTTGAGTACTCAGATTGGCATAAGAATCTACATGAGATACAGAAATCTCAGAGATTTCCAATGTAGATACCACAGTGTCTAAAAAAAATAGCTACCTGGCCCCAGGAGTGTGATTCAGAACACATAATTTAGATACTGACCCTTCTTATGTGACATATGGGAAGGATGAAGTGATTCAGAAAGATTACGTGCTGAACATACATCTCAAGTAATCTATTTCCAGAATGTTTAGTGCTTTCAAGCCAAAACACCTGTAGGAGGAGCTGCTGGAGCAACATTTTGCAATTAGCCTGAAGTCTTATCTCACCCAGGGAGTAGCAAGCCAATACTGAACTCCAATCTTAGCCTTAGAAAACTGAAAGACATATTCCTTGCTTCTCATATGAGTGCTTTACTCACTTGACTACAAAATATTTGGACAAGGCACCAGTCTTGAGTAGAGAAGGAGAATCCCTATTCAGCCAAGCATGTAATTATTAATGATCCAAAAGAAGAAGATTAAATATAGACTGATTTTGGTTAAGCAGTCAGTGAACTAGACTCTGGGATGGGCATGTGAACACTTCCATGAAAAAGACTGAATCAGATACAATGTACCTTGAGCAAAGGAGGGAATTGAAGTCGAACTCTTTTTCATTTACATTTTATCCAAGTCTGTTACGTAATGGATGAATATAGGCACCTCACATCTTTCATTTATGTTTTTGAACTAAACTGAAAAAACCTTATGTGCTAATCTATGGTTTTAAAATGTTCACAATCTAAATCAACTCAGCCTCTTGGAAAAGTGTTAATTTCTCTATGAATCACAATCGTGCTTGTACAGGTACTATTATACAGGAGAAAATATGGAAATAATAACCTGCTCATGTTCAATCACAAACAGGTATTGCTGTGCAGCACCTCATCTATTAAGCTTAGGGTTGCTCCTGTACCCCAGGTATTACAGTGAGGCACTTCTGCCATGAGCAGCCAACCAGGGAACTTCTAGCCTATAGTGTCACAAGGTGAAGCCTACACAAAAGCCCTACTCGGATAAACAAGACCTGGACTATATCTGCCCAACTCTATGTGATGCTGGAATAACAAAGCAGAACATGTAATAGTTATATGGAAAATTTGCCCAAAAGATCTGAACTGCATCTGTCCCATTATAATTGTTGGCACTCAGGAAGGAAACAGTGAAGTCCAGAGGCACTCTTAACTTCACATCCTTGCAATAAGTTTGGGGCAGGAGGCCAAAAGGGCATAACAACCCAGGTAAAAAACCCTAATTGGCTTTAGGCACAGAAAAGGTCAAAGAGATGGGTTTGGGGTTGCTTTGGATTAGTGAGGCCATTGATTTTTTTATGAAGACAAGAAAAGTTTAAAAAGTTAAAAAGCAATAAATGGATAAACCAGTGGGAAAACATCCACAGGTGTCCAACAGCTTGCAGAAGCGTGTTTGTGTCATAGAACTTAAATCTTTGGCTAGAAATTACTATCCATCCATATACCTACAAATATTAGATTATATGTCATAGAGTGATATTCTCTGGTCTCTCAGCTACTCCACCCTGAATTCACCATGACAATCAGGTCACAGTTGCATAAGTAGACTTACCATGTTCTGAGAGCACCTGTCAGTAGAGTGTCACTTGTTCCTGGCCAAATAGAAATATTCTTTTCTAAAGTACTTACTCCATACTTGCTTGCCAGGTAAGGAGGCCAGGATTGTTAATGTTCTTTGAATAAAGAAGAATTTGTGTACAACATTCGTGCATACACATGCATTCAGAAGAGTGGGATTTTTTCTAATCATTTTATGCACACATTTTATGTCTCACAAATTTAGGACTATTTTTATATTTTTCTTTTCTTTTTTTTAATCTTTGTTTTTTTTTTTTTTTCCATCCAAAAGATTGTTGCACAAATAGCAACAGTTACTGGGACTATTAAAAATGTTATTAAACTTAAGATTCAGTCATTTGAAAAATATTGTATTTAACTAATTACAGAATGTCTTAAGGCTGATAGATTTCATTTAGGGACAGTCACTACCAGTAGCACAACACATTCCTGGAAGGTGAGAATGACCTTTCTTGATCTAAAAACTTCCCGTGGTTACTACTCTGCCAGTGGGATAAGGAGTGCTTGATGTGATGCAGCTGTTGAACATCATAGAATAGTAAATTACTCTAATAACTCCATTTTCTAGAGACTCCTAGGATTTTTTTAGTATATTTCATTTTTTTAGTATATTTTTTTCCTTTTTTTCTTTTTTTAAATTATTATTATATGAATTGTATGAACTGATAGCATTTAGAAATTCTCCTGTTAACAGCCTTCAAAAATGGAAGCTTTTGTCACAGAATAGCTGGTAGTAACACAAGCATATTCACTATAACTGGTGAGAAAAGCAGGAGAAAGGGTTGTTTAAATTCTGTTCTTGTTCACTTCTTGGCTGCTTTTTTGATGCTGTTAACAATTTGAAAACTGTGATACATCTGGACAGAAAATGTGCTAGTACTGCAAGTAATTTTTACACAACCAGCCCCTATAAAGAGAGGGCTTTTAGTTACCGTTAGTGCACTAGGCTGGAATTATTATCATTGAGATAAAATTTCATTTAAATATTAATAAGCTTTTGATTCATTTGTTCTCTGAAACAAAGACCACGAAATCCACCCTTAAAGAAATAGCTGGAAGCATATAGGAATAATATATAAATAAATAAAGAAGCATTTGAGCACAATCAAAGTGCCCAATAACATACTTATGATTCAGTCCTTTCTTTTTGTCCTTTCATTCTGCCTCTGCATCTAATCTTACCTGTGCTTCTCCTATTCATCTACCACTTCACTTGATACAAATTTGAATATCATTGCTAATGAACCCTTTAAAAATCTCTTACAGTGCTAAATTTTTGCATGAGCCCAGAAATGCAAGGTTTGAACCATGCTGTGATTGTCTACTGCCTTAATGAAATACAGGAACTGAGACGAATAGCCCCTACATGCTCTGGGGCACCAGATTGACCCTGAATCACTTCAATAAAGCTGTAATCACTTTTTTTAAGAACAGTGGTGATGACACTAACCCCAAATATAGAAACTATAGGGGTTACAGAATGCTCTCAGGAATGTGTAGACATGAGTTCAATTCTCTCCTCATATTTAGGAGGGTTAAAAGCTGTTTAGAATATTAAAATTCCATACGGAATTTGTTTGAATAGAGGTCAGTTTTTCATTGCTATCAGTACCTGCAAAGCAAATTACTTTTGTAATAGTTTTCTGTCTAAATGCTTATATATTTCCTCATCAGAGTAGTATTTATTTTCGTTTTATCCTTCTCCTGCCTCTATTTTTATCATATTCCTTGAGGTGAAAAGAAATTGTTTCCAAAACCCTGAAACGGCACATGCCTTACTTTAAAAACCATGTCCCTAATTTTAGATTGCTGAAAGTGTGAATTTCAAAAGAAATCAAATTGCTTAAACCTACCAGGTTCAGTAACATTCAATGCTATTTTTACTTTGTCTCTCAGGTACTTTTAAGAATCTTTCTGCTGATCCTAATTTAAACACTTGTATTAAAGTGGTAGGTTTTAGAAGCAGTGAGTAACAAGAGTTTCCACTGACTTCAGTGGGAACTCATTGGCTCATAAACTAAGGCTACTTTTATCAAAGTATTGGAATCTCAGTACTGAAATCTATAATGTTTAACTGAAATATTTCAAGTCAAACTGTGAAGTCAGGAAAACAACAACAACAACCATCACAAAAAAAAAATTAAAAAAAAATTAAAAAAATAAAAAAAGAAAAAAAAAAAAAGAAAAGCGAATCTTGAAACTTTGAAAGCTTTCCCCAGTGTGGTGTGTAATGAACTCCTTGTGGAAATGCAAAGTAGCAGACAAGGGTTTGGTACATGCCTCTTATGGTGGGAAACATGAAAGAAAAACTACCTTGGAGCTATCCTGCAAAGGCTATTTCAGCTTTATGCCTAAAAGTTGGTTCTGTTGATAGGAAGATAATAACAGGGATGGAGTAGAAGTAAAAATGCCCCGTGAAGCCATTTTATCCTCATCTCTTCAGGAACTGAGACTTATGTGAGCAAGTTATTGCTGTGTATTTTTGCTTATTCAAATATTTTTCAACTAATTTACCAAGTTCAACTCCATTTTTATGGCAAATTCTCAGGCTTTTAAGATTCATGACAATATGTGGGTTGATGAAGGACAGTGACAGTATCACTCTTGCCATTCAGGTAAAGTACGTCTCGTGCAAGGAAGGAGGAAGAGACTTCATAAATATCCTTGCACTGGAATAATTTAGAGTCAAAATCATATCTTATTATATATACTAGGCAATGACAGTGACTGGAAAGTGGAATCTTCTGCGAATTTCAAATTTACGTTTTATGCCCACATATAATTCATTGGAAAAATCCATCAATTGAATCCATCAGAGAGAAGGTTTCAGTTAATAAAGGTGACCATAGATATATCAGCCTTTCTGAGAAATATTAGATTGCTTAGGAAACATGATCTTAAAGTTAACACACGGAGACACTAATAGTAGCACAGTGAAAACATATTGATACCTACTCTGCTACAGAAGGTCCTGCACAGGCAGGTAAAATGCACTTAACTTTTGCCTAATTTCACTTTCTATTTAAGCAATTGCTGCACTTCTCTCAAAGACAATAGCTTTCCTATGCATTTACAATTTGAACAATGGCAAGTAGGAGGTAAGATGGTTCAATTAGAAGTATTTTGAATTAAAATGTGGTCCAGACAGTGACAACGTTTGTACAAACAATCTAGACCATTCATTTACTAATAACATATTTTCCTAGGCATAATTTGTATAAAATAAATTGAATCAGCATTTCAGTTATAAATTTATATTTTAAAGCACATTTTATGACTGCATATCACATCATAAAATACATCATCATAAAAAAGTGTAATACGTTTATGACCCTGTCCTATTGTGAAATAACAAGATTTTTTAATACATCTATTATTTCGTATTATGTTAAATAGTGCACAACAATATCTACAGAAATTGGGGCCTGAAATAGGTTCTTAAAGAGGTGTAGTATGCATAGTTTATCATCTGGCTTGGTAATGAAAATATAGTCAGTGTATTCCAAAAGCTTAGTGGAAAGTGCAAGACAATTTCTATCTTAGAACTGCATTCACTAAACAATATATGGATGCCAAAGAACTGGGACAGTGCACTCTCAGGCTGGAGGAGGGTTGTTTTCTAAGGTTATGGAAACCCATGGAACACTGCATGCAAATATATGTTCCCCCATGGTTGTATCCAGTGCTGTGCAGGGGAGGGTAGACTGAAAAAACAGTAAATGCACAGCTGCTCAAAGCTACAGACTCTTAGGATGAAAGGGTGAAGTCTCCAGAAATGCCAGTCTCCAGTGGGCTGAGGCTTCTACTGCTACTTTAACTCTATGTACTCAATATAGCCAAGGGTTTTCTATTTTTTCAGTGCACTGTCTTAAGAACATCAACATTGCCACTGTGTACATATCCTTTCCCTAGAATGTTGTGGTGCAGTTTATGTTATAGCTTTGTAACCATCCGTAACATTCAGGAAGAGGAGTAATTCTACTAGAAAGTAATGCTTAATTTTGTCATTATATAAACCCAACTTGATACATATTTAAACGTATTTTAATTAATAAAACATGCCCTCTGTATAATTGAGGAATGCTGTGTAGCAAAGCTTTCTGAAAAGCAGTAGTTCGAAAATTTAGCAATATCTCTTCTCACCGTCTTTTAAGAATTGATGTATTCAAATGATAACACTCTGTAAATAATAAGTTATGCCAGGATGAGACTGTGGTGAAAGTAGTAGGCATTTCCAGTTCTTCTGACTAACTACACAAACACTTGATATATTTTATTCTTTATATCAATCACTTTATCTGAAAGACAGCTTAACAAAATGACTATCAATATATTGCAGATTTTGGAAGTGAAGCTTTAAGAGAAACATAGCTTCCCAGAGATTACGCAGAAAACCAGACCAAAATGAGAAGCCAGCTCTCCTGTGCCCCAGCATCATAGTCTACTCAATCATTAGTTTGCTACCACCATGTATATCACACAAAAAGAACCCAGAAATTTCCTTGTAGCACTCAGATGTACATTTTTCTAACAAAAAACCAACCAAACAAACAAAAAACCACCATCCTAGTAGTTAATTTTATGAAAATGGGATAATTTGAAATGAAAAAATGCATAACTTCTCCTGAAGAGTTCTTATTTTAGGTACTTGCAACACTTTTAGCTGTGGAGCACCTCAGTATATACTTATTTGCAACATGCTCAGGAAATACAGATACAGCCTAGACTTAAAGAACAATGACAAACAGAAATTGAGTGCTTCACCCAAGTAACACACAAAACAGATTAATTTTATTGTTGTAGCAACCTGAAGTTATTGTATTTAGAGTTGTAAACTAATTGCAGTTAAACATTTCTATAATGTCATCTAATCCTCTTCAGAACAGTTTCAGGTGTTCAAACATTATCCGTTAAGGCAGTATAGCCATTGTCTGCCAGTGATTCATTGTCCTTTTCATTGATGTTAAGAGCCAGTAACAAGCTATATGTACTTGGCATGCATGTTAAAGTCACTCGATCTGTTCAGTCTGGAGAAGAGGAGACTGAGGGTAGACTTCACCACAGTCTACAGCTTCCTCACATGAGGAGGAGGAAGGGTAGGTGCCAGACTCTTCTCTCTGGTGACCAATGACAGAACCTGAGGGAATGGCAGGAAAATGTGCCAGAGGAAGTTTAGGATGGACATTAGGAAAAGGTTCTTCACCCACAGGGTGGTGGATCACTGGAACAGGTTCTCCAGGGAGGTGGTCACAGCCTCAAGCCTAACAGTGTTGACAAAGCAATTGGACAATGCACTCAGATACATGGTGTGAATTATGGGTTGTCCTATGCAGGGACAGGAGTTGGACTCGATGATCCTTGTGGGTCCCTTCCAACTCAGGATATTCTATGATTCTATTTTCCAAAGTTATATGCTCATACAGCATGAAAAATAAATATCTTTTGCTTCAGTAGAACAAAAATAAATTTTATTGATGATTTTTAAAATCTGATACAGTGAAAGGTATATTTATCATTAAAAGTACCAAAAAGCCATCTGTGGGAGGGAAGAGTTGCTAACTAGTCCATTAAATGTAGGAGAGAATTCCTAATGAAAGAGTTTTATTTATGTATCTCTGAATTCAGCTAAGAACATGGGTATCTCCACATGCTGAAAAGATGCAGTAACCATAAATATGTCAACAGTTTGATCCTCTAGCAAGATCTTAGACATCACATGGAATAAATCATGTAAATACTGCACGTGCTGGTCTAAAATGACCAATATGTAGCTTTTTTCTCTAGGAAAAAACATATTGTATTTGTACTCATCTGATACTGCAGGGTTTGCTGTTTGTTGGTTGTTGGGTTTTTTTTGTTTGTTTTGTTTTGGTTTTTTGTTTGTTTTGTTTTGGGGGGTTTTGTTTGTTTGTTTGTTTTGTTGTTTGTTTTTCCCCCCCCATTGGTGGTAGAGTTTAATTTTATTGAAATGCATTACTATAAATTGCCTTACAAAACTGACTCTTTCATAAAATTAACTTTTTCACAACTACATTTTATCTTACCATTTTTACTGTCTTATTTACTTACATAAGCTCTCAGTTAGTAAAAAATGTATTAATGTTTGGATGAAATAAGTTTGACATTGTCAACTCACGTATCATTTACCAGATGAACTTCCAGCAGGCTTAGCGGGTCAGCAAGGATAGCTTTTCCTATTTTGGAAACTATTGCAACACCACCTGCAAAATTTTAAAAATAAATTTGTATAATGGTGGATCTGATTTAGCTTAACAGAAGCAGCAATGAACAATATCTGCCTTTGAGATAAGGAACTGAATGTAAGGCAGATGAGTTAATTAATTAAGAAGTTATGTATACCTGTAGTAGCAAAGCTTCATCAACCCTCAGGTCTGTTTCCTCGGTAACTTCTAACCATGCTGCTAGCAACACCTGAATATGGGGTTAGGGAATTTCAGCTATAGAACAGTAAAAACAGAATCTGTGTCTGTGGAGCGATCGACCCTTATTACATCTGGAATCTTATTACTTCCATACTATTTCTTGGAACTCACGAAGAGTCTGAAATACAAATTGTCGGCTGACATTCAGTTCATTAAAACAAAATGGATGAAATAATAACAATATCTTAGAAAGTTTCACTGAGATGTTAGAATGAAGTATAATATTTATAAATAAATCACTGTAAGTAAATCAATAGTTATACCACCCTATGAAGAAATTCTAATCTACTCAGTCTTATACAAAATAATGAATTATTTAACCTTACTTTGACTTGAAAGAATCCATCCACTTTGATGTTGTTTTCACACCCATCTTGTTCTATCATACCATCTTTCCAATATTTCTATAATAAGAACTATTTTTCACCAGACATAGTTTTTAACAGAAATCTATTTTTGCATTTGAAGCCATCACAATAAATAAAAAAGTAATCGTCCGTGCTCAGTTCTGCGTTCTTTCTAGTAATCATATGTCCTTAAAGTCACTGAAATACTTATCAACTGTGCTACTAAATTGGGTCATGTAATGTTAAAAACATCAAAACTGGTCTTATATCCTCCAAAAATAATTCCCAAGAAATTCGTATTATGTTTCTGTATAATTATAGCTTAAAAATATACACAAAATTCTGTCATCTTTTCGTCTGGGATGCCCTCAGGTCTTTGCAATGATCTCTGGATCTTGAAGTTGCTGTAATTTATATGAAGAAAAGTTATAACATATTTCCTATAAAATGAATATAAAATCCATTTCCGCTTTTTCACTTATGAATTTAGAACTTATGAATTTAGAATTTAAAAGGACTATTGTTAACATATTAAAATAATCTGACTCACAGAAATGATCAAGATATATATTTTAGCATTTCTTCTGCAGATATAATTTCCCCTGACTAGCAGGATTTTTCGTAATTTCTTTTTTTTTTTTTTTTGTCAGTTTGTTTGAATGTTATACGGTGGATGTCAAAATACTAAATAACCACTTCATCTACACTTGTACTACTGTCTGACAAAATGTGACTTTTGCTTATATATTTTTTTTTCCAAAGAAAACATCCCTCCCACTGTATGCTTTATTACATATATTTGTTTGTTTGTTTGTTTTTCTTTGAAAGACATCAGGGAATTTTAAAACATCACTTTTTTTCCTATGAAAATATAGTAATACAAAAATAAGAGACATGCCTGGGCTATAGCGTTACTTCTATAAATAGATTTAGGCCAATTTTCACACGTATTCAGGAAGTTAATTCACAAATGGCCTCTTGTAATTCTCACTGAAATCAATAGTAGCCTTTGGTCGGCTTTAAGACTAGTCTATTTAATCTTCCTGCATCTCAATTATACCCCTGTAAATGGATGATATCTCCTTTACTCACAGATGTGATGTGAGAATGAATGTTTAATAATTTATAAAGAGCCAGGCAACGCTCAGAGGTGGGTGATCAAAGCAACCAGACAGCTACATTTTATTTCTATTATTGAAAATACTGCACGAAGTCCAACTCACCTAAGTTTTGTGCTCTGTCTGGGGAAAAAGGGGTGTCTTTCAGATAACCCTGAAAGAGTCCTATCACTTATCTTCGACAGGGCAGAAAACTCAGATGAATTGCAGGGACTGCTACAAATGAGTGACTAAAGGGAAATCAAATATGTTAGGTGACATAGATCTCACACTTATGTTGACCCAGCCTTTCTATTATAATTTCTAATTATCTGTACATTTTTGAAACTTGAGCCAGACTCCCTGACATGCCCTCAGTCCCGCCAGTGTTGTAGCACTATTTCCGCATGTGGTCATTGATGTGAAGCAGAAAAGGCTTTGTCTACATTGTTAAGCACTACCACGGGCTATTCTCTGGCCCTGGTGGCAAACTATGCAGCAGAAATTTCAGCCAGATATCTAATCTCTCTCTCTCTGTGCAAACAAAGAATGGTTTTACTCGTTCTACTTACTCAGGGTCATTCCTGGCTTTTGATATACTTTAATTGTGGCTGCATATTTATCTGGATGAGTAGTAGCAGGCACAGGCCAAAGCCATGCCAAGTGCTGTACCAAGAGTTCAATGGTGCTCTGGACTAAATGGCAGAGCTCAAGAATGTGCCTTGTCCCTGTGCAGTTTACTGGCATAGCTACACCCAGACTGCCCACAAAACAACAAGAGTGAGCAATTTCTGACCTCAAACTAAGTATTGTTAGAGCTGCTAAGCCATGGGACAAAACTGATGTAGTGATTACAATTCTTCTCACAAAATTGTATTTTCTAGGATATTAATACGTTTATGTTACTGTACAGATTTAGTACATCTCAGTGATGACCTAGACTTCTTATTAAAGCTGCTAAAACCACTCTTGCTCTTATACAGGGCTCTGAACTTGGCTTTTTATTGAAAAACAGAAAACAAAGCACACTTTCTCATCCAGTGGTGTGAAAGGAGATTTTGATAAAGGTAGTACAATTAAAAATTAAGTGTTTAGCTAAGCAATCTACTAAAGCAGTTAAAAGAAAACTGCAGTTAAAAAAAACAGAATTTTGATTACATTCAAATTAAGAGCTAACAGAGTAATTCAATGTAGAATTCATTATAAAATAATCACGTAAATTGATAATGTATTTAAACTTTGGTATGACATGTAATTCTATACTAAATTAAAGACTGCTTTCATGAAAACCAGGTGTTCCACAGTGCTTATGGTCTGGTTAACTTTTAAAACAGCTGTATATCTGCACCTCTTTATCTTCATATATTTCATTGCTAACTTTACTCTTTACAAAGCTGCTTCTCTTTCAGGTAAATTTGTGGACCTAGTAGCCAGAATGAGAGATCTACAAATACTTCAATGCATCACCAAAAATGCTAGAACTTGATAAAGAACATTCTGTAGCATTTTTGTTCAAATGAAACAGGCATAAGTTGATCAATAGTGTACTTAACAGTGACTAATTAAGCTGGCTGAATATAGCTATTAAGATTACAGAAAGTATTTAATCATCATACGATTCAATGACTGAGATTGTCCTAATGACTAGGTGTTAGTTCCAGAAAAGGACTCCACTTAGAGGGAGAAAGAAAAAGGAAATAATAAAATAAAATAAAATAAAATAAAATAAAATAAAATAAAATAAAATAAAATAAAATAAAATAAAATAAAATAAAATAAAATAATATAAAATAAAATAAAATAAAATAAAATAAAATAATAAAATAAAATAAAATAAAATAAGGAGAAGGAGAAGGCGAAAGGAAAGTGGAAGGGCAAGGCGAAGGAGAGGGGAAAGGGGAAGGGGAAGGAGAAAGAAAAAGGGAAGGGGAAGGGGGAGGGGAGAGGGAAGGGGAAGGAGAAGGTCACACTTTCCTTTCCAAGGCGGGTGATAATAAGCCAGTGGCTGCATGGTCCTAGTTACCAGTTGAGGTTAAATCATGAAAATGACCAATGTTTTCATTACTGATTACAGGAGTTATAGATCTATTTAATTTTTCTGCTTTACCGCACACAGCAGAAATAATGCAAGGAATCCATTAATAACTAAACTATTTAATAATAACAAAGCTATTCTGGCTAGAGAGCTGCTTTACTCACCCTAGATTAGATCCTGGATGTGACAAATACACATCAAATATGGACGGTTAGAAGTCTAAGAGGATGGCGCACAAAAAAACCCCAAGCCAACAGGACAGTACAGATACATTTTAAATCTTCTCTAGAGGAGCCATTTTTTTTCCTTACTAGCCAAAGTGGTAGACTAACAGGTTGTTATACCAGCCAGCAGGAATTATATAGTATATCTCTCTGCTTATTAAACTTGGTATGTATTGCTAGTCAAAAGCATGCTGCGGAGTTTGTGTTTAGAAACTGGCTTATGTTTTGTCTTAGTTATGATGTGTTCAGTACCACTTTTATCTGATTAAATCAGAGAGTAGTTTAATAAGCAGTTTAAATCCAGGTTTCCATGGACTATTTTATGTCTGATAAACCCATGGTGAGTTACAATTAATGAGTAACCTTGTAATAAGCTCCAACTTAAGTCTTATTTCTTAAATTGTAAAAGAATTTAAACATGTGGTTTATTATCTAAACTAAACACATAAGATGTATATTATATCATTCTCAGTTTGATCCAATCTTAATTTGCAAACTCATGAATTTACATATACACTTATGTAGTCTTGTAAATTGCTCATGTTTTTGAAATAATCTGTTTTTATTCTGCCTCATATTACTGTACTTTTAATAGTACTTCGCACTGACTGACTGACAGTTACTTGCACCATGAGATGGCAAGGGACTCTCATGGTCTCTGAGCATACTATCCTTGTACTGCTTGCTGTTTGTTGCACAGATTTCGTAATATATATGTATCTCCCTGGCATCATTACTAGCTTTCTTCACTGATACAGAAATTCTAGGGCATGTGGTAAGGTTAAATTACCCTCAGTTAATAACCACTTTTAGATTGTTTCTTTTTGTACATACACACACTAACTGGTCCCTTAATGCATCGTTTAAGCTCTTTGAACTGGCAATGCTCTGTTAATTTTCTTAATTCAGCCACTTCAAAAAAAATTATAAAAGTGGAAATGGTCTGAAGTCGTCAGTAGTTTAGGGGCTAGGTAATTTTGTGCAGTTTCCACAATTTATGTAAATGTTTTCTCAATTGGTTTAATAGAAACTCTTAGCTTATGCAACAGCTTAAAAAGGTTAACCACCGTTACCCCCACTAAAAACACAAAGCTTTTTGCAATTTATGATATTATTTAGTTCATATTGTCTGAAGCCCGAGATACAGGTGGGTCAGTCCTCTGCTGAGCTATCAAACAATATTATTTCCCCCAAGTCAGACATTCACCTTTTTTCTTTTTTAAACAAACAATTTACTCACAGTCCCAATAGCTACATAATGTTTTGGGTTTTGTTTTTTTTTTTCACATGCTTTTACTAGGCTTTAATCACTCTCCATTTTACAATGTTTTACAGGAGTCCATTTTTATCACCAATGTTAGGTTATTTGCCATTGACTTAACAATTGTATTATGAAGAAATGCTGAAGTAACCATAGTAAAGAAAACCTGCAAATAAACACCAACTTCTTTTGCACCCAGCTTATAAAGAACTTATCCTTTGTGTATTTTCCAACAGTCGCTGAACACATTTCAATTTTATAGATTCCAGACAGCTAAATGTGAGGCATTGTAGTATATCTGTGGTAATTTCCCCTGTTTATACATTATATACTTTACGGTGCAACATCTGACCATGTGTAGCATCAAAAAAAAAAAAAAAAAAAAAAAAGATTAATTCATTCCTCTTTACAGGAGAAAGATACAGGTATTATTTGGGATGCATTGTGCTTGTCCATACTTATATTAGCTCTGTACTCCATAGTTAGTAATCATCTAGAAAAATCAGCTGAATACTTGGAATATTAGAAGAAGAATGGAATCAAAAGCTAAAACCACCATTATGTTACTGGAGTAAATCCAGGGCATACTAGCCTTTTAACAATGTGAGTGCTCTGGAGGTCCAGAAAGGGGCAGGCTGTGTCAGGAACAGCTTGACATACATCAACACGCAGACACAGGCACGCAGGCACATACACACACACACTCTCCGTAATGGGGCACTGAGGAAGACATTTTAATGAGTAGGTTGTGATTTCAAGCAGAATACAGGCAGATTGCAACCATAGGCCTTGGCTGAGAGAGCTATATGTCAGCATTTGAGTGACTGCTGTATAACCTGAGAACATACTGTGGCTTCAGCATGCACTGCCTTTAACTATGGCCTGTGAGAACTGGTTACTGTGGAGATGTGTAAGAGCGTAACGCCCAAAGTGAACCTCTATGTACTGCATGGGAAGTTTGATATTGTACAGGTAAAAGGCTGACAGCTTTGTTCACTTGGAAGGATACTATAAAGATGTGAGAAACAGTAAGGTTGGCCAACTCCACCACCAATGGTAACTGTGCAGCATACCATGGTCCACAAGCAAGGTCTCATCCAACACCGCAACAGTCAGGGTTCTCAGCATCAGGAGGGACATAAGGTTGCAGTCACCTTTTCTACGACCTTTATCCTTTACAGAATAAACAGGCCTTGAATATCAATGCTTTTCTTACTGAGATCCCAAAAGAACTGGTACCTCCTCATTGCAGAATGCTCACATACACCAGAGTGGGAGTTAGCTGACGCAGCCTTGCCATCATTTTTGCCAGCCTGAGGAAACCCAACAGTCACCCCAGCTGTGCTCGGAGCAGCAGTGCAACCCTTACATGGGCTCTCTGCTTGTATTAAGTTTCCCACAGTCTTTGTTCTTGGGGTGTGGGGGGTTGTGGCAGAGGCCATCAATCAAGTTGGACCATGGTGACGTTGCACTCCACCTTTCCAACAGTCCCAGTTCTCCTGTCACTTGTTGGTCCAGGGCATCTATCATGGTTCATCTCATTCAGTTCTTGTTTATACTGTCCTGTCTGTCATAGCTCATGATGTTTGGTCACTTAGCTCTTGTGATCATCATCTGGAGGCCATTAGCTGTTAATTTTTAAGCCTTCTTTGCAGACCTTACTAGAAAAATATTAACTTGCTTGCATCATAATCAAGTCATCATTTTAATAAATGATAATTTACTTGGCAATAAGACCAAGTCAATGAAAGTTCATCTGGTATCTGTCAGTGAGGCTTGATTGCAATACCAATTTGATCAAATTGCTGCTGATGAGTATCTCAAGTTGTTTTGAATGCCTGTTTCCTACTTCCAGAAAATTATTTGAATGAGTAAAGGAAATTTAGCACTAGAAGTAGACAAGAAGATGATCAGACTGGCAACAGATCTTACTCTACTATAATTAGTATATCTTTAGAAGAACTTGTGATAGAGAACCAATTGACAACTTTGTTGATTTTCATGTCAGATTACTTAAATACTATTTCTAGCAACCAGAAATGAAAATAAAAATTTAAAAATTGATCTCTTTTCAATAACTTCTTAAATATATTTGCAAAATTGATCTTCCCAAATCAAAAGAAAAAAAAAAAGTGCTGTCTATCACCGTCAAATATGTTTGTATACAAACTGAAGAATCTGCAGCTGAAAACCTAACAGCTGAACAAACAAGTAAGCACCATTATAAAATCACCAATTCTATTTATATGTTTTTAAAGACTATACATAGTTATGCTGATTGGTCACATGAGACCTTGAGGATTATTGTGTGAAGCATTGATGATACTATGATTCCATTGCAGCCATGTCTCATTGATAATGTTCAAGTGAACATTTTCAGGGGTAATTTTTTTTCTCTGATTCTTTTCCTGTTTTTATAGGTGTAGTTATTTGGGTAACTAGTTCTTATTTTTCTTTTAAATAAAAAATACTTCAGAGTTTCTAATTTTTAGCTTGGTTTCTGTGGAAACAAGTTGTGTGATCATTCAGTCTCTATTTCCGTCATTTTGATTTTCTGTCTCTTTTTTAACTACTTTAGATCGTTAGTCAGATTCTGCGAAACTTAGCAGATAAAAAATAAGAGATCTGCCCAATATATTATCTGATAAAAAGGATATGGACATTCTTCACAGAGCTCTCCTACCAACAGTTTTTTCCCCTCCAGCAGCTGAAAGAGAGGTTTCTTTAGGCTCACAAACTAGTCAAATGGCAGAAGATGTCTTGACAGCAAATGTATGCTTTTTCCTAGCTTGCAAGTCCTAGCAAAATAAAGACAACAGGAAGTATTAAGATTAATAATAAAAAGGGTGATGGCAGATTACTGCAGGTATGGATTTGGGAAAACAAACAAACAACAGAGTTAGCTGAGATTATTATGTTTAAACTACTAGCCATAAAATAAATGCTTCACTTAGCTCTACTGTTCCGAAAACTGCTTAGAATTTTCAATTTTTCCTTTTAGGTTATTGTAGAAATATGGGAGATGGAATAATGGACTTACATTAACACTTATGAGGCAAATTGAACAAAGTAAAATAAACATTTCATTTAAAAGCCCCATTTGTAAGCCTTTATTGAAAGTTCTTTACCACACAGTGCCTGAGACAAGAATCAGGAACAGGTACAAAGACTGAGAATACCTTAGCTTCCCTGTTAATTCAGTGGTATTAAATTACTCACAGGAAAATTCCGTCATGATCATATGAATCATAGAATCATGAGTCATAGAACCATTTTGGTTGGAAGAGACCCTCATGACCATCAAGTCCAATCATAACCTAAATCTAGCACTAAACCATGTCCCTAAGAACCTCATTTACACATGTTTTAAACACCTCCAGGGATGGTGAATCAACCACTTCCTTGGGCAGCCTATTCCAGTGCTTCACAACCTTTTCTGTGAACAGAAATTTAAAGTAATAGAATAAAAATACCATGAGCAACTAAATATTCATATTCAAGCAAAGCACATCCCACGGTTCACCCCGAGACAAACGTATATTCACAACTTAATGAAAATTGAAAGTTGTGCAGTACAGACAGTGTTCTATTTCACTTTTGTAGTTATGGCTAATCCTACCTCCCTAAATTTCTATCATACTAAATATTATAATGCTTAAATATATTAATATGTTGTCATAAAATATAATACCCAAATCTGTTTTCAACTCTTAGATAAATATTAATTAAAACAGTTTTCAAAACTCAGGACAATTGATAGAAGCGTTTCCAATATTAAGCCAACAACATTTAATTCTTTGTAAATAATGAGTGGCAAATCAGGAACAGGAAGATAGAAAAGACAGACTTTGAAAAAAAGAAAGGTGATATTTCAATTTTATTAAACTAAAACCCAAAAATTGATGAAGACAATATCCACTGAGAAACAAGAAACTCCACATAAATTTAAAAAGTTTTATCTGTTGTAGATTAAATTGGATGTCCAAATAGATACAACTCCCATTCTGTCTAATGTGCTTCTCCATGGCCAGTCTCACAATTTCAGCTGTTTTTTTTTTTTTCAGTCTCTCTTTTTAAATCATATATCTTGCAAGACCAAACAACAGGTCATTTTTCTGTATATGGCCTAACTTTTGTAGTGTTTTATTTTCTTGAATAAGTATATTACTTCACATTTATTTTTAACACCACTGTCTGTGACCATTATCCATGATCATTATCCTTTTTATGATTCTGAAATCACTATTTTGAACAATTTTGATCATACTGTATTTTGGTATGAGTATTTTCATTGAAAAAAAGGTTTATATATATATTTTTATAAATGTGCATATAATGCAAATGTAAATAATTATCTTAAGATAATTAGTTAAAATCTATAAAAATATTAATGAAGCTAGTAATCTTCTAACTCCTGTAATTTATATTGAGAGAGAAAGAAAGGAAGTAGATATATTTACATGTATACATAGATATGTTTGTAACAATTTTTATCCTGATAAAACTGAAAAAGTTCTTCAAAACATTTCTAATTTTTTTATTAGTAAATAAACATTTTACACTGGGCATAGAACCTAGGGTAGAATGCAGAATAGGCGTGGCAAAAGTTACCTCAATATTCATATATCAAATATGCCTTCATTTTTAGTTTGGGTAGGAGTTCCGTTGTTCACAGAATATGCAGCTATAAATTTGATTATAATCATTCTTACAGTAGTAACATTTTCAATAACTTAGACACTTATTGAAAGACAGGCAGACTAACAGACAGACTGGCCCTTTAGCCACAGTTAGAACAGCATTTCTTCATCACTGCTAGCCCAGACAAGCGGGGTACTGAAAGAAATTACTTTTCCTCACTAATAGGTATCCATGACCCTGCTGCCTGCATGCTCAGAAAGCTTCCCTTCTGCAGCCCTGCTCCCTGCTGCTAGAGACAAAGGACTCAAGCAAGGGAGAGGATCTGTGGGACGCTGTCAGAGCTTTCTGCCCTCCCCACACTTCTACCAGCCATCACAACCTGTTCAGGTGTATTTGTAAGACTGAAGTAAGAGGTGATATGGCAAGCATTTTTGAGAGCTAACAGGTACATCCTTGACCAAAAGGAATGTGTAAGAAAAATCTTTTTTTTTTTTTTTAAATTCTATTTTGGTGTCGTTTTGTATTAACGGGAATAAAAGTTTTAAAAAGCTGGCCTCTTCTCAGTTATTGAATAGTTCAGACTCTAAAATGCTGAACTTACATACCTGCACATGGTTGCATTAATTAAAAGGAAAAGCATATTTGGAGTTATTTGTGAACTACTCTTTTCTAATAGACAGTCTAAGAATGAACTAATATTTGCACTACATTTTAAATACCAATTCTTATCTACAAATTTGATTAGAAAACAGAAAGAACTGAATGTGTAGTGAGATACTTTTCTTTATCACTTTGAAAATCCCTCAGTTTGATGAACCAGTAGAAACATGTTCTGCAACCAAATAAAGTACTAAATAATGTTTAATATCTATCCCAATAAGGTTAAGCTTACATTTTTAATACTGTATTGGGTTTGCGTGGCAAGGTTTTGTTAGCAGGGAGGCTTCAGGTGTAGATTCTGTGAGAAGATGCCAGAAGTTACCCCCGCGTCTGATGGAGTCAGTGCCAGATGGCTCCAAGGTGGGCCTGGCACTGGTGAAGGCTGAGCCCATCAGCAGCAGTAGTAGCACTTCTGGGATAACATAGTTAAAAAGGGGGAAAAAACCTGTTGCACAACAGCAGCTGAGAGAGATAAATGAGAATATGTGAAAGAGACAATTTTGCGGACACGAAGGTCAGTGAAGAAGGAGGGGCAGGAGGTGCTCCAGGCACTGGAGTAGAGATTCCTTTGCAGACCATGGTGCAGACCATGGTGAGGCAGGTTGTCCCTCTGAAACCCATGGAAGTCCACAGTAGAGTAGACACCTACCTGTATCCCATGAAGGACCCTACACTAGAGCAGGTGGATACACCTGAAAGAGGTTGTGACACCATGGAGACTCCATGCTGGAGTAAGATTCTGGCAGGACCTCTGGACCCATGGAGAGATGAGCCCACACTGGAGCAGGTTTGCTGTCAGGACTTGTGACCCCATGCAGGACCCACCTTGGAGCAGTTTGTGAAAAACTGCATCCTATGGGAAGGGGTCATGTTGGAGAAATTCATGGAGAACTGTCTCCAGTGGGAGGCACACCACACTGGGCAGGGGGAGAGTGTGAGGATGAAGGAGCAGTAGAGACAACATGTGATGAACTGACCACAACCCCCATTCCATGTCCCCCTGCACTGTTCAAAGGGAGGAAGCAGAGAATTTAGGAGTGAAACTGAGTACGAGAAGATAGGAGGGGTGGGATGAACGTGTTTAAAGATTACGTTTTTATTTCTCATGAAAAGGGTTGTCAGGCTTTGGAATGGGCTGCCCATGGAAGTGGTGGAGTCACCATCCCTGGAGGTGTTTAAAAGGTGTTTAGACAAGGTTCTTAGGGACAAGAATTAGTGCTAGAGTTAGGTTAGGTTATGGTTGGACTCAATGATCCTGATGGTCTCTTCCTACTGAAATTATTATATGATCATATGATTTTTTTTTCTTTTCTTTCTATCCAGCTGAGGAAGGGAAGTGATAGAAGAGCTTGATGGGCACTGGCATCCAGACAGGGTCAACCCACTATACTAGCTTCCAAATTTTCTATTGGCAGAAAAAGAACTTCAGACAGAAATTACGTGCTGAAACTTTCTAACCATTTCGAATTATAGCAATAGGATTAAATAATTTCTTCCCTCTCTAGAAATATTCAAAATGATTTCACAATTAAATATTGAAAGTTTCTTTGTAGTGTTTCATTGGAAGCTATTACTAATGATGGAACAGTGTGAATGCCTTTTCTGCCATGAAATAATATTACAGTTAAAAAGAACCAAATCAAGTATGTTTTGTTTATAAAACTTTTCATTTTTTCTTATGTAGAAGACAAACTATTTCTTATTTATAATATACCCATGCAAGATCCTATGCTAAAGTTAGAAGCATTGTTTCAGGTCCATTAGTGCTAAGTTTCATTTTTCGAGGTCTCTCAGGGCAGCTAAAATAATCGTAAACCTTGAAGACATATGCTTCTAATGAAGTCTTTTTCATAACCTCAGAGCTCTGTTCTTCCACTCCTTTGACAAAAAGTAATTACTTTCTTTATTTTACCCAAAGGCTAAACTGCTAACATAGGAAGAAAAGGGAAAGAAGGGGAAGCAAGAGAATACACATTGAATTAAAAGTGCATAATTGATAAAAATAAAATATTACTTACAAGTAAGTCTGTAAATTCTGAAATCAGTCATATATCCACCAAAAAAAGGTAAAAGTAGAATTACTTAGTGATTTTCAACAATAAACACTGCTTTTAAAGACACCCAAAACTGACACATCTAAACAAATGTTCATTTTTATTATAATCAAAGTGAATTATTCATGTCAGCAATAATGACTGTAGTTTTAGAACAAAGTAGGCTGGAGTTCTGTTGAATAATAGGTGCACTTTTGTCATAACAGATGTTACAGTCTGACATAAAGTTTCTAGTGCTGAATTTTTATTAATATTATTTTGACATTTTTGTCTTTATACTGTGTTTACAAGAAGCTGGATTTTTGTTTTTTTCCCCTTTTGTCTTTCCTCAATACCTCAAAAGTGATTCCAAATTGTCATAGTATTTAGGTGGGGTGGTCTACAGGAACAGACCACACTAATCTACAATATATAATCTTAAATGGATTCAGTAAACACAATAGGTATAATATGTGATTACTGATATTTATTTTGAAATTTCTGCCCTGTGCTGCACACAAACAAACCCCTCTGGTCCAGTTTAGAGCAGCACCACAGACCAGAGAAGCAGGACTCTTGTTCCAGGGTCAAGGTACCAAGCCCTGACTGGTGGCTGCACTCCTATGCCAAACAGCTCCCCACTGAGCTCAGTGTTCCCCATGGTGCCAGACACATCGACTTGTGTTCCCCTGTATTCCTGCCTTTCAAAACCTTTCTCTGTGTGTGTGGTTTTTTTGTTTGGTTGGTTTGGGGTTTTGTTTTGTGGTTGGTGTTTTTTTTTTTTTTTTTTTGTTTGTTTGTTTGTTTTTGGTTTTTTAGTTTTGTTTGTTTGTTGTTGTTGTTGTTGTTTTGTTTGTCTGTTTGTTTTTAGTATCAGCTCACAGATTTAAGCCACCACTGACATAAATAATTAGTGATCCTCATCGGGTCTGTATCACCCTGTGGTCTCCTTCCTCAAATGTGTTGGAAAAGTCTGCAGTTTCTTTATTGCCTTGTTTTCCAGCTCATAGCAAGTCAATCTATGCAGAGCTGGGCAGATCTAGTAAAAGTCTTACATTTTTGGATGGTTCTTCTGGGTAGGCTTCATCTCATAAAACTAGCATTGAAAGCTGTTATGTTCTTCACAGCTCGTGTAGACTGCAGAGTATATTAGTTAAATGAGAAACATGAAATGAAACTACCATCATACAATCCTTTATCTGCACAACAAGGTCATGTCTTTGTTCAGAGGAACACAGTACTCCAAAGATGCTGGTAATTCAACTGGTTTAATTAAACAAATACTAAAACCTTTTGTTAAAATTAATTCCAATCTGGACCTATGTACTGAGCTTTAAATCAATTTTAAATCATCTAGAGTCATCCTGGATAAATGGGGTCTGAATCCAACTGTGCTGCTTCCACCGCATTCCCAGAGGTCAGATTATACTTCGAAACAAAGTTCATGACGATATTTAGCATCTTCATTAATGAAAGGATTTAGCCAACTTGTAAGGCAAACAAGTCCCTCAGCAATATGAATAGAATACTGGTTATTGAGAGACAGTATAATTCCTCTATTGTATTTAAAATACGGTTTTATCATTGCATAGTATCTAGTGGGAAATTTCAAAATAAGACCAGGAAGAAATCAGAAGGCAATTTAATGTGTTCCTTTTAACATCTGTCCAATCAGCACATTATTTTGGTTCATAGTTTACTGTTATCAGGTACCCCAGCTCTTATGCACACAGTCCTACTACACTTCTTATTGAATTAATAAAAAGCCCTATCATAAATCTGGACAAACAGCTCAAAATCTTTCTATTTTGGATCTCTACCTTGAAGAACCAAATCTGCAGTTGTTGTTGTCACAGAAACATGGTGGGATGACTTGTACAACCGAAGTGCTGCATTGGATGGCTATAAATCCTTCAAAAGGGACGGGCAAGGAAGGAGAGGCAGTGGTGTAGCCCTGGATGTTAGGGAGTGTTTTGATTGTCTAGAGCTTAATGATGGCAATGATAGGGTTGAGTGTTTACGGGTGAGAATAAGTGGGAAGACTAACACAACTGATATCATGGTGGAAGTCTGTTAGAAACCATCCAACCAGGATGAAGAGGCATACAAAATATTCTATAAGCATTTGGGAGAAGTTTCACAATCTCTAGCCCTTGTTCTTATGGGGACTTCAGCTTACCAGATGTCTGCTGGAAATACAGCATGGCAGAGAGGAAACAGTCTAGGAGGTTCCTGGAGTGTGTGGAAGATAACTTCCTGAAACAGCTGATGAGTGAGTCAACTAGGCAAGGTGCCCTGCTGGACCTGTTGTTCATGAACAGAGAACAACTTGTGGGTGATGTGATTGTTGGAGGCCATCTTGGGCATAATGACCATGAAATGATAGTTTTCAGTTCTTGGAGAAGTAAGGACATGGGACAGCAGAACTGCTACCTTGGACTTCCAGACGTCAGACTTTGACCAGTTTAGGAGGCAGGTTGACAGAGTTCTTTGGGAGACAGTCCTGAAAGACAAAGGAGTCCAGGAAGGCTAGACGTACTTCAAGAGGGAAATCTTGACAGTGCTGCAAAAGACCATGCCCATGTGCCAAAAGACAAGCCAGCAGGGAAGAAGATCAGCCTGGCTGAATTAGAGAGCTTTGGCTGGAGCTCAGGAAAAAAAGGACAGTTTATAAACTTTGGAAGAAGGGACAGGAAACTCAGGAGGACCACAAAGATATTGTGAGGTTATGCAGGAAGAAAATTAGAAGGGCCAAAGCCCAACTAGACCTTAATCTGGCAATTGCCATAAAAGACAATAAAAAATGTTTCTAGAAATACATTACCTATCAAAGGAGGGCTAAGGAGAATCTCCATTCTTTAGTGGGTGAGGGGGAAAACACAGTAACAAAGGATGCCTTCTTTGCCTCAGTCTTTAACAGTAAGACCAGTTGTTCTCCAGATACCCACCCCCCTGAGCCAGAAGACAGGGAAGGGGAGCAGAATGAAGCCCAAATAATCCAAGGGGAAATCATTAACAACCTACTACACCACAAGTCTATGGGGCCAGATGGGGTCTATCCAAGAGTACTGAGGATGCTGGCTATCATGCTCACCAAGCTACATTCAATTATTTATCAGCAGTCCTGGCTAACCAGAGAGGTCCCAGTTCACTGGAGGTTCGCAAATGTGACACTCATCTACAAGAAGGGCTGGAAGGAGAATCCAGAGAACTACAGACCTGTCAATCTGACATTGGTGCTGAGGAAAGTTATGGAAAAGATAATCTTGAGTGCCATTACATGCCATGTACAGAACAACCATCAGGCTCAGTCAACATGGATTTATGAGAATCAAGTGCTGCTTGACCAACCTGATCTCCTATGAAAAACTTCCCCAACTAGTAGGTGAGAGAAAGGCTGTGGATGTTGTATATTTAGACTTCAGTAAAGCCTTTGACACTGTATCCCACAGCATTCTCCTGGAGAAAATGGCAGTTCATGGCTTGGACAGGTGTACTCTTCACTGGGTAAAGAACTGGCTGGATGACCAGACCCAAAGAGTAATGGTGAATGGCATCAAATTCAATTGGTGGCCAGTCATGAGTGGTGTTCCCCAGCGCTCAGCACTGGGACCTGTTCGCTTTGATATCTTTATCAATGGTCTGGACAAGGGGATCAAGTGCACCCTCAGTAAGTTTGCAGATGACACCAAGTTTGTTGGAGTGTTGATCTGATGGAGTGTAAGAAGGCACTTCAGAGGGATCTGGACATGTTGGATCATTGGACTGAAGCCAATTGTATGAGATTCAACAAAACCAAGAGCTACATCCTGCATTTGGGTGACAACAACTCCAGACAGTGCTACAGGCTTGGGGAAAAGTGACTGGAAAGCTGCCTGATGGAAAACTACCTGCGAGTGTTGGTCAGCAGCTGGCTGAATATGAGCCAGCAGTGTGCCCAGGTGGACAAAAAGACTGATAGCATCCTGGCTTATATCAATGATAGTGTGGTCAGTAGGAGTAGGGAAGTGATCCCTCCCCTGTGCTTGACACTGGTGAGGCCACCCCTTGACTACTGTGTTTAGTTCTAGTCCCCTCACTACAAGAAAGACATTGAGGTGCTGGAGAGAGTTCAGAGGAGAGCAACGAAGCTGGTGAGAGGCCTGGTGTTGGGGAATGAAGAATTTTGTAGGCCTCTTTGAGTACAGACGTGCAGGCCGGCAAGGGTAAAGAATCTGGTTCAATGTGAGTTTAACATCAATGCCCTTTAATGAACGTTTAACAACACTGAATATCAATGTCCGCCAGAGCACGTTTTTACAACCCTTATATACTCTTTACCCAGTGGCCACGCGGCAAGCACAGGCTACGATTGGTTACTCTCTGCAGTCATTCTTCCCCGCCCCCATGGTGATTAGCTGCAGGGCACTGTCCACGAACTGTTCATGAGCAGTGACAACGACACCCCTCCTGCAGCCTGGGTCGAGGGCAGACCAGCTTCTGTTTACTTCCCTTCTGTCTTTGGTGTCTCCAGAAAAACCTTCCGTGTAGGTCTCAGTCTGCACCACAGCCACATCAAGCTCTGGCTTGTTCACAGCACACAGCCCATGTCCTCTTTCTTCCAAAAACTCTCCACAGCCTGGAGCACAGGTCTTATTAGGAGCAGCTGAGGGAACTGGGGTGGTTTAGCCTGGAGAGAAGGAGGCTGAAGGGAGACTTTATCACTCTCTACAACTACCTGAAAGGAGGTTGTAGCGAGACGGGTGTCAGTCTCTTTTCCCAAGTAACAGGTGATAGGATAAGAGGAAGCCTCAGATTGCACCAGAGAAGTTTAAGATTGGATATTAGGAAAAATTTATTAATGAAAAGGGTTGTCAGACATTGGAATAGGCTGCCCAGATAAGTGGTTGAGTAACCATCCCTGGAGGTATTAAAATATGTGTAGATGTGGTGCTTAGGGACATGGTTTAGAGGTGGACATGACAGTGTTAGGTAATGATTGGACTTGGTGGTCTTAAAGGTGTTTTCCAACCTAAACATTTATATGAATATATATTCTATAAAAGAAGTAAACATTTACTTCAGGTCTATTTTTTGAATAGCTAGCATTAAAGAAATAGGGTTTCATATGTTGCATGAAGGACAGCTCTCTTTGCACTGCAATCACATGAAAAGAGAAGCATCTTTCAGGATTTCAGGGGCAGAAAATGGATAGGAGGACTCAGTATCATCAGTAAGAAACTCTTCTATAGTAACTGTTTCAGAAAACTTCAGTACATTAATGCTAAGTAATGTGAGAAAAGTATTAATAAAGTTACTTTAAAAATATGTTCCAGCAAAGAAAAATAGCATTAAATATAAATATTTTTCTGACTTATGTAATTTAGTATTTGGAAGTAATACTTACTTTTCCTTTTCAAAACTAAATTCCTATAAAGATTATAGACTTGATGCATAGCCTGTTATATCAGTGATTCTGTGATACAGGGAATTGACAATTAACTAATTGACACTTAAAGAACTAACACTTGATACTTAAAGAACTAACCCTACCCCACATCGCTAAAGAGCCAACAGAGAGCTAATCCTTTAACCCACATAGCTTTGCTTATCTTTGTGTGACTTATTGTAGGAGAAACGAGTTCGCTGACACCTTGCAAAGATAATAATCCTTGGGTGCATCCTTGGTGAATCCTTGGGTGAACTAGATAACAGAAACTTGGGCACAGGACAGGAGATACACCAGTTTTAACCAACTCAGCAGTCTGAGTCCTAACCAGCCCATCACACTGGACCAAAGGTGAGTGTGTACAGAGAAGAGGACCTGGGTTCACGATCACTGCGCAGCTGCAACCAGGAGGAGCCAGAGGTGGAGACTATGAAAATGGTCTCCGGAACTCATTGTAATAAGAATCGCCTTCTCGGGACAGGTTATGAATATGTATAGGTTTTCCTAAAACTTTCGTGAATATGTAACACTTTACTGCATTTAACCAAGCTCACAGCTACTGTAAATTTACACACATATTAGGTGAAATGATTCCCTGTGAGTCCAGCGCCAGAAATAAATAAGTAAATACGTACCTTCCTTACAATCTCAATGATTGTAAGGTCATTTCTGCGCCTCATCTGAAGGGCCATCCAAGAGAGAAATATTAAATCTGATATCTTAATATTATGATCACAATTCCATAATTAACCCTTTGAGAGAAAATAGGTGAATCAAAGCAATAAAGATGTAAGAATGAAACAAAATAGATTTCTTGACCCTGAAAACTGGAAAAAAAAATGTTTACACAGTTCTTAGGTGGCTGGATTGCAGTTTTTAATTGACATCTGAACTCTAGTTCCTTGTCAAAGAGCTGTTAGGAAAAACTAGGAATAAAAGAGAGCTCTAAAGTCAGATGTTAATTACGCATAGTAATTAATAATTTTTACTAACAAGCTCAAAGTTCATCTGAGAAATGGCTCTAATTAAATCTTTAGTATCCTAAGATCAAGCTATAAATAGCTGTATTAAATCAGAAAATCATAGTAAAATATGTTGGACTTGGAAACAAATGTGTCAGTGTGAATGAAGACTGGGTGACATCCCTGTAAAGGTCAGATATTTTTGAAATATTTAAAGAAGCAGCTACAGGGCAGACTAAGGGTGGAAGTTTTAAATTGGATTAACAACAGAAAATTTAAAGTATGAATCTTCCAGATTATTAGTAACCATAAGATTTTCTGCTATTTTACATTTCAAACTTTAGTAGGTTTGCCTTCCTTTACAGAAACAGTGGTTGTAGTTTTCCCCAAATAAGTAAGTAATAAGTAAACAAACAGACAAACAGACAAATAATTCTTCCCAACTGCCAGCTCTTTATGTGAACATCTCTTCAGTGACTGTGCATTACAGCAATTCTAGAGAAAGTAAGCACAGTTGTTTTCAGGGCAGCCTTCAGATTTCCTTGACCTTAAGTGATGTGGCATTATATCAAGTTACACTAAGGAAACAGCACTGACTGCACTGACAACTGATCTATATATTAATTATCTTAGATTTATAGTTGTTGTTAGAAATACTGACCATGATCTCTTTTTGAAGCTGAATGGTCTCATACAAAGGTGAAAGGATTACTCAAGTGGGCTGCCCATATTTCCTTTTTTGGTCACCTTAGAAGATCACAAGAAAATTATTAATTGTCTTTAGAGATCTTTCATCCAGATAGAGGCCATAGAATCTTATGGTAAGTGGACATTATGAAAACCAGGAAAAAATACTGGGAGAATTTATTGAGAAAATTTAGTACTGGCAAGCCAATGTAAGTGGTGAAAATTGTTTTTAAGGATATTAATTTTCAGTGGACTTGGTGGAATAAAGAGAGATAGATAAACAAACAAAACTTCCCTAAACATCAGAAGTGGGTTTTTTTTCCAACCTGTGTAAGATGGAATCAGCATAAGCTTCTCTGTTCCCCTAGGCTTTTTTTGCTTTGCAACTATGTTCAGCTATGCTTTTCAACTATATATTGACTAATCCTGTCCTACAAACACGTGCACAACTGAATACATATCTGTTATTAAGCAGTTATAATAACATAGATCTAAACATACCAGTACCTTGGTTTTCAATGCTTTCCTACTTGGAGGTTCCATAATTTGATACATGTTCCAAAGATGAAAGCTACTTCTACTTATGCAATATTGATACTAACCTGTTAAATATTGGTTTATGCAAACTGTTCCCCAAGACATACTAGATACCAAAGGGCTTGCAAATGAACTTCACCTGCAAGTTTCCAAATTATTAAATTTATAATTCTTGTGTTCAAGGTGTTTGCCTTCAAGTATTTACCTGAAATATCAATTATAAAAAGAAGAATTTGAATGATCAGTTCTAAGAGTTGATGAAGTAAGTGTTAATAACCTGGAACTTCCAGGAAAATTCTTAGAATTCACCTATTATTGGGTTATCTGGGTTATTGGGTATTATCTGGGTTACTTACAATTCTCACAGAATTCCCTTGAAGGAGAGACAACATAGGGAAAAATCTTTGTCTCAGAAAGATTTTTGGAAATATCCAAAACCGCATTCATTTTGAATTAATCCAATTTAGCAGTATTTACGGGGCAGATATTTAGCCTTTTAGCTGTGTTTAAGTACCTCCTGAAGACAGGAGATATCAAGGAGTTCTGTCTACAAAACTTACTGTTTATGTTTTTAAAATATTTGCAGCTTGTGTTAAATGCAATATGTCAATAAAAATCCCCATTAGATGTTAGGAAAAAAAATAAATCACAATGTGGCTGTTAAGATGCTGGAAGAGTTTGCCCAGATGAACTGTGAAACCTCTTGGAGGTTCTAATAAACAGATCATGGTGAAGATCCTGAGCAAGCAAACAGGTCCTGTTTCAGGCAAGAGGTTGAACTCAATAACCTCCCTGGGTCCCTTTCAAAAGAAATTATTCTATAAATTTATAATAGCTGATTTGCTTTTCGTAGACTATTCAGATCAGTTTTAAGTTTTCAAAACTTCAACTTTTCTCTGGAATTGTTGCTACAGTGCAAAGCACGTCTAATGTACTGATATTTATTTCTGTCTTTATTTCTTTATTATTTGAGCAATAAACCAGTACACTGTTGCCTTGCTATTGTAACTACCCACAAGTCAGAAGATATTTTTCTTTGTTGTAGCTTCAGGAGATAAAAGAGATGAAGCGATATTGATTAGATAGAAAGTAAACATAGAGTTAGACTTTCAGCACTATTCCTTCCATAGTGTTTTGAAGGAAGATTTTAGCACGTCAACAAGGATAACTTATGTCCCTGGGATCAGCAGTAAATTCTGTTACCAACATTGCTTTCACAAAATTAAAATATGTGTCAATTTGACCTTCCTTCCACAAAATTGGAGTCCTAGTGTGTTTTACAGCTCATCAATAATTTTGATTGAATTCAAAGATTTAATAATTTTTGTAATTAATTATAGAATTAGTAAGGTTATAAATATATGTAAAGCTATTGTACCTAATTTCAACATCGTATGTGATCAATAAAAGAAAGTCAATCTCTTTCAGCTCTTTAAAGAAATATTTATAGATTTTAGACATGTAAATATATACAGGTTTAAGCAGATGAGGATTATATGTCCTGAAAAGTTAAATTTTCTAGGCTTTTTCTAAACATTTTTGTTTCGATTCCTCAGAACTGATTGCCTCTCATTCTCTCTGAACTACTGACTTCAACCTTTATTCTATTGTTTTTAAAGTGTACAATAGGATTTTATGAAATAAGTAAGTAAAAAGCCTCACCAGATTACATATTTCGTTCTAAAGCTAATGCTTCCAAAGGTAATGCTTCTGTCATCCCATGATCTGTTGTCACTGAGCACTGAGCTATATCACAATTTAGATAAACATTACAGAATTATAATTTTTATGTGTTTCATTCCTCAAGTTAGCAACGTAACGCCACTTTTAGCTTGTGCTAATAACTCACAATTGCTTACTCTGGTCTGACACCAGTACCAGAGTTTTCTTATGGCTTCAAATGGATAATTTTGTGGTTCTTGTGTTATCATCTCTTTATAACAAGTGCTTTCATTTTAAAATGATGAGGCAGTTCCTGTTTCCAGTGCTGCAAACTTCACAGGAGCCATGATAAAGGAGATTAGTGTATTCTCTGTCTACTTTCACAAAATCACAGAATGGTTAAGGTTGGAAGAGACCTCTGGAGATCATCTAGTCTAACCCATCTGCTAAAGCAGGTTCACCTAGAGTAGATTGTACAGGAAGGTGTCCAGGAAGGTTTTGAATGTCTCCAGAGGAGAGGACTCCACGTCTCTGGGCAGCCCGTTCCGGTGCTCTGGCACCCTCAAAGTAAAGAAGTTTCTCCTCATATTCAGATGGAACCTCCTGTGCTTCAGTCTGTGCCCATTGCCCCTCATCCTATTGTTGAGCACCACTGAAAAGAGTCTAGTCCCATCCTCTTGATACCCACTCTTGAGATATTTATAAACATTGATAAAACCCCCTCTGCTCATACTTTCTTCCATATTAACTAGGCTTGAACTCAAGTTAGCCCCCTGATTATCCATATTGACTTTCCACAAGCTACTATTAATTCAGTAATGCACCTGACTGGAAAAGTATCTGGCAGAGAAAGTCAGACACAAGCCATGGAATAACCTGAATGGAGGCTCACACTTGTAGAATAGCATGAGTAGGACTGCTATGTGGTTGGAAGTCTAGGGTAATGCAAGCAAGTCAAAACTATCCTAGCAAGTGTCACTGCCTTTTAGATTTCTTATTAACAAACAATTAGTATTAATATTTACATGTAGCTTTATCTTTAACCTACATAAAAAGTCATAGGTCTTACAAAAACTTTTGTGAAGAACATCCAAATAATTTCTAGGGCAATATATCCCTGTTACAACTGTCAACGGGGCTATGGTAGCTTTAGAGAAGAATTGAGAGTTTGCGAACATTTGTAATGAGCTTGTGAGGGTACAAAATTTGTATTAAATTTATGCCATAAATGCTGGTATTTTTGGTATCACAATGTCTGGTTAAAACTGGCATTAATAAATCAGGTGATGAGACAGAAAAAAAGAAAATCCAATAAGGTTCACTGTGAAGATCTGATTCAGCTCATTTGGGCGATAAGCCAACCTTGTCATTTGTGTAAAGAATTTCAAAAGGTTCTTATGCCACTGACTAACAGAGAAGCCTAAGCAGCTCATCACCACCTCACTGCTGGAAGAAAGGTGTAAGCATTTGGCTATAATAAACCTAGGACCAGAAATTCTTCTTTGTAGTTCAGGGGTCTTGAGAATTCTTCACCTGACATGATTCTCAGGTTACCTCAAAACTTAACCTCTGTGATGTGTTAATCGGTCTTTCTGTTAGTCTTACACAATCTGAGGGGCTTTTCAATCTACAACCTCCTCAGTGAATTGCAGTCCTGTAACAGCCCAGTGGCCAAATTCTGCTGTGCAAATCTATGTATATACTTCTTTCAGGCTGTAATACAGAAAAAGACAACATTTGCTGTTTACTGCTTGAGAGCTATAGCTAAAAATGTGTCATCTGAGAGCAGGGAGAAAAGAGGGAGGCATCAGTATTTGAAGGACTGAAGTGAAGCAATCGATAGGGCCATGCTGGTCCAACCATTTTGATTTAAGGGCATGATGTTTCTACCCAGTGGACAATGCAGGCATCGGTAAAGTAACCCCATATGCTGCCCTTCTGTCACCATAGTCAAATGACTTGACAGTATTGATTTAAACCTGGGTAAGGATGACTTTAAGGGACCTGTCATGATCCACCCAAGTCTACACAGAGGGTGTCTTGGAGTAACTCTAGGACACTGTGAAGAGTTCAGGGTCACTGTAATAAACATATTATTTAGATACTAGTATCCACCCAATCACACAAAACACATTTTTATCCAAGTTTTAAAATTTAGGCAAGTGTCCATTACAAATAGAAAAAATATTTATGAGGAATATTAATCATTCATAACTCTGTATCATAGCAACTAATACGAAGTATACAAGTAATTTAGCAGGAGTCAATTGAAGCAGGTGTAAAGCAGTTGAAAGATTTTAGTACTCTTTTTTTATTTGTCCTTCTCCTCTTTTCCTCCAATTTTCTCTGCTGATATTCATCTGACAAAAACAATGACGCTGAGATAGAAATGTAAAACAAATTAATTTTTGAACATCCAGTTTTGACCAGGTCTGCTTTTCTGTAATGATAAGTACAGCTTGCTTTCATCTGGCAAATACACGCTAAACCTTCTATTTGCATGAGGGTTAAAAGTTTCCATAGAGTTCAAAGTTTATAGGTTTACAGGTTTTCTTATTCTGTCCAGTTTCCTGCTTATTTGAAGCTTATATTAGCATCATTTCCAAACTTTCACCCTGGAAACTTTTATTTGTAAACAACTGAGCATGTTGAAGCAACTGAAACATTCTCATTTTTTTGAATGTTTTTAATTAACATGAAGAGAAAGCCAAGCAGGGGAGAAATCAGATCTGATCCCCAAAAGAAATTTTTAACAGAAATCTGCTTTCTGAACAAAAAAGTGCATTCTAGGTTATTCAGTTCTAGAACAGAAAAGAACACTATTCAAGAATTACTAGCTGATTAATCAGTTTTGTCCAGGTATTTTCAGCTACAAAGGACACAGAGATAACTCAGACCACATAGTTATTGAATAAACTTTTCAATATCGGTATTGAAACCAATCCTTTCCACGATTTCCCTTCCACCATTTTCTTTAGTATTCCTTAGTTTTTCAACTTCTTCCTAATAATCTAGTTATATTTTTCTATAAATTTGGTAGAGTAGGGCAATTAAATAGAGGAAAAAAAAAAAAAAAAAACAAACCTTATTTCTGAAATAATTCAAAAGATAATTCAGCTATAAGGGGGAGGCTTGAGCTATTACTAGTATTCCTGCATTATATATTATTTATATGAGACACAAACATTAACACAATATTCTGGTGGAAGAACTTTGTATCTTTCTTTGCCTTCTGGTACTGCATTCATTTTACCTTTTCTCTTGGGTGTGAAAAATACCATCACTTAAAATTTGTCACTACTGAAAAGCTATTCTCTCCTCTCTCCTAAGCAAGTCGATGTAATCCTGTTGAGTGCTTTGGCAAGCAAAATTCACATTTATGCCTAGAGAAATGAAATATAACCCAAGCAACAATTTCCGACTACCCATTTGAAAAAGCCATAAAGTCCTAGGTGATATTTTTAAACCCTAAATTTATGCTAATATTACAAAGCACCATTACATTACTGAAGGGTTGACACTGTATTAATATTTCAAATTATTACTTATTAATATTCTTAATTTTTCCAGTATTAATTTTTTAAAAGTGGTTTTTAAAAATCTGGGTAAGGAAGCCTAAAAACACTGAAGATGTGATTTACCCAACACCAGCTGTCTAAAAGGTAAGACGTCAAAGACTAAACTATTCACACACAATCTGATTTTGAGTGCACACAAAATACAGTCTTACAGCAGACTGGACATATTGGAGTTTGAGAAGACACATTTTCTCTTCAAGTGAATGAGCTGTATGAAACAGACTGTTATGATGCTTTTAAAAATAAACAATATGTGCAATTGCATGAAATGTTTTTAGATCTGCAGTTTAGGCAATGACAGCTTGACAAGCTCTTGTTTCTTTTTTATCTTATGTCTTCTAAGGCTAAGAGCAGAATGGATATAGTAAATGAATTATTTAGATAATCTCTAATTCTTGATTTTACAGCTGTGTTCTCTCTACATTTTTCTAATTACTGATGGATCTCAGTTTCCCTTTAAAACACAAAATTTTGATTCGTGAAGCAGTAGGATTTAAAATGTAAAAACTTTCACTAAGCACTTGCATTTCTAATGATTTCCCACTACTGATCTGTAACTTTCTGTTGACTCTTAACATTATTTCAGAAGTTCAATAGCAGATATATAGTCTAACATTCCATTCCAAACACATCACTCAGTCTATTGCACTAAACATTGTCGGGATGCTATAAACATCATACAGGAAGGAAGGGATTAAAGAGGAAAGACAAGACGAACAAAGCAAGACAACAAAGCTACAGAAGTTGCAAAGCTTTCAAGAACAGCTTGTAGCAGTGTTTAGTTTGTCATTCCATTCAAACCCCTTTTTAGTGCTTTTCCTTTTTTTGTTGTTGTTTGTGGGGTTTGGGGGCTGGGTGGTTTGTTTGTATTTTTTGGTTGTTTGTTTGTTTTCTCTTTTTTTTTTTTTCCTATAAAATATCTTTCTTTATAAGCAAAAGTGAAGATGGGTAAGGAAAGAGGCCTTACCTATGACGTCCCTAAACTCAGTATCATCTAGTAAATTAATTTCTGTTACTGCCTTTGTCTTGAATTCTCTTCAGCACAGGAGACCTACGGACTATGAACTGAGCTGTGTCTAGCTTTTTGCTCAGCAAATCCATAAAGGGTTGATTGTATCCTCTTGGTTTGGGCTCTCTATCTCTCACTCTCTTCCTTTTTGTTTAGGTCAATCACTTACCGGGGAGTGTCCAAAAGAATGTAGAAGTTAGACCTTTCCATATGCTACTGCTGGTTTTGCATGTGGTTTCCATAATAAGATCATCTGCCCTTCCCTCTTCCAATATCACTGGTGATCACAAGAATCACTTAAGACATTATTCAGACTTCAGGGATTTTGCAGTACAGAACTCCTTGACAGCACATATAAATGGTACTAATGTTCCTGTGGACAGGTGAGTGTTGCTTTGGCTTTCATCCTCCCCGCAGTGCTTGAGCCTTTGGAGAAATGTGTGCTATTTCCATCTCTTCCATGCTGTGCAAAGCTGGGAATATTTTTTTCTCTACATATCTTATCTCGTTTTAAATGCATTACCCAGCAGTGCAAGAGGGGATATTTGTAGCATCTATTTGTAAAACCAGCATTTAGAGTTTTAAAAAAACTATTTATTTCCAGAAACATAGCCTTTTTTGGTGTCTACATTTTTTTTTTTTTGAATCAGTACAAATAGGAAAAAGATAGCTTCCGTATAAAGCACATAAGAAAATAAAGAGATAAAGGATTATGAATGCCATATTCATTTTAAACTGAGAGAAGTTATAGAATTCTATTATTAGAGGTCTAATGGTCTAATAAAAACTGATCTTTTATCAGTGGCTATTCCCTATGCTCCTTTAAACATTATTGTAAAAATTCCCAAGAGCTGAGAAATGTCAGAGATCTCATCAAGGCAAAAGTCGTACAGCCACCAAAGTTCTCTTCCTACCAGTTATGTACAAAACCCACTGATGTCAACTATGCCTTGTGAGATTTTTCATTTAATTTAAAAAGTTTTGAGCATTCACATTTGTTGTAAATACATCTCTTAAAGAGCTCCCCAAAGATGACCATAATTTCTCAAAGATGAGATTCTACCACCTGTTATCACTTACAAGATATGCGTTTTGGGAATCCATATATGAGAGCTATCCATGCCTTTAAAATTAGTATATCCAATACTTCATGAAATTAATTTTACAGTATTCGAAGAAATTGCTTAGCCTTTTGCCAGGAGGACTGGGGAAGAAAAAAAAAAAAAAAAAAATAAAAAACCAAAGCTAAAATCCTAGCTACCTTACAGCTCCAAGGCCCTAAAAGCCCTGCACACATCTTCACATCTCATCTAAGGTGTTCCTGTCCTGTAAGAAAGGGATTGGACACTATCGGAAATTTCCATTGTCTTTCTCCTTTTGAGCACTTCAGGATGTATCTGCAGGCATGATTTTGCATTGCTGAAACTTTTTATGAACTAGATCTGAAGCTGTTAATCTTCCCTGTGTTAAGGTTAAAAGGCAGTCAGTGTACAAATACATTTCTACAAGTCTGCGAAATCCAAGACCTTTTCAGAAACACAATTTCTGTATATTTTTTTCTGGGTCAGAACAGGTTTTTGAGATGAACCTCCTGTGGAGAAAAAAAAAAAGAAAAAAAAAAGAAAAAAAAAAAAAAAGAAAAAAAAAAGATGCTTAAGTTCCCATAAGCAGAAAATAAAAAATAAACTAAAAGTTAAGTGACTTGATTGTGGTGACATCAGAATTAAGTAATTTCCTACAAATATGCTTGGAAAGTGGAAAGATCAACACAATGAAATGGGAGAGCAAATTCTGAGCAGAAGCATATGCTGTAACTCCAAAAGTTTCTGTAGGAACAGGCAACTAATTTAGTTATAACTTGTGGCACAAATACTCTGCCAGTCTCTCTCAGATCTTAGAAATGGTATCTGAAGATTGTGTTTTCATCACCATTTTTGGTTTTTGTGTCTTCTAAGTACTGTATCCTCTTAGTGACTAAAATAAATGAGAAAGCTCTTTGTATATTCATCTTCAACATCAGGTAGGCTCCAGCTTTTAATAAATGTAGTATCTGCTTTTAATGTCAAGTGTGGATGCCAAAGCAAGTTTTATGTGACTTAACAGCTACCTTCTGCATGGCTCTTATTAAGAGCATTACAAAGCCTCTTGAACAAATAAAATCCCTTTCAGATAGAAATTACCAGGCTGTCTGGTCTTTAATGAATTAGATGCTTATTAAGTGAGAATAAATTAAATTATTTGGATCAATTTCAATACCTATGTTCCACTAACTGACAGATCTGAATTACTAATGATTCACAAAAGAGAAATTTGTTATTAGTGATAAGAGGATCACTTTTCAATGATCTTTCAAATTATGCAGGAAAATAATACTCTGAGCATTTTAATATGTAACATGGATTTGCAAATCATTTATCTCAACTATTTTTTTTCAAATGCGTGGAAAGTATCCTAAACAACAAGTAGAAAAGCATTATTATATACACATATAAATATATCTATAATGAAGTACAAAGTAGCTTCATAACCTTATGACTTTACACAAGACTAGCTTTGCTTTTTAGAAAAAATTATTCTCAACTTCTGATGGAAATAAAGACACATTTTTCCACACTTAGGAATCAGATTATTATAATGCATAGTAAATGCGGAGACCTTAGCAACATTAAACTTTCTATCATTACATTACAGATAGGACCTATTTTCCCTCATTAAAGCTGGTTTTAAACCAGATGAAAGAGTAGGGTAGCTAAAAAATGTAATGAGTTTTTAATATCCCCATCAGGTGAAAAATATTAGTTGGGGAATATCATGATTAAATATGGACTTATGTTTGTAGAACAGGGCAAAAATTATATTTTCATTCTGTAAAAAAGCACGTGTTATGTATGAAAATGTACAGATGTAATCATGCTCCACAGTAAATTGGGAGTTTAAAGTGAATCTGAATCTGAGTTTAAAATAAAAAGATAAAGTCTGCTCTCAAATAATTAAGTACAAATGTAGCATTTCTGTAAATCAGTGTTAAAATCTCAGAATGTCAGAAAAATTAATTTAAGTTTTATGGTAGGCTGCCCAGAGAGGTTGTGGAATCTCCTTCTCTGAAGACGTTCCTGGACACATTCCTTTGTGATCTACTCTAGGTGAACCTGCTTCAGCAGGTGGGTTGGACTAGATGATCTCCAGAGGTCCCTTCCAACCCCAGCCATTCAGTGATTCTGTGATAATGTCATCATATATACCAGGATAAGTAAAAGCAGAACACTGTGGCTGGTCCACATCTCAGGGGGTGCAGGGTGCTGAGGAGCCTGTCATGCTGGGATGTCCCAGGTGACAAGCAGCACAAGGTTCATTCTCTTGGCCATTTATTACTCTTCTGGAAAACGAGCTTTGAGCCCACCCTGATACCATTGCGAAACTGCAGATTAACAATTTCCTATTTAAACTGGCTTTGGTGATTTAGTACCAGGACCAGGATTGCCAACCTGTTTGCAGAGGACAACATTTGCTTTCACCATCATTTCTAAAATCAGTTTAACCTACCCTTACCTGCATCACCATCCCTGGAGGGCTTAAAAAATGTGTAGATGAGGTTCTTAGGGACGTGTTTTAGCGCTAGTGTTGGGTTAACAGCTGGACTCGATTATCTTGAGGGTCTCTTCTAACCAAAATGATTCTACGATTCTATGATATCACCTTTGTACTTCAACCAGGATTGAACAGAAAGAAAATTCCTAGGGAAACATCTGGATATCTTAGAAGAAAATATGTGGTCTTTTTTTCTATTATGAGCAGAGGCGTGGTGTGAGTAGAGTTAGGTGTGTATCTATATGCATTTGAACAAAATTAATTCTGTTTTTCCTATTTTCTTATTTGTTAAATTACTAAAAAAAAGACCCTTAGCATTCAAAGTAACACTTGCATTCTTACATGTCAACATTTCCAGGAAGCTTTTATTAACAAGGGTGTCCTCAATATGCAGGTCAGAGAAAGAGTAGGTTTGAGTAGTTTATATAAATAATTCTGAGTGAAGGGAACAGAACACAAACAACCTGGATAATAAACTACACCACTATCTAAACAGTCAAACATCTATTTTAAGCCTATATTCCCATTAAACTAGACAATTATGATGAGTTATATATATAGTATCATTCTGTCTGTCTTCATCTCAATATCTTGCTAACCTAATGGTTCATTCAACAAATGTAAGAAAAGGGTAGTAGTCTTAAAGGCAATCAACTTCATGCCTATTTCCTAGGAATAAGCAGTTTCTAGGAGATGTGGAATTTCAAGCATTCAGAAGGTTAGTTTAATACATACGTGTGAGATATGTATACAAACATGTATATGACTGTTACTGTGTTTGTAAAGCTGAAGGTGACAGAAGTTTGCTCCATACAACTGTGGTGTAGCTGGGCATAAGAGTTGAGCCTATGTGCATTTCCAGTGCACTCAATCATCCCAAGCAAGCACTGGGAAGGCCCCAGTTAGTCTCTGCATAGATGACACAATGGACTGATTTGTTGGGAATTACTGAATTTCAGAGTCACAACAAGGAGACTGACAATAGCCCAGGCCGCATGACAGCACAGCTAACTGGTTGTCACAGGGACTCCTGGGTAGGATGCTAGGCAGAACCAGAAATTCCCCCTGGCAACTCCTGCTCTGCTTAGGCCAGTTGTTAGACAGTATTTGTGAGTTTAAATGTGCTGATTAATATCCTGGAGGAGAACTGCAGATACTTCCTGCCATAGAGAAAAGAATTCCCCAAACCAGACGTAGGTAAGATAATTTTACTCAATATGTAGAATCTGTACCCATAGGAAGGGTTTCTTCAGCTAGTCTTTTATACACAGTTAAGATATGTAAACAGATTTTCCCCCAAATATTGTCTGTTTGCTTTGGCCTTCCACTGGAAGCTAGATCAAAGAACAGGCTGAAACTAATTTTAGCTGGAGAAGATGGTGAATTGATTTGGATTCCTCTGGGGCTCTGTGTAAGGAGTCTGCAAAACAGCTGTTCTGCATAAGTGGAAACTAAAAATAATAGAGACTTAACATACTTCTGCTAATAGTTAATATTTGCAGTATATTTTAAGGATCACTTTCTTTAATTGCAAATTCAAAAAAAGAGTTAATGATAATTTGCTGCTGTCAGATAATATCCAGATTGCTGTTCAAGTAAGCGCAACTCTGGCAAATTAATGGATAGCTTTAGACCATTCTTTTGACTGTTTATGTATTCATGTTCATAAATCCTTCGTTACTGATAATCACAAATATTCACTGCAGTTTTATTGAACTGCATTAGTTTGCATATATACAGATGAATGAATTAGCTACAAACCAAACGATAATTCACAAAGATCAAGCTATTTAAAAATACATAAATGGTTTGATTAATCTCCAAAGAAAGGATAGTGGAAAATAAGTTTCAATTCTTCCACACAGTGGCGTACTGTGAAGTTACAGTGCCTAACAGAATGATATTTTACAGTGTATGATATTTTAATCCTACATTTTCAATTTCCATCTGTGTTTATATCTTATTATCTTAAAATGAAATTGTTAATTTCTACAAGAAATACTTTATAAGTCCATACTTACAGTAATATCATCCATTCCCAGCAGGATATGCTGTCGAAGGAAACATCTTTACAACTCTCCCACTGTTGATTTTTTTTTTTCAATTTTTTTTTTTTTTTTTAGGAACTTCTTTGGTTTGAAAAAATGCATCCACTAAGATTCAACATATCATCTTCTGTTTGGCTTCAAGGAACACCAGGAGAAGCATCCTTTTCCAGCAAATAAATACTTGTGATATGCATTTCTTTTACAAAACTATACTTTTTTCTCTAGTATTGAAAGGTGGAAGTAAATATGATTAATGAAAATATATCAGTCATTCAGAAGTATTTTGATGTACCTGCTGCCTGTTTTTTGAAATGAAAATGTTTGTTAAATGGACTAGAAAACATATTTTCCTACAATTTTGGAGACTGAATCTGTTAAAATGTTGACTAATGCAAAGACTTTGAAGAAGATTCTGATATCAGTCCCATTAATAACTACAACTGTAACTAAAATTAGTATGTAGTTTTCCCTGTTTTCTTAATGTTGTCCTGTTTGACTGAAGTCATTAGCTAAAACTCAGTTTCCACCAGGAAGACAAATAAGTAATAACAGTTGAATACTGAGGCTATTCAGTTGATGAGGGACTGATACTCTCTCCTCCAGCACTCTCACTTCTCTCTTGTTTGCAGTTCACTCTTCCTCCCATATCTCCAGTTTACACATCCTGTCAACTGTTTGATATAAAGCTATGGTTGATTCAGCAGAACGCATTCACTTATAGGATGTGGTGGTGACTCTGGAGAGCAGATCAAACATCCACTCCCCATTTCATTCACTCTCCACTCCCTGCAGATGACGAGATGTCAGTTTGGGTCATATGTCTTGACTGTCCACTTCCAATCTCTTGGTCACCTCCACCTTACAGACTTTTGGAGCTGGAGGGAAGCAAAGGTCTTGATACTGCACAAGCACTGCTCAGCAACAACCAAATAGTGTGTTATCAACACTGTTTAAGCCACAAATGCAAAGCACAGCACCACACAGGCTAACCTGAAGAAATTTAACTTCATAGCTTCATCTCAACTGGACTCAGTGAACAGGAATACAATAAGAAATGTATATCAAAAGCATATTGATTAAAAAAATGACAAGAAAGTATATTGCCAGCTGGAGGCTGTCTCAAAATAGATAAGAGCTTGAGTTACAATTTACTTTTTTTGTCTAGAGACAATGATTTGGATCTTTGTCTTGTGTCCAGCTCCTGGTTTTCATAATAATCTTCAAAATTTCAAATCTTTGAACCTTTTACCCATTGGCTGAAATTACTGAAAAAAAAAAAAGTTATTAGATAGGGAAAGAGAAGAATTAAATCAAGTATACAGTCTAGTCAGACAAGGCATGCTTTCTAGGATTCCAGGCAGCCATTCTTTCTCTTCTAACTTTTTCAGTGTTGTACTGTACAACCAATTAAAAGAACAGTGGAAAAAGAAGTAAATGGCTATGTGATTAAGTTTACTGATACTACAAAATTAAGAAGAAGAGCAGTACACAGCACAAAAGAGTTCTACAGATACTCCAAGTTCTCTGTTTTTTTCTTTTTACTAGAACAGCAGAGACTTGTCCAATATATCTTAACCAACACTTAAGAATGAGCAAATGAATCATTACTATTCCTTGACTAGCCAGTCTTGGAAAAACTACCTTCCCACTCCATGCTGGATAACCAATTTAATCCAGAGTGTAAACAAGCAATTTATTTGGGCAGTGAATTCTACATAATGCAATAAAATACACATGACTTGCAAAGACCCCTCCAAAATAATAACCAAAAAAACCCAACCATATGCCAATATCTTTTCAAACTGCACAGAGGCAGTAAAACACAATTTCACAAAATATTCTTGACTCTGTATTTTTTTTTTGTTTTTGCAAATGCCTCTATAGACTCAGCAAACTGCGCTTAAAGTCATTTTCGTTCTTTACCTCACAAAGATATTCATATGGTTATTTCAGAAGTTCATTTGTGATATGATCTGACACCTTATATGACATCCAGTCTAAACTTATTTGTAGCCATTTATCAAGTGCTAATAGTATTTTTAAAATTAAAGGATTTTTCTTGTCTTGATATATCCCCTATGAATATAGTTATAAAAAGTTATTATATTGCCTCTTAACCTTCCCAAGTTAAACTAGACAAACAGAACTCTCCTTAATCTTTTCTCTATAAGGTAAATATTCCATTCTTTTAATAATATCTCTTCTCTGGATCAGATCCAATTTAAGTTAAACATTCTGGAGAGAAGTGATTAGAGAGGTATACAATATTTCAGGTGAGACCTTAGCGATGCCTTGTGTAGGGTATTTACATTCTCTCTCTTAGAAGCATGCTTCACTTGATGCATTCTATGATAGCAGGAGCCTTGTTTTATAGCTACATCACTCTGTCAGTTCATACATGCTGTTAAATTGCATTAATTCTGTGTGATTTCTCTCTTTAGAATGATCAGATTCTCTTGATGCAGTCTCAGCAACTTGTTGCTTTGACATTGCTCAGGCATATATGTAGTTTTCACCTCAATGTTATAAACAGATATAGCACATATGATCAATCCCAATGCTGATGTTTGAGACTTATCTATACTGATTTTTCTCTAGACCACCTAGCTGTTCGTGTATAGCTGGGGATAGTCTCTCCCCTAACAAGCTTCTTTTGCATCTCATGTTAATCCCTGTCATCACCACATTTAATACTAATTTACCATCAAGAAATCTTATCAAATATTTAGCTTAAATCTGAATAGTTTTATTTTATTAGCCCCTCTAGGAAATCAGTTATCTAAAAAGATTAAATTAGACTGATACAATCTGTATGAGATAAAACCATGCTGTAATGTAAGTTCCATTTACATCTATGCCCCTAATTAGTGCTTGTTCAAAATTTGTCCCAGTGCTTTGCATAAAAGTATAATCAAACTAACTGCTTGGATCATGTTATTTTTCGCCATGTTTTTATATCTTGATACTAGATTTTTTTTTTCTCCAAATATGCTACTACCAGATTTACAGATTCATTTTAAATAGCTTTTGCTAGATTTGTAATACCATGTGCTAATTCATTCAGTTGACTTGAATAGATGTTATCAAGCTCTTTAATTCTTTCACACTTAGAAATAACAATTTTGTTTCTAACTTCCACACTGTGATTTGTATCATGGTCTTCTGATCTGCAGCACATAATGTATATTACCCTCACAATGACCCCCAAATTAAAAAAAAAAAAAAAAAAAAAAAAGACTAACAGAGCAAAAAAAACCAACAAACCCAAATAACAAACAAACACACAAACACCTCATCAACAGTAGGATTAGTAAAAAATTTTGGCTATTTGTAGTTCTTCCTTGCTGCCTTCTGATTCTAAGTATACAGAAGCCTCCTTATTTTTTAGTTTCCCCTCTTTATTTATGTAAAGAATATAAAAGAATAATAAAGAATATAAAGAACATAGCAATTACTGTGTAAAAAAAGCCAAACCAAACGAAAAAGAACCAAACATTTTATTTTCTAATGCTAGGGTAAGGCTTTCAAAGTAATTAGTCTTTACCACTTTAACCTCTGAAACATTATCTTTATGAATACCTTTTCCCCATTATTTTTGTCTCTATTCCTCTTAAAGTATCCCTTTTACCCTTTCTTTTTGTCTCCATTTTTCTTTTTAAATCCTCTTTCACATGATTATTCACACTGAAAAGCCCTTTCATACAAGTATTCAGTTTTGTCTTTGAATATATGCTCTAGTTCTATTGGCACATTTCATTTAAAAGTAAAATAAGACTTCCTCCAAGTGTTCTCTGAATTAAAATCTTTAATTTTCCCAAACCAGTCAGCCTAATTAACTACTTATTTTCCTAGCATTCAACATTTGCCTTCTTAAAACCTCTAGGATTATTTATAAACTTATTTTGTCTGTCTTACAGTTTAACTGAATCAGTTCATGATTGCTGAATCATATTTAACAAACTGCAAAGCTGCTGTTCTTGTGGACAGTTTCATAATGATGTTATGATTGTCAGATTATAGTGTGATATTATATTGTTAACTGAAATCCTCACTTTCTTCTTAGTTGTATCATTTGTACAACTGTACAATTTATTTCTGCCTCTCCATCACAGCTGAAATGAAGAGATGAAACTCTTGAATTTTTGTAGCATTGGTCCATTTATCTTCCATGTCACTTAATTTTTAGCTTGCTCGATATCAAGGCAGTTATGAATTTTTCCAGTGAGCTGTCACTGGGGTCTCAGAGGACTACTCACTCCAAGAGGATCTCCCTAAAGGGACTGTATCTCATTTGACTTCTACACTATACAGGGCTTTAACACTTATCCCATTCTCAAACAATGCATACATTTTCCACTCTCAGACAACTATGCACAATGTATGTTAACTTAGTCTCTTAGTTCAATTTCATTCTAGAAAAACAACATCCCCATGGGTAGCTAGCTTTCCCTAAAGCGAGCTTGTCTTAAATAAGCAAGAGAGTCTGGGTTTAATATAGATACCCTTTAAGATTAAGTCATTTAGATTTTTTTCTTTAAATAAAATTGTTAAAACAAAATATGCTAATCCACTTTTTTTCTGTCAGAATAGACTTACATTTTTCATGACCTAGATATAAAACCCCCACAATATATTTAATGTGTATTTAAAAAAACCAAAACACATTTATTTCCTAGATAGATTAAAATAGTGTTCAAATTAAAAGAGATAGTAGTCACTGAAGACCTCAAGCAAGTAATTCTTCAAAATATACAAAAAGAAATTAGGTTTTCTTCAGCAGATGTAGTCACAAAAATTAACTGGAACTACAGAGTCACAGAATCACAGGACAGTTCAGGTTGGAAGAGACCTTAGGAGGTCTCTGATTTAGACTCAGGTTGCTTAGAGATTTATCCAGGAGGGTCTTGAAAACCTCCAAGGATGTACTCTGGGCAACCTCCTCCACTGCTGGGCTGTTGTCTTGTGAGTACGTTATTCCTTATATTTAATTTTAACCTCTTTTATTTCAACATGTGGCCACTGTCTTTCATCCTCTCACCATATACCTCTGTGGAGAGCCTGGCTCTGCCTCTTCAGTAACCTCCCCATCAGCACAGGCAGGCTGCTGTTAGGTGTCCCTGAAGCCGTGTCTACTCAGGCTGAACAAGCCCGGCTCCCTTCACTTCTTCTCACAGAAGAGCTGCTGCCATTCTGGCAGCATTCTTTGAACTCACTTCAGTTTATTCAAGTACCCATCTACTACATCACTAATGGAAGTCCAAAACTGGATGTGATATTCCTATTGTGGTCTAACAGGTGGAACCATATGATATGATTCATGAATACATCTTTGCTTAGAGTTAATTATTTGTATTTGAATAAATGACCCTTTTCCTTCTTGCAGGTATTGCTGAGATTTCATTCCGTAAGAAATGTAAACTTTTTTTTAAATAAATATATTTTCCATGTTTTTGATTCCAGGTACTTCCAATTCCAGGAGGGAGGAAAAAACAGTCAAAACAACTTTTTACGACTCTTGTCATCTCAGGTCTCTCCAGTTACACAGATTTTTTTTGTTGCCGTGTGCCATATAAAATCTTTATTAATTTTTTTTTTATATTCTGTATCTTCAATGGAAAACTTCCACAAGTTGCATCAAACCGTTCAGATCTGGAATTTTACTTTGATCATTTCATATCATACACACAACAAACACATATTATTTCCAAAATATAAGCCTATATTTCTACCTAGCATTATTTGCATATAAACATTATACACAGACAGGTGAACTGAGGATTTTCTGAACAGAGCCACTCGGGGGACACTAATTATGTTTTTGTTGGTTCATAGTTACATAACTTTTTTTTTTACCTCAAACTTTAAACAAAATTATATATTTAAAAAAAAAAAAAAAAGAAAAAGAAAAAGTCTTAACTTCAGCAGTTGCCTGTGATATCAGTACCTGATCATTTTGTTGGTGCTACCAGTTCGTTAAGATGAGAGCCTCTTACCTGAACCTCAAAACCAGGTTTGCAATTCCTTTCAAGGTTATTGTAGAACACGAAGGAATTCAGAGTGGTTTTGTGTTTCAAGTAATAATATATTGGTCTGCTTGGTTTCTCATTTACAGTCACCATTAAAAACCTGTGTAATTTTCTTAGATGCCTAGAAAAAGAGTCCACTAAAGTATTTAAAATGCTCAGTATTCAGTAAGGCTTTCATTTTGCAACATCCCTTATTTTGTTCTCCCTTAGCTGCTAGGATTTTTTTTCTAAAGGAAGTGTCTCGTTTGACAGTCTTTTAGATGGTAATAACTTCTTTTTTTGTGAAAATGAGAAAATATTATAGCAGAAAATCTTACAATATAGGTCTGGAAAGGTCATCTAGTTCCTGCCCTGAGGTAGAATCAGTTCTACCCAATGGTTAACTGAGAAGGTCAAAAGCTCTTTTTATTGCTGTTCTTGTTGAAGTCAGATCTACTTTCACTCAAGATGAAACAAGACAAATTACAAAAGGATGGAGAAAAGAATAGCATGCACAATAGGCAGTCTGAACTACTCCTTTAAGACCCTGCAAACTTGTAGAAACATCAGGCTATTTAAGAGACCACTTTGAGATGCTCTTTCTCTGTGGCTCACAGCAGCACTGTGATAAAGATAGTCTTGGTTCACTGAACTGACTCTCTTTATCAAAGCCAAAAAAGACAGAGATAGAGAAGAAGAAAACACTAATGTAGAGAAAGAAAGCATATTCAAATATTTGTAACATTATGCAGCCAATTTTTACACTCTATATTATGTCCAAAACCTTGCCAAAGCCAGTGAAGACAGCAGTGTAGTATGAATAGCACACCTTTGCTTTTATTCAGAATGTTTGTGAGACCAAGGATGCTAAAGATCCAACAAATAATTGAGATGGCTGAATGGAGACTGAAAAGCCTGAGGTTCGCTGGCAGATTTCCACGTGAAGATAGTGTTAAGACTTCATAAAAAAGTAATAGATGAAAAAGCTCAGCTGCTCAGTATTTTATTGAAAGTGCATTCTGAGGAAATTTTTAATGTATAATTTTAGGTGAATTGACTTTTTTTCTCCCCTATTTTTCCGATTTATGATATATGGTTTCAGCTTAGCCCTTTTTATTTAATCAGGTTTTTCTATTATTCTCATTAACATTAATTCAATCTTCTTATCTGACTGTTACAATTTCTTTCAACATGTAAAATTAAGATTTTGCTACTGTTTTTCTAGTTCTCATCTTTAAATTACTGTTATGCACATTCACATAGGAATATTCACATCCGTCACAAAAGCAAATAGATTTTATTTTTGTGGTGGTAGACTAGGTAAACTGAAAACAAGACAGAGAGACTTACCTTGAGATGTAAACCAGAAAGTACCAGTGACAAATTAATGTAAGAGAAAATGGATAAATGATATACATATTCAGGAAATTGTGTGAAACAGTGTTCAAAAACTGTTACAATCTTAAAGCTTCATTTAAGATTGTCTTTTTGAAAATGAGTTCTTGACTGACAAACACTCAGGTAACTGAGGAACAACACTGTCTTTACATATTTTTAGGAATATACGCAGAAGCACTGAGGAAATATTTTTAGATTAGAATAGAATAGAATAGAATAGAATAGAATAGAATAGAATAGAATAGAATAGAATAGAATAGAATAGAATAGAATAGAATAGAATAGAATAGAATAGAATAGAATACTAGGCTATTTCAGTTGGAAGGAATCTACAACAGAAGTTAAAGCACATTTTTAAGAGCATTGTCCAAATGCCTCTTAAACACTGACAGGCTTGGGGCATCAACCACCTCTCTAGGAAGCCTCCTCCACTGTTTGATCACCCTCTTGGTAAAAAAATGCTTCCTCATGTACAGCCTGAACGTCCCTTGGTGCAGCTTTGAACCATTCCCATGTGTTCTGTCACTCAATACCAGGGAGAAGAGACCACCACCTCTGTCTCCACTTCCCCTCCTCAGGAAGCTGCAGAGAGCAATGAGGTCACTCCTCGGCCTCCTTTTTTTCAAACTAGACAAGCCCAAAGTCCTTGGATGCTCCTCAGAGAGCATTTCTTCCATTTCTTTCACCAGCTTTGTTGCCTTCTTCTGGATACATTCAAGGTCCTTCACATCCTTCTTAAATCTTGGAGCCCAGAACTGCACACAGTGCTTAAGTTGAGGCTGCACCAATGCTGAACACAGTGGAATAATCTTTTTTTTTTTTTGACCAGCTGGTTACAGTGTGTTTGATGCACCCCAGGATGTGGTTTGCCCTCTCAGTTGCCAGAGCAGACTTCTGACTCATATTGAGCTGCCGTTGGCCAGACCCCCAAAAATTTACAGGCCTGTAAGTCTGACGTCAGTGCCAGGGAAGGGCATGGAACAGATCATCTGGAGTGCCATCATGCAGTGCATATAGGACAATCAAGAGATAAGGCCCAATCAGCGTGGGTTTATGAAAGGCAGGTCCTGCTTAACCAACCTGATCTCCTTCTATGAAAAATTGACCCAATTAGTAGGTGAGAGAAAGGCTGTGGATGTTGTATACTTACACTTCAGTAAAGCCTTTGACACAGTCTCCCACAGCGTTCTCTTGGACAAATCGGCTGCTAATGGCTTGGATGTGCATACTCTTTGCTGAGTGAAGACCTGGCTGCATGACCAGGCCCAAAGAGTTGTGGTGAATGGGGTCAAATTCAGTAAGTGGCCAGTCATGAGTGGTGTTCCTCAGGGCTCAGCACTGGGGCCAGTTCTCTTTAATATCTTTATCAATGATCTGGACAAGGAGACCAAGTGCACCCTCAGTAAGTTTGCAGATGACACCAAGTTTGGTGGAGTGTTGGTCTGCTGGAGTGTAGGAAGGCTCTACAGAAGGATCTGAACATGCTGGGTCATTGAGCTGAGGCCAACGGTATGAGGTTCAACAAGGCCAAGTGCTGGATCCTGCACTTGCATCATAACAACCCCAGACAGTGCTACAGGCTTGGGGAAAGGTGACTGGAAAGCTGCCTGGTAGAAAAGGACCTAGGAGTGTTGGTTGACAGTCATTTGAGCGTGAGCTAGCAGTGTGCCCAGGTGGCAAGAAGGCCAACAGCATCCCAGCATGCATCAGTAATAGTGTGGCCAACAGGATTAGACAAGAGACTGTCCCATTGTACTTGACACTGGTGAGTCTGCACTTCAATTACCGTGTTTAGTTCTGGGCCCCTCACTACAAGAATAACATTAAGCTGCTGGATAGAGTTCAGAGGAGAGCAACGAACCTGGTGAGGGGCCTGGAGCACAGGTCTTATTAGGACCAGCTGATGGAACTTGGGCTGCTCAATTGGAGAAAAGGAAGCTGAGCAGAGACCTTGTCACTCTCTACAACGATTTGGCAGGAGGCTGTAGCATGGAGGGTGTTGGTTTCTTCTCCCAAGTAGCAAGTGATAGGATGGCCTGAAGTTGCACCAGGGGAGTTTTAAATTGAATATTAGGAAAAATTTCTTCAGAGAGAGGTTTTATAAAGCACAGGAACAAGCTGTCCAGGAAAGTGGTGGAATCACCATTGCTGAAGGTGTTTAAAAGACATGTAGATGAGGCTCTTAGGAACATGGTTTAGTGCTAAATTTAGTTTATGGTTGAACTCAATGAACTTAAGGGTCTCTTCCAACCAAAATAATTCTATGATTCTATGATCTCACAGATTAACAACATCCACTGCTTTCCCTTCATCCACTTGGTGGGTGATCTTATCACAGAAGGATATCAGATTAGTTAAACAGGATTTTCCCTTTGTGAACTCACATTGACTCTGCCTGATGACTGAATTGTTCTTTAAGTGCCTTTCAATAGCACTTCTGAAAGCCAATATAAATTACAAGGAAAATTAGCTATAAGGAAAAATGCAGACAGAAAAATGTGAATAGAAATAGGTAACACATGAAGAAGAAGGCCAGGATTGCATAATTCAGGAGCTCAATTCATCTAAACATTCATCCTGGTTCACTGTGAAACTATAGTAACAATTAAAAGTACAAAGCAAATGGAGTAAAGGTAAATAAATAACAGGAACATATCAAAACAACAATGTTGAAAATCAGAAGAATACATTACCTCTTTAACTATAATATATATACACTATTTTGCTAGTAGTACTGTGTGTGAGTCAGCACAAGCAGGAAACAGGAACAACCACAAAATAATAGATGAAATGTGAAGAATAAGTTTGTTACCTTGCCAGCCAATGGATACCTGAAGCAGCACCTGGGCAGAGGCACACAGGCAGGGATGCAGGCGTTGTGAAGCTCAGACCATGCTAGAGGATCACTGTTTTTACCTGTATTTCAAGGATTCATGAAGGTGTAGTTTTCCACTATGCTTTGATCTTTCCTGCAGAAGAGTAGGAACCTCAAGCATGTTCAACAAAGTGCCTCTGAGCAGCTATGCTACCTGATCACAGAGGCTCTACTTGTAGAGCACGCGAGACTAAACAACAGCTAACACGATACATGTGTTTGTCTACACCCCAGCTCTGTTTCACTTGAGCATATTAACAATCCTCCTCAATAATCTTCTGTTATATTCCCACATTCAATCCCCTTGCTCAAGAGTTCACTTCTGCTGGGGCTGGCCAAGCTGGAGGTGTCCATTTGGGCTTGTAGGGTGTAGTACAGAGTAATTTACAAAGGTACATGATGAACACATATAGAGAAACAAATAAACATATATTTACAATAATGCTTTGAATCAGGTGTCCCATTCATCCTGTCAGGGAATTAGAACAACTCATCCATCCAGGTACCATCAGTAGATTGTTTCATTTGGTGCATTAAGTACTGAAGATGTTGAATGTTATAATCTACATTGGCTGATTCATCAGTTATGTTGAAGCAACACATGCCTTCAAAATCAAAACAGCATTTATAGTGTGAAAAGAGAAAGTAGTTCACTGTCAATCAATTTTGTAATGCTCATTGGCATACAGCCACTACCTACTTAGAAAAAATAACAATGGAAAACATTAATATCAAAATTACTCAGCATAGTAATGATTCTGTAATACAGTGCTGGGGTTAGTACGTAAATGAAACACATTGTCAAAAGGTCTGCAGCTGTTAATCTTCTCTTAATATAAAAGGAATATGAGTTCGTTACAGTAGAGGCTAACCAAATCTAAGCATTTACATGTTAATCTTGTGGAAATGTACCCAGGTCATATGCTTGTAGTACAAGATCATAAATCACAACAAGCTAACTTGTGATATAGGAGGAAAACAGGAGTGTCATTGCCTTCCAGTAATACCTATGCATTGCACCAGCTCCTTCAGCTAATACTACTCTGGATTTGATAACCTAATGTGGGGTAATTGCTATGGTTTGCACTTTTTCAGATTGAACTTCAACTCGATGTTGGGTTTGTGACACCAGTAATGCTGTTCCAGTTCTGTCTTTTCTAAATAAGACACAGGTGTTCATTGAAAATACCTGAAATACAAGAACTCGAGAATCTGATGTCAACAAAGAATATAAAATAAGAGGAGAATTTGGGGTACAAAACCATACAGCATTCTCAGGGGTTGTTATATGAACCTTCACATCTAGACTAATACGTCACAGACCCACCACACAATCCAGTGGTGTAAACAATTCAATTTCACTTATAATTAATATTTTGGGAGATATACCATCTGGAAAAATTGCAGTTCTCACCACGTTCTGTACTGCAGGTGTTGTACTTCCATCAATAAATCAGGCATCTTTTCTGTGCTCTTCTATTAGCTCGTCATAAGGGGAAGCCTCCTCCACAGAAGACAAAAGAATATCTCCAACGAGAAGATTTTTCCCTAGTGTGGGCATATCATTGAATTCCTAGATTTTTTTTTTTTTTAGTTGTTTGCAATCCTCTTTACCAGTCTTCCATTATAATCCCACATAGTAGCATGTTATTTCTACTCTTTTCCATGTCTTCCTAAACCAGGAAGAACATAAACAAAACTCCGTGCACACAATGGCATGATCTCAGAGGTATAAGATTGTTTAGGATAACCCTAGAAAAAATGTATTGTTCCTTTTATCCATTTTAAAGATTACATAATTACATATCTTCCCTTCTCAAGTTGCAGAATCTACCCATCCACAGTGCCACAAGTAAATGAGGCACACATCAGGTGGGTTTTCTGCACTTCTCCATTGTATAGTCTAATGGAGGAACTGATCACCTGTGTACGATGACATGATCAAAGCCATAAGTCAATGTTCTGATTTTGCTTAAAAAAAACAACAAAAACCCCACATCCCACTAGTTGCCAATCACTCACTATCATGGAGGCACGCCAAAACAGTTCCAATTAAAGGTAAGTTTAAACCAATTCTAATTCACAACCAAAACCAAATGACAGAAACCAATGCAAGCCAGGGGATGAGGTGGGGTGATACAAAATCAATCAGCACTCTGAGAACATTTAAACCAGTTGGGGATATTATTACTATATGACCACACAAGAATGATGATCCACAGTATACACACACTCACTCAGTAGAAGCCTCTCTCATTCAAGGGCACCCAGAAGAAAAACTCATCTGCCTGGGATGGGGCAGGGGCGCAATCAAGGATGTAACCAGGAGAAATAATCACTCGCCAGGGAAGAGGTGAGGGCTCTCAGTCCTGGGAAGTCTCCTTAGATGGCATCCCACTCTAAGGGGATGTCTCCAATCACAGTCCCACTGCTCTGAGAAGACCACTCAAAGGGGGTCTTCAGCAGGGTTCCCATTTTAAAGCCAGGTTGAATGTGGCTGTCATCTGAACAGCATGGTCCAGAAGCTTCTCTGAGCCTTGGGCACCTCGTTTGCTGGGGACCCTGTCTATTGACTGGCTGTCCTGCCCCTCCTGCTCCCTCAACCAGAGGGAGGTGAATGTAACATTTGACATTGATCAAGGTGCATACATGAGGACAGTTACAGTGAGCACAAAAGGTGTTAAAAAGCTATGAACTGTCATATTGAAAGCTCTGGACCTTATTGGGGTATGTGCAACTGTCACACCCAGTCAATGATAATGCTAAAAAGATTCACTAACAGTCATTTTTAAATTAGCTGTCTCAAAAAAATTGAGTGACAATATCTCTAAGAGACCTCTGGCCCACTTGTGTTACCAGAAGAGAGAAAGCTATTGTGTCAGTATTCAGAAAAATAAAGGAGGGTGACCTACTAGGTAGAAGTTGACTGGTTTGACTTAAATCCTTAGGGAGATAAAGGAAATTTCATGGAGGATTAAATTACTACTTAATTGAAAGAACAGTTTAATTTGAATAGATTTTTTAATGGATTTTGCCAAACAGAACTGATTTTATTATACGACAAGATCATCTAGCACAGTTGCTGAGTCTGTGAAAGGCATATGTAGCAAGTTGGAATACTGAGGTGATTTCTCTTCACACAGCTCTGGTGAAACTGATACTGCAACGAACATACAAAAATACTGCATGCAGTTCTATTTTTCATTTTTTACAGTTTTTCAAATATCAGACAATTTTTAGAAAACCTTGAAGCCATAGCACCACTATAATAACACTTTAACTGATGAAACAAAATGCCACTCATAACTATATTTGTCTTGTGATGCTTACAATATGTTTAGATACATATGAGTTCAGATGATCTAAGCTAATATAGTCCAAGTTTCCATGCTGCGTGATTGCATGATGGCTGAACAGAGTGTGCTTCAAATGTCACAGGAGTAGATGCATAAATAGTCAAGTGATGATGCTAGGTAGAGAATGATGGTCCCATTGCCATGTGGTTTCTAATACCTGTTTTAGCTAGCTCAAAAGTATCTTGGATATGGCTGAGGGGTAATGAGCTTGGTATAGGCTGAAACCATTGATATTAGAACTAATAAAATTGATGCTTCCTAAAAGCATAAAGGAATAGTCTGTGGTGATACTTGTGGTAGATACCTGCAAGTAGTTCCATGCATGATGAGTTAGGTTAAGAAGTCAAAAACCTATTGTTTTCCAACAAAGAAAGCAGATACATTGTTTCAGATGGTTGCAGGTAATTCAATACTAGCATCCTTGCAACATCGTGTTACACAAACATGATGAGACAACAGTCTAGTTGCAAAGTGTTAGAACACATGCAAAAGTATAGTCAAGTCACAATGTCACTTGAAACTAACTATGTCTAAATGACTAAGTATAATGCTAACAAAATCAGAAATGTATGCAGTAATAAGGAAAGGATAAAATATTGCCATATCACCAGAGATAAAATTCCAGTGTACAGAATTATTTTTGAATGAGCAAACATGAAATTAATATTCAGTATTCTATAATTGACAATGTGCTGCTGCAGAACTAAAAATCTGCTCAGGAAACTTATTAATACAAATGTTTTAGCATCTTCTACCTGTTATGCTACCTGACTATTAATATTTTTTTTTTTTGAGACATATGTATTGAAGGAAGCAAACATGATATCTCAACCTTATTATATATGTTTGAAAATAACAATGATTTTGTGGCAACAGAAGAAAGAAAATATTTGTAAAACTTGTATGTTAATTATAGTCAAAAGACATTCATAACAGCATAGGAAAATGGGGGTCAGCCACTCTGCAGGATCAGGAAATGTTTATCAGGTAACCTCTGTAATATTGATATGTTTGTCCTTTATATGATATCAAACAGCTTAACATTTTTTTTTGGCTATTATAGACACTTGAAGGTCTTTATCCTGATTTTTCGGTGTGCAAAAACTCTCTCTGTGAAATGGCAGTTGTCTGGCTATGTAAATGATTGTATGCCTTCCTGCTTTTAAGTAATATAGGGTCTTAACTCTTTTAGAATGCTGCAAGATAAGGTGCTTTCCTCTAGTGTTGTGTTCAGGTGCTCAGCTATACCAGACAGACAAAATGTTCTGAGACATTCTGTCCATGCAGAGCAGGCACAAAGGAAACATCTCAAAAAGGTGTGCAAAACAAAGTCCTTTACACCTGTTTTCAAAAGTCAGCTTGCATTTCTTCATTACTGTTTATACTAGCTGGAACACAAGGTGCCTGGGGAACCAGGGGGAAACATGGAGCTATTGTTCCTTTAATAAGCAGAGTACTCGCATAATATGAAGTCTGTGGAGCCTTACTATATGCAGTAGTCAACAGTTTAGCTGCAATACTTGAGCAAACTCAGCATATATCATTCTGTTAGCTGATGATGGGATCCTTGTTTTGCAATACAGACTTGATTAAATTTCACACCCTTTGAGCATGTAGTCAGACCAGGTCAGAATCTCAACCTCTGTCACCAGAAAAAACTCTAGTATACACAACGCTTCTATCATCGTGAGCAGCTGGAAGAGATAAGCTACAGGCAAGGCCAAGCACGTTACAGTCCAGCCCATATCAACGTTATCCCAAGACAGGTTCTTCTTAAGCCTGTTGGAGACAATCTGAACTACAACCAAGGTCAAAGTACATCATGAGCAGAAAACATGAAGATAATGGGATATGATGAACATTCCTTTTTCTCGGTCTCGCTTATGCCAGAGTAGTACCATGATATAGTACCACCCAGATCTTCCTAACCATCAATTGACATGTCTTGCTCCATCATGGGGGAAAAAAAAAAAAAATATTACAAGATAAAATAAAATAAACAAAATCCCAACAACTAACTGTTAATTTTCTTGTCAAAATATAAGCTATTCCTTTCACCTGAGATATATTGTGTGAGTTACAGAGCCAATCTAGCCCTTAAGTAGGCATTGGTTACAGAATGCAGAACAAATGAAGAATGAAGATCAATAATGGAAGAATGAAGATCCATAATGAATGAATGAAGAAGAATAATGAGAAGGAAGAAGAGAAAAAGGAAAACAAAAAGAGCAGAAAGAATTATGTTCTGAATTTAGGTTATGGATTTTATTATGAAGTTATGAAGACAATAACTTATATTTTTTCCCAAATATAAGTTCATTTAAATTTGTCATTCAGAATTTCATGATAACATGTGGTGACAATTCAGACCTTACTACTCTGGAGTAAAAAGAATGAACACAGAGCTCACAGTAACACAAAGCAAACAGAAGGCAAAATAACTATATTTTTTAACTACATTTCATAGAAGACGGGAAGCAATACCATGTTCATCATCACATGCAATGAAGAATCATTCAGTGTCTTTCTCCCCCCATCACATTTTGTTTAAATCAGCAAATTATTTTCTGCATGGAAAATAATTTAATCCAAACAAGAATAGTACTTTCAATTTCCATACCAAGAGACATAGATTATATAATAGTCAAAATTCAACTAAGAAACCTTCCAAAAAAAACCTGTAAATAATTTTGAAATGCTTTTTGATAAATGTCATTATAAATTCTGTCAGGACTGTGAAGCTATTTAATTACATTAAGTATTTTAAATACTAAAGATAAGCTGAAAATAATGAATCAACAGAAAAAAATCTCATTGATTTCAAAGAAAGAAAAAATCAAAAGCAATGTAATCTCCTTAATTTCCTGCCAGTTCATAATTTCACACATATAATAACATCAAGAAAGAACTGCATAGGGTGCTAGTCGCAGTGGATGAAAATTTATGGTGTATGCAATACAGGACATCCTAGATTGTCATAAAAATTTCTTTCTAACTAAAAATCTATGTGTAAAAAGATAGATCATGAACTGAATACGTTGCCACTTCCAAACAGAACAATAAGCACGTGACAATGGTTATTATGTCAGACCAGGACAGAGGTCACCTCTGTCATTTACTTGTAAAATAAGATTTTAAAAAACTTCCTTTTTCAAACATTGTAATATTGAATATGTGTGATGTGAAAGTGAGGTCAAAACTTTCAAAGGCCATGAATATATTGGAGAGCAAAATTTGTCAAATTTACATTACATTAGTTTGATAATGCTTACATCAAACTGTAGTCTGGTGCATTTACAGTTGAAATCCTGCATTAGGTCTTTGTATTAACAGTGATCAAACAGAAACAGCAGATCTTTATATCATTTTTTAAAATAGGAAATGGTGACTAAAAAAACTGTTGTATTTTTTGAGATGCACCTAAAGACAGCAGGAGAGACATGATCTAATACATCAGAGGAAGAATTTCTGTGCTAACTTTGCTTGGGTATTTTGAAGATGCCCTGTTGCAAATCCTGATATTTTTTATCAGTACAAAAAACAGGGTGACAGGCTTTCAAAACTATATCATAAACATAGCAATTTCTTTTCTATTTGAGATTTAATTCACAGTTTATACAAAACTAGCTAATGACTACTATTCCTAATGTGTCCCTACTTCAGGAAAGTAGTATCAACACTTCTATGCAATATCAGTCCTTCTTTGTGGCAGCCAGAAGATGAGGCAGGAACACTCATAATTATCTGAAAATTAAATCAACCTTTGTATTTATGAACAGTTTCTAGTAGGGTGTATGTAGTCTTAGGAAAAGTAGAAAGTTATTTGGAAAAGCAGCGTGTTTATTTGTTAAATTGAGGTTCTCAGAAGTACTGAATTAATGTAAAGAAAAAGGCAGACAAGGCAAAGCAAAAAAAAATTTGCATTAAAAAGAGAAAAAAATAAATGAAATGTAAATAATCTTGTTTATTAGAATTAATCTAGATATCTTGGAAGGGAAGAAAGAAACTGTCCAACTGGACAAAACAAACCAAACTAAAATTCAGAACATACCAAACCAGATGAAACTCAACTAAACAAAACCAAAGAAGAAGGATAACATTGAGATAAAACTATACTAAAAAACAAACAAACAAAACCACCAAACAGCTGTTAAAATTAATTTATTGCTTTCTAAAATGTACCAAAAAATCAGAAAAATGAAGAATAAGTAAGAACTGGAAGTACTTTGTTTCAATGTAACAAAAGTTTTAAACAAAGGCCGAAAGAATCATCACTAAATTGCTGTTTTGAGTAAAGGAAAGGCAATACAAGAGACCAGAACTGTAGCAATTATATTTTCTGGACTTACGCTTTTTGAATAGAGTTGTAGATTATCAAGAATGTCAACATTAGTACACAAAATGGTCTGTTGACTATTCTTTAACCCTGAAGCTAGCAGAGAGAGCATGTTTTACATCTGTGTAACTGAGCTCTCTTACTGAGTAGGATAGCTGCATTCAGTGGTTCCTGGCCCAGCTAATCCCAGCTGAAATTGTCTCATGGACTACAGTAACAGTTTATAGAATATGTAGTTCTGTGTAGGTGCTTAGGTCCATGCCATGACCTTGATCATATTATAAAAAGAGCCTCATTCACAAGTTATTGTGTCTAGTCATGCTAGACCACAGATAGAGCACAACTGACCTATTTTAATTCTCAAAGTTTTCCAACACACAATAAAGGAAAATCTAGTTTTGCTATTATCTTCGAAAGTACTTGAAGGTACTTGAGGTCCACATTATACCACTATTGAATTAGTGAAATTTTTAGTCTCTACAGTTTATGTTACAGTTATCCCTATAATGGGCGAAGCTTAAAATGTAACCTCATGGACTTCAACATGGTTACATAGAAACTAAGGGGAATTAATCAGCAATGGAGTGCTTGTAGAGGAACAAATGTGGTTTCTAGTGAGTTAGCAGAAAAAAAATGTGCATTAAGTCAAAATATTGCAGCTTAGTATGTTAATATATGGCTGATTTGGTGTGATGGGACCCTGTTCAGAGCCATCAAAGGGGAGACTAGTTTGCCTCATCTACTTTTCTTAAATCTTTATGGACAGAGTCAAAAATACTCTGATGTAGCAAAGACCTCTAGTAGTATGATAGCAGAGGCCTTAATACAGACACAAAACAGTACTGGAGGCCTTCAGACATATAAGCACAAGGTTAAAATTATCTCTTGCTGGTCTCTATAGGAGTGTAAACTTGAGAGCAGAGCTGAACTAGATTTAGTGCACAACAAGGAGAATAAAGATTGTGTATCCAAAATACACAAAATACCCAGCATGACATGAAAATAGACAGGATAACAAGAAGGCATAAAGACATAAAGGCATTTAAAGATCATAATTGAATGGGACAGGGAAGAATTCCACTGTGTGGCTTCTCTGGGTTAAGGATTCTCATTGTTACTTAAATGTCGATAGGTGCCCCATCACCTTTGCAATGCCCCCCATAGCCTTCCCTAGAGAGGGGAGCACTGCTTTTTTGTTTGTCATTCATGGCATTTTGTTGATGCAACTTAGCTCCTGTATGTATGTATGCAATTCATTGTCTCTTCAGGAAGGTGTGGAAAAGTGAATTATACCAGTTGTATCAATTTTCACAGCTGACAAAAGTGATTCTTCTCTGTGTTGCTTACAGTACTTGCCATAGTCCTACTAAACTAGAGAAAGCTAGCAGCCATGTGAAAGACCCTTTTTTTTGTCTAGAAAGACAGTTACACCACAAATTATGAGGCATCTGACATTAGGTTTATAATTTAAATGCTTGGAATCAGCATTATTTGTGTTAGTGAAGAATCATCTATGATGCCCTGTCTACAGTGGTGGAATTCCCAGGCTGGCTAATTCTGGTTACACAGCTTTTTGTGATGTAGGTTTGGTGGTAATAGTCAGGTCCTTCTAGTCAGAATAGTCAGTATCAAAAGTTTCAAAATGCATGCATTTTATCTTTTTTTTTTTTTTCCTTAGATCTCTTAACATGTATTTCCAGTAGACAAATATCTGTTTCATATGGGAACTGGGGTTAGGTTAAATCAGTTCAGAATACTCCAAACAATACAGCATAAACAGATACAAATCTAAAAAATTGAATACAACAGTCATGCAAAACAGAGATTTAAATAAAACTTTTATTTCCTAGAGCATTTGCACATGTCACACATATACTTGTTTCTGTAGTTTGCAGAGGGCTTTTAATTCCAATTAAAGTAGAAACAACCATAAACAACATATTAAATAATCACTTATAACATTATGGAACTTTTCAGAGGTCTTAAATCTGACTATTAAAATACCTGAACATTTTCTTTTCTGATCTGCTGCCATTTAGTCCATACAAGGCTATCACAATTTAGAAGTCTTTTAGCTACAAGCCATAATTCATGAAGGCATATTTAATATGACCAGGATTGGACACATACATGACTGAGTTGCCATAAAGAACAGCTCTTTGTAAATGTCCTTAGACCTTAAACGTACAATGCCTGCCTCTCTGCCAAACTCCCTTTGTCACCTTAGTTCTTTCAAGAAGCAGATACATTGAACTATGGCCTCCAAATCTCAGAATGAGCCCAAGTTGTTCTTCACCTGTTACAATTGCCACCTGTGCCAGTCTAAATACTGTGTTAACATAAAGGTAGCTTGTTTCTTTCAACATAATTGCTTTGGAAACTTTAGACTTCAGTAAATGCTATAGACTGACAGATAGATAGATAGATAGATAGATAGATAGATAGATAGATAGATAGATAGATAGAAAAAAACAGAAATACAAAGGTTTCTGGTCTCCATTTTCAGCATCTGTCAGACTGTTAATCAAACAATGGAGTATGAGTGATATTTCATAAACTGTTACCTCTGCTGTCTGCTTCATCTTGCATACAGATCTACCACCCACAAAAGAGCACAGCAAATTTTAAATGAGAATTATTTATTCTTACCAGTTAAGCTCCACAAACTCATCAGGCAAATTCTTTAATAAATCCATATCTGAGATGTTTAACGGGTGATTTGTTTTACCGTTTATAAATGTTATAACTGCTTTGCATATTTTTCATGGAAAAGGTACTTTGTCTAGTAAATTTGTGGAAATGGAAACCTTATAGACTTAGTAGAAGCCCATTCTGTGTTGATCTTAATGTAGGCTAAACAGACTGATGTGGAAAATTTTTTTGAAAGTGACATCTAATTTTTTTAATTTATATAATTAAGCTTATTTAAAATAAAATACTGTCAAATTAGGGTGCCTTCTCTTGCCAGTCTACTTAGAAACAATCAGTTAGACACTTGATACTTTGCTTAGCTTGCCCAGATGAATAGTCACTCTGAAATGATTGTAGGAATTTAGAAGTTGATATCAGCAGAAATTAAGGCAGTTCATTATTGTCAAAATGAATGCTGCTTATTCAACCAGGTCTCAGAATATGGAAATAGAATGAGGCTAACTCCATCCCCTTGTCCACATCCATCCTTTTGTTTTTCTTTTTAACTCTAATGTGTGACAAGACACTGAGATGTTAATAAACATTGCCCTGGAACCTCTCCAACAAATCAATGTAATAGACATGCTGTTTTACTTTCTCTACTTCAAGTATTCGTTCACTAAGCATTTCTCAATCTATATTTGACTAATGCATTATGATATCTAATATATCATTTACATGAATGCAAAATTTATATCACATCTAGATTGCATTAAAAACATTATTATTTTTTTTATTTATATGTGGCTGATAGAATAATTATAATATCAATATCATGCCTAGCAAACTTCTGACTTAGCAAATTGTTTTCCCTCCAACCACAAACAAGGTCATTTCCAGTCTGGTTGGTTTGTTTGGTTTTTTTTAGTATGAACATACACAACATTAATTAACTTCTCTTAGGTTCCTCCAAAACCAAAATTTACAGATTTTTTTTCTGCTTCTGTTTCTATAAAGGGAATATCCGTAATGTGTTTAATAGTGAGTGTGATCCATACAATCTGGAATGCATATCTGAATCTAATATGAATTTAAACCCCTATAAATGTTCCTATGAGCTTCTCTATTATTTACGACTGGCATTGGGAAAAGATGACCACAGTGACACAGTTTGTAGCAGACCAGCTGGGGAACACTGCTTCGGTTCTTGATGTACTCATTAAAACTCTACCTTTGTACCTTCAGAACTGGTCAGAATTTTCTGAATTCCACAATGTCACCGTTTATTGCTGGACAACAATAAAGTGTGGCAGATATTTTCTGTTAACCCCACCTTCCTCACCAGGGAAAGGCAAAAGGAGGAAAAGGAAGAGAGACTTAGAAGTTGGAAAGTTTTAACAGCTTTGCTAATAATAGTAATAATAAAAGGAATAACGCAATATATACAAAACCAATATTGAATCTCTGGAGCAGCTGCAGTGCCTGCAGCAACTTGCTCCTGTGACGGCTGGCACTGCACCAGCAGCTGCAGGTCAGACTCCAGGAAGTCCTGGACTGGACTCTGCAGTAGACAGGAACTGGATTCAGGAATGCACAGTCTGAAACAAAAATCAAGATTTCAGGCAGGATAGCGGGTGGAGTCCTCTTTACATGCTGACCATCCATGAAGAGAGGTATACCCTTGTGATCACCCAGCTTTATATTGAGTATGATATGTATAGAATGGAACACCTCATTGGTCAATTAGTGTCACCTGTTCTGTCTACTCCTTCCCAAAAGTATCACCCTTTTATCACCCCTCACTTTTGGAATGTGAGGTCTATGAACAACCTTCACTACTATAGCAATAAAATATAAACATGGGCCTTTTCTCATGCCATTCCTACCATTAGCTTAGTAAAATTGTAAACAGCAGGTGTCATCAGCTCTGGAGAGGACACTGTCTGAAAAACATGCAGCCATTACACTTTGCACTACATTACATTACACTTATTTAGAATAACTTAGCTGAAAGAAAAATTCACTTAAAGAGAATCAGTCTTTTTTTAACCAAAACTAGGACCCATAAGCTGTGAGAATGCTCCACTTACATATGCAGTATGCAGGAGGTGGAGACAGGGGCAGGAAACAGAAGCAGGAGTTTAGAAATGCCACCCAAGCATGTAGGGATGGTGTTAGGAAAACGAAAACTCGAGCTGTTACTTGCAAAGCACATCAAGGACAATTAAAATGTTCTTCTGCTACATTATTCAGAAAAGACTAAAATGTGGGATCATTGCCAAATGAAGCAGGTGATTCACGGACAGCAGACCAAGACAAGGCTCAGATACTCTCCTGCATTTGATTCAATCTTTAGTTACAAAGTGTCTGAGGTTGGAGCCTTCTTTGAACCTACGTGACTCTGTAATTTTACAAGTTTCTGATATATTATCCCTCTTTTGCCTCTACTTCAGCTTAAAATAAATACTGGAACATCTATTCATATTTCCAGAAGCTTGCCTAAGAAACTGTGGCACTGTCTTTTGATAGCTGAAATGGCAGCTGAAATACAAGGGGTTATGGTTCTTTGTGGTCTGTATTCCAAATAGTAGGATTCTGTGCTGAGATCTGGGCTCAGAAGAAAATGAGATGTCCTGAGAGAGGAAAACGCCTTTTTTTCTCATTTGGCTTGTAAGTGCTCCTGGCTACTCAGAAGTTTCCTGTTCCTGTCCCTTTTGCAGTGAGCACCCATATACACCAAGCATGAAAATGAAGAATTCATACGTAAATCACGTGAAACAAGTTTCTGCATAACAAATGGACTGTAATAACTCTATTTGTGTGTGCTTTCTTAGCCATAGTATTTTCCAGTCACATAGAAATATGGTTTCAAACACAATTTTTAAACTTTGATTTGTTTCTTCATCTTGAAAATTATCATATATATTTGAATAATTCAATCCTCTGGTGCTGTGCTTTTATTCTTGTTAGATTTATATCAGTATATTTTCTCATAAAACCCACATTCTATTCTCTTAACTTCTGCTATACAAAGATGAATTAACCTGATCTTTCTGGGTACCACTGCAGTCGATGTCAGTGTGAATAATCAGTGCCCACTCTATCTGCAAATGTGTCAAGTTCAGTTTTCTCTTTTTGTTTTCTCTATTTTTCCTCCTTTACCATAAATGTAAATGTTTAATTTATGCTGTTTTTGTTTTGTTGTGGTTTTTTGTTTGGTTGGTTGTTTTGTTTTGTTTTGTTTTTTAATAAAAAGTTTGCAGCCTTGGATTTAGGCATTCCCCTTTCATATTTCCTGTTCAACTGGAAAGTTCAGCTGCAAAATGACAGTAATTGCTTGTTTCCTTTCCAAGTAACATCTAAGATTCACTGTGTTCAGCTTTCTTCAGAATAGCTGCACTTAGTCAAGTCATTGCTGTGCAAATAATGCAATTCATTATCATCATGTCATTTGCAGTGTGAGAGAGATGATTAGATGATGAGACAAAATGAGAAAATACCACTTCCTGTCAAAAAAGAAAATTGTAAACATTTCTTTCAGGTTGGGGAGTTGCTGAGTATATATTCCAGCTGAAAAATAAATATGTAAGGGGGATACATGGTACTGTTCTTGGCTTGAACATACACACTGGGAACTTGTTAGTTGTCTAATCCTACTTTTGCTAACAAGTCCCTAAACTCTCGGTGGCTGGAGTGTGACTTGCTGAGATCAGCTGTTTACACTACCCGATACTATTTGAGAAAAAAACCTCTAGAGCTGGAGACAGAGATTTCAGCCAGACAAAACATTTTGTTTTACAGGTACTTGATAAATTTGATAAATGAACAGCTGTACATTCCCCTCGAGCTACTATATTTAGACAAGTGGAACAGATGGTGTGGCTCTGCTTCTCTTGCTCAGAAACATAGATACTGATGAAGGCAGTGCCACTATTGCATGTGCAATTATGAGTCAGCTGTAAAGTGGGCAGAAGATACAACGCTTTGTGACCTCTGGTTATTGGCACAGAAATGAAGACGTAAATCAAATAACATCATTAAGGTCAAGACTACTGATATACTTGCCAGTAAACATTACTATACAATAAAGTTATGTGGCAATTAACCACTCCTGAATGACTGAAACCGGTGCCTTTGCTGTGACATGGAGTTAGTTTTCTCTCCCATACAAAACTTTTACTATCCCTATTGCTCTTGTAGTTTACAGATATTCTGGAATAGTGTTGGCTCTCCAGTAGTGCGCTACAATGTAACTGTTCCTAGGGTCAGGATTTATCGCTGCCATTTGAACCCAACAGGAGGCTGATACAAAGTACTTTTCTAATGTGTCAGACAGTGATTGTCAAGAGCAATCCTTGGTTCTGGAATAAACTACGTCACATACTAGAATCCTGACACATTTGTTGCTCCATTCAGAGTACTGTCACTGACACAATTGTGACTCTCTTCCTTTGAGTTCAAGAGTTAATAGTCATTTAGCAAATATCTTGAGGAAGGTGGAGCTGTGTGGTCACCTGACAGTGAAACCCCAAATCTCATAAAAATTTGTCTGGTTTCAGTTTCAGATAAATAAAAGGAGCTGACCATTTAGGAGAAATTCTTGTGTCCTGGCAACTTTCTCTTGGGCATTCAAACCAAAGTTCTGTGATGCCAGCATAAGTGCACCTTTCAAAATACATTTAATTAGAGTGCTCTGTAATGGAACTCAGGTACACTTTTCTCTAGCTTTAGGTTAAATAAATAAATAAATAAATAAATAAATAAAATTATCCTGCAGAAGGGTCATCATGATTTTTCAGATATTAAATGACAGTTTATAGTGATATATTTTTCTATAGGTTTTGTTAAGAAAAAATACAAAAGAAATACAGGTGTGAAAATAGAGACAACACACTGAAATGTATACAGCAAATGAAACAAAGTCCCTATGATCCTTCTTGCTGTCACTTTCCTTAGCATACATAATCATAATGAATCTCATCTTTAGAGTTGAAAAATACACTGCAGTGTCATTTCTGTTTTCTATAAGTGTTTTCTGTTCTCATCAGTCCTTATGGACAAATCTATATTGCAGAGTCCAAAGCTTGTTTGAGTCCTGAGAGCAATATATCTGTGTAAGTTCAGCCTAGCAAATTGAACACTTGGCAGAAAATTTCCTTATTCATCGTTCTAAGTATTCAGATTTTTGTCTGAAATGCCACCCATCTGAAAACCCAAAGCAAAATTTCTTAACAAACAGGCTGGAATAAGTGTTAAGATGAGTTTCAGTTTTGAAACAAGCCCCTAAATCAGCAACTGTAATATGTAGGGTATGGTAGATTACAGCTTTCTAGATTTTGCTTTGTTCTACCTGTAATGTCTATATATCTATGCATTCCTTAAGCATGAGCATAGTCTGTCACATTTAAAATAGCTGAACGTGAACAGTAGAGTTCAAATACATCTTTATGTCCTGCATGGAAGGTAATAACTTGTGTTTTCATGGTGAAAATTGAAATAAGTTCTAATATTTATGAAAGGTTACTAAACTCTAAGTTAATTAATATATTGAATTACCAGAATTTTCAGTATAAATCTTAAGTAAATAAAAGACCTAAATAGTGTTTTATCTAATGCCTGGCAAAATATTATTATACCTGTATTTCATATGTGTTCAACACAGGGAATAAAAATGACCCATACTGCCTTTATAAACTTAAGTTTATTTCAGCTGTCAGGTAAGGGAGAGAGAGAGAGAGAGAAAGAGAGTGGGGAAAGAAAAAGTAAGGGAATGCTACAAATTGAATGTAAGCATTTTGTTTTGAACAAAAATGTAAACAAAGGAATAGCAAAAAATGGAAAAAGAAGCCCTGGGTGGCAGCTGAATCTGGTGTACTAATGAGATTCTTATCAACAGAATACCAACAAAACCACTTAAATTTCAACTACTGCTAATGATTCTGTGATTCTATGATTCTGTGAAAACCACTTGAATTTCACCCATGGTTTATATACTACCCTAGCTGCCAAAGTTTGCAACACTAAATAATTTTTTTCCGTAAGAACTAGCCATGAAAAAAAATGAATTTTGATTCAAAATTAAAAGATAACTGAAGGAAAGTTTATCTGTTACTCAAAACCTAGTATATTTTTTGTTTGCTTAAAGCCATACTCTGTTTTTCAACTTAAAGTCATGCTTTCACAAAGGTACAGAGAAAAGCTGAGGTACTTCTAAATGTAGTTTGGATTTTACCTTTTTTTAGTACCTAGGGTTTGCATACTTTACATTTCAAAATCCTGTCTAAAACAGAACAAATTATTTGTAAAGTAAGTGATGAAATGGATTATTCAATAAATTCAGCCTCACTCCATGTAGAAAATACATGCATGAACTGCAGTTACCTGAAATTACCTTTGTTTAAAAGAAATTTAATTTTTTTTTTCAATTATTTTCCTGAGACTTGCCCCACATTCTGCTGAAAATGCATGACAGTGGATATTTCAGATTTCCATTATGTTTATCAACAAGAATTAAGAATTTTCATATACTGCTTAATTATTTTCCCCATCTCCAATCCAATAACATAATCAAATTATACTTTTTAAGAAACCAGGGAGCAGAAATAAGAGACTGAAAAGAGCTAAGTAATAACCAGAACATTATTACTACCCATGTGAAGTTTAAGTTACATATGGAACACAGGAAGAGAGCCCTGTATACCTTGGGTTCCTACTTGTGCATCTCAATGCATATTAATGTGATTCTCTGACACTCATGTACCGGAATGACTTTGATGCAGATATGTGACATCTATCCTACCCTGAGTCTTTTACCCATGTGTCAATATAAAGGCCAAGTCATCATCTGCAACCATCTCAATATTTTAATTATGTACATGATTGTCTCCCCCAAGCCCAAGAAAGGTCTCTCCCAACAAACAGGAAATTATGCAATAGCATCTGAAAACCTGTATGCATGAGCAAGGAGCTACTAAATGAACTCTAACTGAACTCAGACTCAAAAAAGAAGTATACAAGATATTGAAGCAGAGGCAGGTGACCAATGAGGAGTAAAGAGATGCTGCCCGATCTTGCAAAGATGAGGTTAGTAGTGCCAAGGTTCACCTGGACTCAGATCTGTTGAGAGATGTGAAGGGCAACAAGAAAGGCCTCTGTAAGCACATAAACAACATAAGAAAGACTAAGGAAAATGTGGGTCTGCCACTGAATAGGGCAGGGGACCTTATGACAAATGACACAGAAAAGATCAAGATCCCGAATGCCTTATTCGTCTCAGCATTCGCCAGTAAGATCAGCATTCAGGAGTCCCAGGCCCCTTAAACAAGAAGAAAATTCGGGAGCAAGCGAGTCTTATATTCAGTGCAGAAGGACTAGGTTAAGGAGCACTTAATCAAACTGGATGTACCTAATTCCGTGTGGCCTAACAGGTTGCACCCATGAGTACTGAGGGAGGTGGCTGATATCACTCAAATGTGACTGTCAATTATCTTTAAAAGGTCATTGTGATCAGGAGAAGTTTCTGATGACTGGAAGACAGAAAATGTCACTCCTATCTTAAAGAAGCACAAGAAGGAGGATCTGGGTAGCTGCAGGTTAGTCAGCCACATGTCAGACCCTGGGAACTTGATGGAACAATTATTCTTGGAGACTATTTCCAGACACATGAAGGTTGAGAAAGTGATTAGAAGTAGCTGGCATGGATTTATGAAAGGGAAATAATATTTTACCAACATTATAGCCTTCTACAGTGAAGTAGTTATCTTGGTAGATGAGGGAAGAGCAGTGTATGTTTTTTGCCTCAACTTAATAAGACTTTGGACACTGTGTCCTATAACAACTCCATAGACAAGCTGGGAAAGTACAAGTCAGAGAAGTGCACAGTGAGGTTAATCCAAAACTGACTGAACTACCAGACCTGGAGGGTTGTGATCAGTGGCACAGAGCTCAGTTTGAGGCACATTACTAGTTTTGATACTGGGGCCAATACTGTATAACATTTTCATTAACAACCTGGACTCTAGGAGAAAGTGCACCCTCAGCAACTTGAAGAATGATACAAAACTGTTAGTGGCTAATGCACCAGGTGGGTGCGCTGCCATTCAGAGGGACCTCAACAGACTGGGGAACTGAAACAAGAAGAATCTCATGAAGCTCAACAAGAGAAAATGTGAAGCCCTACATTTGAAGAGGAATAACCCCAGGCAGCAGTACACACGAGACCAAGTGGCTAGAAAGTAATTCTGCAGAGAACTCTGCACATCCCGATGGACATCAACCAGAACATCAGCCAGCCATGCACCTTGGTGGCAAAGAAGGCCAAAAGCATCCTGGACTGCACTAGGAGGAGCATTGCATTGCCAGCAAGTAGAGTGAGGTGATCTTTCCCCTCTACTCATCCCTGGTGACACACCTGAATTGCTGTGTCTAATTCTGGGCTCCCCAGTGCAAGAAAGACATGGACATACTGGAACAAGTGTAACAGAGGGTGAAAAAGATGATTAAGGGATTGAGGCACCAGTTATATATGGAGAGACTGAGAGACCCAGGGTTGTTCAGCCAGTATGAGATATAAGTCGAAGGGTAGTACCTTATTAATGGGTGGTTAAACACTGCAACAAGTTGCCCAGAGAGGTTGTGGAGTCTCCATGTCTTGGAAATATTCAAAACCTGACTGGACACAGTCCTGGTCAACCTCCCATAGATGACCCTGCTTGAGTAGGGGAGTCTGATCAGATGATCTCAAGAGGTAGCTTCCAACCTTAGTCATTCCAGGATTCCATGATTACAAATGTCTGCTGAGTGTGTTCTTTGGCTGGATAGTCCATTAAACCTAATAGCATGGCATAGAGCTGATTGGGAGCTGGCATTTGTCATTTCTATGAAAACCGCAAAAGATTTCTATGTGTAAAACCTGTTTGCCCTCCCTTTGGAAGTTTTGAGTTGCTAGACCTTGAAGGAAAAAATACGAGGTCTTCCAGAAAATTGACTACAGGAATAAATGCTCACAAAATCAGCTTATTAAAAGCAATTCTCTATGGAAAATATAGTCTCCAAAATGTTTGAAGTAAAAGACCCTATGCACAGAAGTAGAAGACGACAAGATGGAGTACTTATTTTAATTCTGCTTGCTCTACAAGAAAAAAAAAAAAAATAATAATAATATTGTTTGCTTCTTATGGCTGAAAAAAAATACTTCTCTATAATTTATTTGAGTATATATATTTAAGAAAGGAAAAAAAACATTCCTTATGCATAAATTTGTTATGTAATTAAATGTTTCAGTGAAGGTTCTTCTACCATTCTAACCTTATATCTTCCACTCAAATATTTTAATTATACTATTTTGGAATATGGCTTCTTTAGAAAAACAAAACAAAAAAACCCCAAACTTTGTAAGGACTCAGCAGAAGAGGATGGGAAAGGATAACCCTTGAATTTACATTGCAAGCTTCCTCGGGCAGGAAAAGTCTCTACAGTCTGTCTTTCTCACTTTTACTGATTTTCCAGTGCAGTGGTCTGGAGAAAGGAGACCCCTAATATTCCGTATTCACCTCTGGCTTCCTCAGGAGTTGCTATGGTTACAAAGTATCAGACCACACTGGCATTTCTACTCACACAGTTGTACTCTGCAAAAAGGGAACTGAGCTCTCCAATATATTCTACTGGTCTCCATTCTCACCACCTCGCCCACCCTGCTTCTTTCAGGACTGTACCCTTTGAAAACTCTTACAGAGTTTTGCTTAATTAGGGATATGAAACATTTTCCAGTGACAGGCTAACAAGAATGATATTTCTCTCATGTCTAAAGACAGGAATTTGCAACTGTAAATACATGCACATAATTATGTACGACCACTAGTCTTTGTAGTTTAAAAGACCTACTCACATAAAGAAAGTTACTTGTGAATGTTTGTTTTATTTGTCACTTACATTATATCCCTGTCTTCAGTTAAGATCACTGAAAGATGATTCTAACAGAATATCTGGGACAATGTTTAATATAGAAATTGTAGTTTGTAGTGAATTCATTCATTTCATTACCATACAAATCCTTGTAAGATATATGTACATCAGTACACTGGGTTACAGAAGCACAAATCTGTTTACCCTTTTAAAAATATATTTGTTCATATGTAAGCAAAGAACTAGCATAATATGTATAGGTTGTTTTAAATGCTCTTCGCTTCAACTAAGAAAATCCACTTTTAATGTGATCAAACGCTTGAAATTGTAACAAACTGGAAAATGTTTGTGAAATACATAACTACCTTTAGGATCACTTTAGGGCTAAAAACCTATTTGCACACCACTGGTTAAAGTTTTGAAATCTTGTACAAGTTTATTTATGGTCAGTGCAGCATTTAAAATAGTTTCTTTGCCTCAAGTGTTTTCATTGTTTTTTAAATAATTCTTGTTGGAATTTGGTAGTTAATGTCATTTGGACACTGCTGAGCTGGGCAATGTTCATAAAAAGTCATGGCAATGTCACCTCATTATACCATAGTTGATTTAGGTGTTCATTTATAATTATGTCTGCTTAAGATTTTTGTTTTCTCTAGTAGTGTTTGCCATGTAATCAGCTTCACAGATTCTGTTGTTGATAATCTGGTACCGGATCTGATCAGCTACTGCCTGCTAGAAAGGAAAAAGTGGAGAATTTTTCAAGCATTTCGGAGAATGAGACATGGTTGTTTTGACATAACTGTTGTGCCTCATCTAGTTCAGATTTTTCTAGCCCACTTTCAGAGGGACATTTTTTGAAAAATTCTACCGTAACTTTTAAATCTTTCAACCAGGCATCAAAATAACCTTCTTCCTCATCAAAAGAGTCATCTGTAGGCTACACTAGCAATTGCACATTCAATTCTCTCACACTGGACATTGCCATTCTGTGAAAAGCAAACTAAAACTACATATTGATTTCTTTTACTTATCTATAATTGTTCTTTCCTCCTATGTAATTCTGAGCTTTGGGTCTTATAGACATCATGCAGTAAAGTAAGGCTTATTTTTCTTCCCAATCTACTCTGAAAGCTCTCTTAGTGATTCTGTCAGGTAACAGCACAAATACAGAAACTTGCTGTTCACCTCAACATCATTCAAGCCCAGGTCTGTAACAGGCAATCAGTCTAGGTTATCAGATCATCATGTGAGTGCTAAAGCTAGGTGAAGAGGTGAGCGGATTTTCAGAAAAAGAACTTTAATAAAACTCTCCAGACAAAACTTCCTAATGAGTAAATTTTTTTCATTTTCCTCAAGGTGGAGATGTATCCAACTTCTTCATTCTTTGTCTTATTTTGTTTTCAGAATTTTTTTTGTGTATCTGTTCTGTAACAATAAGCACAGAAGATACAAGAATTTCAGGCAGAACTAGACCAACTGTGAGTCAGACAAAACCCATGAACATATCCACATGCACTGTAAGAGAGGTTTTTCTGTTTGTTTGGTTTGATTCTGTCAAGACTGTGCTATCTCTGTATTGTTGTTGCATCTTCTGCACACTTTTATTAACAGAAAGAATCCCCAGATGTTCAAGGTCATGTTTAGAGGTAGTGCTTGAAGACTGAATTGTAAAATCTTATAGATAGAATCAGGTCCTTGTGTTATAAGAAGGCTTACTTTTAACTTTCTCAGAAATACAAGTTCAAGGATCTGATATCTGTTTAACAACAGTTGACTGCAAATTCAATTTGAGCAACAAGACTGTCTGGTCTGTGGCAATCTGGGAACTAATCAGACAACATGAATTTGACTAGTCCCTTTAGACACTTAAATTGCTTTGGGGAACAAAAGATGTCGTTTTGAATGGCAAAAGGTCTTTGTAGTTCTGTGCAGAACAGGAAAGACTTTTTGTTAAATGTTTGAATAACTCTTTCAACCACAAAAGGAAGCTATAGATACAGATATAGACAGACAGATATAGTTCTATGTCAAAGCTTTTGTAGCCATGAATTGCAAATTTTCTAGTTCATCTTAATTTCTGAGATATTCTGGGGCATCTCAAATGAAGTTTCTTATGGCTAAGCAGTTGAATCCTATCCTAAATTGGGAGAAAAGAATGGGAACAATATGGATGGAAAGATATTTTGGGTGAACTTTGGGCTCTGGATCAGCTGTTGAATGCCAATGGATTAAAAACTTGCATTCTTGGAAATGAATGAACAGAATTCAGTCGGACAAATCTGCTAGGACCTGGTTTGGACGAAGCTGAAAGAAGATCTGGTGATACTAAACAGGTTTAGTGGAGCCTATGAAAAGTATAAAATACTTTTCCCAGCTCTTGTGGCAATGATCTGTCAAGGTGTGAATAGATACAACATGTTAAGGACACATCAGACTTACCTATCTATACAGATTTTCATAATAATCCTTTCTGTTCTATGAAGTTGTCTGCATACGTGATGCACATCAAATATGTGCAGCAGGAAATACCGGACAAAAATAAAGGACTCCTGCTACAGGGGGATCAAACTAGCCTATATCTTGTAGCATCAATTTGCCTCAAAAGAAAATGTTTCAGATTTGTCTTCATAAGCATAAAGAACTCAGCAGTGGAAGATGAATAAATGATTTCTGGCAGTCATTATGGAAACAAAGTCCCTGATAAATAAGGTAAGTAATGTATATTGATTACAATGAAAAATATAAAAATTCTCATTTTTATCTAATCAATATATTGCCCAGACCATTCAGATTTGAATTGCTACTACTTTATAGCGATTCTGTGATATCAGCAGGCTCTTCAGTTTTCCATTTATATAAATGAAATTTTACTTTGTAAGGACATGAACTCCCACTGATTTCAATGATTCTTTGAAGAATTGAGGCAATGCATAAAACCAGATGTACCTTGGTGTGGCACGGTGAGGTACAGAGTACTTCTAGTTAGTTTTGTTTCCCTGTACGGCTAAATAGAAAAAGGAAAAACAGAATGTTATTTTATAGGCTTAAGAAACTCTTAATTATCTCTGTAAAAACTGCATATTTATATTTTTAATCTATAGTCCATACATTTGATGTATCATCATATGATTTCTGCAAGGCCACATTGATGGTGCACTAGTGAAATAACTTTATGTTAACAACAGGAATCCCGTTAGACCAGGATTCACCCTGTCGATTTGTTGTCTAACTTCCAGTCTTTCAGCAGTGAGCAGAGAAAGAGAGATGTTTTCAAACAATCATTCAAATATTAAGCAGCTGCAATTATAAGAAGGTTGAGTTTCCCTTTGAAGAACCTCTCTTTTCCTTATAATTAGTTAAGTAGATATCTGAGAATGGGCAGATACCTTAATTGAGCATCTCAAATCAGGTCATAGAATCTTAGGATAGATGGGGTTGGAAGGGACCTTCAAAGGTCATCTAGTTCAAGTGTCCTGCAATGAGCAGGCACATCTTCAACAAGATCAGGTTGCTCAGAGTTGCATTCAGCCTGTGGCCTTGAATGACAACTGTATGTTTTACTGTGGCTAGAGAAATAAACAAAGAGACAAAGGCACAATGGGCAAGAGTCCTCCTTTCTTTGCTCCAGAGTCTGCACAAAGAGTGGTTCTTAGACACTTCTGAGCACAAACTGCACTATTGTCATGAGAAGGGTCATATCCAGGCATACATCTAAAAGACATGCCAAATGTCTTCCATACCAGCCTCCAGCTGTCAGAGGCGCTTTTTCTAGTTACCCTAGGAAGACATTTACTTTTTCTTGGTGGGAGTGCCATCAGGCCAGTGCTTTACATCTTCATTTTTTAAAAATTTTGTTTGGTTTTGGTTGGGGGGGTTGTTCTGGTTTTGGTTTGGTTTGGTTTGGTTTGGTTTGGTTTGGTTTGGTTTGGTTTTGGTTTGGTTTGGTTTGGTTTTGTTTTTGTTTGTGTGACCAGCCTGACAATTCTGACGTTAGCGCCATTGTCAGCTCTCATGCAGGGGATAATCCTCCTCCTTAATTAGAACCACTCTGTAACCTGCAGAGTAAGAAAATACTGCTGCTGCAAGATCACCTGCTGGCTGAAAAGGCATTTCAGGCAGCCATGAGGAGCCTGTTTCACTTACTAAATATTTACTTTTGCCATAAATGGCTATCTTGCCTGCGTACCAAATGGAGAGAGAGTCTACTGAAGACCGTCAGAAGCAAAATTCCTTTCAGACTCTTGGCTTTCAGATAGAATGGTGCAGATAGGATATACGTTTATGTATAAGAAAAATAATATTTTTTATATTAACTTTGGTAAAACTATTTCCCAACAGGTAGTAGACCAGTTACTGGGTTGCTCCTGTTATAACTTCCCTTTTGATTTAAAAAAAAAAAAAAAGGCAAACAAAAAAAAAAAACACACACCAAAAAAAACCAACCAACCAAAGAAACCCCAAACACCCCCCAAAAATGTTTCAATATGAAGGAATTAAGATATGTAAATAGATATACATACATGACCGAGGAGAATCAGACGTATCACTGGTACAAATGTAAGCCAACAGGCATCAAAGCCATTTTCTATTCTAAAGATGTCTGTGTCTGTGCGGGTATACAAATATATGCATGCATGTGTAGCTGAGAATTTCAAGAATTGGGAGCAATATTCCGTAAATGGAAAGATCTGCATAATGACTACATTAGTAATAATCTCATTAATTAAAACTCTCCTTTCTTGTTCTGTCTAGCCATGACCTGCATAAATTATGCAGGCTTCAAACAGCTTTTCTGTTTTTTTTACTGAATAGATGAGCCTACTGCATAGCTAAAGCACATGACCTTCAGATGCTTTTTAGAACAGCATTGGTCTGTCACAGTAACTGCCAGAAAAAAAGAAAAAAAAAAAAAAAACACAACAATGCACACAATACTAGAACTTCTCTTCTGTTTAGCTGAGAATCTTTTTTTTTCATTGTTGTTTCCAGAGCTGAAGTGAACCTGATCTATGAAGCAAATTTCTAAACAGAATAGGAAATACTGCAAGATGAAGATTTTCAGTTTTACTTATAAAGCTAGATCACTAGTATAGGAATCTGTTGAACTAAACTCTCAAGATTTTAGTATGAAATAGATTGAACCCCAATCTACAAAAATGGGACTGAATTACTCTCCTGCCCAGTATAAACCAGCTGCTAGTACATTGACCTATGAGAAATTCTTCTTTTTAACTCCAAATCTGCCACTCAGTTTTAACCTTGAGCACATGAACTAGACACGAACTAGATACTTGTGAAATTTTATTCATACCAGGTTTAACAGTTCACTCCCCTCTACATCCTCTCAAACTGTACCAGTCTTCTGACCTTTAAAATAAAGGAAATCCTCTTCTTCCTGTTTTTCTTATGGAATGACGAGTTTTATATGAAGGTGAAAAATATCCACTCTGGTCTCCAGAAAGGTCTTCTCTAGTCTTCAGAAAAATATCTGAAAAAAAAAAAAATGCTTATACTGAATATGTAAATATGGTTCAAACAAATATAAGTCCACTTTTAAGGCATATGCCAACATACAAACCTATACTCAATACAGAATGAATGAGATCAGACCAACATTTTAGATTTTCTTGACATGCCTATTTATGTAAATTTACTTTTACATACATCTAATACCCATATTTTTATAGTGTTCTGATCGAGATATTCAGCATCTAGATCTGTATATAGCTTTTGGGAACATACATAGTCTAAAGAATAGATCTATTATAAAACAAGTACTCAAGCATCGAAAGTTTAGTTTGAAACTGGAGCTCTAATATGTATTATTTTACTCTTGAACTATTCATCTCTTCTTTCATTTCCTTTTAAGGTAGATGAACATCTTCATTTTCGAAATTTAACATTTCAGTGATGGAATCACTGGAAAAAAATAATAGGCTGGGAGGACCTCTGGATGTCCAAAGCAGTCTAACTTCTAAGTTGCATCAGTTTCCTCAGATTTTAATCCAAAAAATTTTGAACATCTTCAAGGGCAGAGATTCCACAAGATTTTAGAGAAACCTTTTCTAATACTTGGTATTCTTATTAAGACTTTTTTTTAATTGTATCTGGAAGAAATGCCACTTGCTTCACCTTTGACCATACAAGGGTGTTCCATTGTTTCCAACCCCTAGGTGCTATCTCTGTTAGAAGCCAGACAGAAGCCTGTTCTGCAACTCTACCCCCCTGTATACAAGGTTTGTCTTTGCAGAAAATTTATTTCATTTAACTTTTGGATCTTGGCTACAGGTTTATGACCTGGAGAACACCAGGGGCATTCTGCCTCCCATGCTGAGCTCCAAATTACTTCTAATAGGTTTGACCATTAGGTGTCTCTTTTCCCACATCTGAAGGAGATCTCGAAATCTGGCATCATGCTGACAAATTCCCCTAAGTGATCTGCATGGGAGGGTTTCGCAGAGACCACATGAAACACCCGACTGCACCAAACTGCATCAATACAATGGTATCAATCATTTTCATAAGCCAACTTGGAAGAAAGGATGTGAAGTGGAAGAAGAGCGTTTATAGATCATGGAAGGAGGGGTTGGCCACCTGGGGAGAATATAAGGCTGTTGTCAGAGGATGTAGCAAGGCAACTAGGAAAGCTAAGGCCTCCTTAGAAGTAAACCTGGAGAGAGGGGTCAAGGACAACAGAAAGAGCTTTTTCAAATACATGGCAGATAAAAGTAACACCAGAGGCAATGTAGGCCCACTGATGAATGAGGTGGGTGCCCTGGTGACAGAAGATACAGAGAAGGCAGTGTTACTGAATGCCTTCTTTGTCTCTGTCTACTCTGCCACAGGCTGTTTTGAGGAGCCCTGTACTGCTGAGGCCCCAGAGGAAGGCAGGTCAATTAAGGAGTTTGCCTCAGTTGATGAGGACTGGGTTAGGGAGCAATTATGCAATCTGGACATCCATAAATCCGTGGGTCCAGATGGGATGCACCCACGGGTGCTGAGGGAGTTGGCTGAGGTCATTGCTGGACCACTCTCCGTCATCTTTGGCAAGTCTTGGGAAATGGGAGAGGTGCCTGAGGACTGAAGGAAAGCAAATGTCACTCCAGTCTTCAAAAAGGGCAGGAAGGAGGACCCAAGTAACTATAGACCAGTCAGCCTCACCTCCATCCCTGGGAAACTGATGGAACAACTTATCCTTGGTGACATCTCAAGGCATATCAAGGATAAGAGGGTCATTAGGGGAAGACAGCATGGCTTCACCAAGGGGAAGTTGTGCTTGACCAACCTCATTGACTTTCATGAGGACATAATGAGGTGGATGGATGATGGCAGAGTGACGGATGTGGTCTACCTCGAGCTTAGCCAGCAGCTCCCTGTTTAACCATGCAGATCTCCTGGTTCCCTTCCTTGACTTCCTATGTGTCAGGGTGCTCTGATCTTGTGCCTGGTAGAAGCAGTCCCTGAGCACTAACAAACTATCTTGGGCCTCTTTACCTGCAAGCAGCCTTGCCCGTGGGATTTCCCCTTGCAGTTGCTTGAAAAGGCCAAAGTTTGCCCTGCTGCAGTCCAGGGTCGCAATTCTGCTTGCTATCCTGTTCCTGCCACGGGAGAGCGTGAACTCCACCATTTCATGGTCGCTGCAACCAAGGCAGCCCTCAACCTTCACCACTTCAACCAGACCCTCTTAGTTAGTGAGGATGAGGTCCAGCTCCTCCACCTCTTGCAACAGAAAGTTATCATCAAAGCACTGGAGGAGCTTCCTAGACTGTGGCTGGCTGGCCGAGTAGTTCTTCCAGCAAACATCAGGGAAGTTAAAATGCCACACAACAACCAGGGCCTGTGACTGTGAGGCTGCTCTCAGCTGTCTGTAGAAGGCCTCATCAACTTCCTCACTCTGATCTGGTGGCCTATAATAAACAGCCACAACAGTATCACCCCTGCCAGTCTGTCCCTTAATTTTCACCCATAGACTCTCAACTCACCCCTCATCCATGCCTGAGCAGTACTCAATACATTGTAGTTGCTCTCTCACATAAAGAGCAACTCCACCACCGTGGCTGGCTAGCCTGTCTTTCCTGAGAAGGACATAGCCATCCATGACCACATTCCAGTCATATGTGCTGTCCCATTGTGTCTCCATAATTGCCACCAGGTCATAGTCCCCTGCCTGAACACAGGTTTCTAACTCCTCCTGCTTATTCCCCATGCTACGCGCATTGGTGTAACAGGCATTTCAGAGAGTGAGCTGAGCACACTGATTTCACCCTAGGAGTATGGGAGGCCTCCCAGCCTTCATGAACTCTAGAGTGATGCCCCACTGATGCAAGCTCAGTTACCACCTTGTCCCCCTTTGAGTCTAGTTTAAAGCTCTCCAAATGAGCCATGCTAATTCCTGTCCAAGCATCCTTTTGCCCATGTGAGATAAACCTTTCCCATGTATCACTGTTTGGACTGGTGTCTTGTAAAACCAGCTGTTATCAAAGAACCCAAAGCCTTGCCTGTAGCACCAGTCTTGTAGTCGTTTAGGGACTGAATTTTTTTATTCAATCTCATGTCATCACCCAAAACTGGAAGGAGGGAAGAGAAAATCACTTGAGTCCCAGCCTCTTTTACCATCCATCCCAAGGCCTTGAAAGAAGTTTCCTTTAACAATAGAGAAGGTCTTTTCACATAGGTTGGTGACTACTAGCCAAAACGACAATCCATCAGAAGTGAACAGTTGTACAGTGAGACCTTCTACTCTTGCTTACAGAACAAACATGATTTTACTATCCATATTTTCCTAAAGTCAGGTGTTCACAACACCAGAGCATGCTGAACCAGCTGTGGCAGCCCAGCCCCATGGAGAGCTGCTTCTGTTTCTGATAGCAGTTTAACCCTCTGATACATTAGTGTGGCACCATATGCAGTCTAATTAGCTGGATCCATGGTGTATGCAACGTAGCTATATAGTTTCCAGTCCCAAAGTTTGCTGGTTCATGTTTAAGACCTAGTTTGAGGTCATACACTGTACATCTCACAAATAAGCAGAGATGCTGTGGATAGTTTCTTCCTTTTTTTCAGTTAATGAACGTAGAACTTGTAAAACTATAGGAGTTTGTCAACAATGATGTCAGATTGCAAGATAAAAAATGTGTGAAATATATAGATCAGACAAAAGGAATTCAACAGTACAGCTGAATTTTTTTTTCAGCAACTAAATCAGATGTTCTTAGTTCTTCTTTATGCTGACCAACATGGTGCAGCTCTTTCAGCTGTATCAGTTTGAATACAGATGTCTTTTAGCAACTTTAAACTCCTAAGAGTGGCTAGCTTAAGCTGATGTGCTGCTTTGCATCCCTACAGTTAAAAAATACTGCAGATGCCCTACAAGCATTCTTCTCGTGCAACAATACTTCTTTCCTGAAAGTATGGAGCAAATGTTTTCTCTTAAACTGAGTTACCTTTCACAGTGTTAGCAGATTCTGCAAAGTATTTCAAAAACATCAAAGCTACATATATTTTTTTTTTTTTCAAGCTGGAAAGATGTAGGAGCAAAGATAAGATTTTCCTTCAAAAAAGGAAGAAAACAAGATATCTAGTACTTCTGAGAACCATTCAGAAAAATATACTCTACTGATATTTTCGTATTTTCTTTAAAGGAGTATATTGTGTCCCCTGTTTTCCTGAATTACTTTGGTCTGAAGTACGCTGTTTCCTGTTGTCTCATGATGTTGGCCTGGTTTCTCCTGAGTTCAAAGACCTAGTGTGCCTTACTCTCTCTATACACAGCCATAAACTATACAAACTAAGACGGGAAAACAAACTAATAAACAAACGACACCTACTAAATATGAGCAGTGTTTTCTATCAATCAGTTTGGCAGGAAAATATCTTATCAGCAGACTTCCTTTGATTTTTTGTTTGAAGACAGAGCAGACTGAATTCTGGCTTAGGACATGGCACTGTACATAGGAAGTGACTCAACTGAAGCCAATAAAATATAAAAAATTAAAAACTATCCGTCATGTACTGATAAGGATCATGGCTGAAACATTGTGGCAAAACTAGTTCCTCCAGGCCCAGGATTGTCAAAGGCTAAAAGGAATCATGCATCAAACATTGTAGCAGGAGATGACACATTCAGTGTAGGGTGAACTGCGATTTACATATCAATGACCAGCTAACGAGCCACAGCCCAGGCTGGCTGGCCAATACCAGAGGTGGGGGACATGCCGGAGGGTACATAGGTCCATCTTCTGACATGCCCAGCATGGCACACAAAGGGGTTTTCTCCTGAGACCCTTCAACATGGCCCAAGACCTGTTGAGACTCATTGATCTTTCACAATCACCCCTTCCCCCCCAACTTTCCTCTACTCAGAGGGCTATAAAAAAGCTCACGTAAAACAGCACAGGTAGGGAATCCATCACCCTGAGGACCCCTCCACCCACCAGCCTCATCGTGGGATACCGGAGTCATCCTACAAGTCTCATCATCCACGCTGTGGAGCCGTAAGTGTGGCTAGATTCCTCACTCTTTTATTTCTTCCTTTCTCTCTGCTCTTTCATTTTTTTTTCTTCTATATCCCTATTTCTTTGCCTCTCCTGTGAGTGGTGATATCTTACTCTCTTTCTCTCTCTCTCTTATCCCTTAGTTTTTCTTCCCTCTCTACAACTCTCTTTTCTTTTTGAACATATAAGAGTAGCATCATCTTAAGCTCTGCTGTTGGATTCTTGTTAAATTCTGTATTATAGCTACTAATGGTTGCCAATACATCGCTTTTAGAAGAACTTTTGCTGTTATACTTTTGCCAAGTCACTAATTGCTGTAATTAGTATTCCACCATGTGTTTTTAATAAACACATAATTTAATTCACTCCTGGAGTGATTGTCTGTCATTCACTTCACATAACAGCACAGAATCAACCCAGAGTTAACTCACTCCTGGTCTCATCTGTTGAGTCAAAGCACGTGTCACGTTCAGAGTTAACTCATCCCTCACCCCATCTGTTGGGACAGGACACTACCTTTAATAAAAAATGAACTGAGTTAATTGGATTTCACTGGATTTTTATAGAGATTTTTCTGAAGTACACTGAAAAAAAAAAAAAAAAAGCTAAGTAAACCTCATTAGTGAAAGTGCTAAATGACTACAGTGTCTCAGTACACACAGGTCTCGCTCACTGGGTGTTCTGAGGTGAAAAGTTATGGGTTAAAGAAGGAGGAATCTGTAGGATTTTTTTTAAATACCAGTCCATTAAAATGGTGGCCTAAAGGATGAACTCTGAGCATAGAAATTTTACTTATTCCTGCTTCCATTAATGTTAAAGAAACATAGATAGAAAGTACTATATAGGCTAGTGAACTATTTCTGAAAACAGTTGTCACTTTATAAACACAGGTTCAGTAAAATTCAGAGATTTCCATTACTTCAAAAAGTATATTGAGCAGAATTCCTTGTTCAGATACAGTGGATAAATAGAATATAACTGCATGAAAGTTAATATACCTAAAAGGACCAGGTGAGTATCAGTAAAATGGAAGGACAGTCAAAGAAAAAATATTAAAATTAAAATGTCATATAGTGTACCTTTAATAATTTTCTAATCTGTCCAAGAGTCCAGGTTGCCTTTTAACCATAGTCATATACACACTGGAAAGCAAGAATGGCTCATAATGCATCAGAGAGCAGCCAATCGTGGGTCATTCTGGAAGTGTATCACAGTGAGGTAAAGGTTGAAAGAGTCAGTCCTGCCCTTTGTCCTGTTTGTTCTGTTTTTCTGCTCCCAGACAGGGGAATAATTTGGTTTGTACAGGCTAATTATATTTTCTAATAATGCTCAAAAATGTACCTATGGAAAGAAATGAATAATCAATACCTAGTCATGTTTTCTGCGACACATAGTCTTACCACAGCTTCTGCTTGTGTAAATGTAGTTATCCCAACAGCTTAATTCCTTTAGTCAGGTGTACTTTATATTTATGTGATTTTCCAAAGAAGGAAGAAGGACCACGAAAAGTAGCCATCGAACACTGACTCTGTTTATGTGACTACAGAAAATATGTATTTTAATAAAATCTCTATCAAGTAATTAGTACTGGAAATTAAAACACTGAGAAGTAGCGCATCTGTGTGTTACAGTGTTCCTCTATTACTTGTCATGAAAACTTCTGCCTAAAACATTTACATTCATGAGGTTAGTTTCAGTTATTTCATTCCCATAATTGAGATAATATTCAAGGGCAGCATTAAAATCATTTCTGACATCTCAAATTGAGGGGAAATAAGAACTATCTCCAGCAACACAGAAATATTATCCACCACACAAGCTAATCATGTATTCTATTCATCAACATGCTAAGAGGGGTAGGAATTCCCATGGTGTTACTTAAATTGCAGGGAGGGATGCATTTCAAGAGAGAGGGTATGATAAATTTTGTTTCTCACTGTTACATGCGCTTGATTTTAAATGTGATAACAACAGGGATTGATTGTCAGAGAATTATTTTTCAGTGTGTTCTATTTTATATTCTGAGTAACTGCATCTAAAATGAATTAACCCAAAACAGATTTCCTCCCAGTTTCTTATGGTTAGTTGATTAAAAATTAGAACAGAGTAGTCTCAACAAATTATTATCTAGAGCATAATGGAACATAACATGTTTTTTGTATTGACCAAAAAAAAAAAAAAAAAAAAATCTTGAAAGTCTACAATACCTTTCCAAAATAAGAAAGACAATTTGTTAGTTTAAGCTAGGACAAATGCAACAGAAACTTCTGGATTCCAGTTCCCTCAAAGAAATGCGAAGACAGACAGACAGTATCTTAATCCTTGTCAGCTCCAAATATATGAGTAGACCTAGGTGAATTTTGTGAGACTAATATACACATTTCAGCCTCCTGTAATGCAATCTATAAGAGTGAACTCTTTGCAATCATGCAAATTTTAATTAATCTACTCATGTCTCTAAATTGCTGTATGGTAATTCAATCCAAACCCTATGATCAATGTTAATATTTTGGGCACTTTTTATTCACCATGAGATGGGTCATCTTTATCACGTAACACTACTTGTTTGCATTCTGAGTAAGTGAAACTTCTAAGTAGAAGCAAAACTTGATGAAATCCCTTAGTCTGCTCAGCTGGAATGAAAACGGGAGCAGCTGTGGAGACAGGCACTTTTATTTTTCTTTTTTTCCTTTTTTTTTTCTCCTGGAATACCTGATTGAATTGGCTTCTGTGTTCTTATTCAATTAAAGCAGTAGTTGTTTGCCTGCTTTTGAGTTTTTAGTCTTTCATCAGACATAGGGCCATCTACTTTTTTCAAACTTAGCCCTAAATAACTAAAAATTATAGAATCATAGAATGGTTTGGGTTGGCAGGGACTTAAAATATCATCTAGTTCTAACCCCCCTACCATTGGCAAGGGACACCTTCCACTAGACAAGTTTACCCAAAGCGCCATCCAGCCTGGCCTTGAACACATAGGACTTCCTCAAATTCTCCAGGCAGCCTATTCCAGTGCCTCACCACCCTCACAGTAGAGAACGTCTTCCTAGTATCTAATCTAAATCTACTCCCTTTCAGTTTAAAGGCATGACCCTTTTTCCTCTCTCTACATTCCCTTCTAAAAAGGCCCTCTCCAGCATTCTTGTAGGCCACCTTTAAGTACTGGAAGGTTGCTTCAAGGTCTCTCTGGAGACTTTTCTCCAGGCTGAACAGCCCTAATATCTCAGCCTGTCCTCATAGCGGAGATGCTATAGTTGTAGTAAAAACTGAGATCACTGGTAGGGGAATCAAAGACATGGACTGACCCTGTATAAACAAACACAGTGGCAGGAGAAAGTTACACACTTCATAAAATACACTGTATTTAGGGCCAAATTCTATACTTGTCATAGTTCTCGGGGCCTAAAAGTAGACTTAAAAGTAATCTAAAAAATTCTTAAAGCTTTGTCACGGAGGCACCCCGAGGCAAATTTAAGGGACAACAGGGTCCAAAACAACTTTTATTAAACCGGTGAGAAACAGGGTTTTAGCACTCCAAAAGTGACTTAAATATAGGTTCGGGTATCAGTTGAGGAAAATTATTAAGGGGCAGCAACTAGTACAACAGGCGGTCCACAGAGTGCATGCACATGGCTTCACCCAAAACAATGCCGGAACCACCCCCGAGTCCCAGAGGAGTACACACTTGCCTGAACACAGTGCGGGATTATTCTTAAAGAGATACAGGTAAAGCGTACGCTCGCGGTTCCACGAGGATAAATTTATAATACACTCGCAATTCTGCGAGGGTTAATTTACTTACACATGCGAATGTGCACGGAATACTACACGTGCTTATGTGGAAGCACGGGAGGAAAATACACTCGCGATTGTGCGAGGATAAATTTATAATACACTCGCAATTGTGCGAGGAAATAAAGTCACACTCGCGATTGTGTGAGGAAATAATTTAAAGTACTCATGCAAATGTGCACGGAATAAAGTTACACTCGTGATTGTGCAAGGAAATAATTTAAAGTACGCGTGCAAATGTGCACGGAAAGGATAAATATACTCGCAATCCTGCGAGGGGTTTTACTCACACACGTGGCGGCAAGGCAAGCGGAGTCTCCATCCCGGGGAGTGGGGGTCTCGGCGGCAGCATCCTCAACTCGTGCTCCGAGAGACCGGCGACAATGGGCACAGTCTCGACGAGAGAGTCCCGTTTTTATACTGGCTGATCAGACCTGACTGTAGGCATTCTAGAAGCTTCTCTGCACCCCCACACCGTGTGTGGGGTGCCCCTGAAGCCTCCAAACATCCCCCACACTGGTCACAGGTGCCCAGCGGCTCACTGGCGCCTCGGCAATCCCTTCTCCTAATGGCCCTGGCCAGGGTGCTCTGGGCCAAACAAAAGAAGCTGTTAGCTTCAAGTAGCAGAGAGAGGGAGATGTGCCTACTCCCTCCATACTGAAGGAGCGGGGGGAAAGAGGGGGGTTGCATTCTGCCACAAGTTTTCAGAAGAAAACTTTGAATGAAAAGTAATTCTTGACCCAAACTGTAAGTATGTTCTCCATTATATTTTATGGTGTTCCTCATAATAACATTAAAATACTTAGGAAATTTGAACTAAATTCTGGTTTTTACCTGACTACAAGGTATTGATGAGACAAATTATGATGATGTTTTACTGATGAAGACGGGTGCATAGGAGAAAGCATAAAAGTGTCCAAGACTTTTAGGGATTCAATTTTAGGTATCAAAGATCTGGGGTTTGTGTAGTTTGTTTTTTGGTGCAGAGTTTGTTGTCTGTTTTTTGTTTTGTTTTGTTTTTCCAAAGAATACATCTATAATCTACTTATAGGCCCTTGGGCTAAATCACATCTCATTTTAGAACAGTTATCTTAAACTATTTTAAGCAGCAGTGGGCACACAACATACAACCATCAAATTTCAACTGGAACACTTCATAGCTTAGAAGCTTGTCATTCTCTTCTCAGCTAAAGGGCTTAAACTTCATGTCCTATGGTTTCAAAAAATACATCAACCACAAGAGATTTGCTATTTATAGCTGATGAATTATTCTTTCCAAAAACTCCATATTTGCCAGCAAAAACTTAGATCCAATAAACTCTGTTAACTACTAATGAGACCAAAGTAAATTACAGATGTTTCTGAGTGCAAGAACACCTCAAGTTGAAACTAGAAAAAGCAGAAAGAGATATTGCTGTGGTAAAAATATTTGCTTTCAAAAAATGAAATATTTTTCTGCCAACACTTGCATTAGATGTGCATACACATCCAAAAATCAATTCATCAATCAGCAACAGCCAACAGCACATAATTAACATGAATGAAAACCAATCCTGTAAATCTCTTTACTGGATTTAGTAGCTTTGCCCCACAAAAGAGGAGAACAATTTTCAATGTAAGTTAACAACATGTAACATAATTTCAGTTGCTCCTGAACTGATTGCTAAAATGAAAATCACATATCTTTACATTCACTGGAATATGATGACACTTAGTATCATCTCAGAATATTATAGCAAGCATTTCCAAAATTTGACACTTGTGAGAAAGAACAAGGATTCATTTTCTACTTCTTGTCTTAGTCATAGTTTAAAAATATTCAGTCTTTTAGAGGAAATTTAAAATGTACATAATATAAGCAATGTGCAGTACATTTTTCTCTTGAGTCATTCTTCATGATACTGAAGGCAGTATAAACCATTTTCACTACAATGAAAGATAAAGTAGCCATTTGTTGCAAGTATTTCTTGACCGTAGAAATGGTACTACAAGCTGCATAAAATCAGCAATAAGGAATACAGGATTGTTAAGAAATTAAGCTTTATCTGAATAGTTAATTGTTACCTTCACTGATAAAATATTGGTAACAATACTTAAAATTCTGTCACAGAATGTTGGTAAGATCAATTACTGATGTAAGATGAATAATCATATAAATTAGCTAAGTATTATAATTGCTATCTTCAATCATGCAAAGTTACATAGATCTAAACTTCTGAAATAGAACATTAAAAAGAAAAAGAAAGGCTTGCTCAAAGGGTCAGAGATACATTTAAGGTTTAATTTCTCAACTATGACTCATAATACATTTCAGTGTGCCCCTTCTAATGATAAATAACAGACAGTGAAATGACGCAATTTTGCTTCAACAAATCATGGGTTGCCATTATAAGAAGGCAACATTGTACATAACGTATTTGATTTTAGAATTATCAACATTTGTGAAAACCAACAGTTGACTCTCACCTAATAAAACACAACTGAATTTTTTGAGCAAACGATTCTCCTCCAATCTGTCCAAAGCCTCTTTGTACTATCTCATTAACTTTGTTCTTGAGTGAGTGCCTAAAAGAAGAAACGATGCACTACCATGGACCTCCATTGACCACAGAGGAGCAACCTGAGTCACCATGGTCTTCACCACAGACTTCAGGAGAACCTCTGCTCCAGTGCCTGAGGTATCTCCTCCCCCTCCCTTTTCACTGACCTTGGTGTCTGCAGAATTGTTTCTCCCTCATATTCTAACTCCTCTGTCCCAGCTGCCTTTTGCACAGCATAGTTTGTTTGTCTTGGAGCCAGCTGGAATTGGCTCTGTCAAACATAGGGGAAGCTCCTGGTATCTTCTCATAGAAGACTGCTGCAGATCCCCTGCTACTAAACCATTGCCACTTAAATCCAATGCAGTTTAGAATACAGTCTTAGCATTCATTAAGCAGATATCATCATTAATTTCCCTAGTTCCCTGGTCACAGTGCATGTTTTCACGAATAAACCTAATACGCCCTAAAAATAAATTTTGAAATATTATGGGCCATAAAAACATTTATTTGGGAAGGACGTCTTTCAAGTCAGTTGATAAGAATTGCTGAGCAGGTGTTCAAATGAAGGAACAGTGATTGATCGCAGACTCTCTGCGTTTCCCCATGTTTTCCCCTTGTCTTCTTCAAGTGATTGCAGTGTACTGTAGTAAACTGCATTATCATTGGAGTTTGAAAATTATGGAGAAACTATCTGTAACATTACAAGGATGTTTAATACAAATAATTCAATTAATATATTTTAAATATTAAAAAAAAAATCATATTTTTGTTATATAGCCCTTGTTCAGTGTGTTTAAAAAGAGAAGGAAAGTATATCAGATAAAGTTATCGCATTAAAGAAGTTCAGAAACTTTTATCATACTCAGCAGAAGGTGAAAATGTTCAAAGAGACCTAGTTTTTAAAATGCTGGATTATTTTTAACCAACCACCACATCATCTTGTTGTCTTTGTTGTTGCTATAGCTGTGTGTAGCCTATAATCTGTTTTTTCCTACATGTGACAGCTATTCATCACAAGTTTTTCATCTTCTCAACATCAGAAAATGCTTCCTAAAACACTTCTGTCTGAGTGGATTATAAAGTAACTAATGGAGCAGACACCAGTGCACATAATTCAAGGCAGATTATCAATTTGTTGATTTCCTGTCTTCTTCTTGGACTTAAATTAAAGTCTCGAAGTTTGAAACATGAAGGACAGCTACTGAATGCCAACCTTTTCTGTGTCTGTCAGGTTCCATTAGACCAAATATAATCTCTGTGCTTTCCATTATGCTCCCGTGTCCATGCAGCATGAGAGATACATGATGAGTGCAAAATAACTGCAAATTTATTTCTAGCAATCTTCACTTTTATTTGACAATGTAACCTGTTAAATTAGATGGCCACTTTAATCTGACCTGAACAAGAACATATACTTCTTTTCTAAGCAATTAATAACATACTTCATCTACTACTGTCACAAAGTACTTTTGAGCTGCTACCTCTAAAGAGCATTACAGGGCTTATTACAGATTGAGGAAAGAAGAGAACCAATGTTTGCAAGGACATGAAGTAGGTCCTTCCTCTAATAACGCAGTGAGACATGAGACAGCAGAGAGCTTTTCAGCTGCGTACTTTGAACTGTGCCAGCATGAAGATATGTCTTCCCTGTTTTCTGAGTAACCAGTGAGAAGCCTTCTCTGCCTTTTCTCTGTTGTGTCTCTTTATCATAGGTGGACAAACACCAAATGGTGTCACTGAGATGGCAATACTGAAAGGGAATAGCAGTGCATGAAATAGCAGAGGAAAAAGTGAGTAGAGAAAGACAAGAAAATCCCAAGGCAACAGTGAAAATGAGGGGGTAGAAGAGAAAAAAAAAAGATTAAACAAAGGACCTACGAGCTGTCTTCAAGGAAGATATGCTTTTCAAGGAAAAAGATTTACAGAATAAAAAATAATAAATTAGAAGAAAAAAGGCTACAGACCAGTCCTTCTTCCGCTACTGGTTGTTCGGCACATGCATTGTTGTAGCTATGTGATCTTGTGACCAACTATGCCAATAAAGGCAGAGGCAAAGAAGCTATTGAGAAGGAACTGCCAGAATCATAAACTGCTGAAACTGAGGAAGATGTGTGAAATGTGATTTCTCTAAGCTTTGTAATTAAATTCACTTGGACTTTTATGGCAGAAGGTAAAACCATGGCACAGATAGGCTAAGATTTAGGCTTCTGCTAAATTTTAACATCTTCTTCAATGATATGGAGTAGTAAAGCTCTTCAGAGAGTTCATTAGAGTTTTTACTTTAAGTAGTCAGATAATAATACTTTGTCAGCATTATTACTGACAGTGTCCCTGCCCTGTTTAGCAGTAACCCTATGTTTTCCCTGTGCTTCTGCTCACCACTCATGTATCTGAAGAACCTTCTCTTGTTGCATTTTCAGTTCTTAGCCTCCCTTGCTGCGTTTCTGCAAGCCCAAGCAAGATTCTTGTAGTCTTTGATAATTATTTGTGTGCCTTTCCATAGTCAGCATGCTTCTTTTAAACACATCCAAAAGCTCACTATTAAGCCAGGGTGGTCTTTTGTTCTACAGTTTATGAGATGACTATCCTATCTTAACCCAATTGTTCAGAACACATTAATTTGAATTAGCAAACAATGAAAGGTTTTAAAATTACAACAGCTTCTGTTGACAATATAGACTATTTAAAAAAAAAAAAAAAACAAAAAAACAACCAACCAATCAAAAAAACTCACAAACAAAAAAGCCCCACAACACAATAAAGCCCTAAATACAATCTTTAAATCAGCATCGTGTGTCTCTGTGAAGATCAGTTGAAACAGATATTTCAAATGGGGGAGATATCATAGCCTTTTCTAAAACATTCCTCACCTTTGAAGGATGCATGGGTGCTCTTTTCACTACAGAAAAGGTTTGGGCATCTAAAAGAGAATATAGCTGGAGGTACTGCAAATAAACACTGTCAAAACCAATATTATGCTTATAATTGTTCTTCAGCAGTTCTGTAAACAAGGAACAGCTATTGAGACTCACAACTGCAGCACCTTCGTGAAGCAAGATAAAGTAAGAATAATCATGGTTTCTGTTCTAAAAGTATGTTTTGCTGTGCTTCTAACGCCAGTAATATTACTGAATTTTAGAATATATCTCAAATCCTCTGCATGCCATGTTTTATTTCAAAAGGGATATCAAAGAACTAGAAAAAGTAAAAGGAGGAATAATGAGATGATCACAGGTATGGAACAGCTTCTTTGTGGGAAGAGATTGAATGAGTCAGTGACAGAAGTATTTTATAGGTAAAAAGCCCTATAACAAAGAAGAGCAAGGAAAAGACTGGGCGGGGGGGGGAGGGGGGAATAGAACAAGTCCTAGTGATCTCAATATGAAATTGCAAAGCAATAGACTTAAAACAAAGGACAATATTTTTCAACATAACATTAAAAAAAAAATCATAGAATATGAATCATAGAATGATAGAATCGTGGCATGGTTTGGGTTGGAAGGGACATTCAAAGGTCATCTAGTCCAGTCCCCTGCAATGAGCCAAGACATCTTCACCTAGATCAGGTTGCTCAGAATCCAAGAGTCCAACATGACTTTGAATGTTTCCAGTGACAGATTATCTACCAACTCTCTGGGCAACCTGTTCCACTGTTTTACCATCCTCATTGTAAAAAATTTCTTTCTCATGTCTAGCCTGAATATTCCCTCCTTTAGTTTAAAACCATTACCCCTTGTTCTATCACTACAGGTCCAGCAAAAAGTTTGTCCCCATCTTTCTTATAAACCTCTTTTAAGTACTGAAAAGCTGCAGTAAGGCCTCCCTGGAGCCTTCTCCAGGCTGAACAACCCCAACTGTCTCAACTGGTCCTCATAGCAGAGGTGTTCCATCCCTCATCAGATCAGATCAGATTTTTGCGGCCTCCTCTGGACTCCCTCCCACAGGTCCATGTCTTACCTGTCCTTAGGGTTCCAGAGCTGGATGCAGTATTCTGGGTGGAGTCTCACCAGAGTGGAGTAGAGGGGCAGAATCACCGCCCTTGAACTTAGTGAATTATTTTCACAGTATAACAAGAAGTTCATAAGAAGCTGGTAGTACCAAGAGTAATGACCTACATGTGACCTCCATTTGTGGAAATACATGATGTGCAGACTTCCAGGAGCTTAGAGAAAATAGTAGAAGAAGAATAATTTTTTTTCCCTCATTTTTTTCCTCAGGTTTTTACTCTAAACATCTAGTATACTTGAGACTTCTGTCAACAGAATTCTGAACTGGACAGAAAATAGTGGACCAGTTTTCAAGTTCTTATGTCCATGCAACATTTCCCATTGTAAATGCCAGGAGTGCTTGTATTAGCTGGAGAAATTATTTTTCTTTCCAGTACAACTGAACTATTATATATATGAAAAAATCTAGTTTAATTTAAAGTACAATTCTGCATCTGAAAATTGCTTATAAACTAGACTATATTTAGGGTTCATAATTTCTTAGTTTGGAAAGATCTACTTAGCACAGCTAAACATACTAATAGATATTACAAAGGAAAATATTCTGCATACCATGTGGCAGTTTTATCTTACAATTGACAAAATAGAATGTTCTCAAAGAGCTTTTAATGATAATTTGCTTTCCATAATCTTACTATTTTTTTGCATTTGCAAGATCTTATTCATACTAGCATCTAATAGGTTTAGCAATTGTGTGCTGATGTCTGTTTAAGTTAGCATAGTCTTCTTTTTACCAAATCTCTACTGAAATAGTGATGATGTCAGTATAGATCAGGTTAGCACAGAATGGATTAGTCTGAAATGTACAACATAGTAATTGTAAATAGGTATGTCTGAAGAGAAAAGATAATAAAAATTTTAAAAACTAAATAAAAAAACTAAAAAGAAAACCCTAAAAGAAAACAAAGAAACAAACAACAAAAACCACAAAACCCTCAAAAAACCTCAACCAAACAAAAAATCCAAAAATCCCCAAACCAACCAAGCCTGTCTGAAAGGAAAGTGAGACTTCTTTCTGGTAAGATTCAGGAAGTAAAGCAAGAAAAGCTTATTTTGTTTGCTAAAGGAAGATACATCCTGAAAAGGACTTGGAAGATAAACAAAAGAACCAAATTTCATATTACAGTGAGACAGAAAATCAAAATAGCAACCTCTTATGAAGTAACATTAGGTTCAAATAAATGTGTATAGACACCCTTTTTTAGTTTCTTTTTGCTCCTTTATTTTACTATGGTTAGATGTTCAGGTTCTTCTACTGAGGCCACTATGTTTTTTTAAAACACAGTATAATGTGTGTAGGATCAAGATAAGCTAGCAAGTTTGATTTCTGGGTCTTTGTTTCATGTTACATCACCACTTCGAGATTACAATGTCTGAAAGAGATGTCTATGACCATGAAGCAAATCTTAATCTTGTTTTATAGTACTTGTTGTCAAGAAAGCCTAAGTGGTACTATTTGTAACTTCATGACAGTTCAGAGAAGCTTTTACGGTCTGAGAGAAATAGCATGAGAAATACTTTACCCACATTTGTCCTTTCAACTACATGAAAAACTCCTGTAGCTTGTGAGGAAATAAATATTAAAATTGCTGGAGCTGATAACTTGCTTTAGAAAAGACAAGGTAATGCTGTGTTTTGCAAAGGCATCTTTGCATTCATTTAAAACCACACCTTGATCTCCTCTTTTCACTTATATGAATTTCTAAGAACTGGATTACACTATATCTCATATAACTGCTTTGGTGATAGCTGTTATTTCAATATTCACCTGAAATTGTTTTAATCTCAAGTCTGATGTTATGTTAGAGAAAGTGCACAGGAATCACGAAAATCTTCAGATTTTCAGATGTGTAATTTAAACTATGAGACCTCCTCATTTATTACATTTTTTTACACTATTTGTCAATGGTAATCCTGTACTCCATGTCTAGATTTTATTTGATTTTACTTTTTCTTTTTCTACTATTTCAGCTACTACATTTTTTCCTTTCTTTGATTTCAGATAACAACTACAGATATAAATATGAACAAGTGAAGTGATTTTTATGTCTTTAAGAAGACAATTAATTACATGTGGCAATATATTATTTCTTCATGACCATGGTATGGGAAGGTAACCTCCAGGGAAAGTAGAGAACAGCTGAAGATTAAAGACCATTTTTGAGAAATGAGAGGGGTTTTTATTTAGGCTAAGGTCAAAAGAGAGAACTTAGTACATTAGCATTAGAATAACTCTACAGGATGTGTTCCTGTCAAGTAATTTGCACAAAGCTATGTGAACATCAAAATATCTCAGATCAATAAGGAAGATTTCTATTTCAAGTAATTTGCTCAAAATTATGTTCAAGTAAAATATGACTTTGCCTTTCCCCACTTTTAACCTTTAGTATGAGGTTAAGAAGAACTATTGGAAATTTTTATATAATTACACGTAACTGTAATGATAAGAAGAAAATGAAATGGAGAAATGATCAATCTCTTACGTTGTTTATACATATATACTTAAATAAAAACATTTTAAAACCTGGTCAGGCTGAAAATCAAGTTTCTTTTCTACATGTCTACTTCTAAACAGTAGCTTGATGTAAATTAGAAGAATAATATAATAATGTTCAGTTGATCCTGAGGGTTACATCAAAAAAACATCTCTCAAAACTGTTTGACCTTGCACTTCCTTTACTTGAAGAGGTTCTTGGTTACATTGAATTTTAAATCTCAACCTTGCGAAAGTTGTGGCCCAGACTGGTGCAAATACAGATACTTGATAGGCTGTGCTGAATTAAACTTGGCTGCCTGGCAGGTGTCCAACAAGCCATATTTTACGAAAATGCGTTACTTTGCATATGTATTTTCCGTTGACAGATAACAGACAGATATATTGTGTCAATCTGAGCAAATCATGCTGTACTGCATCATTTATTGTGAAAGGACAACTCTCAAAAGCAGGAAACATTAATTATAGAATCTGGAAAAACAGTATGGTCTGGAAATCATAGTCATTTTGTACTGCAGAACACAGGGCTAGTCAAATACTTGCTCCCTAAACACATACAAAAGTTAGAAAATGTTATGTTGTAGAATATGGTTCAGGACTGCATCCAGCAATTATTGTGACATAGCCTCCACATTATTCTGCCTGTGTTAGTACACCATAGTGAATACAAATGTTTGCTCACAGTCTAGCAAATCCCGCAATAAGATTCTTCAGTCAGCATTTTAGACCCATAACAGGTCCGAATTGCAGAAAATGTTGGCCATTTGCCAATTTTATGTAGAAGGTAATTTCAGAACTGAATTCACTTAAAATTTCAAGATGTTAATAACATGAAAATTTGATTCTGACATTTAGTGCAAGTGCTAATTTTTTCTGGCTGTTTCTTTATCTCCACAGTTACCTAGAATATTGCAGGCAGCTTGAATACACACTCAGAACTTCCTTATACATCCTCTATAATAAGGTAAAAAAAGAATTAACTCTTCAGTCCTTTGATTTATGATGATTTTTCTAATTTTCAAGCATCCAGTGTTTCTTCTTTGAACCTATTCAAATGTGTCTCTGGGAATCCACAACAATGACCTGTTTAAACATAGAAAGATTATTTAAGTCCTATCTGATATATGTCTCAAATCGGTTGCTCACTTTCAGCTGACTAATCTGCTGTGGATTGTTAACTCATTAATATTGTTATTGCTTGTTGTGTGACTTTGCATCTATTTGCTATATTGAAAACCTGCTGCTTGTTTGCTATACATAGGTCTTTGTCAGTGTTGTTCTTTAGTTAACTTACTTCATCCTGTGCATATATGATGTCTTTATAAAAAAGAGGTGTGTTGCCTTTTGAGGCACTTTTTAAAATGTTGTTTACTATGTTTGATGGGACCGTAGTTACCAGCACATGTTGTATTATTTCATGTTGATTGAATGCTGTATCAATGTACTGGGTCCAATTGGGATAGAATTAATATTCTTCATAGCAGCCCATTTGATGCTGTTCTGTGATCTGTGTTGATAACATACCAGTGTGTTAACTCTTACTGAGCAATGCTTGCACAGCATCAAGGCCTTCTCTATTTCTCACCTAGCCCTTTAAGACAATAGACTGGGAGCAGAAAAAATATTGGGAGGGGATATGGCTGGGACAGTTGATCTGAAATTACTAAAGAGATATTCCATACTATATGAAGTCATGCTCAGCTATAAAATTGGGTGAGGGTGTGCTGTTTTTCCAAAGTAGCCAGTGCTTGAGGACTGAGGGGGCATCTGTCTGCTGGAGAGAAGGGGTGAGGGATTGCTTTTTTATCATTTTTTTTTCCTTTTTCTTATGTTTCTTTTTACCTTTCACTTATTAAACTATACCTCAATCCACTTTTTTTTTTCTTTTTTTTTTTTTCTTTTACAATTCCAATTCTCTCTGCCATCCTGCTGGGGAAAAGTGAGCAACTGGCTAGTGAGTGATTAGTTGCTGGCTGGGGTCAACCCACCACTATCAGTCATTCTGATAATCTGGTTCTGATCACTACCATCCATCTTTGAAATGCTAAAATAATTTTACCTTTCTTCTTGTTTCTTAGAATTTCTGAAACTTAACGAAATTTTTTTTTTTTTGAATTACCAGGGGGAAGGGAAGAAACTGTTTAACTGCGACCAAAGACAGGAGTGAGAATATGTGAAAGAAAAAACTATGTGGATGCCAAGGTCAGTGAATCACAGAATGGTTGAGGTTGGATGAGACCTCTGGAGATCATCTAGTCCAAGCCCCCCTGCTTAAGCAGGTTCACCTAGAGCAGGTTGCACAGGAACATGTCCAGACAGTTTTTAAACATCCCCAGAGAAGGAAACACCACAACCTCAGGCATCGGAACAGAGAGAGATTCCCCTGCAGCCTGGAGTGCAGATCATGGTGAGGCCAGCTGTCCCCCTGCAGCCCACAGAGAGGCAAAAATCCACCTGCAGCCTCTGGAGAATACCAAGTGGATGCCTGAAGGAGACTGTGACCCCATGGGGAGCCTGCACTGGGGCAGGCTCCTTGCAGGATCTGTGAAGAGAGGAGTCCACACTGGAGCAGGTTTGTTGTTAGGACTTGTGACACTGTGGGGGACTCATGTTGGAGCAGCCTGTTCCTGAAGGACTGCACCCTGTGGGAGGAACCCATAATGGAGCCATTCATGAAGAACTGTAGCCCATGGGAAGGATTCACATTGGATAATTTCATTGAGAACTGCCTTTTATAAGAGGGACACCCCACTGGAACAGGGGAAGAGAGTGAGGACTCCGCCTGAGGAGGAAGGAGTGGCAGAGACAACGTGTGAATTGACTGCAGCTCTCATTTCCAGTCCCCCTGCATTGCTCAGGGGAAGGAGGTAGAGAAAATCAGGAGTTAAGATAGTTACGCTCTGGAAGAAGGGAGGGGTGGTGTCAAGGTGTTAAGATTTAGTTTTATTTCTCATTATCCTACTCTGATTTGATTGGTAATAAATTCAACTAATTTCCCCAAGCAGACTCTGTTTTGCCCATTACAGTAATGGGTGAGTGATCTCTCCCCGTCCCTCTCTTAATGCACAAGACTTTAATTACATTTTCTCTTCCCTGTCCTGCTGAGAAGGGGGAGTGATAGAGTGGCTTTTGTGGGCATCTGTTGTCCAATGAGGGTCAACCCACCACAGAGACGATGGTTAAAATCTCTTATTTTAGTGACTACAATTTACCAACAACTATATGTTCTCAGATGTGTGAAGGTAGATTGTCTGTCTTCCTGTAATACCTTTTACACTAAATGGAAATATACAATGGCTTTGACTTTGATTCTCTTAATGTGTGAAGATGTGGTCTCATTTTAAGTTTTTATTTGGAATATTCATTACCATTATGTTAAACCTAAATTTATTCAGAATATAATTTTAACACCCAGATGTGTATTTGAAATATAAAGTCAAACAGGAATCCCAGGAAACACTGAAATTTTAACAGTTTTTTTGTGGAAATGCATTTTCCTTCAGTGACAAACCTCTTCAATTATTCCACAATTTTTTCAGTCACTTATTGCTCGTGCTCTTTTCAGAGTGCTTTCTGTTTGGTCACACACCATTTTGTATTCATTACAAGAAAAGACATACCATGCATAGAATGATAAAGATTTTTATAAAGAACACAATTCAGTGACTGATCAGCCCAAATGGTTACACCTGCCAAAATGCATTAACTATTGCAATGTGATGTAATAAACTATGGTGTGACTGGCTTGACATAGTATAGTATGTCACTTAGGAAATTAAATGAATAAATGGAAACTTAAAACTAGAGAAAGTCTAGTAGGGAAAAAGTTGCAAATTTTATTTCAAGTTTCATGAAAAAAGATGAAATTATGTTCACGGGATAACAGATTGGTGTCAGGTGAACTGTTTAGAGGTTCAAGATAATTGGTATTCCAGGTACTCCCAGGGTGCAGAATAAATTCCACCTAATGCCAGTGAGATCACCATCTTGTAGGAACTACTCCCAGTACAGCAAATATCCAAGGTAAGGTGCTGATGTAACTTCCTGAATATAAAGTAGGTAGTTAAATTTGTGAGCTTAAGTGCTTGGCCTAACTCTAGATGAAAGAGATCTTTATCCTTTGGTCAGCCTTGGGTAGAAAAAAAAATTCAGGTAGGTAACACTTCTCTAGCTACTGAATACAACAAAAACTGTATTATACTAATACAGTAGTCCCTAAAAATAGCTGTTAGAAACCAATTGCTGTTATATTTAGGCAAGAATACAAAACATCACTCCTGTCTACCAGAATCAGACAAACAAAATATAAATAGGAAAGGATATTGATCAAAATGCCCTCTGAAGTTTTGAGGAGAGCTAGTTTGTACTGATTTGTGTGCTTCGTTGTGTGACAAAGAACTTTGAAATTTGAAGCAGCATCTTATAATTGCACCTTTTTATTTTCTATTATTATTATTGTCATTATCATTATAATCACTATTGTTATAATAAATTGAGCTCTTCAAAACACTCTTCATCACACTTAATTAGTTCAAGATTTGCTGAGTGCACCATTTACACTTCTTACTGACTGTGGTGTAAGCAAGGAAATAAGATTATCTGGAAATTCTCCTTCCACTCTGCAAAACATTAACTGAGCTTAAAGATAGTCACTGTTAGAGCCTGAAGCAAAATAACCAAGTGTTAGGTGATTTTGCCAAGGATCTTTAATCCAGGGATCAGAATGAAAATTTACATCGCACTAAAAACAAACAAAAAAACCCAAACTGAACCTTATGATTTATGAAGACAAACAGTGGCATCAGCTCAGATCTATACATATCTGTACTTTAATGATAGAGAAGAATTTATTCAGATAAATAAATATGGCCATATATTTTCAAGTAGAGTTTAGATTTTTCTTTATTTAATAATTGCACTTGATACTTTTGTTGTTTTTCAAAATCAGCAATAACAACAATGGGCAGAATAAGCAAACTAGTTAGCAAGCAGCACATCCATAATACAGATAAAACTTGTTTTCACTGCTACTTCTGTGCAGTTTTGTAGAGGTAGAATTGAGATAAAGATCATTAGACAGTCCATCAAATTGACAGGCACAAAAGAGGCTTGTTTGTTTGTTTGTTTTATTTCAATCAGACATGAATGATAAAGATATTCCAAAAGAAGCAAGTGTCTAATGTGGACAATGGTTTATCTATGAAAAGAACATCTAAGAGTGGCAAAGCAGGAATGTGTTGAATACTGCACTGCACAAAGAGAGCTTAGGCAATAGAAGATTCATCACAGAAAAAGACAGAAAGCAAAAGACTGTTTCCTCTTGTCTTTGCCATGGTATGACAGTTTGGATAACTCAGTGTATTGGCAAAGAAGTTAAATGTGAAGTCTCAAAAGATGACACAGTACTTTTGTGAAAAATGTCCCTATGTAGAATTGAACTCTAAGTCAGAAATGAGCATCATAAGAGACCACTCAGGAACAAAGTAATTCTGACATTCCAACAAATACAAAAAACATAATGTAAATTGTACATTTCAAGCAAGAGTTAGAGTGATTTCTTTAAATGCAGAAATACCTCAGTAGCATTTCAGGTGGAAGTTATTATTTACATTGTAATATATAAATTATAATTCTGCATATCAGATGGATTTAAAAATGCTAAGTTACTCTTTTCACTTTTATATTTCCCTACCATAATCCTCTGTAGTATATATATGTATATGTATAAAAATATATACACGTTATTAATATTCCATAATCCCTTTCTTATATAAAATATTTGAACATTTGAATTCTAGTGAGATAACTGAATGTTTTCACTACACAATGACTTCAAAAAAGCTGGAATGTTATCAGTACATTTGACTTGTATATAGTTTTAAAGTGATGGTGATATCCATAACATACTTGATCAAAAACTTCCTGTATGTCCATGAGTGACTTACCTATATCCCACACAAATGGTGATTAATGAGCAGATGAGTACCCTCCAGGAAAAAAGGTTTCAATAAAGGCTGATCAAATTTGCTAGTCTCACCAGCAAATTTAACAGCTTTTATAAAGTAGTTTGAATCAGAACATGGGTCTATATTCCTCTTTTGCTGTAGTCAACAGCAAGGCTCTGTCCATGGTTAACTTTATTTCAGGGAAATTATCTTTCCTTGTAAATCTTTCCAATATTGATTGTGAAGTAAAATTACAACAACTTTTAAAAAACCCTAAATTAAAAAATATTTTAAAAAATTAAAAAACCTCTATTAAAATTAAACAGAAATACAGCTAAATTAAAAAAACAAACAAACAAACAAACAACACACACCAAAAAAAACCCAAAACAAACAAAAAAACAACGAAAAACAAACACACACATAGTTTTCACTACAGAAAATACAGAATAAGACTAAATATTATTTTGACAAAGGGGGAGGTATTTTTAAAAAATAATAAATGCTTATTGAGCAGGAATATTGAAAAAAGAAAAAACAAACTAATCTAGTCATCATTCATGTTTCCTTCTAGAAGGTTTTACTTACGCACTTTTGCACTTCAGCAGATTCAGGTCCACAGTCTGAAGCAAACTCCAGTGCTGTGTCAAAATTCTACACCCTACAATAGTGCCAGGGGTACCCACCCAAATGCTGTCTAGGTAATTAAGTAGAGTACACAGCTACACACATTTTTATATACTTGTGAGAAACATTTGCACTGCCACAATCGCTGATATCTATGCTGATTTCCACCATCTAGGGAGCTCATTGTGGGAATGGCTTTTGATTTTAAATAAAGCCTGTTTAAACAGTGTGAAAGAAAAGTAAACAAAACAAAACAACCTAACAAATAAAAAAAGGAAAACAAACTAAAACCAAAACTAAAACCAAAACCAACCAACCAAATCAACACAAAAACACAAAACAAACAAAAAAAACACCTATGCCAGAAATATAAGAGGCATCAGATATTAGTATACTGAATATTCTGTACTATTGAAAACTACTTCTCTAGCAGAAGCTACTGCTGTGTAGCTAAAACTTTAAAAGCTATAATGTCACAGGTAAAATAAGTAGCTAGAAGTGTAAAAGAGTTTAATTACTAGTTTAGTTGATCTTTTCGAATTCTGTTACAATTAAAAAAAAATTAGCTCCTGTATTAAGTAAATGCATTTTAGTGATGCCTAGTATGCTATGTATTAGTAATCCTAGTATATTTCTTTCTCTTAGGATTTTTCTTCATGTTGTGTTGTTGCTAAAGTTTTTTGCTTTGCCAGTAACATTTCTCACATGTAAAATGAGAAAATTCCACACTTTTTATATAATTTACTCCAGAAAGCTTCTGCAGAAAGTGGGTGTCAAACAGTAGTGTATTTCTGGGTTCTGAAAGGTACTAAGTCACAAATTAGTGAACAAAATGAATCTTCAAAACAAACAAACAAACAAAAAAGTCAAATTTCTTAGAGGTCATTTCCTTTGGTTTTAAAATATTGTTGTTAATCCATAGGTTTTGCTTAAAAAGTCTGATTTACATAACTGTCTAAAATTTTCCAATATTTAATTTGGATTACCAAAAGGAAAATAAAGTCGTGATGGTCTGGGAGATATAGGTCAGCCCATGGATTCTTTTTTGGTTTATGAACTATCCTTTATGACAGTAACTTTCAGTACAGGTTAGGATCTCAGCCTAATAGGTAGTAGGGACATAGGACAGTGTGACAGACTGCCTTCAGTGACAGCCCTTGTCAACAAATAAGGCCATGAGAGAAAGGCAGCTCAGCTGGAGGAAGAAGGTCAGAAGGGATTTTGTCTTACTCTAAGTACTGAAATCTACTGAAACAGCCTTTTTCACATGTGATAGTCATTGATCATTATGCATAGCAGCCTAACTACTTTGTAATAAATGTAAAATGTATAAATTCCAAAAACTTGATTTTAGCTTTGATTTTTCTTCTCACTGTGAGTCAGAACAATCACAATAAATTGAGAATATGGATGTTTTTGTATGAGATGCCTGATTTAAAGTTAGGTCTGTTTCGAGTGGAGAGTTGACTAGCTGTGCTCCAGAGCTCCTTTCCAGCCTATATTTTTCTACAATTCTGTGGAAAGTACAGAAATGTCTCTCTGCATTGGTCTTGGACCAAAAGCTCTGCAGAGGGGAGACCTTAATCCCAAGGAAGATTAAGGTTGATAAAAGAGTTTCAGACAATGACGTTTGAATATCAATATTCTGTAAAGGCCCAGATTTAAGGTAGTCTAGAATCTCTTAAAACCCAGATCATTTGAAAGTGCGTGGGTTTGGTCTGACAATCAAAAGTGTAAATGTTACTCAAAAAATGGCATAAATTGAACGGCAACAAATAGTTTAAGCTGTGTTAATGACAATTTTTCCACTGAGTTTTGAATGTAACAGTTAGTTTTCCTCAAGTCAGCAAATAGTGGATTCATCTTACCTAATTTAGTCTATGACAATTGTGCAAATTCTCTTTACTGTCTATAGAGAGGCATATTGAGATGAGATGACATCTATTATAGAACAAATGGCTGACACATGGATTAATCGACCATTGCGTGCATTTGAGAAGGAGTCCAGAAGAGACATTTGCATAAAGTTACATGAGGTAATCTGCCCTGCATACCCGACAAATATTGTGATTTAACCTAATGAGTGGAAGGGCTTGTTTAAATTATTTCCTCAGTGTTTGTAGTGTACTCATTGTAGAGCCCCAGAAAAAGCTGAAGATTTGAAGGATCAGAAGGTCCTGAATATAGCTGGAGCTTTGAAGATTTGTAATCAAATTAATCTGGCTTAATGTTATAACTAAAAATAATTTTTATTTCCAAGATTTTTTTTTCTGACTATTATTTTGACCAAACTACTTACGATCATTCTCTAACTCACAAGTGTTATTAGCACCTTTTTCTTTGATATGAAACCAGGAAAAAAGGATGGGCTGGTTTTAGAAGACTCTAAAAATTTTACAGCTTTCTGAGATATGAAAGACCAGCTGATAATGCCACATGCAAAATAACTGGCCTAAAGACATAGATGATACAATGTATCAATACACAGCTGTGGTCCATTAGACTGTCTCCCTAAGAGAAAAGGTGTAATTTTTTACAAGAATCAACAAAAGTGCATCAAGGATATTCATGTTGAAACAATGAGTCTGTCGGATTCACAAGGAGGAAGAGGTGTTAGAATGTCACATCTCCACTGTCAGTTCACATATGAAGGGAAGCAGTTCACAGTGAATGACATAAACTAGTGTGGTGAAAGGAATGACCTTCATGAGGTCTGGACCATGGAAGCAAGAACAGAAACAAAAATGAAGAAAGAAGAAAAATCATGATCCAATCTACCTAACATTTGATGTGTTCATATATTAGAAAACAAACAAACAAGCAAACAAACAAACACAACAAAAACACAAACAAACAAACAAAACCTCTGGAATAGAGGGGGAAAAGAAAAATAATTTGTAGGTTTAGTACATAACCAACCTGACATATTTTTTACTCCTGATACTTTTGTAGAATAAACTAAAATGATGGTATATTAGTATCCAAAACTCTATCTCTATCAGAAACATCAGTGAAGAAAAATAAACAAACAAACAAAAAAGAGTATTGCATCAGAATTGAATGTTTTCCCTAAAATCAAGGGGGAAGTGAGAAACAGTAACCAGATGTCTTGAGGAAAATGGTAAAACTAAAAACTAAAAAACAGTCTTGGCAATATCAGGGTAAAGCTAATGAACTGTTCAGAAAGAGCATTATTTATTTATCTGTGAAAACAAAAACAAACAAAAGAACAATGCTTCACAGTAGTTAAAAGTTACAGCTATGTAGATATCTATTGTAAAAGCAACATGAAGTTACATGAGCTAAGAATCAACCCTTTGAAAATGCTGTGTCAAAAACCAGTTCTGGAAGTGAGAAGATCTTTTTGCATAGTGTTTATCTCATTTCAAATAAATGTTGGTACATTAACGATAGCTATGCATAATGTAAGTTTGTATTACATTGAATGTTTTCCTAAAAATTATTCTCTACACCAAGTAAAATAAGGTTAAATCCTAATATCAAAATTTATTTTGTCAACAATGTATTTAAACTTCAGTTTTATACAGTGATATTTAGAAATCAACAGGATGCTCTATTTATACATAACAAATCCTCTCACATTACTAGTGTTAGATGGAATAGTGTTAACCAGCTTTCCTTGGCCACTTTTTCAATTAGTTTAATTGATTAGCAGATTCATGAAATACAGCAAACATCCATTATTTATGGTTTTGGACATGCTTTTTGTCTACATTAATTTACTTTAAAATATGTCTGAAAGTCACTACTGGGCTACAAAGTCATACATTTCCTATAACACTTCATTTTAATGACATATATTAGTAAGAATATCCTTTCCTAAAATATTCTGAACCCAGCTGTCCACACCAATCATAACACTTGAATTTTCCTGGGTACTATCATTAATCTTTTACCAAAATGAAGTAAAGGTCAATGCAGGAATTAAGAGACAGTTTCTGTTCTTATTCCATACACTAATCAACACATGCAGAGGCAGCTGATTGTGCCTCAGCAAGTCCTTGCTTCCAGCATTTTATATATATATATATATATATATATATATATAATATGTATAAAAACTTATATACTACATGTATTAAAACATCCTATATGTATTTAAGTTTATTTAGTATTTTCTTTGAACCTATGAATTACAGTTATCAGTGTACTTCAGAGGTCTATAGATCTCTGGAAGCAAAGAAAAAGAGGAAAGGCTGAACTTGTAATACAGTGTTGTTTCTCTGTTCTTCCCTCCATATCAGCATCAGCCTAGATTACAGATTTTAATTTTTATGTTAATGCATAGATACAGTGTTTGCTTAGAGAAAGTCAAACATCCTGTAGCTTTTAGTCAAATTATTCTTAATACCAGTGGCAAGGACTGTCTTCATCTATTGGTTATTCTTGTTGTTTAATTTCACAAAAATTAAGATAAAAAGATGTGTTTCATTTCTGTGCTTAGATCAGAAATAATTAAATATCTTAACTGTTTTATGATTACACAGGAAGCAACAGCAAGGTATCTCTGCACCCAGATTCCACATCCCATGTTCAAAATAAGGTATTTGTTTGGATTTCAGAACCCTTCTCCTTTCATGCTCAGAAACGTCAAATTGCTGCTGAGACAAAAAGACTGCATGCTTGCAATCCATGTGCCATCTGACAAGGGCGATGGCACCAGCAGAGTGAAATAATCTTGTGAAAGTCCCAGAGATGGGGGAAAATAAGATAATCAGAAATCTTAGAGGAGGTAGGAGGCTGATATAATAATGTCAAAGGCAAAGAAAATAAATTATATATGCTCAGAATGACGCATATATAACAGAGAATGACTTTTGTGCATAACAGAGAATTACTTTTAGTAACCTCATATTTAAATTGTTGGGAGTTAAGGTTCCTCTCATAATTCCATGATAGTGAGAAACATTTTTGATAATAACTCTGAAGTCAGACATACACTTTAAAAAGTATAGTACAAGACTGTCATTCCTCATATCAAGTTTTGAATATTTTATGGCTACATTCAGGAACTGCATGGCTGCTTTACAATGAATAATTTAAACTAATTTTTTTAAAAACTGTCTTTGGGGAATGGGTGTCTCAGTGAACTAAACAATTTCTGTTCCTGTTCCCAACACTACTTCCCTGTTATTTCCTGACCTGATTTGCAGTACATTCTTTTATATTTCTGGAAATAAATAAATGTCGTGTTACTGTGATGGGAAATAAAGAATCCTGATACTGTAAGATTACCACATAGGATTTAGATGACTAAGCATAAAAACCAAAACAAAACAAATCATAAAACAGCAAAACAAAACAAAACAAAACAAAAAAACCAAACCAGACAAAAACCAAACAGAAACAAAACCGGCCAACACACACACACAAAAAAAAAAAAGGCAACCAAGTCTAAGGGTAGTTTTAATCCCCTCTTTCTTCTTTAAGAAGCTTGTCTGATCTAGACAGACAATAAATCAGTGTATTCTGGAGTTTGTGAGAGATTTTTTAGGAGATAATTTTCCTGTCTAAAAATGTTAAATGATTCAAAGTGTTTTGTGGAAATGTACAAATATCAAAGAAAGTTTACAGGGTGATGAAAGAGAGATTTTTTCCTTTAAGAACTATGTATATAATATTGCAGTATATAAATCAGATAAAAAGTCTGATTCAGAATGAATTTTTTATTAGTACAATTTTTTTTCTGGATGTTTATTATTTTTTTTTAATTTAGAAATTACAGTTGTTTACCAGTATTTTGGCATTTACTATGCAACAAAACCACCCAGTATTATTTCTGCAGCATTCCCTAGCTGATCTGCGCAAACATTTTCCTAAAGAATACAGTTTACTTAGCAGCTCAGGAAAAACTGTGATGGATTTCAATTCACTTCAAAATCTGCTTTTCTGTTGCTTGAATAAATATTGAAAATGAATGAAGTATTATATGGTAAATACATACACTTTTAAATATAGATAACAGAACTGACAGAAAAATTCTAAGCAGATACTTTGCCAGACCCTGACAATGAGACCCATGACAAAAACGCCTGGCTTAAATTTGGTTCTGGAATATAAAATAAATATGACACACTGGAAAAAGCATCAAAAAACTAACAGCTGTGGCAAAGTAATTTTTATGGAGTTGTTCAATTCCCAAGAACATTTCTAGTTTTCCAGTCATTTATTGCAAATTGAGCTTGTATATCAGGGTCAGAGTCTCAAAACATGCTCTGGAAAAAAAAAAAAAAAAATTGGATGAACTGCAGGGATACTGCAAGATTTCTGGCTAGTGACAGACACTCTGAGGTTTCTAGGCTGCTATCTTTGCTGCAGTTCGATTATTCTAACACTGACAAAAGAAATAGAAAGACACGGAGACAAAGAAAAATGTGAGTTTGGGAAAAAAAAATAAAATATATATATATATATATATACATGTCTGGCCAGAAACCCGATTCTATAAGAATAAGCGATAAATTTTTTTCTTTGTTTTTCTTTCTATGCTGTCAATCACAGCAATAGTGAAGTCCCCAAAACCTTGAACATATGTGAATAAATATTTTTAAGTCTGCAACCAAGCGAAACATTAATTTACTTATTTTTTATTTTAAGCTGTGGGTAGAAATGGGAGTTTTGTGATGGGGGTTGTGTGTGGTTTGTTTGTTTGTTTGTTTGTTTGTTTGTTTGTTTGTTTGTTTGTTTGTTTTCCTAGTGTCCTGAATGCCATCTTTCCCAATTTCAGATTTCATTGAAGATTAGAAGCTTTCTTAAAACTGTCCTCTGGCAGATTACAAGATGATGTGTCAATTGATCTGAATCATTTTCATCAGCTTGTGATGCCATTTAAAAATCAGACCAAATTCAACAAAGAAGTGGTGGCTTTATCACTCAAAGTTTTAGTTCAAATATGAAACTAAAAAGAACAGTTAGTAACTCAAACAACTGTTATTGGATTTAATCCATGTTTCCTCAAACCGTGGAAACTGAAGCCAAGTTCTGTAGGATTATGGAGATAACAAAGGTATACTTCTCTCTCAATTTTATTTTAACTGTAGTATCCAGTTACTTAAATTAATCAATAATCCACATACATGATCATGCATTAAGAAGCAAATTATCCTCATTTCCCTACCCTTATAGATTTGCTTCTAGAGACTTGGAAAGAGTAATAGATGCTGTCTGTGTTAATTTGTAGTATCTTTAGAAATCAAATAATATTATTTAAAAGCTAGACTAATAGATCTAATTTTCACCTTGCACACTTCCAAGACACTTTTATATTTCCATGTTGTATCAAATGCCAGCATGTATATTTTTCTTATCCAAATGTTTGGTTTGGAAGTGGAGATATTTCTAATCAGAAATTAATTCTGAATAGATATCTGATTTTCTGTTTCAATGAGAAATTAAAAAGAAGTGAGGTGTGCTGAATGTTCGGTTGAATTCTTAATCTAATAATATTTTTTTTAATCTTACATTGATATGCAAAATTAGTCATTTATTTGCTGGTTATTTTTATCTGTCTTCATGACTACTGACTTCATAAGTAGATTGACAGCCCAAAAATCATAACTGTTTGTGACTCCATTGCTGTGACTCAATTACTGGAATTGCAAAAACCTTTAAAAATAGTCTGAATTTTCCAAATGTAATGGTAAATTCATAATATGTCCTATTTTAAGTAAGGAAAATAAAGCTACCTGCTGGCCTTATGGAAAGTACCCTTTTTTGGCTCTAAATGCTTGTTTTATTGAACACTGTATCTTGGTGTTTGCTTTGCTCTCCTGAGAATTCAAGTCACAAACCAAATCTTATTTTATGTTTTAATAGTAGAAAAAGTAATACATCTATTGTTGTATCTGTGTCTAATACATTTTTATTTTTCATAAGGTCGTTTTTCATGCATAGAGACGATTTATGGGACATATTGCTTACACAGGTGACAACATATTGTTTAAAAAACAAAACAGCAAATAAAAACAATCCCTACAAGATTACTTCCATTATGGTTTTGCAATCACTGTGGATTAAGTGAAGAAAAACTGGAGTGAAGGAAGTTGATTTCTGAATTATCCCAAAATATTTCTATAAATGGTGAGAAAAAGAAATGTTTAAAAGTTAATGTTTTTCCACCTGAACTTACTTGTCTGTGTTTAAAAAATATAATAGCTGCATGGAATGTTTTTGTCTTATTGCTTAATACAACATAAAGTATAGATAGTGATACTGAATACAGCTATGCTAAGATAAAGCTGATGAAATTATGTGAAAAACCTGACTGCTCAGCATTGCTGTATACAGGAAACTACAGAGTAATTTTAGGTTTTTTTTTTCTGTACAATTCCAGAAGACAGTAAAAATGAAGACAATATATTTGAATTGTTTTTTATACTAACAACTTATGGCTAAACCCTTTTTCTTTGATATTTATTTTTTGTGTAGTATCAGGAAATTAAAAAACAAAATAGTTTAAGTAAAGTTTGGTGTCAATGTATCATAACAATTTCATAGCCTTCATTGGCACCTCCTTGACTTCAGCATAAAATCTGGCTGTAAACAGAAAAGGAATTAACCCTCAATCTTGAATACTTTTTGTTTCATTGTTTAAAAAATTATTTTCTACATGCATCTCAGTAGTCTAGAAATCTTTCAAACTTAATAAAATGTATTTCATAATAAAATAGTCAGTTCTAATTAACATATTTTAATGTAAAGTATTTGCTAACATATTGTGTCTTAGAAATTTTAAGTATTGTTTTTCAATTTTAACCTTAATCGTTTTGTGAGGTAGCTGCAAAACATGAATGGCATACTCTTTTTATGACAGTTTTATAGGAGGATAATGAATGTAGGTTGTTATTTATCAGAAGATATGCAGTCAGTTAGTACCATAAACCTTTAGTTATTACATTGTGTGTGTACAACAAAGCTGATCTACTTTCAGACCCCAAACAGACAACTCTAGTTAATTGCTCTGGCTTACTATGTGATTTTTTTTCTTTGCAAAATAAGACATTACCTTTTTTTTTTTTTAATGATCTTTGTTTGTTTCCCATTTCTTGGAAATCCTTCTGGAAGGGAAACTTATAGCATTGTTCTTTCAGTCTATTTATATGGCTATTTTGTTAATATTTAGTAGACATTCATCCTTCCATTTATTTGGAAATGAAATTTTACAATATTTCTTAATATGTGCAGTTCATGGAAATAATAATGGACTGGGAAAACTACAAAATGGCTTGATTTTGTTAAGTTAAAGATGACTGTAATTTTTGAGTCAGTGCAATAGAGGTGTTTCAGTATTCTTTCCCAGCTAGTGTAAGTTTTAAGTCTAACCACAATGGTGTACTTCATGATCTTTTTATCAGGCTCTCAGACTCTGATCACAAAAGTTGTCTTTTTTTTTTTTTTTTGGCTCAATTTAAATGTCAGATGCAGTTTTTTCTTTCATTTACAGTACCGATCTTAGGATATAGTTTGCTAGTTTTCATTCACTGTCCACATGTCCTAGACTGAAGTAATTAACCATAGTTTTGGTATTTTGGAGTATATATTAGATACTATATATCCATCAACAAAACATGACTCTCAAGGTACATAAAAAATATTGAGAGTTTTAAGCAAATGAAACTTTGAGAGTAGTGACAAACAGATGCAAATATCACTAGTTAAGCATGTAAGGAATGAGACTGCTTTAGGGATGGTTTCTATATCTGATGTTAAATAACCCTTTCAAGACTTTTTTTCAATAGCATGATAAGGCTTCAAAATGGAAAAAAAAAAAAAAGTGCTCTCTAGAAACAAGGCATAATACAGGAAAAATAAACAGAAATGAAAGTCATAGGGATATGAATAGCAGTTAGCCTGAACAGGCTAAAAGCAAGGCCACAGTAAGAATGACTGTGTTGCACAGACACTGGGAACGATATTTGCACAGGTGATGGTCAGCATCTAGAAGCTGTGAATTTAGGAAAAGCAAGTTATCTAGTTTTTTTCTACAACCAATAGAAGAATATAGTAAAATCCAACAGGGATCCCTTCCTCAAACCATCCATCATTAAGCGCCTGAGATAACGGCATGCCTAGCTATCTGGACCTCTTTTCTCTTTCTCTGCTAGCTATAAGTAAGTGCTGAGGAAAGGCCTACCCATCCAGATTTCAGATAGCTAAAATGAAAGAAACTGAATGCCACCCTCATTGACTAGCCTCAAATATTTGTTTTTAACTTTTCACTGCCTTCCTTGAATGCACAGAGGAATTTAGAAGCTCAGATTCTAAAATAAAGAAAAATCACTTTGAAATGGGACACAAGCTGTGGATCTCTTTTATATTTGTACTGAATATTGAGCCATGATTTGATTAGTTCCCTTTCTTGAAAGGTCATCCTAAGATGAAAAAGACTGAACTGTGTTGGGGAGTTAGTCTGATCATTCATGATCTGAATGACTTCATTGCCTTCATATGTGAGATGGTTCAATGAATAGTCTGAGAGATCAAAGATAAAAGTTGGTTGATTTGAGATATTGAGAGCAGGAGTATTTCTGTCACACTGATTTTTGACATGCTTTGACAAGTCATAGAGTCTGCTGTAGCAGTTTGTGCAGCATCTGACAGGAGATCAATATGCCAGAAGTTTGACTAATGAGAGATATAAGTCTGTACTTCTTTAGTTTGGCATTTGAGTTCAAGATCATTAGCTTCTCCAGATCTACCTGGATCTACATTGCCAGTCATTTAGCACTTTGAATAAAGCTATATATACTCAGATGACAACTGTTCTACTTTGGAACTGAGAGGTTATTTATGTACAGCTGAAAATGTACTGACAGTATAAAACCCAGAGAGAATTAGCAAGTATTCAAAGTGGCCATGTAGATGCACAAACTTTCCATTATTCATCCTCATTGATATTATAAGGGAGAGTCCATTGCTTATATAGGTTTTAGCATGTTCCTTCCAGCAGAGGGCACTGTTCTGTTAGTATCATTTTATAAAATATATGCTTGCCTACCCAGAGATTTAATTAACCATGTTTTTCAGCAAATGATAGTCTTACTAGTAAGTTATACAGGTGATTGGATAAAATCTTTTGTCATGTTTTCATAAAAAATATCTAACACAGGTTTTGAATAATTATAAAGTCAGGAAACCCATTTGTACTAAAATACAATAGACAACTGATACTTTATGTAATTATTGAGGCCTGTATGAAAGACAAATGTGAGACACGCTATCTGTGTCTTCAGACAGGTAGTGGAAGCATATGGTGAAAGCTTGATGGTCTTGTTCAGGGATGCACAGCTTCTGCTGTGCATCCTATGATCAGGATACATGGATAAAAAGAACAAAGCACAGAGAAAATCCTGCGATGTCTTGTAAGCTGTGCAGGCTCAGATTTTCACATTGCAGTATAGACAACAAAAAATACAACTTTAGCCAGTTCCTTTGGTACACATAAGAATCCATCTTAATTAGTAGATAACATTCACTGGAAAATTTATGAATGTTGCCCTGGGAAAGTGGAAAAACCATTTTCAACTATTTGCCTCTAGAGACAAAAGAAGGTCACACAAACCCATAACGAAGTTTTGTACACAGTGATCTGTGCCACCACAGAAAAATACAGGAGCATGGAGAGCACCTAGAGCCTAAAATTTTATCCTGTCTCTTGATTTTTTTCTGTTTGCCGATCTGACTCAAGATCTTGCCTGTGCTCTGTTCCAAACTCTCTCTGATGCACAGGTTCTTCTTCTACTCTACCCCGCTCTGTGAACTGAACATTATGGACTTTGTGGCATTTCGAAATGTGCCTAAAATCTATGTTCTTGCCTCAAAACTTCAGTTGTCATCTCTTCTGTTTTTCCTGATTCTTCCTTTCAGCTTGATATGCATGTGGCATTTGAATATTTCACCATGGGTTTTCACCATGAGCCAGTCTGTTCTCTAGGCCTCTCTACCACTCTTCTGGTCTCTGCAGGCATGTATAGAACTGATAATGCATGTGTTGAATATATATGAGTGGTTGTGCTGATTGCCTGCAACACAGCATCTGCTTCTTGCCAGCTTTCTGCAGTCACAAGATCAGGCTTTAGCTCAGCACTGTGAAGAGGACAAACTAGCATTGGTAGAATGGAGAACAGCTGTGTGAAAATGTGAATGTCATGTTATCAAATCATCACAGTGCAAAGACTGGGACTGAGGAGGAGAGAGGTGGATTGAAAACTGGCTGAACTGATTGTCTCAGACAGTACTGATCAAGAGTATGACATCCATCTGAAGGCCAGTCACTAGCCCAGGAGTACATAGGGGGTCATCTTCATTAATGACCTTAACAATGTGGGGGAAAGCACCCTCAGTAAGTTTGCAGACAACACAAAATTGATGGGAGTAGCTGACACACCAGATGGATATGCTGCCATTCAGAGGGACCTCAACAGGCTGGAGAAATGGGAAAATGTAATCTCATGAAGTTCAGCAAAGGGAAATGCTGATTCCTGAACCTGAGAAGGAATGAACAAGGGCACCAATACAGATTGGGGCTCAACTGTCTGAAAAACAGTTTTGCAGAGAATATCTTGGAAGTCCTGATGGGCTCAGGAATGAGCCAGCCACGTGTCCCTGTAGCAAAGGCCAATGAGGCCTGCATGAGGAAGAGCATTGCCTACAAGTCAAGGGAGATGATCTTTCCCCTCTACTCAGCAGTTCTGAGACACATCTGGAGTGCTGTGTCCAGTTCCGGGCTTCCCAGTAGAGGAAAGATATGGTCTTACTCGAGTGAATACGCTGAAAGGTCACAAAGATGATTAAGAGACTGGAGTATCTATCATAGGAGAGTCTGAGGGAGCTGAGATTGTTGCTGACATTATATCAAAAAATAGAGCTGAAGACAAGACTCAAGGACGTATTTTCAAAATGTATAAAAACGCGATGGAGATGTGAAAGGAGTTAAGAAAATGGAACCAGACTTTCCTCAATGGTATCCACTAAATGCACAAGAGGCAATAGGCACACATGGAAATACAGGAAATTCCACTTTAACATGAGAAGGCCTTTTTTGTTGTTTTGTTTGTTTGTTTGTTTGTTTTTGTTATTACAATGAGGATGGTCAAACATTGCAACAGGTTTCTCAGAGAAGTTGTGGAGTCTCCATCCTTGAAGATATTCAAAACCCAACTGGACATTGTCCTCAACAACCTGATCTAGGCAACCCTGTTCTGTGTAAGGGTTTTGTGCTAGAAGATATCCAGATCTCCCATAAAACCTCGACCAAGCTGTCCTTCTGTGATTGTGTGAACAGCACCATTGTCATCTTCTTTCTATAATTTCAAAGAACAGTGACAGTGGCCAATCTTCTGCCTCTGTGTGAAGCTCAGTACTGCACACACTAGGCTGCTACTACTTAAGGTCCTCAGAGGCTCTATAGGAAACAGCACCATGCTTCTGAAGTCAGTTCAGCTCAGGTCTGAACTAGCCTATTGACCCAGCCTTGCCAACACTGGTGAAGAACTTGGTATACACAGACTTGCAATTTCAGGCAAATATAGAATTGCTAAACAGCTTTAATGGAATTTCAGAAAATCCACAGTTACAGAAAGCACATATCATTGGGATAACTGTTCATGAGTTATTTCTTATTTTCAGGGCAGAACTTACTTTAGATGGCAAAATCTTTCACTGATTTGTAAAGTAATTTATATTCAGAAAGGGTGGGATATGATGGATGGTAAATCTGAGCAGAGATGATTGGGTCCTCTGGGAGGTTAACAAGATATGAAGTTGGAAACAACAGAACTTGGTTGAGACCACCACAATTGTTCAGTAAAACTCTCTGAGGTATAGGGTATGAGGCCTGCAGTGTGAGGAGCAAATAATTTTTAAAGGAATGTAGACAGGCAGCACTGACAGCCAGTTTTGCACCTCTTTTGTCTGATGTTTTTTTCATGAGTGGCAAAGTAGATTAATCAGTTTGATACCTTTCTGTGTTTCCCCAGCAGAATTCAGAGCATTCTACTTTTGCATTCCAAGAAGTATAAACCAGAGCACACATTTTTGTGAAATTCATTCTAGTTTAGGAGACAACAAAATTCTTATGTTTTCTGGGTTTTCTTTTCCCTTTTATTTTCTTCAGCTTCAGTGTTCTTCTTCAATACACCTTTATTATGTTTTCTGAATAGGAACTAAAATGGTGATTTCTGAAATATCCATCTGATTACCTTTTAAAGGTTTACTTATAGTGCTCTGTGCTTGATGTTTTTATAATGCAAATGGGAAAGGATGACAAAACCTCAAAGAGATGTCTTTTGAAAAAATTATATTTAATAAATTTATCTAAGAAGTTTGTCTTCATTTTGATAGGTCCTTTGATTTCACGCACACATTTTGCAGTGAACCATAGACTGTGCAAACATAAAAAAGAATTATTTCCCAAAAGAATAATGTAGAAAATGTCTTAAAGAAACATCAATGTCTTGCAGCTGGGTCAAAATCACCATCCACCAGATTCTTCATTAGGGTAACAAAGTAAGGATGTGACAGGTAACATCCTGTATCAATGTATGACTGTGCAGTCTTGTCAGCTAAAGTCAAAGAAAGCCAGAAAAGTTATCTGTTCTCTATAAGTGTATTCTGGAAGGAAAAATCAACATTTCGAAATCACATGTGATACTGAGTAACCCAAAAATGCAGATTAAGATAAACTCACATTTTATCTAAGAAGATTATAAATGTCTTCCTAGGGTGAAAGTAGAATTTTTTTGAGTTTCAGTGTGATCGGTTACTTTTACAAACAATGATTTAGAAATCTTGTTTACATTAGCTGCACAATATCCTACCTGCAGCCTCATTCTAAAAAAAAAAAAAAGAAAAAAAGAAAAAAAGAAAAAAAGAAAAAAAAAATCTATTGAATTAAGAAGTTAACTGTAAAATATTACAGTGACATGTAAATTGCAGCAATGACAGACTTAAGCCGTTATTTGAAAAACATCTTCAAATGATGACCAAAAGCAGGAACAAGTGAATGAAAACACTAAGCAGACAGAAAGACATTTGAACTCGTGCCTTTTTCTGAGCTCAGGTTTCCTGGATGAAAACCAAATGTCTGATGTTTATAGTCACCTAAGATAGACAGCATAGAAAATTCTGAAATTCCCTACAGAGAAAGGCTCAACATTTTAAGACAGATGTTGGGAGGACCACTGTTGTCCTTTTAGCTACCAACTGAGTTATTAAAATACTCTCTTGGGAAGTAAGAGAATTGCATTTGAATTGTTACAACTTGAAGATGGAATTATAAGAAATACTTATGATAATTAGAAAGAGTCTATACAGGTTCTTACACTGCACTCTAAGTGCTTGCTATTAGTGAATAAAATGGCATGACTATCATCTGGTATGTCTTAGTTGTTTTTTCATTTTTTTCCTCAGAGAGAGGACTTCAGGTCAGGTTTTATTTTAGTAGGGATTTACTTTTTCAGATATGCTGTTACAGATATGGTTGATGGGTTTTAAGGTTATTGCATATAGTGCATATACATATATGCTGCTATATATATCAATGAAAGTAAGCTTGTAGGTATATATGTTACACTTGGAGCTGAAATCCATGTGGCTTCCTAGAGAAACTAATTCTCTTATTTCCTTTGATCATCAAGAAAGCATATTTCCTTGCAAATGTAGAGGTAGACTTTTACCTTTATTGTAGAAAACCCTGTCAGATGAGTTGCTCATTCTAGCTTTTTTTCAGAGTTTCAGACATATTTAACTGTTCTGCACTCTGGTTTTGAATGCAAGAACATGTTTAGAAATTGGTAACAATCTAGTTGCTTGAGAAATATAATAAACCAAAGAGAGACTAAAAAAACCAAAAAAATCTGTGGCACTTAATGAATGCAGTGATGTAAAAAAAAAAAATCTCGTTGACTGATGGTAAATTGGTCCATGGTTCCAGTATTATATCAAGGAGTCAGGTCACACCATGCATGTTAACGACCAGGAATATTGCTCTATATGGCACAGTTGTGGATGCAGCAAGAAAAATTGAGAGAAAAACACTGTAGGCCAAGAAAACTTGCCTAGAGAAGGGCAACTTCAGTGATTCAGTTATGGAGGAGACGGTTTCTAAAACAAGGACTAAGGGCTGACTGATCCACATTGATTAAATTATTGATGAGAGAACAGCAGCATATTATATATAATGTGCCCACCTATTTGACAGCTGTATAAAGCAGGAAACCAGAACATTATTAATCTGTGATACAATTAAATCATAGGAAATAATAATTTGAAAATAAGCCAAATTGAGACTAGGCCCTTTATCATACAGTGATGCCTTTCAAGTGAAATATCTGACAAAGTATAAAAACATCACTGTAGAGGTCTTTCTCCTCACCTCATCATATACTTCTGTGAAGCCTATAGGAATTTAATATTTATATATGATTCTCCCTCTGTAAAATTTTTGAAAGGGAAGGCAGACACAAAACAGTATGAAATACTGTCATGTAGCTTTTGCAGGACTGGAGAGTGGCCTTTATGTAATACACCATTTTGTTACAGGCATCCCAAATTACTTTTAAGATATTTTCCTTACTGTCACAGGAAATTTTTTCACTTTGGTTTTCATTTTAGTCTCAAATGACATATCCGGCCAAATACTTAAAATGTTCCTAGGACCTTTGTTCAATGACTATTGAGATTGCGCTGTCAGATGATTTCGTGGTATTTTCCTTTCACATCAGCCTGAATTTCTTGAGAGATTTGCTGTCAAATATAAATCAGAAACTCTTCTTCAGTTAGAGAAAGGGAAAAAGGTTTGTCACATACTGTCATAGATCCTTCTGAATTTCTCTGGTTTAAATATAGTTACAGAATAAGGTCTATATTTGATTGATATGCTAGACCACCATGACATCAGGAGTGTAGCATTCTGCTTCAATTATGCACACAAAGACAGTTCTTCTTTCCCAATTCCACTACACAAAGACAAACCCAGTGATATCAGTGGAGATGTACAGATAAATCCAGAAGATAATTTAGCCTCAAATGTTAAAGCCATTAAACAGAAGGAAAAGACAACATTATTTCTGTCAAACATTTGGGTCCTTCCTTGTACGGTCATTCTTCAACCTTATCAGAGCAAAAGTGCTCTTCACCCTGTTTAGAGAGGCAGTAATTATTCTTCATCAATTAGATTCTCAACCACTGAACTATAAACAGCTGGTAGTGCATAACTATCATCCCATTTCAAAATTATAGTACCTTTTTTTTTTTTTTATTTCCACATGTTCACTAAATATCCTGCCATAAAATATCTCATCCTGCCTTTAAAACTGCTAAATAAAACTAGGAGAAATGGTATAACAGTCTAAAATTATAATGATGGTTATGCATCACCAGCTGCTTGTAGTTCAGTGATTTAGTATCTAATTGACAAGGGATAATTACCTCTCCCTGTATAAGGTAAACTGTGTTGTCAGTCTCTCAACACTACTCCTGCATATACAATACAAAATAAATCTGAGGGAATTATCTTATTTTGATAGTTTTCAGTATTTTCTTGTCCTAAATGTATGAAAATTAAAAAAAAAAAAAAGCTTGTTTTCAAATAATATATTCTTAATAGTAGCTACTAATGAAAATTTTGCGTCAGTGTTTTTAAAGTGTGGGTAAATTAATATATGCATTTTTGGCTCCATAGTTTATTCTGACTTTACAATATAAAATAAAATTCAATGTTGATTATTTTACATATTTTTTGTAGCAAGCATGATTTTCTGGGCAAGACTGACAAGAGGGTCATGTATAGAACTCATCTGTCAAAGCAAAAGCAGTGAAAACTCTTTCATGCTAACCTGTACATTCAATACTAGTGGTTGATTGCATTAACTAGGTAATTTTCTAACAATGAGTTGTCATCTCTTTACACATTCTGTTCAGCTCTTGACATTTCATTATGAATATCATTTAGTCCTTATTACACATTATTAAGACCAAGCAAGGCATTTAAGGTAGAATTCATTATGTTGCCTAAAAAAAATATCTACACTGTAATTATGTTACCTGTGTCAGGTCTTTGACATCAACTCCTCCCAGGCACTGGTACCTCATTTCCGGCTGTTTCTGCCTCTCTCTCCACAGCTGCATCATTTCTGCAAATATCACAGCATATGAAGAGTGCTGTGAAATGGATCAGTTGCAAAACTGGGTTTTGGATGCTGCTGCTGGAAAAGCAAGTCCCACCTCTCCTTGCCCACAGTGTACAAACACCTTGTTGCAAGAAGTGATCCTGACTTCCTCAAGCTCAATGGGGAGAGCTGCACAGCACTAGCCCACTGACTTAGCTGAAAAACAAGCACTTCTGTGTATTTAATTTTCAGAAAGATCAACAAACTTATCTGATTCCGCAAAGAACCATGGGACTTTTCATGCCACTAACAGGGAGAAAGTGGGAAGACATAGTCAGAGGCAGAAGAATAGTCCAGAGCCAACATAATCTTACATCTTACCTTAGCTTATGTTGCCTCATACATCTTATGTTGCCCATGAAACCCACGGCTAGTACCAGACATCTCATTTTTGGTGATGCAGTTTATTTACCTTAGACAGAAAGTTTTAGGATGAGGTGAATCATCCTTTAGAGATTTTTATGTTACTCATTGCTTCTATAACGAACCTAGACTCCCTATGACTTTATGATTTAAGACATCTAAGTTAGACAGGATAATTCTCACCTTATCTGTATTTAATTTTTTTTTAGTTTCCTTTTCCTGACAACAAAATAGTGAAATCCAAGCATGTAGCTAAATAATTTTTGGTAATCTGCAACATCCACAGGTATTTAATAAATACCATAGATGTAATTCTACCTTTGTTCCCTCTAATTAGTTGGTGTCTTCATAAACTGAGTTCAAAGCGCTGACGGTTATGCAGTCACGGCCACAAAGACTGAATGAAGAGAATGGGAAGGCAAGCTAGTAATTTTTTTAACCAATTGAAATAAAGACACTTGTTACTGCACAAAAAGGAAACTACTTAAAAACGAGTTTCTTTAGGTTACAAACTATCTAACAAACAGGACACAACTAGCTTCATTTTACTACCATACCACCACCCCTAGGAGAGCTGGGGATTTTGGAATTCAGTGGAGCACCCAGAACAGAAAATTTAAAATTTCAAAAAATGTCAGATGGACATGTAAGGCACAGGATCAAATCTGAAGAATAACACGAAGTGTGAGTGTAGCTTTACAGGCAAAGACACTGATTCTCATACTGCTTATACCAGTTTCAGCGAAGCAAAGTAACAAGTCTCTCAGAAGTTAATTGGGCTAAAAGTCTGAGGTATTCATGATTTAAATAATGTATTTCCATAGAACTGCTAACTATAGGACAATGATAAATGTGAATCATTAATGTGATAAAAAGTCAGCTCTCCAGAAAGCTCACTCCATATATATTAGTGACCTTTGCACTAATACGGTATTCTGGACTCATGCTACAGCATTAGTAAAAGAATAAATTACCTGATCAGCTTCTCTGAAATTCCTATGTTCTTTCAGATCTTCACTAGTTTTATGCAGCTTCATATCAAGTAAATTGCCTACTGATTTTGGAATCCAGACTTTACAGAAACAATTGTTTTTCTCTTAAATAAAAATCTGTTTTAACAATAAAATATTATGCGGATTTGCTTGTATTTATTTTTTGTTTGGTTTGCTTTGCTTTGCTCAGTTTTTCTCCCAGAGGGTTTTCTTTCCTTTATCAGCAGCAGAATTGACAGACCTGAAGAAATGACAAAGTCACAGAGAGAAAACTTTGGTTTATTTTTATTGTCTGTTTTTATTTAAACTACCAGATTTGAACAAACGGTATAAACTGAGAAAGCTTCTTGTACTCTGACTACATATTTTGTTTCTCACAGTTCAAGTAAATGGGTATTAGAAGCAGATCAGGAGAAATTTACCTGAGAATTAGAGAGTTATAGTCCTCAAATTATTGCATGACCAGTGCTATAAAGCAACACAGAGACAAAAGACTTGTTGGAATTTTTTCTGGAAGTTCTAACTCCTCTCCCATCTCATCACCATAGTTGTTATCTCTCTTCCAAGAAGACAGTGCTAATTGCTTCTCAGATAACCTTTAATGCTGAGCAGTGCTGAAATACCAATTCCATTGTATTCATTTCCCAGGTGGACATATATTTCTTCGCAAACTAACTTGAAAACTTTATTTCTGATATTTATGTTTACAACCATGCCACACTGTATTGGTTTTCTTTGACTTTTTTTTTTTTCCTATTATTTGATAAAGTAATATGTTATAGTGTTTAAGACAGCTCTTTTCCTCATTTTGACACTGCTATGACCTTCCCATAACATTTTTCCCTTACAAAACATGTAAGGACAACTGAGTTTTTAGCTTAGTTCCTTCTTTTAAGACACTTTCCTGCATCTAGAAAGTATTCTCAAGCTTTTAACTATCTCAAAAGAAGTTTTAAGGACTGCATCCAGTAGACATATTTCTGAGATAAAAATCTGCTAGCCCAATATGAACTAGCACAAAAAAAAAGAAAAAATAAAAAAAGTTAGTATTCTAGTCTTTGGCTGGCATATGATACATTGCCTTTGAAAATATTTCTTCACTATCAAAGTGGGTAATAACATGTACCCACATACTCATGCAAAATATATAGAAATACTGCTAATAGGAACTGATGGATTACAGCTGAGGGAATTGAAAGGTATTACAGGTCATTGGCTCTGCCCCTTGTTTGTCATGAACAGTTTTAATCAGCCTTCAGTATGTAATAACCATAAAGTATTGTTTTGAAACAAAGGATTAAACGTAATAAGTCAAGCACAGCAATGTTAACAACGGGAAAAAAAAATTTCCTGGACTTGATATTTTCTTGTAAATATTCTTACACAAATCTCTGCAAAGTCTTGTATACTCCTCTTCCATAAGAAGTAAAGTACTATTTTTTACCTCTATCATTAAATTTTTTAGACACAAAAATATATGGATTATTATCCTCTCTACCTGTAGATTTCTCTGTATGTCACTTTCGACTTGACAACATATATTTTAGGAACTGACCCATTCCCTCTGTGGCAAAATAAGAAGCATTGGTGTTAAAGAGATCCCTTTTTCACTTGAGAAAATGTGTATGGGAGTGCATATGGTTCACAATTCCTGATAACAGCATAGTTCCAATGGGTTGCTGAATCGATATGGTCACATTTTTGCTGGACACATTTCTAACTGTTTCTGTGAACTTTTTGACTGCTGCTGAATGATATGTAATTGTGGCAGTTGCACACCTCCCTCTCCCTCCACCACTTTCCTTCAATGTGGGCACATCCCCCTCTTTCCCAACACATCCCCCCTCTCCTGCAATGGGGTAGTTAATAGCTCCTTTTGTTTAACCTTCTGTAGGCCAGCTAGGAGAGGGGAAGAGGCGCTGAAAGGTCAGGAATTTTCTGGGCGCCCATAGCCAGAGCGGGGGAGGTGCCAAGAAGTTTCAGGACACCCATAACCAGAGTGGGGGTGCAAAGAAGCTTCTGGAATGCCCACAGCCAGATCTGACCACAAAAACAGGGTTCCCGACGAGGCTTCCTTTTGTGTGGTCCTCTCAGAGCCGCAGGCCAAATGCTGCCGTTGAGAGCCCTCCCCTTGGATTGGGACACCGTTTAAGGTAACCTCCCAAAAAATGGGACTACCTCATCTGTCCACGTGGGTGAGTGATAACTTACTAGGTATTTTCCTCGTTGCATAGGTAAGTGTATTTTCCTTGCTGAAGCAAGTGTATTTCCTCACCAAATAAGCGAGTATATTAATATAATTCCTTGCTTTAATATAAACAAGTGTATTTTCCTGGAGTCAGGGACGGCTCTGGCATAATTTTTCGTGAGCCATGCGTATGTACAATGTGGATCTCCATTATTCTTATTTGCTGTACCCAGTAATTTCCTCAACTGATATCCGAACCTGTATTTTATGTTACCAGAGTGCTAACTGACTGTATAAACCCCATTTCTAATTGGTTGTTTTCCCGGACTTTCTCAGACAAAATAAGTCTGGTTTGGACCTGGTTGTCCACCTAAAACTAATTTTGGGGTCTGTCGAGGGTTAAGATTGCGGGGTGACAATCAAACCCTGGCAGATGTATTGTTAACCTCCTCTCCCCCCCACTTCCCCCTTTTGCCCCTCCCTCTTCCCCGTTCCCACTCAGGACAGGCGAACGGGAGGGAAAGAAGGACAGAGAGAAGAGAGTTGGAAAAGTTAAAGATGTTTTACTAATGCTACTAATAAGAATAGAGAAAATAATACAAAATATACAAAACCAATCTTGTAAGTCTCAGCAACTGCAGAGCCAGCACCCAAAGTCCTGGATTAGACTCTGTAGCCAACTGGAGCTGGATTCAGTCTCTCACTGGCCTCAGTTCACAGGGACGACCAGCAAGGTCCTCTCCTAATGTCAGCCATGAGGAAAAAAGGGAAAAAGGGGAAAGGGACGAGATCCTCGTGATCTCCCACTTTTATATGAAGTATTCATGTGAATGGAACGTTATACACCATTGGTCAGTCTCTCGGTCATCAGTTTTCTCGTTGCCCCTCTCGCGAGATGTCCATCCGTGCTTATCAGTAAGTTTGCATTCCATTGCTAGGTTTAACCAAAACATGTGTTGGGTTCTCCAGGAAAATGCAGCTAACATGAAGGCTTTAGCTGACAGGCAAATTCACTAAAAGAGAAACTTGTTTTTAACAAAACCAGGACAGGGTCCCTCCATGACAGTAATCCAAGTAAAACCTAATTCTATCTAAACTATATATCCTAAAATATTGTCAAAATCTTTGATTCCTTCTTGCCATGGAGGAACAAGATACTGCAAAGGGAGTTCCTTAGTAAGTGTTGAGAGGGTCTCAAAACTTCAGGCTCTGCTTCACCTTAATCATACAAAGATATGAAACCATATCAAATTTGAAGCAAACGGGCATCTTGTGAAATACATTTTTCAAATTTTATCACTATGTAGTAATATGTTAATAAACTGTTTGGTTTTTCCCAGTTGTATAAAATGACATCATGCAAGACATGTTGGAATCAAATTATTTAACTAACCATGATGTTGCTGTAAGGTTATGTGGAAGGAGAGAAGTTCTGGTCCTTTAAGGATATCTGGTTAAGGAACTTTTCAACGCAAAAATGGGTAATAAGGGGAAAACCATAAACAAGAATATATAGAAACACAAACTCCAGGAACAAATAAGGGAGGCAGTAGCAAGAACGAATCCTGGTCAATAACGCTAACTCATCGACAAGTATGTGTGGAATACAGGAATGTTTATTTAATTAAGATTGTCTGATGAAGGATCTTTTCAAATGGCTTACTGAGGAAAGGACAGAAGCTATAAACTAAAGACACATAGAGACACAAACATAGCAGAAACAAAGACAAGAAAAAAACTGATCAGCCATACTGATTGATGGGCAATCAGGAAACTGCAGGCAAACTCAGGCATTGCAATTGGTAAGGATACAAACCTGAGACTGCAAGATGTTGGAGAGTGGGTTGATGGCACTGTGCCAAGGGAAACCCACTGTGCATGGCAAGGAACAAAGAGGAGAACAGATGGAATAGGGTATAAAAGTGTTTGGTTGCATGCAAAATGGAGCTGGGCTGTACTCTTGTCTGACTGAGCCCTGTGTTTGATCACTGCCATTTGTCCTGTCTTATTAAATTCTTCCTTACTTATCTCCAGCCACCATGGGGGATTGGTGTGTGCCTCAAAAACCAGCTCCTGATAGGGAGCAACATGAGTGAGGCAAGTGAGGAGCTCAGTACCAGTGGACTGAGACCATGAGCCACAGCCCATGAGCCTGATGCCAGCTGCTGGCTGGGGCAAGTGTCTGTAGTAACTCCTTAAGTGGGGTGTGCGTGTGGGTGGGTATCACCAGCAAACCCTGAGCTGGACTCACCAGCAAGTAAGAGGCATTGGGTCTGGGTAGGGGTATTGGGTGGGCAGAGAGTCTGTGCTGGTATTCAGGGGGACCCATTGGTATGGGGTACCCATGGGACAAGGCAGCACAGCCTTCTGGCGTGTCAGCCACTCCTCCCAGCTTGGTGTCACCAGCAAACTCAGTGATGAACCTGTAAATGGGAAAACAGCAGCTGTGTCCCTCAGCCTGGGTGGAGACCTCAGGGCACCAGGACTGGAGTCCAGTGGCTGGGCAGGATTCATGTATCAGGTTTGCTGGAGGTGGTGTTCATGCTCTTAGTATCCCTTAAAAGTTACAAAGTAAATAAGGAAATTAATTAACCACCTCTCTTTAGATATTTACAATACAGCCATCTATAGCTCAACTAGCTGTATCAACCAGCATGAGTGTCTGGTACTGGTTACTGGGATGAGCAAGTGTCTGTATTGTCCCTAAACCGTGTATGCATGGGGGTATTGTGTGTATTCACCAGCGAATTCTTCATGATCAGTCAAATGAAACAGTCACCTTAGGAAGTCAATTAATTTCACCTTAATGTGAATGTCTAAGCTGGGTGAGAGAAAATTGCACCTTAAATGGGTTTATTTCTCTTTATTGGCTGTAAGGAGGATCCAAACAGTTCAGGTGTAGATGTCTACACTGCAGATGTCTACAGGTAGGTGAGGTTAATTTCAGCACAGTCACCTTGCAGTATTCAGCTCCATGTACATGATGTTTAAACACCCCACTCAAACATCCTGTGCTATATAGATGCCTAAACCATGATGACATGCTTGCATGGGTATAACCATCCTAAAAACCTAAAAAAAACAAATACAGGGAATTCTTCTGTCACATACATTCTCACAGAGTTCATATGATACAAAATAAATGGGAAAATTTAGTGCAGAATATATATTTCTAACAAATATTTATTTTTTTTTTACACTCGTTATGGTCTAAACTCAGATTATCACTATTGGGTACTTTAATACTGCACTCTATGCACCTACTTCTGTAAATTCTCAACTGCATGCTGTTTGTACTCACGTAATTCACATCATATGCATCAGTAAGATAAGATACAGAGGGCATTTCACAAATACGAATGATCATACATATTCTCTAACATATCTGTAATTTCTGTCTGTAGCTTCAGCAATATAAACCACAGAATCTCAGTTTTGGATTGCCAAAATCAACAAAGAGTTTAGAACGAGTTTTTTAGATTTTACTTTTATAACATTTGGTTTCTTTAACATGTGTAAAACAACATAATAATTTCAAGAATCCTACCCATCTCTTCTACAGAAAGCAGAGAGGCTCAGCCCTGCTAAACATTATTGGAGATATGTGTACATATAAAATTAATTAAATGTAGAAACACTTTAAATATTATTCATGTTTAGCTAGACCTCTTCAAATAACTAACTGCTGATGAAAGAATTTCCCCAGGCCAACTTAGAAATGCATAAGAATTTAAGTTATCTGTTAGCAATCATTCTTTAAGCTACCATTATGTATTCAGACAACATTTCCATTTTGAAGAAAAAAAAAGGAAAAAAAAAGTCGAAATGAGAAGGCTTTATTGCCCTTTAACTGTGCAGATGTCATACTAGATGTCATATTATTTTTAGATGTTATGAAAATGAGCTGCATAAATATTTCTGTAACTATTTAGGTACAGATGCTTAGCATTACTGGCACACTCAAGTATGTTAACTTCTATGCTGTATTACTGTTTTTTACAAAATCGCTATGTAGCTATTTCTCAATACTGATATTTACTCCCAGTATAATTGTTTGAGTGGTTCAAATAAGTGATAAAATTGCAAGTATTTGCATGGTAATGACACAACTACTTTTTAAAAGCTATGCAGTCTCTGTGTATTTTGATCACTTTATATAATCCCTGTGTATTGAATAGCCCATGTGTCCAGAATATTTGTCACTAGCAAAGAAGTTATCCTACCTAGAACCTTTTTGTCTGAAATAAGAATGTCTCACTAGGTACCTGAAAAAGATTAAAAACTACTTTTCCACTGGAAATTATCAGTAACCTAAAACCCCTTATATGATTCCTGCTTTATGTATTTTTCCCACTTACTTGACACTTTTTCTCTCCTTATAAATAAAAAAATAATGTCCAAGAACAAGTATCATATATTTTGAGTTACACTGATGTCTGCACAAATCTATTCTGCTTCTTGAGAGTCCTTTTTAAGTTATAAAAACTTCAGTACCTCTGAAACGTGGATTAGAGATCAATGAAGGAGCAGCTTCTTCCATCTAAAGAAAGCTGAACGATAAGTAGTGATGTCATAAGCATACAAGTGACTACAGAAGCATTATTATCAAAACTATTATATTTTTTTTCTGGTTTCTCCTTTCCTATCGGTCTTTAATTTTCTCAAAGCACTTGCTGAGACACTATTATTATTAGTCAGATCATCCAGATCCACATGCTTATTGATCTTCTTAGAGAGCTTCAAGTATTTTCTGAAGCAGGATTCCTTCCACAAAAACCACATTGGCTTTTCCCAAATAATTCAAATTTATCCAGATATCCACTACTCTTTAAAAGCCTCTAGTTGCTTTGCTGTACACCTCAGGCTTTTCTTAGGATTAGAGTCACATTTGCCATACTCTGCTTTTGAGTCATAAAGGGAATTTTAAATAAGAGTTTCAAAGTTATCTTCAGTCCTACTGTATTTTGTTCAGTCTTTTGTACCATGACACTTACATAATAACTTTAATTTCACAGAGATCCTCTGCTAAGTGACGCCCTAACCTCCCCGCTAGCTCCCAAAAATATAATGCTTGAGAACCTCAACAGTTTCTTCAACAATGAAGAACTTGGAGCATTCATTTACATTCTTTGCATTGGCCTTGTCACCTCTGATTCACAGAATCACAGAATGATAGGAATTGGAAGGGACCTCAAAAGATCATGTAGTCCAATCCCCCTGCCAGAGCAGGAACACTTAGATGAGGCTACACAGGAAGGTGTCCAGGAGGGATCTGAATGTCTCCAGAGTAGGAGACTCCACAACCCCCCTGAGCAACCTGTTCCAGTGTTCTGAGACCCTTACCGTGAAGAAGTTTCTTCTCAAACTTAAGTGTGTCTTGTGTTCTGTTTTGAACACATTAAGCCTTGTCCTCCCATTGGTTGTCACTGGGAAGAGCCTGGCTCCATCCTCGTGACACTCACCCTTTATATATTTGTAAACATTAATAAGGTCACCCCTCAGTCTCCTCTTCTCCAAACTAAAGAGACTCAGCTCCCTCAGCCTTTCCTCATAAGGGAGATGCTCCACACCCTTAATCATCTTTGTTGGCCTATGCTGGACCCTCTCCAGCAGTTCCCTGTCCTTCTTGAACTGAGAGGCCCAGAACTGGACACAATATTCCAGATGTGGTCTCACCAGGGCAGAGTAGAGGAGAAGGAGAACCTCTCTCGACCTACTAACCACCTCACTTCTAATACACGCGAGGATGCCATTGGCCTTCCTGGCCACAAGGGCACAGTGCTGGCTCATGGTCATCCTGCTGTCCACCAGGATCCCCAGGTCCCTTTCCCCTACGCTGCTCTCTAGTAGCTCATTCCCCAAATTTTACTGGAACCTGGGGTTGTTCCTACCTAGATGCAAGACTCTACACTTTCCCTTGTTTTATTTCATTAAATTTTTCCCTGCCCAACTCTCCAGCCTGTCCAGGTCCCGCTGGATGGCAGCACAGCCTTCTGGTGTTTCAGCCACTCCTCCCAGTTTTGTGTCATCAGCAAACTTGCTGACACTGCACTCTATTCCCTCATCCAAAACGTTGATGAATATTTTGAATAATATAGGCCCCAGTACTGACCCCTGAGGCACTCCTCTAGCTACAGGCCTCCAACTAGACTCTGCCCCATTGACCACGACTCTCTGGCTTCTTTCCTTCAGCCAGTTTGCAGTCTACCTCACTACCCGATCGTCCAGATTGCACTCCCTCAGTTTAGCTGAAAGGATGCTGTGGGAGACTGTGTCAAATGCCTTACTGAAGTCAAGGTCAACCACATCTACCACCCTGCTATCATCTATCCACCTCGTTATGTCCTCATAAAAGTCAATGAGGTTGGTCAAGCACAACTTCCCCTTGGTGAAGTCATGTTGACTGGCCCTAATGATCCTCTTACCCTTGATATGCCTGGAGATGGCACCAAGGATAAGTTGTTCCATCACTTTCCCAGGGATGGAGGTGAGGCTGACCGGTCTATAGTTACCGGGTCCTTCTTCCTGCCTTTTTTGAAGACTGGGATGACCTTTGCTTTCTTCCAGTCCTCAAACACCTCTCCCGTTTCCCAAGACTTGCCAAAGATGATGGAGAGCGGTCCAGCAATGACCTCAGCCAGCTCCCTCAGCACCCGTGGGTGCATCCCATCTGGACCCATGGATTTATGGATGTCCAGATTGCCTAATTGCTCCCTAACCCAGTCCTCATCAACTGAGACAAACTCCTCCATTTTCGACTTCTTCTGGGGCCTCAGCAGTACGGGGCTCCTCAGAACAGCTTCCAGCTGAGTAGACAGAGACAAAGAAGGCATTCAGTAACTCTGCCTTCTCTGTATCTTCTGTCACCAGGGCACCCACCTCATTCATCAGTGGGCCTACATTGCCTCTGGTGCTAGTTTTATCTGCCATGTATTTGAAAAAGCTCTTTCTGTTGTCCTTGACCCCTCTCACCAGGTTTACTTCTAAGGAGGCCTTAGCTTTTCTAGTTGCCTCGCTACATCCTCTGACAACAGCCTTATATGCTCCCCAGGTGGCCAGCCCCTTCTTCCATGATCTATAAATTCTCCTCTTCCACTTGAGCTTACCCAGCAGCTCCCTGTTTAACCACGCAGGTCTTCTGGCTCCTTTCCTTGACTTCCTACGTGTTGGGATGCTCTGATCTTGTGCCTGGTAGAAGCAGTCCCTGAACATTAACCAACTATCTTGGGCCTCTTTACCTTCAAGCTGCCTTGCCCATGGGATTACCCCAGCAATTACCTGAAAAGGCCAAAGTTTGCCCTGCTGAAGTCCAGGGTTGCAATTCTGCTAGCAATTCTGTTCTGATTGTCCCTGTAGGGTTCAGTAAACTTAATTACTGATTGCAGGCTCCAAGCAAAAAGCTGGACTGTGGCTATTTCCACAGTTTTCCTGACTTTCTGCTTTTGACTGTTCTTCTGTTGCCTGGAATTATAAATGAATCCTTCCTAGAAGGATTCTGCAGGAAAACCAGGTAGCAAAGCTTTGATACATGAAAAAAAAAAAAAAAAAAAAAAAATATATATATATATAGATATATATATATATATATATATATATATATATATATATACGAAAGAATAAGAAAGATACGGAAGATATGGACATACTGAAAGAAATCCAGCAAAGGGTCACAAAAATGATTAAGAGACTAGAACATTGGTCATATGAGGAGGGACTGAGAAAGCTGGGATTATTTAGCCTGGAGAAAAAAAGGCTTGGGGGGATCTTATAGATGTGTGTAAATGCCTGATGGCAGGGAATGAGGAAAAGGGACCCAGACTCTGCTCAGTAGTGCGCACTAATAGGACAAGAGGCAACGTATAGAAATTAAAACACAAGAAATTCCATCTGAACACAAATAAACCCAACCAAGCAACCCACCTTTTTGTTGTTGTTTGTTGTTGTTGTTGTTGTTGTTTGTTTTTACTGTGAGAGTGGTCAAACAGTGGAAACAGGTTGCCCAGAGAAGTTTTTGAGTATCTATCCATAGAGAGATACATAACCTGACTGGACACAGTCCTGAGGAACCTGCTCTAGGTGATCCTTTTCAAGTAGTGGATTTGGATGAGATAACCTCCAGAGGTCCCTTTCAACCTGAGCAATTCTGTGATTCTATAAAAAGTCTGGTGTTTTTGTTTTGTTTTAATGTTTCCTTGCTGGCGCAGACTATAAGTTTTACTGCATAGCTCTCCTCTTCTTTCAAGTTAATAGAGTGCCTCTGATCTCTTAGGCACGAGTAACAGAAGCAGTTTAGCAGTAGCACAGCATTCAATTCAAGCTGCTTGGCATACTGAGTTATTTTCCTAGATGACTGTAAGCTGAAGGAGACCTAGCTGAACATTTGTGATTTTGGTAGGTTCATCTGTAACTAGTTAGTTTGAAATTATTACCACACAGTCACAAGTCTACTAAATAGAACTAGAGGTATAAGCTAACAACAGTGCTGCAGCTGTCTCCAGCATAGACTGGGGCACTAATGAGTTAAACACTAATTTTTCTTACAGAATATCTGAAATACTCATTTGTGTTTATATGTTCCTTATCACTACTTATGATCTTATTATTGTAGCTATTGTTATTGCAGTTTAACCTTGCACTTTGTTAGCCACTCAAAACTGTTAGTCACTCAAAACAATCCTAGCAAATAGCCTGAGAAATTCTACCTTAGTAAATTTCAACAGTAAATTTCAACAAATAAAAAATATTATAATGTTATGGGAATTATGCTAAATTTATTGTATCAACATCCGCAGTTCCTTGACTTATGCCAAGTAGCTCTTAGTATCAGAGCTAAGTTCCTCTCTGCTTCTTTTTCTCAAAAACTGAACAAAAAAATGATATCATCATTAAATTTTGTATCATTTGGTTTTGGCATCTTTTTGCTTTCTCAGGCATTTATAGAACAATTCTCATTTATATTTTGAAAACAGTCAAGTAGACAATTGATTGCTTTCTGTATGGGGATATAGCGGAAGATTTGGGAGGAGGTTAGTTAAATGTAAATATGCTCAAGTGGCTTGCATCTGTCTGTAGAAAAAGCACATACATCACACTAATTGTTTTACTGACCTTGTGTGCTTGATGAGTAGAACCTCTGTGTTAGATAACATAGGCCTGTGAGAAACTCTGGGCACCTTATCACTATGTCTGAGATTCCTGCTTTGTTGTGAGAAAGAGCGGGAGGCTGCCCCTGCCTGAAGCCTTGAAATACAGGCGAGCTCAGCAGGCCCAGCGGTCTTCCAGCAGGGCTGAACTGACCAGCGCCTGTGTCCCCGCTTGTGTTACCTCTGCCTGGGAGCTTACGTGTGGCTTCGGAGATCCCTCAGTAATCCCCCAGTAGAGAGGTAACTAAAATAAAACTTGCTCTTTGCAATGTATTCGTGGCCTCTGGCTCTTCTTGTGACGTGCCTGTGTATGTGTGCACACTTTCCTATTACTATGCAGCAACAAGTGACTTTTAAAAAATATTTGGGAATTTCCATTTTGAGATATTAGTGCCAGAGAGAAAAATACGTCTTTTTTCAGCTGAGACTTAATTGTCTCTTCAGGTGGAAGATGTAATAAACTGTTAGTGACATGTGAAGCTTTAGTGTTACCAAGAAGTTTCTCTTCAGTTAAGAGTGAATTCTGGAAAGCAACTTTACTCATTTTGCTGTTAGAAGCAAATGATCTGAGTGATGATTATGGGTAACATGATGATACTAATTTGTTACCTCCACTGCACTCTGGTTTTTCTTTTTCATGTTTCCACATTTCTTACCTACAAAACATTCTCTAGACTCAAATTCCTAGACCTCATGTTAAAATATTTTTTATTTTATTTTACTAATTACATGCTGTCTTACAGCTGATGATCTGTCATGAGCAACGAGAAACTTCCTCCTCCTAAGCTGCAGCATGTTTGGATAGCCATTACTGTCTTCACTCATCCATATAAAAACGTGTCTGCTTGGTCTTTACCAGGTCTCCATTGATTTGCCAGGAATGTTTCCACAATCATTACAGCCACTGTCATTTTCAGAGTAAACATGTAACAAATACAATCATATTAACAAAACGACAATACACTCGTATTTACATAAGCATTTATGAAATTCAATGTTAAATAGCTATCACTGTGTCTGTACTGCATACTTACCTGTTTTGACTTTAATTTCTATACAGAAAATGCTGAGTCTCATATTAAAAATGCTATACATGATAACTTCAAATAATGTGTACTGGATCAAAATTAGCAGTATGAAAGCAAGATGATTAATTTTTAAGCTTTAGCGTAGTATACATAAGTGAAATAAACATGTTTCCTTTATATTTAGATAAGAGCAATTAATTTTTATTACTCTTTCTATGTCTTAGTGACATGTACAAAAGAATCAAGCATATTTTACTAGTGTAGAATAAAAAAAATCATGGTTCCACATTCCTTTTTTTTCTTTACTAAAAAAAAAAATTTTTATTCTCCAAACATTTCAAAATCTAATTCTGCTCAGTTCATTCAGTCAAAAAACTCTACTGAAGGAACTGTACTGGGAATTCACTTCCACTGTGACCAGGATTTTAGACATAAGGTCTATCTATTTTAACAACCCTCTTATTGAATAGTAAAACATGTGGCTGAATGGGGAAAGAACAAAAATAAGTTCATGGCCAGGTAATAAAGAGGATCAAAGGCATAAAATTACTCCTGTGAAGAGTATGACCATTCAGGACAGTGCTCCTTCTTGGAATTTAGGAAAAGGGATACTTTAGGTGGAGAAAACATATAGGATATGTTGGTGAAACTATGACAGAAATCTATAAAATCATGAATGACATAAAGAGGATAGTTTAGGATTGATTGTTGACTCTTTTCATATGAGACCTAGAAGGCATCAGACAAAGTTAATAAGAATCAAGATCCAAAAGTGTCAGAGAATTGGTCCTTAGTATATCAAGAAACTATGGAGATCCTTGACTGAAGGTATAGTGTGGTAAGAGTTCACACAAGGAACAGTGAGACTGGATTAATTCACTGAAGAGAAACCTTCTGCATGTTGCTGGTATATTAAGTAAGTGTCTGCTATTGGCCACTTCTGGTGGCAAAATCCTTTCAAAATACACTTTTGTTCTGATCTATGTTGGCCATATCTATGTTCTTATAACTTCTAACATAAGTTCTGTTATAAGAAGTTCTGCAGGCACAAACTCCCACTGCTAACATTCAGAGTTTCCTTTAAATCATGTCATATAGCATTTCTGTTTCCTAAGCATCATAGTAAATCCTCATTAACTGTAATTTGGGGTTATTCTTTAAAAGATCTCTGCTCATGTTCGTAATGAAATGAAAAGTTCTGGAATCACTGCCATTATATACTGGCCTATCATCTCACATCTACCCTTGGAAATCACTCTTCCTCCTCCTCTTACTTGTTTTCAACATGATCAATAAGCTAAAGAGGTTTAATCTCATTTTTTTACATCCTCTTGAGCTGTTTGATGTGGATAGGAGACCTCATCTGTCAGTAAAATACAGATCATTTGGACATTTTGAAAGTTCTGGTTCAACTTGTATCATGACGCTCACCTGAACCTGTGTCATCTCACTAACTTTCCTTGGATATGGACAAGCACTGCATGTCTTCATAACCTTTAGAGAAAGACTGTCGAGTGATGCTCCTACATTTAATGCCTTCAAAGGAACTGGAGACTATCCTTCGCTTAGAAGATTTACTTTACTCTTCAAGAAGTTTTAAAGAGCAGCAACTGTAGCTGTGGGATTGTCACTGTTACATTTGGATTTTTTTTTTAATCTGATAATGACATTTCAAGGGACAGACTATTGTGAATGCTTTCCCTTTAGCATGCTACTGTCATATAAAAAGCCTACATCCTCCCTGTGTATTATTATAATGTATTGGTTATTAAAGCTGCTTCAGTGTTTCAGACATGTCCCGTCCCAACAGATGGGATGGGGGATGAGTTAACTCTAAATGAGACATGTGCACTGATGCAACAGATGAGTCCTACTACAAACGATATATTGGCAACCATTAGTAGCTAAAATATGAAATTTAACTAGGATACAACAGCAGAGCTTAAAGATAATGTTACCCTTATGTGTTCAACAGGGAAAGAGAGAAAGCGAATGGTAGAGAGGGAAGGAAAACTAAGGTATAAGAGAGAAAGAGAGTAATATATCACCACTCACGGAAGGAGAGACAAAGAAACGGGGGTATAGAAAAAGGAGAGAAGGAAAGAGCAGAGAGAAAGGAAGAAAGTAAAAAAGTGAGGGATCCAGTCAGTCTTACAGCTCCACAGTGTGGATGACAGGACTTGTATGATGATGTATGGCCTCGGTGTTCCACGGTGAGGATGCTGAGGCTTGCAGTTCAGGAGCGCAGTGTCCTCCAATGTCTGGTTCAGTTCCCGAGGCAAGACTGGTGGGTGAAGAGTCCTGAGGGTGGTGGATTCCCTCGGCAAGGTTGGTGGGCTGAGGGTCCTCAGGGTGATGGATTCCATAGCTGTGCTGTTTCAGGTAAGCTTTTTTATAGCTCTCAGAGTAGAGGAAAGTCCAGGGGGAAAAGGGGCAATTGCAAAAGATTGACAAGTCTGGACAGGTCCTGGACCACATTGAAGGGTCTCAGCTTTTCCCCTTTGTTGGCCAAGCTGGGCATATCAGAAGATGGGGCTATGTGCTTTCCAGCACATTCTCCACCTATCGGTCAGCCAGCCTGATCTGTGGCTCAATAGCTTGTCGTTGATATGTAGATTGCAGTTCCCCCTATACTGAATGTGTCACCTGTGTCTGGCTGAACTAGTTTTGCCACAATGTTTCCAGCCATGATCCTTATCAATACACAACAAGACCTAAGACAGAACTTGTTACCTGGCGTTATCAGATTTTCTGTAATTTATAATAATGAGGCAGAGCATGTTTAGAAGGAAATGGCAAATAGTCTATTACAGATATTTACAACAAGCAGTAACTATGTGAAAGAAGATACTGCATCACCTAAGGCATAGTCATAATCCATGTTTTTCATAATTTGGACAATACTTGTATACCAGAGTTTACTGTTCTAAATCATGCTGTGCTTTCGATTTTGTAGTCCTGAGGGTTGCATTGGAAAAGGCTTATCAGGATTAGTGTTTTGCTGTTCATCACCTGGATAGTTTAGAAAACCAGAATATTAATATGTTCTCTGCTAGAGCAAATTTGATAGAAACTCATAGACAATGTGATGAACATTAAAAGAGGAATCTGAAATGACAGCAATGAACACCATAGCAAACAGCCAAATATGACAAATTAATGTTCCATATGGCACAAAACTCTTTCAAGAAGATTCATGAGCTTAGTATCATCCCACTAAACCTGGTTACAGAGAAGCTTGATAATGAAATGTCTTAATTGCTCCCACTGGGAATACATGGAATTGACCAGGTTTGCTACAGATGAGGCCCTTTTAGAAAGGAAGCAAAACAATCAGAGGTTTTGCACTGTACTGATGGATTGTGGATTCTGGTTCTAATTCACGAGTATGTCTGCTGATGGATGAACCATTTGTCTGAAAATTAGCAGTTTCATGAAGGGCACGAAAGAGGAAATAAACAAGTGATATCTTGCCCTGCGATGAGGACATTTATAATTCCTAACATACTGATTTATCAAACTGTGCCATACATTGTAATAGAAACATGTTTAATACTGAAGAGTGAGCCATAGCTCTCTCCGGTCAGAATGAAAAATCTGAATAAACCTGAGAGTTGTGAGCATTGTGCATTATATTCACAAAACACACAGCAACATACCACTTTAATACTATATGTGCTAGCAGGTATTGGAGAGAATTGAGAACAGCATTACCTTTGATAACATGTACTGCGTTAGCTGAAATTGAGGTAGTTTTCCATGCAGTTAGAATCTTTTCTTTCCTAGTAGGTAGCACTGGGTCTTTTGTTTCAAATTAAGTTGGAGAATAATAACATCCAGCAACAGAGTTAATGTTTTATTCCAGTGGTTTCACAGTGTCTGGGATTTGGTACAAAAAGAAGGCAAGAACACACTGATGTCTTAGCTGTCATCAAAGAGACGAAGGACTTTTTCAACTGTCCAGATGTAGGTGCAAGATAGCAGCTGGGGGAGAACATAATGGGATAGTACCTAGATTGATACCCATGTTGATCAATGAAGTATTCCATACCATGAATGACATGCTCTACATAATTGGGAAGCTACAGGAGGTGGCCATTCTTCTTTGATGGCTACCATCCGTGAGGTGTCCTGTTCCTGTTCTCTTTGCCTGGTTCCTGTGACTTCCCTACACTAGGGGTGATCTCCACACCTCCACACTTTACTGGACTGGCTGTGCTCACAGCATCTGTTCTCTTATGTTCATTGCTGGGAGTATGTGTTCCAGTGGCTAAGTATTGCTGTGTATATTTGTATAGCTTTGTATATTTTATGATATTTGCATTGCTATTCACTTTAATTATTATTCTATTAAATCTGTTTCCATTTCAACCCATGAGTCTTTCCTCCTTTTCCCTTCAACAAAGCTCATTTTATCACATGAATTTCCACCACCAGGCTGGGTAGCTTATTAAGCCTTTTTTGACTGCTTATCTGCATGTATTTGCCACTGTAGTCCATACTGAACAAAAATGTTTTCTTCTGTGAAATACAGCCCTGGTATACCTGTGCCATGGGCTATTTGATAACAGGGTCACTGTAGATACACAGAAGGAAAATGACAACAATAAGTTGTTCTTCAAATTATGAGATATAAATGGTGGCAGGGATCATTGTCTCCCATGGTAGTTCTTATAAGGCTGCTCCCTGGGGCCATGACTAATCTCAGGTGCAGAGACTAGGCTTTCCAACAGATCTATGAAAAATATAACAATATTTTTAGAAGCCTGTCATTCCCCAGTACAGAATGCTCCCAAGTAATCGCCTGAGAGTTATGCAATCTGGGATACAAGACAATGTGTTTATGAGACCAATGGTTCACAATGGTATTAACAAACCATGCAGAAATGCGCAAATCTGACACTAAGTGATAAAAATTGAGAAACTTCCAATTACCTTAGAATTTTAAAGCAGTTTAACATTAGTATGTCCAACTGTTCTGGAATCAACAAAAAGTCCCAGTAAATACTATTTCCTTTGATAAGGTACCCCACTGTGAATAATAGAGAAGCCAAAATTCAGTTTATTTCCCGTCTATCATTTCACATATTGACAGTAACAGAGTGGGGGGTTTTACCATGCTGTCTGCAAAGTTCTCTGTGTTCTTATAAGATCAGACAAATGTATTCCTTATAGTCACAGCAAAGTTAAATTTTCTATGTTACAATGAGCTCTACTTAACGGCGAATCCTGGGCTTGATGGTATTCTAGCTCCATTATCTTGTCATGACTCTTTCAGTAAGAAAATATTCATGCCATATTTCTTTTGAGCTATTTTTAACACATTTTTCCTTCATTATTCTTTCACTTTTTTGAGAGAGAAAAAAAACGAGAAAAGAACTATATATAATCTTTCTATGTCCCTTCCTTGCCATTTGAACTTGTTCTCATTCCATTTATTTTAACAAACACAGAAGAGCTGGTGCTGGCTAATTCTATACTCACTTGACACATTACTTTCAATACACACAATTGTGTTAATTGCTAAATTAAAAAAAAAAAAAATAGCTTGTCATCACTACAGTTTTTGCAGTTCTACCTGAATTATTAGCTTTCATATCAACTATAACAATATCCATATCAAAAGACTGTATGTTTTATCCTCAATGATCATTCTACTAGTGATCTTCCCAATGTGAGGTAAGATCCATCTCTATAGTACTTAAATATTCCTTGAAGTAAAAGCTTATTTCAACTTGCTTTTCTGATAATGAGAATGAGCGTAAGTGGCAAACTGCAACTTACATTTAAATACTACAAAAACCAAAACATGAACCAGTGGCTGGAGTACTCAGATGGGATTTAGAAAATCCAGGCATCACTCTCAGTTACTGTGAGTGACTCATCATGTGACTTTCAGTGGCCCAGATAGCAATCCACTAAGTTTGAAGAGTTGTTCTTAACCTTTATGCACTGCTTCATCCCTATCTTCAAAATCAAAATAGCAATACTGTCAAGAATGCCTTGCTATTCATGGGTGAAATACATAAATCTCTTCATAGTTAGCTGCTGCTCCTTTGTTGTTCTCTTTAGCAAAGTTCTCCATTAGTAAAATGCCCTTTTCAGCTTGGGTGCATTAGAACCAGATCCATCAACTTGCAGTCAAAGAATTGCTTGGCTTGGAGACATTTCTGTCCATTCTAAACCAATTAATCTTATATTGACTTTTTTTTTTTTCTTCCTGTACTGTTCAAAAAGCAGAATTTAATTCTCTTTTTTTCCACTGAATGTCTTAAAATTCCAGAGACATGTCTCCACTGGTGGTCTAGCCAAACCAGATATTTTTTATGTACAGAAGCATGGCTACAGCAAGGATAGTGGAGAGTCTCTGTCTGTGCCCGTGTACATAGAGGACATGGATTAGTGCCTGTTGGGGGCACTAATAACCTGTGATGTTCCTTACTGACCTCCCTTGGGGCATCACCTTACCCCTTGCCCATGGGCTCTGCAGCATCACTTCAGCTCGGCCTGGGGCCCTCAGTCGTTGCCTGAGCTGTGTTCAAGTGGGATGTGCCAGTGAGGATGTGTGTGTCTGGTCCCACCTCCTGATGTTGCTGGTTGGACTTGCAGCAGAGAAGCAGATCTGACTCATTACCTTGCCTTGTCTGACATTCACTGGGCTGTCAGTGGAGCCCGCCACTATCAGCAGCAAAGCCTTGTTCAGGTCCTCTGGGCAGTCACTACCCTGCCTGTGCTGTAGTTATTCTCCATTCTATATAATTTTTCATGTGGAACCAGCCCTGCTCTTGCTGTTCATGGAACTTCTAAATGGATTTCAAGGGCATGCTGCTGAAGTTAAGAGATGCTGGATTAAATTTCCATGGAGAGGGCAAGAAATTCTATGTATGTGTGGCAGGATGCAAACCCCCCTCTCTCCCCCTCCCTTCTTCAGTATGGAAGGAGTAGGCACATCTCCCCCTCTCTGTGCTGTTTGAGGTTAACAGCTTCTTTTGTTTGCCCCCAGAGCACTCTGGTCAGGGCCATTAGGAGAAGGGAGTGCCGAGGCATCAGTGAGCCGCTGGGTGCCTGTGGCCAGTGTGGGGGACGTTTGGAGGCTTCAGAGGCATCCCACAGCCAGTGTGGGGGTGCAGAGAAGCTTCTGGAATGCCGACAGTCAGATCTGATCAGCCAATATCAAAAGCGGGACTCTCGTCGAGACTCCGCCCATTGTCACGGGTCTCTCGGAGCACGACCAAGATGCTGCCGCCAAGAGCCCCCCTCCACCGGGATGGAGACTCCGCTTGCCTTGCTGCCACGGGTGTGAGTAAAACTTCTCACAGGACTGTGAGTATATTTATACTTTCCATGCATATATGCACGTGTAACTTTCTGTGCTCAATATGAGCACGTGTAAAATTAATCCTCGCATAATCGCAGGTGTATCTTCCTCCCGTGCTTCCACATAAGCACGTGTAATTTTCTGTGCACATTTGCACGCGTACTTTCCGTGCTTAATACAAGCACGTGTAACTTTCCGTGCACATTTGTACGCGTACTTTCCATGCTTAATACAAGCATGTGTACTTTCCTTGCACATTTGCACGTGTAACTTTCTGTGCTCAATACGAGCACGTGTATAAATTATTTCCTCGCAGAATCGTGAGTGTACACTTTCCATACCCACTACAAGTACATGTATCTCTTTAAAAATAATCCCGCACCATGTTCAGGCAAGTGTGTACTCCTCCGGAACTCAGGGATGGCTCCGGCATTGTTTTGGTGAAGCCACGTGCATGCACTCTGTGGATCGCTTGTTGTATTAGTTGCTGCCCCTTAATAATTTTCCTCAACTGATATCTGAACCTGTACTCAAGTCACTTTTGGAGTGCTAAAACCCTGTTTCTCACCGGTTTAATAAAAGTTGTTTTGGATCATGTTGTCCCTTAAACTAGCCTTGGGGTGCCTCCATGACAGTATGGGATTTCAGGTGCCTAAAGTAGGCATCTAGACCCCTTGGAGATGCGCCAGGCTGTTTGAGCTATTCATATAGCTCTCTCAAATATGTCACAAGCTTTATAGGAGATGTATAAGCTTCTGGAGAAGTAGCTAAGGAGCTGCTAACTCAAATGGCAAAAGATGCTTATATTTAAGCAACTGAATCCCAGGGTACAACTCTCTCACTTTTGGGTCAGAGGCTCTAATCTACTGCCTCTGCAAAAACAGAAAGACAGCTTAGTTCATCAAAGGAACAACACAGAGTTCTATTCCAGAGCATTCAGAGCTGTGAAGCCTCTCTCAGCAGAGGCATAAAAGTGCTAGAACTTAGTGCAATTGAAAGTATGTCATTGTCTTCAGAATTTTTATTTTATTTTTCTTCATTATCCCTAAAGAAAGTTTGGAGAATGATCACTTAGTCTCCAAGATCATACTCCATGGCTTACTTTCCACTGTACTGTACACAGGCAGTTAATTTTTCATGTGTACTATAGAGGAGAGATGAATCAGCAAGTCAGCCCTTCTGGATCTTCCCACAGCACACCTTACGCTTCATTCTCACCTACATTTCCTATTTTGAGGAATTTAACAGATTCAAAGTATATGACTTAGACACTTATTGCATAGAGGTACATAGCTATAGAAGATACCTCCTGGGGGACTGAAGTCCCATGTTTGTGAGGTACTTAGCATTTGGTCTCTCCCAGTTTGCACTGGGGTTTACATTGTATTTCAGAAAAACGAAGGATTATAAAAATACTCCAGGGTCATCAACTCTGGTCGTTTGCTGTCACAGAAAGCTAGATTGGAACTTTTCGTTGGATGATGAAGCTCTATCTAGTTGCTATTTAAGATTTTTCTACAGTTTTCTTGGTTTTGTTTAATTTTTAAATCTTACAGTTCTTGGCAAGGTTCATTGCTTTCAAACAGAAGATTCAAAACTGTTCTGTTTTCAGCTGGGATAGAGTTAATTTTCTTCCTGGTATAGTGCTATGGTTTGGATTTAGAACAACAATAATGTTGACAATACACAGATGTTTTAGTTCTTGCTAAATAGTCACGGACTTTTCAGCTTCTCACACCATCCCAGGTGAAGAAGAAGCTGAGAGGAAATACAGCCAGGACAGCTGACCTGAACTGGTCAAAGGCATATTTGATATCATATGACATCATTGTAGTATATATTTTGGAGGAAGATAGCCACAGAAACTGCTGCTCAGGGACAGGTTGAGCATCAATTACTGGGTTTTGAACAACAGCATTGTACATCACTAATTTTATATATTCAATAATAATAATAATAATAATAATAATAATAATAATAATAATAAAAAAATTGTTATTATTCTTAATTCCCTTTCTGTTAAACTGTCTTCATCTGAACCCACAAGGCCTACATTTTTTTTCTAGTCTCTCCCCTATCTAACTGGGAGGGCAGTGAGCAAAAGGCTGTGTGTGGTGTTTACCTGCCTGCCAGTTTAAGCCACAATAAATACTTTTCATTTCCACCTTCCATTTCAGTTTGTATTAATTCTTCTTTGGTCTATTTTAGTTTTCCAGCAACACAAACACTCTTTCCCTTGCAGTTTATTTCCATTATGTATCTGTATATTAACAGTACTATTTCTAGCCTTTGTTGAAGGAAGCTAGTCAAGCTGACCTCTCATAGGATGTAATCAGCTCTTCTACATGCTGGTTAAGATATTTTGAAACTAACTGGTATTCTGCAGAATTTACTTCTGTCTTCTGCATCAGCTACTTGCAAATACCCTTGCTCTTTTTCAGTGCTTTTGAAAAACTATCTCTAAATATATTTTTATTTTGATTTTAAAATTATATTTTTTGTTAAATTTGATATCAAGAGACTCATAACAGGTTTGTATCATGATTTTAAATTTTCACTCATTTTTCTTCCTATTTTTTTGTGGTTTCAAAATATACTAAATGTTAATACTGTTCTATTCCTTCATAATTTTGATTTTTGTTTTATTTTGTCCTGCTTATTGTAGTGCATCCTAAAAACATTTGTTTCCATAATCATATTAACCATTCCATTGGATCACATTTTTATTTTATGTAAAACATTTATAATGACTATGCTTTATGGTCAGATGCTTAAATGTCCCCATAGTTCTGCTATTTACTGACCTTTACTGACCAAAAAGTAATTTTTTTATTGAAAGGAATTTAATTACTATCAATTACTATCAATGTTTGGTTTTGTCTGTTTGTTTGTTTTTTTAAGAGTCGTTTGATGACATATATGCCAGAAATTTGGCAAATGTCAGTACTGTTTCTGCATTAAAAATGTGAAAAATCCTAACATTGTCATTCAAAAGCAAAATTAACCACAAAAATATTATTTAAGAAATACTATCTCACTCTAATAAGAAATATTATCATATTACAGTCTAACAACATGACATATTTTTCTCATTTCAGTAATATACAATGTCTTTAGTGCATATATTGTAGAAAGGATTATTTGCAACAGGAGAAAAAAAAATCTTTTCCTCTGCTTAGACTGACTGCTAAAAGTATTTTACCAGCGCTGATGGACAGCTTGATACAATGATCAGAACAAAGTATCTCCAAGGATAAGAACCAGCAGGTCAGAACAAGATATGTAGAAGCAAAAAAAAAGTTGCTATATTTAGCTGAATAAGTAAATTCCAAGTAATGACTGTTATATTTGCAATTATTTGACTTATGTTGTAACAAACAAGGCATGTAGGTGAAAATTTCCTGTGAGGTGATAAGGGATCAGCTTTTTTCCTTCTCACATTTTTGCTCCTACTTGACACTTCTAATAGACAAGATAGGAAGTTTTAATAGTGAATGGATGATGAGCCATTGATGGTAGATTACAAGCTACAATAAAAAATACATCCTTTTTATCACAACAAGACAGAAAAATAAGCATGTTAAATATACTGGATGAGGTCTACAGTGTGTATAAATTAGGTCCTGCTGTGACTTTTTGAAAGATTACCGCCTGAAATCCTGGCTTGTTAGATTAAATGATATCAAAATGGGCAATTGAAAGATAAAAAATGTACAAAATAGCATAAAATGAAATCTGAAGGTATTGGATCTTCAGCTTTTAACTCCACTATAGATGGAGAACAAAGTTGCAAACTCTGTCTCAACATTGATGAATTACAAAGTAGGATTGTTTCTCATGTCAAAGTTGCAAGAAGACTAAATGGATAACGATGGCAGATAACGGATACATTACCTGTGCGGATTAATTTGAATGTAAATTTTATTTCATACACAATTGAGAAGTGAAATTTTCCTAAACTGTATCTCTAATCTGTCAAACAAGACGGTTTTTAAATAGTCACTTTTATAGATTTGAAATACTGTATTAAGTTCAGTGGATAGGACTTCTTTATCTAACATTCCTTACTCTATGATCTGCAAAAACAAATCTGACTTTTCAGGGTTATTTGCAATGAAAAGATGAGCTAATATTGAAATAGTAAGCTATAAACATATATTTTCCTGTTAGATTATCTGAATGTGTTTTCATTTTTAATTTGTAAAACCATTTGCATTCCAGCTGCAATGTTTTAGCATAACAAAATAGAAAACAAAAAGAAAGAGGCTATTTCTCACAAAGGCTTAGAATAAAGCAATTTTATCTTAATATTTAGACCCTAAATAATTAAAACACTGCCCCAGGCAGCAATCCTTTAGTCCAAGACAAAAAGAATATCTCATTGTATAGCTACAAGAGTATAAATAGAAAAAAGAAATCAAGTGCCAAAAGGATGCTGAAGATCTACATCAGCGGACTTATAAATTGAACAACTATGAAACAGCAAATTGTACCTGGGATCCTTAGGGTTAAATCTCCTCTTTATGAAATTATTATCAAACTCATGTAGCTTTGGAAACTTAATACATGCTAGATAATCCTCTCAAAGTTTCCTAGGGGATTTCTGACATTTATGGCTTAGGAAAGCAGAATCCCCAACATCTTCCTTTAGAGGTAAAAGGCTTAAAGTTACTTTTTTTTCTTTTTTTTTTTTTTTCCTGTTCAGTGATATCCTGTCCCACATAGGAGAAAGTGGGAAACATTGTTTATTTCTAAAGAGACAATAAAAATAGAAAATGAAAATATTTAGGAAGATTAAAACTCCAGAATCTTACTAGACTGAGGAATAAAATACAAGGTTGCTTAAGTTTTGTTTTGTTTTATTTTAAAAGTACATCTTTTTTCGATATTTCAACAGAGTTGATCAGGCATACAAAGAAATGGAAGGCATAAAAGAGTCCTAGATGACACATCCAGGTAATAATATCATTCTGCTCCTTCAGTCAAGTGAGCATGTGTCAGTTCTTCAAATCACCTTGTGCCTTCACTGCAACTTGCCATCACTGTTTTTTTCTTTCTGGAGAGTGTTTCAGGCAGATGTTTGTCTTTAAACCTCAGCTTTAGCTAATATGGAAGAAATCAAGCAGTCGCATACTCAGCGTCAACTGAATTAGAGCGATGGAGTCAAGTGCAATTAGTGAACATCTGGCACTAAAGCTATTTTAGTATCTCTGCTAGTGATCATATAGAGACATTAAACTCTCGTTTCATACCATACTGCCATTGCAACTCTCTGCCAAGAGCTATGTCCATGTCTTGCACACTGAACATTTCCTTCCTCAGAGCTACTTAATGTCCAAATACCCTATTGGATATTGTTAGCAATTTGCTTTTCTTTACTGATAGTATAATATTATTCCTCTCTGCAAGTCCTTACTTTTCATTTATTTCTTATTCCTTCTGGGTTTTTTTTGGGTGAAGGACAGAGGAGGAAGAGAAGATTCTTTTTTTTCTGATTGTTTTTTTCTTTAATTTAAATGGTTCTTTTGATCATTAGATATCAGGTTTGCCACTTTGAATATCAGTCATCAGCATCATACTATTAAGCAACACATTTATTTGAGTTCCAATCTTTTCAGGTTTCCATAGTAACTGCTGCTTAGTACAGACGCTTATAAACTGATTAAACAAAGACTCTGAAGCTCTGAAAAACTGACACATCTGGATTTGGGGTTATTACTAAAAATGTATCCTTTTATAGTATGCAATGGTCGACTTGTCAACTCATAAATGATAAAAAATGTATACTTCTATGTACATTAATACATATAATTATAGCTAGATGTTATTCTAAAACTATATATATGCTTTAAAATGTTAACTATAAGTAGAATACTTTGTGTTATATATTACAATAACAATAAAGAATAAAAATACAAAGTATACAAAAACATTCATTCTGAAGACCTGTCCACTACACTGATGAAGACAGAAGTTCAAGTGAAGTTGAATAATTTTCCCCTAGAAATTTAGGGATTCAAAGGCAGTGCTCTCAGTTGTCACTGACTCTGCTGCTATTCATAATACTTACAGACAAAAGAGTTCCAGCTATGCAATACACCCACAAGTAACCATAAGAAGGCAACCGTGAACTTTATCGAATTGATCTGCTACATATAGGAAATAAATCGGTGAATGTGGTGAATGTAGTTCAATTATTTGTGTTATTGACAGGAAACTTTTATCAGAGTCCCATGTTGATTGCATTAAAACATAACTGTTGTAAAACTGGTACAGAGACCAAATTACTGTCTTGACCTGGTCAAGGGTGAGACATGAAACAGAAAACATCATTAAAGCAGCACATCAACACTTAATGCACTCACTTATGCAACAGTTTTTGTAGTTCAGTCCTCACTCTGCAAAAGGAAAAGAGAAATTAAATATGGGTACTAAGAATGGTCAGAAATGTCAAGAAAGATGATGCAGAACTAGGGTTACTCAGCCTATCCTAGCAAAGATACGAGGGCAAACATGACAGTTGTCTGTAAAACGTATGGGGCATCCAGTGAAATGGGTGGCTAGCAAGTTAAAAACAAAGTCCTAAGTTGTCTCCCTTCTCTGCATTTAAATTGTGAAACTCACTGTTTCAGGAACCTAGGTAAAATAATACTTTATATGGATTCAAGGGGTGTTAAATCCATGAAGAGCTCCATCTGCCACTGTTTGATCATATAATCATTTAGGCTGGAAAAGACATCAAGATCAACTATAAACTTAACACTGCCAAGCCCACCTCAAAACTATGCCACCAAGCACCATGTCTTCACATTCTTCTAAATACCTTCAGGGATGGCGACTCAACCAATTCCCTGCTCAGCCTGTTCACCATCAGCTAAGTGAATAGAAATTGGATGTTTTGAAACATGCTGCTACACTATTAAATTAGTAATTTAATTTTAGTAATGTAAGTTGTCCTAACATATTTCCATACTTTTCATATCTGGCAATATCATCAAGTTATGAAATAGAAAATCACACTTTTGTCAGTCACATTGATCTTTCAGGTTGCTATAATACATGCAAGCAAGTGAAGTGGGATTCCTTGAGATGGACGTAAATCTGACAGTGAATATGTAATATCCTCCCCCTCTACTCATCCATGGTGAGACCACATCTGGAATATTGTATCCAGTTCTGGGCCCCTCAGTTCAAGAAGGACAGGGAACTGCTGGAGAGAGTCCAGTGCAGAGCAGCAAAGATGATTAAGGGAGTGGACCATCTCCCTTATGAGGAAGGTTGAGGGAGCCGGGTCTCTTTAGCTTGGAGGAGACTGAGGGGTGAACTCATTAATGTTTATAAATATGTAAAGGGTGAGTGTCGTGATAGAGCCAGGCTCTTCTCGGTGACAACCAATGATAGGACAAGGGCTAATGGATTCAAAATGGAACACGACACACAGTTAAATTTGAGAAGAAACTTCTTCTCAGTAAGGGTATCAGAACACTGAAGCAGGCTGCCCAGACGGGTGGTGGAGTCTCCTTCCCTAACATTCTGTGATTCTGTGATTCTGTGTGTAATGTCATTAATGGCTTAACAGATGACATTTCCCTTTTTTTTATCTTCTGTGGGGAAGCATTGAATCAGAATTGAAGCAATTTCACTCTTGAAATAAAATGTTTATATTTTCAAGGCTAAAGTGAATGAAGTAACAGATACACCATTTAAATGAGGTTTGTAGTATAATCAGTATCAGCATAATCAGAATCAGTTCATACTACAAGCAGTATAATCAGATCACTAATGTACTGAGCTTGCTTAAACATTAATCTCTGCATACTTTTTCTTCCACTTAGAATGAACAGCAACATGTTGTCTACATCATTCATTTGTTACATGATTAACTATATATCAAAAACTATGGCCAGCTACAATTAATCATAACCGGTTCATTCAATTTGTAATTGTAACAGCAAGAGGTCAAGGATCCAATTAGAAAATTGAAAGATGAGCATATCTGAATATCTTGTCATACCATGTTGCAACTCTTTCTGAATAAAGATTTGGAAGACGAGTACGGGAAATAAGAGCAGAAGAATAGGGAGGGTACAAAAATAAATGACGATAATAATTTTCTATTTTTGAAACCTATAGCAATACAAAATTCCTGGACCTGTTAAAGAGACTTAGAGATACTGCAACTAATAAAAGATTCCAAATATAATTCTTAGCAACATCTTGTCAGTTCTCTAGCTTTAGAATAAGTACTTCACACTAAAGGGAAACTCTGAATCAAGCTAGGCTTTGTATATCAAGCCTCTGAGTTGTTCAAATTTTTTGAGTTAAATGGAATTTCTGGTGAAATAAATTAAAACCTGAAACCTGAATCCTAAAATGAAGACTCAGGTCCTCAAAATCCAATTTCCTGTAACCTGAAAGGATCCAAATTCTGTAGTTCTCTTATCTTTCGTCATTGAGGTTTCCAGGAATCTGAAGTTTTACTTGCATTTGTACCTGAAGTGTCCCAAGACACAGTATAATGATACATGGCACTTCGGCAGCAAAATAGCTTTGCAGAGTCCCATTCATCTACCTTCTATAAAGTCACTTGTTTCTGTACAGCCTATTGCCCCTTTATGCATGAAAATAAGATCTGGTTTTTGAGGTAATTTCCAGTGTGGCTCCATTATCAAGCTACACAATAGAGAAAATGGTAGGTTGCATTACAGGTATGTATCCCTGCCCGCGACAAGGAGTTTTCCTTGTGAATATTCCAAAACATCAAAGTGCATTCACAGATTTTTTAGGCTGAACAAGTCATCAAGAGTTCATGACTAAAGATGAATGGATTGACTCTGCCATTCCTCATCCTAGTGGCCAGAGTGGGGACTGGACTGCATAATGGTTTCTGACCCCTATGCCAAAAACTGGGAATGTATTTTGCACTAAGACCCATCACACAAAATTCGTAATCAGGCTGTGGAACAAAAACTGATCCATCTTGCCCCCATCTTTCAGAGGATTACCATAGCTACTAGACAGTATCAAGTTCCGCCTTGTTCTCCTTCTCCAGACAGATTTTTATTTTATTTTATACAAAGCAGAACAACTTCAGTCAAAATCTATATCCTTTCTATAATATGTAAACTAAAGATGAAAAAAACTTTCAAGAAAATGAGACTACGGTGTTTCAATCCCACAAGAATGCAGAATTATCAGCAGATCATCTGCATCACAGGTAAGTGCTTTATCTACTAATTCATTGTTTAAAACTTTAATTCTATCTCAACTAAAAAAAAAAAAAAAAGTTTAAAGATAACTTAGCATACGAGTTATACAAAATAGACCTTTTGTGTCTGCTTAAAGGATATTCTTCAATTTGAATCTTAGTGCCTCCTAAAATCATATTACGTTAAATCAGTATTCAAGGGGCAAGATGTACATCTTTGCTTGTGCAAGTTCCCAGCATTGCAAACACTGTTCTGAGGCAACCAATCTTTCCCATGCAGTTTAGACATTTAATTAGGGTCTTGATTTCCACTATGAGGGGTTTGCTACCTACAAATTAGTCTTTGCATCATTCATCGCTGCAACATTTGATTTTTGGATGCATGAAGAAAACACTAAGGGTTTGAGCAAATACGTGGCTAAATATCTGCCTAGGGTACTGGGCAGTATCTAATTATGCACTAACTCAAAACTCTTACTATCTATAAAAAAAGCTGTGCTATTTTTTGCAAGTTTGTTTGGTTTTTTTCCATTCTCCTGTTTCCTGTAAAAATACATAGATCTTAAAAACTTTGGAACAAATATCCTGAAAAAGAAAAAAACAAAGAAAATACCCTTGCAAATATTCTGCGCAGCTGATTTCTACTTTTCTACCCTTTCATCACACTAGAAGCATTTTTGGAAGTCAAACATATTGCAAAGTAATCTTTCACCAAGCCATGAAACTAAGCTTTCTGTAAAAATTTTCTGCTAGTTAGTAATTTTCAGAGCTATTCCTGATTACTATAGCTTGTCTATTAGAAAGTATCATTGTACTGCTCTATTAATATCATCAAGAATCTTGTCACACAGATTCACATAAATTACAAAAACTTCACATTAACAAGTTACAAATGAATAAAATTGTCCACCAACAAGTTTTTTTCTATCTTTAAATACATCCTCAGATTTTCAATCAGAATTGTGAGTTCTGCTCTACAGTTGGAAGTGAAATGTCTATGTCATACTTGTCACAGGTAAATCTCAAACTGGAAAATGAAAAATAAGGCAGCATTAATGTGGAGGGGGAAGTGCAGGGTAAAGGGAGGAAGATGGCAACAAAACAATGACAAAGTGATAGCAGAAGTGAAGGAGCAAGGCACTGTTGGAATTCATGACAGCAGAGTGGAAAATTAAGGCATCACACTGCAGAAATGTAGGCGTGTTAGTGTCAGAGAGCAGCAAGGACAGACTGGTCCCCAAAGGAAGGTCAGCTGGGAGCACAGGGTCACACAAGGCAGGCAGGAACAGTGTCCTAACCACTGAAGGATGCAGTCCTACAGCACCTGAGCAAAGATAACACATCTAGAGAGACTAACCTAAATCATACACAGTCCAATAATAGGCAGGTGGTAAGATAGGTCTGAGATCAAGCTGGAAAGTCAAATCAGCAATTCAGAATTACAAAATCAGCACGGTACATGGCCAGGCATAGGAGCACACGGGCTGTAGTTCAGAGAAAGACTGAGAGTGACAGTATGAGCTTAACTGCACCTCCCAAGGGAACTGAGGAAGCCCTAGGCAAGGCTTATCGCAGCTGTCTCACACACTTGTCTGCACCACAGTCTGATGCCAAGTTACACAGCAGTGTCATATCAAGCTGATTTTGAGTACAGAGCAAACTCCTGGGAAGGAAGGACAGAGGTAGCAAAGACTGTTGTTGCACTTAGAGCCCAGACAGCTAAAGTTTCACAGTTTGGAAGACAAATAATGGAAAATGAGAGGAGGATAGTGTGTGACAAGGAGTCAAGGCATAAAAAGGTAATTGTAGGGTTAGTGTTATTTCAACAGTGAACTGATAAAGTACCAGTAAAAGCTGAACTCCTTAAACTGTAAAAGCATGAAAAAAGGCAAGCTAATTTATTTCATGTTTAGATTCTTCAGATCCTGTCTTGTCTACTTACATAACTTATGTGAGTAGAATTTCAGACAGCTGTCAGTTCTATTTTACAGATTGAGAAAAAACTAAGAAAAGCAGTCTCCTATATAAGTTGGAGTTTACCTACACACTGAGAAAAGTGGTGTATTAATAGTAGTTGTGTGATGTTGTGTAAATATTCCAGTTAAGCACAAAAGAGTTAATACTTATATAGATTAGAAGGAAAGGGTAACATGGAAGGAGTTCAGGAATACAGCGGCTGTATTGCGCACCACTATTTCAGCTATAAACTGAAGTTACAAACAATTAGAGATTTAGAGAGTTTTATATACCAAAATTTCCACGTAGCCTATTCACAGTCAGGTCGAAAGTTCAGGTTTTCTGAAAAAAAAAAAAAAAAAAAGAATGAATTTCACCAAAGAGATCTGCTTAATCTGAAGATGTAAAACAGATTTGTAAATATTGCTATAGCTCAGATAATAATGACTTGTTAGTCTTAATCTTGTGCTCAAATAAATAGATCACATGTTATAAATACACATTAGTAATTCTTCTTTTATTTGTCAAAGTAATGAACTAAAGACATTATTTAAACCTGTGTTCCTTTCTATCTCTTTCCTTCTTCTTTCTTTTTTACTTATGTTTATCATAGTTTCCCTATGTTCCTAGCTTTCTAATTCTCCGAAACAGCAAAGCAGTAGCACTTCAATGTTTTTCTTTTTCTCTTCAACAGGAAGAAAGTCTTATGATGAGTGAAGACTGGAGATGAAAAAAATTCAGATAGTCGTTTCAAGAATTACTTTCTACTTTATTTTCTCTTGCCTTTTAATAATCAATCACAAACTGCTGCTTGATAATTGCTTTTAAAATGTACATTAGTATTGATTTTAAAATTAAATAGAAGCCTGAGTCTGCCACTGAGACTATTCACTATTTAAGGAAGTATTCACAAGAATAAGTATGTTAGAACCAGGCTCTAAAGAATCAGAAGTTTCTCTTCAATTTCTCAATCAAAAATTATCCATGTGCAACTTAATAATTTTATTTTGTCAACAGAGATATTGTTAGTGTTAAAGCTAGCAGGAGTTATCAAATGAATGTGCTTATTTCCTGTTCATTTTGCATTATTATTGAATAGACAACACTTTTTGACTAAACAGTGAATCTGATTCATCCTACTAATGCTACCTTTAAAGTTGTGTGTGTAGCACATGCAGAAAAACAAAAGGCTTTAGGTCATTGTAGGATAGACAGGGATGTGGGTTTCTTCTTAATCATGCTATGGGGATATCTCACATTGGCTGCTCTTAAAGGGATGCCAACATCTCTGGTCTAGCAGAGATCACAATCCTGTGGTCTGGCCAAAAATATATTCAGATGAGTTATGATGTTGGTGGTAAAGAAAAGTGGTATAACATAAATTTCACTAAAGAATATTTTTGGCAAAGGTGCTCTTAATACCTTATGCTATGTTTTTCCTCTTCAAAATATGGTGCAAACATTGAGTATAACAGATCATTAGCAGGAAAAACAAAACAAAACAACAACAACCAACAACCAAACAAACCAAGAACATTTCCAGCCATTCCCTTCAGCTTATTCCAGGGCAGAACCATTATAATGGTTTCAGAAACATGTGATTTCAATTTTCACATTACCCGTTCCGAAACAAAATGTGAGCTACTAAGTATTTTTGGGGAAAAACCCTCAGTAGCTTCATACAGCGTTTGAAACCCATTTCACTTGCAACCTCAACCATTAAGATACAGTTTATACTATTTCATCAAAGTGGTGGAATAGAGTTTAACAAAATTTGGATGGTCATTAAAAGAATTACTTTGTGCTTTATTTTGCCTTGCTTTTTAATAATCAATCACTTTCCATTCCATTTATTAGCTTTCAGACACTACACTAAAACTTCAGATATGCTGAAATAAACGTGAAATTAACAAAAGGTATCACTGGACAGTCACATTCTTATATGAAAATGAGTTGTCAACTTCAACTAAATGCATTAACTTCAGCAGTCATAAATGATCAAAACCTGTTTGGCATTTGATATGATATAGAAACACAAATGAACTCTATTAAGATAAAGCTAAATATATATGTGTCCATATATTTGTGTATTCCTTTGAACTAAAGGTGTTTGTTATTTGGTCATGTTTTGCAGCTTTTTTTTCATTATGTCTTTTCCTTTCAGCTTATAAACAAAGAAAATCCTGTATAATTTCTTTAATACTGCAGAGCTAAAGAAGCTTTACTAAGAATTTTAATAAATGCTTTCAAGAAAATAAATAAATGTGGATTAGTTCTGTATATTTGAGATAAAATATCTTAGTTCTAATAAGAACTTAAATTTAAGATTAGAAAAATAATTTTTTTCAGAGCTTTATCATCCATTTAAAATTGTTTTTAATCTTTTCCCTGTTTACTGGTGAATCAGAAACTACATCCTGAATTAAAATTATGTGATCTAAAAGCCATCTATAAAAGTGTCAGCTTTATTAGCATTCTGATCTTTTCTTTAAAGAAATTCTCACACTGAAAATTTGCAACATCATTTTCTGTTTGTGACAAAGGAACAGGTATAATATTGTGTACTTGAAAGGCTGGAGTAATTTCTGAAAGAGTGAAAGGGCAAAAATCCTCTGATTATCAGAGAAATTACAATTAGCTTAGACCGTTTTCCTTCTCCATCTTTTCTAGCTAAACTTAAATCAACCTTGTGCTTTTCAGACTTCTGGGAAAGTTTGTTTAATGCAGTCAGGAATCACACAAGGAGCAGTGGAACAGGCTCCTCAGGGAGGCAGTCACAGCCTCAAGAGTTACAATCTTCAAGAAGCATTTGGGCAATGCCCTTAGACACATGGTGTAAATTTCAGGGTTGTCTTATACAGGAAGAGGAGTGTGATTCAATGATCCTTCTTAGTTCCTTCCACTCAGGACGTTCTACGATTCTGTGAAGTGGGATTCCTTCAGGTTATGTTGTTGCCTGGTGCAAAGATCATCATAGAGGATGCAGCATTCTTGATGAGAAAGTATCTTAAACCCATGTGGCAAACAAAATGAGCTAAACTGCTTACTTCTGCTAATTCAGTGTCTTACAGCATACAATCAGTGTGAAGACACAAAGTAGTGCTTCGTTAGTTTTATTAACAGAAAAGTTAAATTCAAGGAAAGGCACATTGCTAGGATACATAAGGCGTCCGGTTAGGTTGCTCATGCCTTGACAGCTAACGCCATTTGAATGCTTTGTTGTAACCAAACACCCTGCAGGTGGTCTGGCAGATATTTCATGGGCTGTGCACTTTTCTGGAGCTGTAGCTGAGTCCAGCCAGGATTATCTAGGGCACTTAGCATGAAGTACATATGTGTAGAGTACTGAACTGTGTCTGAAGTTTCTGTCAATATTTTAAGCAGAATAGTGTGGGGGACTACGGTGAGTCCGTGGATTCCGTGACGGAGGGCATGGGAACAGAAATTAGCCTTGAAGATATGAAGGCCTACCCGTGAGAAAGATGGGAGTAAAGGAGTATCCGGAGATGTTAAGGGTGTACCCATGAGAGAGAAGGGAGTAGAAGAGAGACACTGATGATAGCAAAACTAGCCAATGAGATGTTACTGCTGTAACTTGTAACCAATAGTGAAGAGACACATGAATTGGTAAAACTGTATAAAAATGCACTTGTGGCAATAAATGGCATCTACTACTTTCATCCTGGAAGAACTTGGTCCATGTCGTTTGTCCGTCTCAACCATGACAGAATAGAACAGTAGAGGTATCGAGCAAGGGAGAGGAGGCAAGAAATGGCTCCAAATTAAAGCTTGCAATGTTACCATGGGTGAGGTGGGAAAAAATTATGGATTTATACTGTAAAAATAAGGTGTGTGAACCAATGTAGGCATGTCACAAGAAGAGCCAAAGGCCATGGATGGATTTGCAAAAAGCAAGTTTTATTTTGGTTACTTCTCTACTGGGGAATCTCCGAAGTAGCACCTAAGCTCCCATGCAGAGGTAACACAAGTGGGGATGCAGGTGCTGGTAAGTTCAGCACTGGTAGAAGATCATTGGGCCTGCTGCGTTTGTCTGTATTTCAAGGCTTCAAGCAGGGGCATGCCCACAGAGGTGAAAAAAATTTTGAAGTTTTGTAAAGTATTATGCAAAGACAGTCAGCAGTCATTAATTTCCCCATGCTTGAGCACTATCACATTCTTCATGACAAAGAGGCAACCATTGTTGTCTAAAAACAGCTACACTGGTCTCAGGAATTGCTGTCTAACAATGAAGGTTAGCATCTGTGCAGGTTTTGTAGGGTTGAAGACTGCCTATAAATACTTTGGTCAGCAATGACTTTCAGTTAGGAAGGAAATAAAGAGAGAAAGGAAGGTAATGATTGTACAAGCATATATACATGTCATGCTTTAAACTAGTACCTGTATGTGGTCTCAAAGCTCACTTTGTGGTAATCCATAGGACAAAGTCTGAGTTAGGTTCATGGTTGAGATGATATCCTGCTGAGGCTGTAACACAGTACATAACTGCTGCAGAATTACTTATGAAAAGGTAGGAGGTTTAGCTTGTATTTTAAATGTGTTTAAAATTAAATGTTTGCAATTTATTGAAGGACTGTGAGAGTAGTAACACCTCCCTTTTTAAGTGGTTTTAATTCCATATTACTTCATGCATTTACACAGGTAGTCTCCCTTTGTAAATAGGGGCTGTTTGGGCCCCAGTCTCATTCTTTAAATAGATTTTTGTTGGCAGTGAAGACAAACTCATCTGAAAACTCTGTGTAGCATGGCTACATTTCATCTAGTTGTCAAGTTTATACTTCAAAAAACATTTCTTCATTCTGTGGTATGATATTCCTTGATAGTTTCTGAACAGCTGTCAAGTAAAATTTCATTACTAGGTATCTCCTTTGCCTACCAAATCAGCTGTTGATTCCTACCTAATGGGAGCAGTGTATGAAATATCTGGACTCTTAGCTATATAGAAACAACAAAGTCATCCACTCAGCTGGTCTACTGGTACTCATAGCCAGTGATCAGCAATTGGAACTAAGACCATGGGTTATATTATTGGCAGAATATGTGAAAATACAAGGCAGAATCAAATTGGGTAATGAAAGAACAAACCATGCTGTGGTAGTAAACATATACAGGTAAAGAAATATTTGACAGTAAGCAGTAGGTTTCTGATGAGCAGAAACATTAGAAGTTTAAATCCGTGTTCAGAGGAATAATAATATAAATAAATAAATTGAGAGAAGATATAGGACTGCATAAGAGACAAGTTATTGTTACGTACCAAGCCAAGATGTTAGCTATAAAGGGTATCTGTTACAGGCAGGAACAGCAGACAACAGCAAATCATAGCATCAGCAAGATGGCAAACTTGAAAGAGCTGAAGGCAGTAGTCAGTAGTCAAATTAACAAGTGCCCTAAAGGGAAAATCTGAGCTATGACTCTAAAATATCAGTCTTTCCTGGAAGAAGAAACTCAGTCTTCAAAGGGAAGGTTTAATTGAATGCCTGAACAAGATGATAAGCAAGTAAAATTCTTGGAAGCTAAACTGATAAGAGGTTCTGGGAAGATGAAGAAAAATCAGTCTGATGATTCTTAACCTCCCGTACTCTATGGGTTGTTATTCACAGAGAAAAGCACACTAACACAGGCTTTGAGAAAGATATTTTTTATCCCCTCTTTGTTGAGAAACAGTTTATTAAAGTTATGTGTCAGAAGCAACCAAAGCAAAAAGCAGAAGAACAATACTTCAGGTGGAGTTCGTAGATCTGTGTCGCTTTCCTTCACAAAGTCATGACTTTTATGTATGCACCTTTATTAAGAATAAGAAAACATCAAAGGTATATATGAAATAGGTGTTACTCTTTAGTCTCTAAGCTGCAAACACTGTGAACAGCTTATAAGAATATTTTTGTGCAATGTGATCAGAACAGAAAATAATGATGCTTAAACTTTTACAGACAGGTAAATATGCATATATATATTTAAGTACATATGTGTATGCATGTGTTCTCACTGAAAAATAAAATCTGGGGTTTATTCTTCTAAGTATAAACAGATTGTAAAAATATAAAGGCACTATATAAATACAGCTTAATTGCCCATTTCACACCATACTGTGCAAATTTCTGAATATATGTAAAGAGAGACAGGATATAGGAAAGTAGTTTAATTAGGTTTTATTAACAGCTTCATTAACTAAGTGAATGTTCTCAGACAGCAGCTCCCAATTACTTCTTTGACAAATTGCATTAAATAAGGCCTATGTCCATAATGACATCATCTGTGTAGGTGCATACTTATGTGAAATGTCCATGTCAACGTGTCTGCATTTCATCTAATTGTTATGTTTCTTCTTCAAAAATTATGTCTTCCTTGGGATGCAATATTTCTTTATAATTTCTGAACAGCGGTCATGTAAAGTTTTATTAGAAATCTGATTTTTCTGTCAATTCAGTCACTCATTTTTGCCCCACAAGACTAAATGACTTCTGTCGGACCTTTGTCCTGCCAAAAAGCTGGTCTTCTTAACCTCTACTAGAAAGTCACAGTTCGCTAACCATATATGAGGAAGGAAGCAAGAGAGGGTATCCTGCTCCCTGTATTAGAGTTCCAGGATGCTCCCCTAGATTTTCTGCGAGGAAGATCTTACAATATTAATCTATTTCAGTTATTCAGTATTTCTGCTAGATGGCTGCCAGCTGATAATAACAGCAGGAAAGCTTTCAGCTTCCTCTGTCACTTTCTTATTAACACTGGTCAAAAATGCAGTTACAACTTAATAGGAGAGATACATAATGAATAATTGAAGTAAATTATGTAGCTAATATTTTTGTTGATGAACACACAAACCTGAATCAAATCAACTATGAACAGAACGTTGTGTCACAAATGGCCCACGTACATTAAATGTAAATGCTATATTGGAAAATGGTAGTGTAGAGTTTTCTTGATATCTCACACCCTAGAAATTTAAGCCTGGATTACAGATCCTTTGCCTCTGTAACCTGTTCTTTAATAACTCTGGTAATTGCCAAGAACCTCCTTCTCTTGGCAACCTATGTCTCTTCTCAGATGTAGAAAAAGAGGAATGTAAATTTGTCCTGTAGCGTATGCACTGGACTGCCCTTTGTTGACCTACTACTGTGGGTCTAATTTATCATAACTCATAAATATGGGAGTTAGTCATAAGGAATTACACTTGCTTATGCCTGAAGTCAAGCCAAGGCTTCCTACTCTGCATTTAATTAACATTGTAACGGATGCTTTCATGCATTGGAGATTCATCAAAGTAGGACCTAATCTCGATCTGAATAAAGGCATCTGTATGCTGCCCTAGCAGTACAGCAAGAAACCGCCTTCCACTTGTTGTGCAGTGATTTTTAACAATTGAGTATGATTCTATAATTAAAATTAGACTATGACCATAATAAATAATGCAAGGCAGAGTGACAAAAACAGAATAGACAGGAAATATTTGTAACACATACCATAAAGTCCCTTTGTCTTTTCCAGTCATTAATGACTTCCTTTCACTAATCACCAACAGTAAGTCAAATGAGAACAATCTTACCTCTCGTATAGATTATTTGGTTCAAACACTCCCTTTGATTTAGACTTCACAAACTAGCTCAGGGGATTTCATTTGATTAATTGCATTTACATCATTAATTTAAGATGTATATTTTTTAGCTTATGATGTTAATCTTGAATTTAACAAACCATTCCCTTACTTGTCCACCTTCAAGAGTTCAAAGACAGTTTAAGCCGCTATAAAGATGGAGAAAAGTAATACTGCCAAAGAAGAAATACGGTCATATAGGTCAAACTTGGCTATGCTCATTTTGTCATTCTCTCTTTTCCATAACCATAAAACAGCATAAGACAGTACAGTGCAAAAAGATTGTTAATGGAGCACAGATTTTTACATATAAACTGCCTAGTGTTAGGAAACTCAGAAATAAAAATTATTTTCTGATCTGCTTCATTTTCTGCCTTTTCCTTCATCTTTTCCTTCCAAAGATAATCTTGCTCTTTAGTACATTTAATGATATCATAACAGGATTGATTTAATCTTGCTTACATGTTACAACCCACTTATCATGTTTCTTAAACCTTTTTAATAAGGCAGTGACATCAATTCTGTTCATCCCTTAGATTCTTATCCAGCAAATGCAGAAACAATAACTTATTTGTGTTATAAGTACTGATTTTTGCAGAGTATTATACATAAAATGTTTTGAAAGATTGTAAAATATAATGGAATGTTCAAAAAGTATGTGTAAAATTAACATACATTTACTGTGTGTTTTACAAACATTAGTAGGAAAGTAAGAAAGAGGTTGGAAAGTAATATTTCCTTAAAAAATCAGTGCTCTTTGATGTAACACAGCTCCTTCACCTTGGCGTAAAAAGTGAAGAAAACTGTGCATTAATTATGAAGATATAGAGGGAACAGATACATGCTGTCTTACGGAACTGAGGTGATTTCAAAATGCATGAGAAAATAGGATAACTATAACAGATATAATGAATTACAGAACACGGATACTACAATGTAGTCTACATGACTAAATTGTCCCTATTTCCAATGTTTGCTGGTTTTGATTGCCTTCAGTACAATTGAAACTCACTCTTTTTTCTTTCGATCAAATGTAAAAGGTAAAAGAGAAAAATTCCTTGAAAAGAGCAAAATAGGAAAAAAAAAAAAACGAAAAGGGGGAGGAGTGTTAATTATTCTCTCAATGTTTTGTTTTGTAATGTTGCAGAATTAAACAAATGTTTCTAGTGCTTCCACTTACCAAGCTTTTTCACCAAAATGCATCTGTTGTATTTACCACAAAGGTATGCTGCTGCCAAGTACAAAATATGCTTTAGTTAAAGACAAGTTGTTGGTACTGCAACTGTAACTGACTGAGATATATTTCACTACAATATATATGAATAGGCAGTAAGACAAGCTGACTGAATGATTCTTTCAGTCTTAATATATCTATGAACTTTCTTTTCCCTTTTCCCACTTCATTCCTTCTTTTACAGTCTATCTACCATTGAATGGTTTTCTAAATAACCAAATAATAGAATAGTTCAGTTTGGAAAGAAGCTCCAGATGCCATCTTGTCCAACTCCTTGCTCAAAGCAGGGTTACCTTCAAAGTTGAATTGGGTTGCTCAGGGACATGCCTAGTCAAATTTTGAAAATCTTCTGGACTGGAGACAGTACAGAATCTCTTGACACTCTACTCCACATGCTCCAGGACCCTGACCATCCTGGTGGCTCTTCACTGCACTCACTCCAGTTTGTTAGACTCTCTTGTACTGAGAGTCCACATTAGACACAGTATTCCACATCCAGCATAATGAGTGCAGCATGGGGGAACAAACACTTCTTTTGGCTATGCTGTTGGTAATGCAGCCACTATATCAATAGCTTTCAAGGCAAAGGTGCATTAAGACTGATGTCCAGCTTATTCTCTATCAGGACCCTTTCTGCAGAGCTATTGCTTAATCAGTTTGTTTATCAGCTTATGTTCTTGCATGGGGTCACAGTATCACAGTATCACAGTATGTTTGGGATTGGAAGGGACCTCAAAAGATCATCTAGTCCAATCCCCCTGCTGGAGCAGGAACGCCTAGGTGAGGTCGTACAGGAATATGTCCAGGCGGGCTTTGAATGTCTCCAGGGAAGGAGACTCCACAACCTCCCTGGGCAGCCTGTTCCAGTGCTCTGTTACCCTCACTGAGAAGAAGTTCTTTCTCAAATTTAAGTGGAACCTCTTGTGTTCCAGCTTGATCCCATTGCCCCTTGTCCTATCATTGTTTGCCACTGAGAAGAGCCTGACTCCATCCTCGTGGCACTCACCCTTTATATATTTATAAACATGGTGTAAGATTTCATACTTGTCTTTGTTGAACTCCATTAAGTCCTTGTTGCTCCATTTCTCCAGACTTTTGATGTACCTGTGGATGTCAGCTGTCTACAAGTGTGTCAGTCATTCATGGCAATTCGGTCTTACCTTCAAATATGGGGAAGGTGGTTTCCATTTCATTGTCAACAATAAATTAATAACGTTTTCAGGGTTTTTTTGTTGTTGTTGGTTTTGGCACAGGACATGTATTCGACACAGAAAGAGTATAAAATAATAGTGAATTCTTAGAGAAGATTATTTAAACTATATCAAACATTGGTACAATTTCTAAACCTACATGCTCTTGTACTGTATTAAAGATGTTTCTGCACTTTCCTAATAATTCACAATTAAAAATTTACTGCCTATTCTTATTAGATTAGGCAATTAAGAACTCAGAATAATATAATAACATCAAAAAGGTTGGGTTCAAATTTATTCTATAAGAGAAAGGTGTTAAAATTACCGAAACTATTAGAAACATAAACGAATTGGATAGAATATGAAAGTCTTTTATCTGAATTATTTCTAAATACTTAAATATTTTGTTTACAATGCTTTTGGTTGAATGATACCACCTTTTTAATTTGAGGAGACCTGTGTTTTGTCTAATGACTGTGGTTAATATCACATACAAAGAGAAATACAGGGAATGAATACAAGAATTTTTTTTCTGTCGTTACCTATTACCACAAAATAATAATTTTGGTGTGGCAGTTCAATTTCAGTTTGATTATATTTCCAGTTCCTTTCATGTTTCTTTATGAACTTTTAGAGTCCCTGTGTTTTAGCAGCACTGTGAAGTTTGCAGCTTATAATTGCTTATAATCAAAAGGAGAATCTTAATGAATTTAGATGTCCATAACACAGAGAAAACTGCCACCGAACTGCTAACATCTTGAAGGAAATGCCAGCATCTGAATTAGACTGTAGCAGTTCCAGACAATAACAGAATAAATTTTAGAAAATGCTTCACTATTCAGTTGCTGAATAGAAAGCTGTACTAACAGGAATAAAAACATTTAAGCTGTAGACCCTTTGTCAAGCTGTGCATTAGCATAGCATGAGGGGCATTGTGAAGACATACCAAAAAAGCTGTCACTAGAAGCTAAAAGAAATTCAGGCTTCAGTGCATGCCTCTCAGAAGGATATATGTAAAAGGTTATTGTCAGCTCTTGCTTCAAATTAAGTAAGGAATAAGATTCAGGCTTGTCTCTCACTATTCCACTTAAAGCACTCAATATCTGCAAGCATAAATACATTTTATAAGTGTAGTTGGAAGCCATGGGAATTTAAGAAGATCCTTCAAGAACTGTTCTCATACAAGCAGCAAAACAACAACTGACTGCCAATATCTGTGTTTAAACATCCTTTTTTTTCCTTTTTTTTCCTGTCTGTTTTTGATCATGGTTGTGGGGAAAAGCATAACTTACCTGATGCTGCAGAAGACCAGTTAACTGAAGAATATTTTAGTTGGGTTTTTTTTACCACTAATACTTATTCACGGTTTAGCTTGTGTATCTTTCTTCACATTGATTTAAACATACCTAAGACATGTGTACATGTAGTTCTCTGCAGAAATAATGTGTTGTGAACAAAGTGTAAGACTTCAATCTGTTACACTACAAATGTATACTCACTTCATTTGATACCCACTTAAACCTATGCATAAATCTCAGTAGGATGGGAATTATAGAATACTATTGCAGATACTGTACCAGCATTTTAATATAAACACTATTTCCTCTGCCCTCTCATGTTTCCTATAGTAACAGAAATGGGACCTAGCCTATTACCATTTCTGTTTTCTGAATCTTAAAAAGAAAAAAAACTTAATTACATGTTGAATTACATGCCATTTATGTTTCCTTTTCAAGACCTTGATTTTTAATAGGCCTTAATCAAGCAAAGCACCTTTGAAGTTAATGCATGTTTTGTAAGGAGGAAGGCTATAGGATCAAATTCCAAATGCTCTGCCCCAAAGTTTCATGCAAAAATACTGATCATGTGGAATAATCCTTTTGCTATTGATAATATATTTCATTTTGATATACTCAGTTCTATCTTCTGGAATTGTGTCTGACGTCCAGAATAGGAAAAAAACATTTATAGTATACTATTTGCAACAGTTCACAACAGTTATTATATTATATAGTGTGAAACTGTGATTTTACTTTTTTAAAAGGCTTTGCTGCAGCAAAGATGCTACTATCCCTCTGAAGTTCCAGCCATTATTTATACAGACCTAACTGGGAATTATCTCAGCTGTATAAGGTGTTTCTATCTTAATATATCAGGATAATTCTATCTTACATGACACTTACATTATTGTTTTAAAGATGTTGGACCAGTCATATAAAGTCACAGTAGTAATTAAAGTACAATATACAATATATTTTTATAGCCTGACCCTAATAATACTATTTAAACTTTTACACACATATTTTCTCCTTCTTCCCTTTCACTTGTCTTTTTATTGATCTGAGAGGACACAGACAGATACCTAAAATACTGCCGATAGTGTTACCTTGATACATAATTTTGTTCAGTTATGGATATCTTGAATTCCTGTAAGTTTCAAGAGAACCAGACAAAGAAAAAAAACCGGAAACAGTGACATTGTTGAACTGTGCAGCAATCTTATGGGAGGAAAGAGTCTTTGATTTTGTTTTCTACTTCATGGATTTCTTATACACTTTGCATTAAAGAGGAACTTAGATAAAATGCATAAGTAAAGTTGGAGATGGAGAGGACCTAAACATAAAATTGTTAAGTCCCTAGCTGTGTTGTAACCACTGGGTTACTAGATCGATGGTAGGTATGATTGGGCTGGATTATTTTAAATGATAAATGTAATTGTTCTGCTTTCTGTTCAGAACAGTGCAGCTAGGTTGACTTACAAGCATTACAGCTTCATCATACTCAAGGAGGTGGAGGTGAGAGAGTAAACAACATTAAGTTGTCCTGGTTGCCTGATGCCTGATTATTCTCTTTTTTCTCACTTCTGTTCCTCAAGTGTAAAAATAAAGACTTTGTTCCACCTCTCCATTTAATTTCCTACTCAAGCTAAAAGGAAACATGGGATATCTTGAATCTCAGATAAATTTGAAAGGTCTAACCTGAGAAGTCTGGATTTCAGCATTATGAGTGAATTTTTTTTTTCAGCCTTATTTGCAGTGCTAGCTAAAGAATACAAAAGTAGTTTAACATTGGGTTACATTTAAAGCATTGTGCAGACTGTTGCCCTTATAGAGGATGCTATTTCCATTCTTTGGTAGACTTTGATGAAAAGATATTGAACCAATTCAAATCAATGCATCTGGACTAATTTGCTAGTACTGTTTATGCTCTGAAAAACTGACTTCAAGGTCAGTAGTTGAATGACTCTAAAAGACTACTTGTTCTTTGGTTTGGTGGGTTCAGTTGTGTCATTTTTTTCGAAGTACCACCAGCTCTGACTCAGAAAGGCTACTTGTTACTTAGTGAGGAAAAGACATTATAGCTCTTGCTTGTTATGTTAGTGGTTCTTCTGATGTTATATTTAAAATATAAAATGGAAAAACTTCACATTAAACGTCACTTTAAAAAGCAGTATATAATGTATTGCTTTTTCATTATATTTTTAACCCAGAAAAGTGTACGTGTGATGATTCCTTCCTCTTGATTTTTAGCTGACAGTCTAATCACACATGACAAGACATTACGTATACTATTTCTGCAATATAACTTGAGATATCACTTTTGAGAAAATAGATTCAGAGTAAAAGCTGTTGTTTTTCCAGCTGTGGACATTTTTGTCAAGGTTAATATTTAATACCACCTGCTCATGCTGTTCTACTACAGTCTTTGCAGAATTGTTTGATATAAGACATTATATTAGTATATAACGCACTGTATTAGTATCAGCTCTGACTTTTTGAATTATTATTCAAACTACAATTATTGATAGCATAATGAAGTTGTTTTTTTTTTTTTAATTTTGTTCGTAGGCACCTGGGCAGATGTTTCATGAAGATCTGAGGTGTGTAAGAGAGAGAAAGTTACATAATAATTATAATCTAGCTAGAAAGCTTTTAATCCCTGAATCTTTCTAATGAAAAATAATAAAAAATCCACTGTAAGGAGACATACATGACAGCTGGCTTTTGCTACAATAGTGACATATTCTAGAACTAAGCAGACATTAGTCAATGGAATGAAGCATAGTGGAAGATAATAACTACTTTCAAAACAGTAATATCCTATGGAAATGTAGCTATACGCTTGCTACTTACTGTTTCATAACAGTACATTCAGTACCAGGAGAATGACTTGAAATGATTGTACACTAATTTTTGAAAGAAAATTTATTCTAAATACATCTTTCTCATTATGTTATCTAACTGATGAACATGTTAGGTACACTAAATATGTAGTTTATTAGTAGCGAAAAATAAATATACCAAAAGAAGACTAAATAATAAAAACACCCTTAGTAGTGTATGATGGACAAGTTACAGGCTGGAAGGGTCAATTTGATATAGAAAAAATATATAAGCATTCTCAGATTATTTAATTACCCAGACATTTGAAATTTTAAAAAATATTTATAATTCATAATTTTTCATAGAAATCATGATCTACCATGTCAAGAGGGCAGATATAGCATTTTATAATCACCTAGACATACAGCTCAGTCTCCATCTACTTCAATGTCATGAATTGCACTGATACAGGGCATGACCCAGGGGCACTAAAAAACAAAACCCAAAGCATGCAGATTTTCCTGGTTACTGTTGATATACCCATGGTCCAAAGTCCAAATTAATTTGTCTTGAACATTTTTTATTAAGCAGTCCAGAATGCAGGCATATCTCCACACATGTACAATTAGACATGCTACTCACATTCTTGTATCTAATTGTAATTTCTGCTTATAGATACCAAAAAGGCAGTCCCAGGAATATAAGGCCAATGCAATGTATGAGCTAAAACTAGTCTGGTAGATGAGATTTCAACAATGAAATGTGACACATATTTCACCAGGGCATTTTCACAGTGTTGAAATAAGTTGTATTTGCTACAGTGATGAAGAAATGAAAAATAAAACAGTATATAGCCCATCTTCACATGATTGCTGCCATACAGAGCTAAAATCGTACACTGTGGCAGAGATAAGAGGTTTTCCTTATGTATTCCCAGCAGTCTAATTGATGGAAAGACATCTGAAAACCTGTATTGCACCATGTTACCTCAGCTTCACTTTTCTGAAAAATAGAGCTGGACTGGTACATTACTTGTAAATGACAGATGCTAATAATAATAAGCAGTGAAATCTTTATATATAGTATCTCATGGTATCAATCACCGAGTGTCCAACAGCAGCAAGACTGGACTGATCCTCAAGTGAAGGTGAGGAGAGGAGAGAGCAACAGCAAGGCTGGTAAGGCCCATGACCTTGCTGATCCAGCCAGCCTTGTGTCTTCGGAACAAGATGAACAGAACAGTGATGGTATCATGGTTCAGCCACAGTCTAGTGATTGTCAGGCAAGTCCACAGAGATGAAACAGGTCCAGGAGCATGCCAGGAAGTCAAATCAATGGATCAGGATGAGGATTAGTGAGGTAAATGGCCAAGCACAGGCATGACTCCAACATAGCAAAAGAAGAGACCAAGGGTGAGGACCTGAGTTTAAGCGCAGTTCTTGGGTGAAGGAAGACTGACAAGGCTTCTGATAGCTCTGCTCACAGCAACCTGATCACAAGTCATATGTCTGCACCATATTAGAGCTGGTCTTGAGCACAGATAGTCCGGCACTACAGAGGATTTCAAAACCATGAACTCCCTCAGCAGTGCAAAAGATGTTAATTTAAGAGTTCCATGGGATTATAAAGTGACTTCTTCTTACGTGAGTATGTAGGTTTGTGCAAGGTCTCTTCGTTCTTACCTAATTTAGCATATTTTAGATCCAAAATCTTCATAGTAATCATTTTCACACCACCTAGCTTGTAGCAGCCTGTATGGTTTCATTTTCCTAAGCGTATCTTTAATGGCTCAGAAATGAGTGTTCGTGGGACTGCTATAATACTCACCATAAACCCAGTGTATATTCATTGCACTTTGCTTACATAATAAGGATTAGGAAAAACGAAGAGTCTACAGCTGAAAGGGCCGCCTTTGGGCTTGAAAACTCTAAAATGCCTGGAAGAGTGAAAGCCACTCTTCATTTTGATTGGTGTCAATATATGAGAAGTAATACCAACCATTAATTACATTATTAAAAATAGTTTGAAATGTGCAACAATATCTGTATAAAACCGTGTTTATTAATTAGATGGAGAAAATAAATTAGTGGATGAGGGAAAAGCTGTAGATGTTGTCTACCTAGACTTTAGTAAACAGCTGTTGTACTAGATCTATCAAAACCTATGAAAAGAGTAAGTGGGGGCTCCATTTTCTTCAGAATCACCTAGTCTACCTAGACTTTAGGAAAGCCTTTCATACTATTTCCACTCACATTCTCCTGGAGAAACTGGCTGCTCGTTGTTACAATGGCTGTAACCTTTGCTGGGTAAAGAACTGACTGGATGGTTGGACCCAAAGAGTTGTGATGAATGGAGTCAAATCCAGTTGGCAGCCAGTAATGAGTGGTGTTCCCCGGGCGTCAGTATCAGGGCCAGTTGTCTTTAATATTTCTTTCAAAGATCTGGATGAGGGAATTGAGTGCACCCTCAGTAAGTCTGAAGAAAACATCAAGTGGGGTGGGAGTGTTGATCATCTGGACGGTAAGCAAGTCTCTACAGAGGGATCTGGACTGGCTGGATTGATGGGCTGAGACCAACTGTATAAGGTTCAACAAGGCCAAGTACAGGGTCCTGTACCTGGGTTAAAACAACCCAAGTACAACACTACAGGCTTGGAAAGAGTGGCTGGAAAGCTACTTGGCAGAAAAGGACCTGATGTTCGTTGACAGTCAACTGAACACGAACAAGCGGTGTGCCTGGGTGTCCAAAAAGGCCAACAGCATCCTGGCTTGTACCAGAAATAGTGTGGCCAGCAGAACCAGGGAGGTGATCGTCCCCCAGTAACCAGCAGTAGTGTGGCCCCGCTTCAAATACTGTGTTCAGTTTTGGGTCCCTCACTACAAGAAAAACATTGAGGTGCTGGAGCAAGTTCAGAGAGAACAATGAAGCTGGTGAGGGGTCTGGAGCACAAGTCTTATGAGGATCGGCTGAGGGAACTGGGACTGTTTAATTGGAGAAAAGGAGACTGAAAGGAGATCTTATTGCTGTCTACAACTACCTTAAAGGAGGCTATAGCATGGTGAGTGTTGGTCACTTCTCCCAAGTAGCCAGTGACAGGATGAGAGGAAATGGCTTCAGGTTGCACCAGGGGAAGTTTAGATTGAATATTAGGAAAATGTTTTTCTTGGAAAGGGTTGTGAGGCATTGGAACAGGCTTCCCAGGGAAGTGGTCAAATCACCATCCCTGCAGATGTTTAAAAAACACATAGATTAGCTTCTTAGGGACAGGGTTTGGTGCCAGAGTTATGTTAATGGTTGGACTTGATCTCGAGGGTCTTTTCCAACAAAAACGTTTATATTATTCTATGATAACTATACATATTTCCATTTTTCTATGGAAATCTTTATGCATAGCTCCATAAGACACAACAGCAGTCAGAAGTAATAAAACTTTAAATAAATAAATGCCAGTTATTATCGCATTCTGACATCACATTGTCTCAGGAGGTAATATCATTTGTCGATATTCAGACCTGGAACTTCTTTATTCATTTGTTTCTGCTGGACTTCATTCAAACTAGTGTGGAATTTTGTTTTTAGGTTTTGTCCTGAATCATGACCTTTCATGCACTACCACAGCTGCGAATTATTTCCTTGGATATATCCATTATAGACAATATCTTGAATCTCCATAGGCTCTGTCAAGCTGAAATGAAAGTAATGAATTCATACTTCATGCAGGATTCACTCCATCTTCCCTCAAAAAGATAATGTCCCTCTGTGCACATTACTCTAAAGTAATGAACAGAAATGTGGTGAAATACAAATTTCAGAAAAAGACACCAGGGTATGTACATTTAATGCCTTTACAAAGTTAAAGCAAATATTTTAGTTTGGGCACCTTTATAGAGTAATTTTCATTGAATTTTAGCTTAAATACTTCGTTATATTCATAGGGTGTTTAGGCTGTAGGGAAACTAGACCTGTTAAACTGGAAGTCTGAGAGCCACAATTTCACACTTAAAGATAACTGTAGTAATTGTAGATTGCCAAAAGGTATTATTGGAACTACCTAAACAGAGAGTCCCTGTTACATTAGCAAAATAAGTAATTCTCAGAGATTCAGGGAGTGGTCTCTAGATCTTAGTAGAGTTTGGCTTTCTAGGTCTGCTTATTACTGTTTGAATTTATCAATCACCAGCTTCTTTATTCACAAAGTATCCAGGAAAAGCCAAGACTGATTGAAGGAGACTATTTCTAAAGAGTTGCACTGGCTGCTATTACATAGCTATTCTACGAGAGAGAAAAAAATAAAAATGAGCAAAACAACTGTGCATATGAGCTGCATGACCGTGACTGAGAAGTATATAGAAGATTGGAGTAAGGATGAGGAGGAGGTGGTAAGGTTCCATCTTACTTAAGACAAGGGTCATGAATTATAAAACAATTTAGATATGTGTGTCTGTTGTGATCATACTCATTTGTTGCATGATGTATTAGAACTTTTCTCCTTTTCAATTATGTTAAAAGTTTCTCACTTTTATAAGCCTGTCATTAACTATCAATGCTATCAACAGCTCAACTTTGTTGAAAAGCCAGTGTCTTCTCCTTCACATCTTCTTCTTTATTTCTCCCTCCCTCTCACAGCCATTCTTAATGTAATGCCTTTCTGAAATTATTTTGGCTCCTTGTTTGAAATGTAGGTTTTATTAAAGATGTTATACAAAATACTGTATTTCATCAATCAAATATTCCAAAAAGAACACTTCTTACCCCTTTCCTTTTTCGTAAAAGGACTCTAACTTTCAAATTAAACACTTGATCACTATTCGCAGCAATTGAAAGTCATTTGGTCTAGTGACTTTCTCCATAATCATCCTTTAATCTATTATTGCCAGCTAAGCAGTGCAAACTGAAAGGGTAACAAGAAAATGTATTATTATGTTATCTGAACCATATATATTTAAATGGATGTATATAGCACGATCATTGAGGTTTTTAGATTTAGTAAATTATAGACTTATTGGTGTAACAAGGTATTGGAATAAGTAATGGTTGGCAAAAGTCACTAGGGTTCTATTGTTGTTTCACTGATTTATGCAGCTCAGGATCTGACCTAGCATTTGCAAACTTTGCATAAGATTTCTTTGTGTGGTAATTTATTTATTTTTTAAAATATGACATGCAGAGCAGTGCTAATTTGCAGTTAAAATGTAACATGATATATACGCAGGAAGATACTCTTATCTACTTTCTTGCTCTGTGTTATCCTAGAAAAGAATAAATTCACAAAAAAAGCATCCTGTACAAGACCACATAGACCATAACTAAAATATGATGGCTGTTGTGTGTATTATACTTTTTACGCTCAGTTTTGCACAAGGAATTTTCAATACAAACAAGTAGTATTTATTTTTTGAACAGTACTTGGCTGTATACATACATATACTTTACATATATATATACTTTATATATATATATATATATACTTTATATATATATACTTTACATATACTTTACATATATATAAATAATGAATATATGTGTATGTCTATATGCGTTATGTATGTATATAATTATGTACGTGTATTTATATACAAAATACAATACCAAGTTTCATAAAGGTACTGTAACTATTTCATTACAGATATATAAAGCACAGCTTGGTATATAGTTGTTGCAGAGCAGACAGATACTTACAAATTAACATGCTAAATCAATCAGTCATGCTTTGTTTGATGGAGACATGTCAGCACTACAGAGACCAAAAATGTAACTGGCAACCTAGCTGGCAGTTTCCACAAAGGGATCTGAAGATTAAATGAGTTGGAGGGCAAATGCATTTGCAGATGCAGAGTTGGCCCCTTGGAGAGAAAGTCAAGACAGTTCCTGGCTTGTGTGCTGAGACTGTGACTGTCACTGCCCAACATGTAATTTTTTATGTTCAGAAAATAAGTAGCAGATTTTATAAACATACAGGGCACTAAAAAATGATGGCTGCAGGGAAGGCCTAGAACAGTTAATTCTAGGCTATTTTGCTACTGATTTAGGCAGAAAAATTCACAGTTACATGTAAACTAAAATCAATCTGTTCTATGTATTAACTCATAAAAATGTTGGATTCCAGATATTACTTCAGCTTTAAATGGAACTAGGGAAGAAAATTAATAAGTAGACTATCTGACAAATCTTTAATCAAGGTCACTGGTTTAAAATTATATTGACCATATCTCAATGCTGTCTCTAGTTGTCACTAGATACCATGACACACTTAAATATAAACCGATCTTGACAGCAGAAGAGAATTCTAACTAAAATCAACAAGGACAATGGTGACTGGAATAACAACCAACTTTACACCATCAATCTTTCGTTTCTTAAAGCTGAAAATGTGCATCAAAACTTGGCATTCTCAGTCGTGGGCAGAAGACTGTAAACATTCTCTGAACTTTACTTTGCAATATTTCAACATTTTTTTTATTACTTTGGCTATTACATTGATTGCATACAGCTCTTTTCTTAACAAATATCTAACTTACTCTTTATATGTACATACACATTCAAGATGTATCATGCAGGAGGAGCGATATTTCCTCGTTACAGTCGAAGCTGCAACTACTATTTAATTCGATAGGAACAGTATACACTTATTTCATGTGAATAATTTAAATATGTGTTGTAGCTATGTGTTTTCTATATGACTTACAAAAAGACTTGAGTATATATTTGGTAGTCCTGCCATTAATAGTACTGGAATGAAACTCATGAGTTCTGATTCTGTTTCTCTATGACTTTAGGCAGCCATAATTTTGGTTATGGTTTTAGTTTCCTTGTAACCTTTTTCCTCAGTTTTATCACCTGAACCTCATTAGCCTTGAGAATGTGACCTTTATACATGATCCGATTACGTAAGGGGTTCATGGCACAGAATTTCTTCATAGAGATAAAATCTGCTCACCATCTAGTTCTTTTAGATATTGTTAGGGGCTGCACCTGGAGAGCTGTGGTTTTAAGACAGAGGATTTTAAGAAAACTCAAATGCTTTTTCAGCAGGGATTTTCTAAAACCTTGAAGATTTTAGGCACATATATCTCATTAAATTGAATGGGATTTAAGTATCTAATGCCTTTGGGCTAATCTGAAACGTCAAGAATTTTTTTTTGATGGATTTAGTTGGATTGCATTCCTGCAGTTATGAAAAGATAGCTGTGAGGATGGAGATCACTTTAGTAAATGATTGTAGCATACGAGGATTGAGAGACAGATTTTATGTTACTGTAAATAAAATAAAAACTGTGTATAACAATTTCATAAAACAGAATCAAATAATGGTTTGGGTCAGAAGGGACCTTCAAAAATCATCTAGTCCAATTTTTGTCATGGCCAGGAACATCTTTCACTAGATCACGTTCCTCAAAACTTAATCCAACCTGACTTTGAGCACTACCGATGACTGGGCAGCCACAACTGGGAAACCTGGTCTAGTGTCTCATCACTCTCATCTTCCTTATATCAAATCAAAACTTTACCTCTTTCAGTTTAAGATCATTGTACCTTATCTTGTTGCTACAGGCCTTGGTAAAAAAAAATCTTTCCCTGTCTTTCTTCTGAGCCCCCTGTATATTGAAAGGCTATAGGGTCTTGTCAGAGCCTTCTCTTCTCCAGGTTGAACAACCCCAACTCTCTCAGCCTTCCTTCACAGGAGAGGTGTTCCAGCCCTCTGATAATTATTGTGGCCCTTCTCTGTACCTGCTCTAACAGATCCATGTCTTTCTTGTGCTAGGAACTCCAGAGCTGGATTCAGTATTCCAGGTGGGGTATCATGAGAGCAGAGTAGACAGGGATAATCACCTCCTTCAGCCTTCTGGTCACACTATTTTCTATGCAGCCCTGTATACAACTGGTTTTCTGGGCTGCAAGCACACATTATTGGCTCATGTCCAGTCTTTCATCCTTCAGTAACCTCAAATCCTTCTCTGTGGGGCTGCTCTCAATTCGTTCATCCCTCAGGATATATTGATATTGGGGATTGCCCCAACTCAGATGCAGGACCTTACACTTGGCTTTGTTGAATTTCACAAGGTTTGCGAGATGCCATCCAGAGAGACCTTGACACATTGCCTTCCTCTGGGGCCTCAGCAGTACGGGGCTCCTCAGGACAGCTTCCAGCAGAGTAGACAGAGACAAAGAAGGCATTCAGTAACTCTGCCTTCTCTGTATCTTCTGTCACCAGGGCACCCACCTCATTCATCAGTGGGCCTACATTGCCTCTGGTGTTAGTTTTATCTGCCACGTATTTGAAAAAGCTCTTTCTGTTGTCCTTGACCCCTCTTGCCAGGTTTATTTCTAAGGAGGCTTTAGCTTTCCCAGTTGCCTCCTTACATTCTCTGACAACCGCCTTATATTCTTCCCAAGTGGCCAGCCCCTCCTTCCATGATCTATAAACTCTCCTCTTCCACTTGAGCTTACCCAGCAGCTCCCTGTTTAACCATGCAGGTCTCCTGGTTCCCTTCCTTGACTTCCTACATGTCGAGATACTCTGATCTTGTGTCTGGTAGAAGCAGTCCCTGAACACTAACCAGCTATCTTGGGCCCCTTTACCTGCAAGCAGCCTTGCCCATGGGATTTCCCCTAGCAGTTGCTTGAAAAGGCCAAAGTTTGCCCTGCTGAAGTCCAGGGTTGCAATTCTGCTTTCTATTCTGTTCCTGCCACAGGAGATCCTGAACTCCATCATTTCATGGTCGCTGCAAGCGAGGCAGCCCTCAACCTTTACTGCTTCAACCAGACCCTCCTTGTTAGTGAGGATGAGGTCCAGCAGTACACCCCTCCTAGTCAGCTCCTCCACCCCTTGCAACAGAAAGTTATCGTCAAGACACTGGAGGAACCTCCTAGACTGTGGTTGGCTGGCCGAGTAGTCCTTCCAGCAAACATCAGGTTAGTTAAAATCTCCCACAACAACCAGGGCCTGTGACTGTGAGACTGCTCTCAGCTGTCTGTAGATGGCCTCATCAACTTCCTCACCCTGATCTGGTGGCTTTTAATAGACACCCACAACAGCATCACCCCTGCCAGCCTGCACCTTAATTCTCACCCATAGACTCTCAACTTGCCCCTCATCCGTGCCTGGACAATACTCAATACATTGTAGTTGCTCTCTCATGTAAAGAGCAACCCCACCACCATGCCTGGCTGGCCTGTCTTTCCTGAGAAGGACATAGCCATCCATGACCACATTCCAGTCATGTGTGCTGTCCCATCATGTCTCCGTAATTGCCACCAGGTCATAATCTCCTGCCTGAACACAGGTTTCTAACTTTTCCTGCTTATTCACCATGCTGCGTGCATTGGCGTGCAGGCATTTCAGAGAGCGAGCTGAGCATACCAATTTCACTGTAGGGGTATGGGAGGCCTCCCAGCCTTCATCAACTCTAGAGTGCTGCTCCACTGATGCAAACCCAGCTACAACCACCCCATCCCCCTTTGAGGATGATTCAAGACTGATTGCAACTCCATACTTTGAGTCTGTCACGTCTAGGTATATCAGACTTCACTTGTGTGTGCTTCTTGGTGGATCTAAGCCCAGGCAGAAACTCAGATGTCTGGATGCTGGGTTTGCTGCAAGTGAGCATATCAAGTACATAGGTGGTCAGTGTATTCTGGATGCATTTGAATCACATGGAGTGAATGGATTACTGTTTATTGATCTTGGGGCCACGCATCTTGGATTTCTGGAAAATGAGTAGTGTGGTCTGAAAGACCGACACTTTCCAGCCTAATTAGACTACTAGTTACCTGGAAGTCTCAGACAAATGACCAGATTCCTGGAGTTTTCTGCTTGCAAAGTTAGTACAAACACTGAAAAGAAAAGCATAAAAGATATATGTCAAAGTTCAACATCAGTTAAGGCTTGAAATTAACACATCAGCCAGTTGGTGTCTGCACATATAATCTAACGATGATTGTGTCTAGTAGTACCCACAACACCACAGTGAGCAGCCTTGTTCCTAGAGGTTCCTTGAGAGATATTTTGAAGTCTTATCATCAGCTTTCATTGTAATTCTTATCCTGTCTCAGAGAGCAGCATGTATGCCACAGCATAGATGGGTATCTGTTTTATACTAATTACAAAAGCTGAGTTACTCATATTGAATTGAATTACCTCATAATCTAGAGAGGACAGTTTCACTAACATGCACATCCTTGGTAAAAATATATATCTATTTTTTACAGGACTTGAATGTACAAGGGAGTGTCACAAAATGTATCTTCACCTAATTAATCTAGTAAACTATATACAGTTTATAATCATCAGTATTCATTACACGTTCTTCTCATTATACTCTGTTTTCAGTTGGCAGACGTTACTGAGACACTGTGTGACATATTTTAATGAGTGTGAGGACGTAAAGCTGAATATCATTCACACCTGCAAGACTTAGCCATTCAAAAGCTTCATCTTAGCTCTTAATATAAACTCCTAAACAAATGTAATAACAATCTTACTTTCCTATTTCTCTTTCTTCCTTTTCTATTCTACAGCTACTTGAAAGGAGGTTTTAGTAGGGAGGGTGTTGGTCTCTTCTTGGAAGTAGCAAGTGATAAGAAAGAGGAAATGGCCTCAAGTTCCACCAGGGAAGGTTTAGATTGGATATTAGGAAAAATTTCTTCACAAAAAGGGTTATCAGGCCTTGGAACAGGCTGCCCAGGGAAGTGGTGGAGTCACCATCCCTGCAGGTGTTTGAAAGATGCATAGATTATGATCTTAGGGACATGGTTCAGTGCCAGAGTTAAGTTAACGGTTGGCCTTGATGATCTTGAAGGTCTCTTCCAATTTAAATGATTTTATTATTCTATTTGCATTGCTTTTGAATTAGGGAATGACATTTATGAGTATCTCCAGCTTTATTTAATCTAATAATTCATGTTAAACTCCATTATAATCTTGACATGGTTCAACCAGAAACATGAATATTTCAGACTTTGTAAATATATCCTACTTAAACTTCTAGTCTCACTCCAACTTCCATTATGAGGACACTATTTTTGCCTCAGTTGTGCTTGTAAAAAGTATAAATAAATATTCTAAAAATCTGAGTCTTATCTCACTTATTCTAGTGTATATCACAATGTGTTTTCATTAAGGACAATGTTATGTATCTCCTAGGTTGAGTGTGGTGCACATACATTACTGGTAAGGAAAGAAAGAAACAAATGTATTTTTCTTCCGTCTTATGAGGAAGATTATGTACAAAGCAAAGTGCATCATGTGACTATTCTGAATTTCAAGATTTTAGCAAGCGTGTACCATAGTTCATGCCTTATTGTGATTTGAAAGTGCAGTGCTTGTTTTTAAGAAATAGCACACAATGTTAAACAACCATAACAAAGTGCCTCTAGTGGAGTCTATGTTTTGAGAATATGATTCAACTAACTTCACAGATATATGTACACTACTTCTGATTCATTCCAGAGTAGAACAAAATGCCATTGATGTTTGGTGAATATCTTTTGCTGAATGATAGAATTTCTGTCTTTCCTGGCACAAATCTCTATGGTAATATTACTACTTGTATACTCTCCTGAATTTAGTTATGTCCAATACATTATCTGTATTTTGAATAGCCCTAATTTAGTATATGGGAATATAAATAAGTAGGGAAAATAGACTTATTTTACTCATACTCTCACAATGTAAGCCAGATTCTGAAATAAAGTTTTGGAGGCAGGTTTCCAATAACTAAATGAACTGGACAAATTTTATTTCCTGCTCTATAGATAGAGTCTTACATTGTGTTCCTCATCAGAACATGCTAGGAAGTGCAAAAAAGAAGAACAAGCTCATATGTCAATAATGGCATTCTTATTTTATAGGCAAAGAATAAAAATCCATGTTTAAAGCTGTTTCAAGGGACTGCTCCACTATCTACTGTTCTGCGTAAGTGAATGTACCTTCTTTTCCTTCAGTGCTAATTATTCTTAACAGAAAGTTAATGCTGTTTCTGGTAGCCCAGCTAAATCATTCCAAGCAAGTTCAGATATCTCTGCATGAATTAATGGTATGTATCTCGTAGCCACAACTTGCAGGAGAGCTCTCCTTTATCTTTGCCTCTTAAGTTACCACATGGGCTACATTGTCACCTCTGCCACCTGCTCTGCATTTATGTTCAGGCCACATGCTGGGCTTCAAGGGATGAGGAGCTGTTAAATGTAATCACTCCATTTTACTGGTTCAGATATTTCACACTTTTTTGCTAAGCACTCTGTACTCCTACAGGTTTATTTTCTTAGCAACTAGTATCTCCCCTTTTCACTGCTTCTAGCTTCCAGAAGCTTGTTTTGTCATCCCACTGTTTTTACAAAGCTGAAAATTATGTTCCTTAATGACCTTTTAAGTACTCTGCTTCTGATTGTCATCTCACTTTAGTGTGTGCCAAGGAAATCTAACTCATTTCAGGTGGATTAAATTGGCAGGGCAGAATTTGTTCCTGGATTTGGATCTGTAGAACAAAAGGTGAAGAAAGAACAAGAGGTCTCACCCCAATTATATGTAATTGTATTCTATTATGTTTTTCCTTACAGCCTCTGCCTTTAGCATCTGTCACTTAAAAGACTATTTTTTGTTTGATTATCCCCTTGTTCCTCATTCTTATAACGTAAATGTAAATTCAGTAACAGAAAGGCACTCGTATTGGTTAGTAAATATTTTTGACACACCCTCTTGAAGAGGAAATATACAATGTAAGAGAAAAGAGCGGAGGGGAAAAAAGAAGTGACAAAGAAAAGAAAAATATTATGGGGAAAAATCTTAGGAAAGGGCAAGGACAAGGGGGAATTATAAAGTAGTTGTCCAAAAAAAAAAAAAATTGCTGCAAAACATAGTATAGGGAAACACGGTTGCTGAGTTTGAATTAATGAAAGGAATCCAGTCCAATATTACATACTGAGTTTTTGTTTAGACACTTTCAAGAACTCTGAAATTATGAAGAAACAAGAAAAAATAGAATAACACAAAATTGATCCAATTTATTAATAAGATCCATTTCACTTATTCAGGTATTTCTCCTCAGTTTGCAACTTAGTAGACCTTTATATGCTTCTTTTTTTGTTTGTTTGTTTGGTTGGTTTTTTTGTTTTTGTTTTTGTTTTTGTTTTTGTTTTGTTTTTTTGTGAAGTCTGGCTTAGATTACTCTTTCTTCAGACTTTTTGTGGTTGTTTATTGCCAATAAAGAATATGTTGCCTCACTTCGAAATGCTCATTTCATCTTCCAATTAGTAAAATAAGGCAAAAGAAATAACTGAAAGGTCTTTTAAATTATTTCTGTCAATGTGCATTATAGTTCACGGGTTGTCTCCAAAGCTCCATTTCATGTATAAAGACAAAATTTTCCAGAGGGAATAAAAAGTGACCTGTCATTCTTTTGCATTTGCTGTCTATGGGATTACTGAGGACACTGTGCACTTTAATAAGGTATTCATGAGCTCGTGTATAAAAAGTCCGCTTCAAATCTATGTAAGTTATTTTATTCAGAAACTCCTATGATTCCTTCAGCTGTTCTGCTGAGTATTTAGAGCACAGGAAAAATGGGAAGATGAGTTGTAACTTTAGGAAAATATAGTTTAGTCCTACTTTATTACATTTATTCCCATATATCATCATCAAATAGACCAGCAAATTTTTCTTGTAACAAACAAGATCAATGAGAATGTAGGGGCTATCCAGAAATGAGCAAAAGAATTTGAAAAACAATTAAAGTAGTACCAGGAGCACAGACATATCTCTAACATCTTATCTTTTTTTCTGTCAAAGAATGAAAACAAACAAGAGGACCTTTGACCACTCCTTTGCATCCTACTCCTGGATGAGAAGTTTCCTCCAGAGAATGAAGATTACATTCCATAGGGCTATAGCAAGAATCTTCAGTGTCTACATAGATACAAGTAACTGATGTGAGTCAGCGAAGATCTGGAAGGTGAAGACAAAAGGATATGGAACATAGATTAAAAGGATATATTTTTTTTTTCTTACGATCTGGAAAAATACCCTTGCAGCACAGTTCAGAGCTCCTCAATCCAACTCAAGGCAAAATAGTTCCAGCTAACAGCTGTTATGCCAGGAATTCAAAATTGTGCACAAAGGCCAGTTTTGAAAGGTGCAGGGATCCCTACACCATATGATATCACCAGTGTGAGCTTTTGAGGTGCCTTTAACATCTTGTTGACTGTTCACTGATAATCTAACAGGAAATAAAAATTCAGTAAAATACAAAATTGGAGTGGAAAAATGACAGAGTTAAAACAAAGTGACATGAGCAGAAAGGCACAGAAAAGAGTCTCAAATCAGACTTTCAGCTGTGTCTGCTCTGCAACTTCACAAATTCCCTGGCAGTCTTATCCCCAGTTCTGCATATTCATGACTTCTACATATGTAGAAATATCAGTTTCAAGTTTTATTGCACTTCCTTCTAATACATGTGTGCATTATTTATGTAACTCATCGTTAATCTAATATTAGCATCTATTATTAATAAATCCAATTACAAAACTAGAAATCAATATACAACTAGTACTGTCATTTATTTTGTTGTAAATCTGTGGTCTACCTCCTTCTATTATTTATAAATGCAGTTTGTATTTTGTATTAGGAATCCTTTTAAAGAATTTTCAGATTCAATGAAAAGTCTACTTACTGAAACTTTAAAAAGAAAACACAGAGTAAAAAGAGTTCTTAAATGTATTAATACTAGACAGAAATCAACAGCCTGATGGACAGGACAAAAAATATTTTACATAGAATACTGATATAAAAGTATAGTACATAGAGCACACAAGTGACAAAGGTAATTACCTTTATGAGTTTTAGGTACATTTTTATGTTACATTAGAAAAGAAAAACTAATGAGTAGTAATCACAAGTATTTCCAAAACTAATATCCATCTGGGGTTTTAATACAGATACCTGCTTTGAACTTGATCCTATTTGTTTTCATGTAGGAGTGGAAATATCAGAAAATTAGTCATAGCTGTTTAAATACTTACATATTTAAGATGCTTTTGTTTTAAAATGCACTCCATTGATTGAGGAAAAAATTCCATCTTTTGATTTGAGTCTTTAAAGTATTATTTCAAAAACCTTTTCTGAAGGAAAACGAACATGCTTGTTTTTGCTATGCTCATATGTTTTTGTAATGTTGCTGTGTGACTTTAGCACTATTTCTCCTACCTGTCGAAAGAGATGTGAACTGTGTTCTACTAAGTCAAAGCTATCTTTTAAATCATTGTTAATATAGATTAATTTTAGAGCATCCTACTAACTCCTTTTATATCCCAAATAACTAACTTGCTTCCATTGCAGATTGAGATCATTTACATTAAAAAGAAAAAAAAAATAGCAGCAAGAATTAAATATGCAATCTATTTATGCACATATATTCATTAATGTTGCCAAATTACAAATTTCCCAAATACTACAAGAATAGAAGAATAGAGAGATATTTGTGTTAACAATTTTTTTTTTTTGTTTTGTTCTCATTTTTGTTTTTGTTTTAGTGCCAGGACTCTGTACAAACAATTTATCTGTTCTAGTTTTATATCTTGTTAATTTTGTGGTGCTAAACAGCATGGATACTAGTGGCCCAGTTCCTGAATACCTGTTCCAACCCTATTTTATTTACTACAGATGTAAAACTTGATTTTAAAAAAATCCAATTCTTCAGTTATTGTGTACACATAAAAACAATCATACTACTTATCCGCAGTCTTACTTCAGCCTCATGTTGAAGGTTATTAATTATTTTAATGCCTACTTTAAGCAAAAGAGCTGTAATGTCCACCAACCCTGCTAATATTAAAAGATACATTCTTGGATAAGGATTCCTAATAAGCAACTAAAATATGAGCGGAAACTGTGAGCAATATATACCAACACAATTAAGTAATATGGGGTTAATTGTAAGTATAGCCCTGGTGCCTAACGATGTCTAAAGCTGTGTAAGAGAAATATGAGACATACTTGAAATACCATATGAAAGGTCAACTTGATATTTCTGTGATAGCACAAGTACATCCTAAATGCCATGGAAATGGCAGTAACATGGTATTTGTGTTACAGAAAAAAGTTAGAATGATCAGTCATTTACCCAAATTAAATAGAGAAAGATGCAGAAGAAGGGTTTTATAAAATCTATATTACCCATGAAAAGAATTACTAATACATGTAAAACTTCATCTTTTTTGAGTAGTTAGTGGTATGGGAGATAGGTACCATATTAATGCTAGAGTTATTATAAGCCATCTGGAGTTTTCTGTGATGGTACCGTAGTGGTAATTTGATATTCTCATTTAGAGTTTGGAAAAGTGGAATATGTGTAGATTAAGAAAGGACTAGAACAGTTTCACCCCAGGTTCTTTGTGGGCTTTCCATTGAACTAATCACTCACATTTACTGAAGTAATTTGTGATTTTTCTAATTTCCTCACCAGATCCTCATTACCAGTTATTTGTCAAAACCAAGTAAGCTTTATGTCTGAGACAGAAGGAAAAAATACAGAAGGAAAAGGGTAGTGTGCTAGAAGACAATCCTTTACTAATAATTTAAAAGTGAAAAAAAGAAATGTCACATTACCTCCTTTTTCATTCTAATCTTGAAATATTTGAAACCTAAGAGAGCACACAATCATTGAGGTTGGTCTGCTGTGCAACACAGGCAAAAGTTTCTAAGCAATAATTCCCACATCCGTAACTTCTCCTTGAGACCACCTTTTAGAAGGTTGATGGTTATTTAAAGACTTCTTGTGATGGAGAACATATCCTGTTACTAGCAAATGGTTAAATATCTTCATCATTTAAAATACATGCTTTATTTTTAAACCAAGTTGGGGTTTTTAACCATTTTCCATCCTATTTATGTTGTTGTTCTTTTGTGTGATAGGTTAAAGTTCTGTCTTCCTAAGCAGGTAATTACAGATTGTGATCAAACTACCAGTTAATAGTATCTATTTGAGCTGCATAGCTTGTAGTTTTTCTAAACCACAGACACCACAAAGTGAATTTCAGATTTCGGATAAGGATCTCACAAAATGCATCTGGAGGTAATGACTTCCCCTTTTTCTTCTTGGTAAATATTATTTTATCTAGCCCAAGAGCTACCTTTGTTCCATTATCTATTGTTGCAGACTGGGAACAGAATGCTTTTGAGTCCAACATAGGACTTGTAATTTTCTATACCAGGTTTTTGCCTTACAGGTGTGACTACAGTCTCATGTTTGAACAACATAACAATTACCTGCTTGTATTATTAATATGATTCAGAAAAAAAAAAAAAAATTGTGGGATGAGTAAAACACTCAATATCATCTATAGCTCTTTCCTTCCCAAGCAACTTGATTTCTCAACCAGAAAAATGAAACTTCAAGTAAGAACTGTTGTATTGTTGTGTTCACAACAGCTGTATATTTTCTCTAACCAAATATCTTCTGGAAGAGGGATGGTGTTTATTCCTCAGTTTTTTATATTATCAGATAGAATATTTGTATATATTTTACATAGCCAGGTCTGTCATCTTCTAAGATATCCTTTCTGGTTTACAGTAGAGCATAGAGGATGGGGGAAAAAGGTTCAAGAGTTTTGTTTTGTTTTGTTTTGTTTTTTGTTTTGTTTTGTTTTGTTTTAAGTACAAATTTAAACCTGCTGTGGAGAAAGCAAAGACTTAGAGTGCAGTGCAATTAGTTTCAAATACTTTGTATTTGACAGATATGTACTATCTCAGCCACTGGTAGGCTAAGGAGCAAAGGTTTATAGAGCAGATTTTCCTGTCAGACTTGGAGAAGATGAAATTCATTACTCACAGAAACATTTTCTCCGTAGTCATATATTACAACTTAGTGAGTGCGTGTCCATTTTTATTTGCTTTATTTGCTCTGGAAGCAAACAACTAGCTCAGAAGTCCAAGACAGGAACTAAAGTGTAAAAAGAAAAAATACCCAAACAAGGAAAAAAAAACAAACATTTTTTTCTAAACATGACTCCAAAGCGAATCCCCTATTTACCCTTATTGGTGCATCATTTCATGGTACATCTGGCACTGACATTTACAGTCCCAACAACTGTTCTAGTTGGCCTTGTTTCTCAACCGACTGCAGAGGACTTGACTTCAGCCTTTTACACTCCCTTCCCACTTGTTGCAAATGCCCTTTTCGCTCTACCACTTGTTATCACCGAATCACAGAACAGTTTGGATTTGAAAGGACCTTAAAGATCACCTATTCCAACCCTCCTGCCATGGGCAGAGGCACCTTCCACTAGACCAGGTCCCTCAAAGCCCCATCCAACCTGACCTTGAAAACTTCCAGGGATGGGGCATTCACAGCTACTCTGGGCAGCCTGTTCCAGTGCCTCACCACCCCCATGGGGAAGAATTTCTTCCTTATATCTAGTCTAATTCCACCCTCTTCAGTTTAAAGCCGTTACCCCTTGTCCTATTCACTACATACCTTTGCAAATGTCTTTCTCCAGCTTTCTTGTAGGCCCCCTTCAGGTACTGGAAGGTTGCCACAAGGTGTGCCCAGAGCCTTCTCCAGATTATGATTCTGAGGCCTCTCAAACATTTAAATAATAATGTGGAAGTGTCATAGTTTGATACAGTATTCATTTGGGAGAGAGAACAAACAGGTACTAGGTATAATGAGATGGTGATAGTCCTTGGGCTCTTGTGGTAGTATCTAAAGCGGTACACATGAACATATCTTAAAATTGGTCAGAAGGTATAAGAAAACGAAGTGTCACTGCGAAGTGGATTAAATTTTGCTAACTAATCTTGATTTTATTGACTTGCTTGTGTACTTTGGTTAGGAGGAAAAGGCGGCTGTACTGTTCCTTTGTATTGGGAAATAAACTGAACAGAGGGTTTGTGGGTAATTAAATCACATTTCACTTTTTAATTTCTTCAGAGATATTAGTGAACCTGTCCCCAAAATTTAAGTATTTAGTATTTAGTATTAATGTGAGTGGATTCACATGTCACAGAAGTTCAGTCAAACCACTATGACTTCACATAGGCCCATAGACATGACCAAAAGTGGGTCAGTAAAACCCTGGGCTTAGTTTCCCAACATCCATAGAGCACCTAGGGAAAAAAAGCTATCACATAAGTTTTAAGTGTTACAACAAAAGGGGATGAGACCAAGATATTTCTATAGTACACTTCTTAAACTATGAATACATGCAGTTCATGCTAGTACATACACAAACAAAGCTGCTAGACGTGTATGAAATATTTTTGAACATTGTCTGATAAAACACAAAATAAATACTTCCTCTTTCAAATTTTATTAAAACCTTTTTCCATTTTTCAATTGAAAACCCTGAGTTGTATGATTTTACAGTACTACACTGTATTGTCTTTTTCTTTTTTTTTTATAAAAACAGATCACTCTTAAAAGTCAGTTGTTTTACCAGAATTGATGTTTATTTTGAGTAATTTTAAAGATTAAAGTTTAAGAGAATTGTCTTCTTTTCAAAAAAAGGCAAAGCTAGAATAACAGTACAAGATTAAAATAGCTATAAACCTTTTTATTTTCTTTTCTACTAAAAAAAAAAAAATCTAGTTTCCTAGTAAATTACATTAAATATCACTATATGACAATGATCCGAGTGCTTAACTTTCTGTGACTGCTGGAACTCACATTGTCAAGGCAAATTTACTTCTGTAAAATACAAAGCAGACTCTGACTCTTTCTAAATGTAAGTAATAATAATAGTTTATTAGTTCTTTTTAGATATTAAAAAAAATCATTTTAGGGTCCATATAACACAAAGAACATGGCAAGAATAGTATGTATCTGTTCATTTACTGAGAAAATGGGAGTCACAAATGAGGGGGAAAAAACCACCCAAACTAGTCTTACCATGCTCTACAAAGAAAATAATACAAGTTTTAAAATTCACTACTGAAATTTTAAGATATGACGTAGGCGCTGCTTTCTTCATGTTTTTATCTGATTATCTTTTGCTTTTACGCTTCATAAATATGAGTTCAGCCTTTGAATAAATGGCAAGTAACTCTATATGCTCCCTAATAGAACTAGCTCATAACCTTTACAAGTCAGTGCCTTGTTCATATTTATGTTTCAGGATGACATTTTTTAGCCATCCCTGCATCCCTATTATTATCAAAGAAAATATATATTTTATAAAGGGATAGATTTGAGTGAGAATTCCTCATTACAAAAAATGAAACCTTAGGTATATTTTGTTAGCTTAGCCAAATTTGAAAAATGTAGCCACAGACATTCAAAACTCAGTAAGTTGTGCAGTGCGAAAAACAGAACGAACCTAAAACTGATCTTTAGATAAATCTAATAAATGCAGTTGGAAACTTCAAAAGCCTGTTAAAATGGTGTTTGTTTGTCACTGATCTTTGTTATACAGAAAGTATTATTAGAGATTGGGTAGACTTGGCAGTGTTAGGTTTATGGTTGAACTTCAGAATCTTAAGGGTCTTCTCCAATCCAAATTATTCTATGATTTTATATTCAAGAATAAGAATTTAAATATCACAAAAAGTTTCAATCTGGAATGACATATTATTTAACTTTCATTTCATAACACTTGTCTGTCTCCATGCACCTACACAGAAACAACAAAATCTGTGAATATTATGTTAAGTTCATCATTTTCCCTGCTGTATAGTGGTGGTTTCACACAGTTCAAAGGCTGTCCCTTCTGTTACTGTCTTGCAAGAAATATTAGAGACATCTGCATACCAGCTTCACTTGAAGTTGATATAAATGTCATCCATGAAGAAAACTTAAGTCCTTAAAAATACATCAAGAGCTTTCAGGGTTTGCGGATGTGTGCTGTAAGGGCAAAAGGTAACATATTTTCTCCAGCTGGAAAGCCATCTCTAAGTAAATGAGATTTTGAGAGGGAATTTCCACAAAGACTCAACAGAAACCCATTTTAGACCATGAAGTTCTAGATGCAACAATTTTAAGTGAACTCAGGGCCACTTAAAGGAGTCCAGTTAACTTTATAAAGATCTTGTTCAAACCATTAATTATTCCATAACACTAAACTGAATACTGAAACAAAGCACGTGCTTGCTTTTTTCATAGTGATCCAAGCAATGTCCCAAATTGAATGGAGTAAGCAAAGTCATTCATTTGATCAATCAGATACTGTAGATGCTGAAAACCCAACTGATGAGCCATGCTGACTAATGATCATGAAATATTAAGCAACAGATGTTGAAAACCTAGGAAATGTGCATGTGAATCATTGTGCTGGTTTATATCATTGTGATGAATTATTAATGACACTAATTTTGGCTATTTATGATCACTGACCTGAATGTGCTTTCTATAAACTTGTTTATCTGTCTCATCTATGGAACTCAAGTCTCAACTTTATCCAGTAGCCTGAGTTCTGTTGGGTTTTTTTTGGTTTTTTTTTGGTTTTTTGTTTTTTTGTGAGGGTTTAGTGAGACTTATTTTTCAAAATGTACATCTGAGTTGATGACTGTAAGAGACAATGTTAGCTTTAAATATATAAAGTGTCCCATTGTAAATATTATAGAAAGTGGGAAGAAATCTCAAGGTTTGTTTCCTTGCAGGAAAGCTACAGATTATCAGGATACTACAGTTCAGGATACTAGAGCCGCTCTATGCACTTTTATGTTGAAAAGCGCAGTATTTCCTTCTATGAAGTGAAAATACAGAAAACAAGTTTTAATAGGCAATACATCAAAACCTTTACCATTTACTGACTTTGGTAGTCAACACTGTGTCCTGGTTTTGTTAAAAACAAGTTTCTCTTTTAGTGAATTTGCCTGTCAGCTAAAGCCTTCATATTAGCTGAATTTTCCTGGAGAACTAGACACATGTCTTGGTAAACACAGCAATGGAATGTGAGGTTATTGATGCACCTATTGGTGCATGGATGCACCTCTCATGAGAGGGGAAACAAGAAACAGCTGACCAAGAAACTGACCAACTGAGTATAACATCCCATTCACATGAATACTTCATATAAAAGTGGGAGATTGAAGTATGATGCGATGAATGCAAATGCCGGCAGGAGCTCTTTGAGCACAACGGGCGGGCCAGGCGAGAGTAATGAGTCTAATTCAATATGAATTTAACATCAGTACTCTTTAATAAACTCTTAACAACACTGAATATCAATGTCTGCCAGACCACATTTTTCCAGCCCTTATATACTCTATACCCAAAGGCCATGTGGCAAGTGCAGGCTACAATTGGTTACACTTGCTGTCATTCTTCCCCCCCCACTATGGTGATTAGCTGCAGGGCACTGTTCACATACTGTTCATGCGCAGCAGCGACGCCCCTCCTGCAGCCTGGGTCGAGGGCAGACCAGCTTCTGTTTACTTCCCTTCTGTCTTTGGTGTCTCAGGGAAAACCTTCCGTGTAGCACAGCCACATCAAGCTCTGGCTTGTTCACAGTACACAGCCAGAAACTCTCCACAGGAGATCACAAGGATCTCGTCCCCTTTTGCTTATGGCCGACATTAGGAGAGGACCTCGCTAGTTGTCAATGAGAACTGAGGCCTAGTGACAGACTGAATCCAGGTCTGGTTGGCTGCAGAGTCCAATCCAGGACTTCAGGTGCCGGCTCGGCAGTTGCTGAGACTTTTAAGATTTGTTTTGTATATTTTGTATCATTTTCTCTATTCTTACTAGCAGCATTAGTAACACATTTTTAATTTTTCCAACTCTCTTCTCTCTATCCTTCTTTCCCTCCCGACTGCCCGTCCTTAGTAGGAAGGGGGGAGAGGGAAGGGCAAAAGGGGAAAGGAGGGGGAGAGGAGGTTAACAATACATCTGCCATGGTTTTATTGTCACCCCGCAATCAAAACCCACAGCATATTGTTAAACAAATTCGGTGGGACACGAAGAGCTTGAAACAAATCTCAAGGCCTCAGAAGGACCTTAGGACAGATATCATACTTGATCCACAGGTTTGTGTATGCCAGACTAAGAGTCCATGAGAGACTTTAGTAATGCACATTTCCTCATTGTGCATTGGTACAAAGCAATGAGACAGAACAGCATTTCCTGTACCTCAGGTAGCAAGATTGTGTATCAATTTTTAGTTTAAACAGGTTATTTTATGCCTACAGTCAATGGATACAAAGTATCAAATGAAGTTGAAATCTAAAAATTATTTAGGAAGTCAAGAAAAATATCTAGATAATGCAGTAGACATAATAATAAATAAGCTGCAGCTCTGGTTGCTTATCTTGTGAAAACATTCACTCTTTAAACATAAAAAATGTAGAAACCTGTGTTCCTCAATTTTGTCCCACAGTCATCTAGGAAAGGAAAAAACTATCCTCTAAATGTTATGGAGGAAAAATGTGAAGAAACAGGTTGTATCAATGATACTACAACTATTCAAGATTCTGAATCCCTCACAAGGATTGCAATCCACTAAATAAGAAAATACAATAAGAATCAAGCATATTACTTGGTGCCTCCTGCAACTTGATTATTTTCAGGGAAAATTGCACCATCATCACCCCCATCCTTTTAATCCTGAAAGCGAAGATGTTCTTTCATTTTGTTGTTTTTCAGAATGATGTGTTGTCAAGCTGTTATGATGACTGCACCATGCCTATCACAGGTACACTATATGATATTTGAATCAACAATTGAAATCTGTGACAGATATGAATCAAAAAGATGAAGCTTCATTTGCCATTAACATTACAATCGGTCTTGAGCCATAGGAGGTTAATCTTCAGCTACTGCTATTCTTATTTTCTCAATAGTCACATATGTCAGATCTGAAAATGCTACTGCTGTCTCAATCAAATTTAATTTCCTTTCAAGAAATCCTCTTGGAAGAAAATAAAGATTATAATACAATTAAAACCATATCTTTAGTTCATAATGTCTTGAGTCAAAAAGAGTAAAAAGCTTTGTGACGGCATCTTGGTCAGTGAAATGTCTATGATGAATCTGCCTTGGCCTTCATAACAAACTCCCAAAAAAAAAAACAAAAAGTAAAATTTTTAAGATTATGAATTAGAAATATTGAACTTAAAAATAGGCAAAATGCAAAGGGTCATGGATGGAAATAAAAATTATTTATAAACAAACTTTTTTTCTGCCTGTTCTGCCTGCTGTATTCTTCTTGATTAATCATAGCTTCCATTCGATCAATGACTTTCAGAGCTGTGGCGAACTCTTGTGAAGGTTAGGACATGTATATTGCTAGCACATCTGTGCTGTGTCTGACTACTCTCTGCTTCTGTGAAGTCTCTGCCATGCTCTCCTCTTTAAGAAGTCTAATATCTGCCTGACAGAGGGTGTGTTCTCCTCCCTGCTTCCAGAGGGCTCCAACTTACCTTTTTTGCTTTACTTCTACACACAGACTCAGAACACATGTAAATATTATCAGTCAAATGCAGTAAAAAGCTGCAGGAACACTTTGACAATAGATTTGCACAACTAGTATTGAACAGCTAGGGACTGCTAACATGAATTGCTCAGCATCATGATTTAATAGCTCATAGAAATACCGAATTAACTTTTAAAAAAATGTTGTCAAAATAAAGGAGTAAGATAATGTCAGAAAGTCCTTGTGGTCTTCTTTTGTAGCACATTAGATGAAAATTGAGTACTATATTTATTACAACAAATTTAGAGATGTGAAGTTTGGGTTTTTTTGCATTTAATTTGACACCTCTAGTAATATGGGATATCATTTGTGGCAGAGATAACATAACTAGAGTTCCTTCAACACTGATACAAAAAGAAGTAAAATACATTGTGTGAAGAAACTGAATTAGTTGAAGGATAGAGAAAATTGAGAGAAAAAGTTGATGCAAAAGTCAAAAAACCTATTCGATTTAACCTCAAAAACAAGATGATAATGATAAAACCCTTTCGATCTAATAAAACTAAATTCAAATATCAATAAATAATACATATTAACAGTCAACAGATGGAACTGTTCTGATTGTTAATCTTCTCTAATAAAAGGTCTTCTAAGGAAGTAAAGTGAAATAATAGCAATTTTTATTTTAATTTACAAACCTGTAAAAATTACTTCCAATTTTTCACAACATAAGTCAGTTCCAGGCTCTAGAACAGTGACAGTAAGAGAAATTTAAAATAAATAAATAAAAGGCAGGTTCCCTGTGATGGAAATTACAAAACAAAATATAGAGAACCATCAAGAGGATTTATTTGTCATATCACAAAATTGATGGAATCCATCTTGGCCTGTCAAAAACACAAATCCAATGTGTTTTACAGCAAAACAGAAATTTCTCTAAATGATACATTACCTTGGAAAAAGAACAGGATTATGATTTTTTTAACACTCCAGAATCATGATGATGACTGTGATGGATCCCAAGAATCCTTTGCATAAAATATTGCTTAACTCTTTTTCAGACCCTGAATTATCACAATTTAGGATTTTTAAAACAAAATATAATACTTTTAAAAGCCTCAGATGTTTTCTTATTCACAATAATTAATAATATTAGCTTATTTTATAAAGCAATGCACTAAATAGGGCAAACATTACATTGACCTGACTGTTGAAGTTTTTTAAGTAATGAAAACCCAACTGATGAGATCTGTAGATGGATGATTCTGTAACGCTGAACAGCAGGTGTTAAAAAGTATCATCCTTGACAAATTGATCACCATAATTGATTGATCATGGTAAAAGACCACAATCTAATTGTTCTGTACATGCTCTTAATATTTTCAGAAGTCTATGAGCTAAAATATTTGGAACTGAAGAACAAGGAAGGACAATGTATGAAATACGCTGTCCAGGATGTATTATAATCCCTTTGGCAGATCTTCTAAAGACATGTCTAAAATCATTCATGCAGTAAGCTTTAACAATTAGATAAGGGATATTTTCTTAAATATACTTTTGAGAAGTTTCTATATTTATCTGGAATGGCTTTTTTTCTTAGTCTTTCATTCTGCAGATTATGATTTGGGATTTTGAAAAAGAACTTTTCTGTCTATCACCTAGCAATTACTGGTGTCGTCTATAGTCTTTGTAGAACTGTGAATCCTAAAATTCATAGAAACAGATATTCTCAAACTATTTACTATTTCCCATCTCATTTTGTGGCCTTCCTGAGCTACCTGCCTCTGTCTCTGGAGCATTTGTAGGTATGTTTCAGGATAGGTATAATCTCTATTGTAATCCAAAAACTTCTCTAGTCTCATTTTTTCTGAACTACCTTATATTTTTTTAACACAGATAAATTAATATATATTAATAAAATTACATATAATATTATCTTTTAAATAACAAAATGAAGGGCAATCATTTCACTTCATACAGAATGAAAACAAGTGCAGCTTCAAACAAGAAAACAGGATTACAAAATAGAATACTTGGTAGACAATTAATTATAGGCAAAAAATTAATAATCATTTGGAAGCTTTAAACAGGCAATTCCTATTAAAAAAGAGCAACAACTACCAAACAAACAAACAAACCAAAACCTGCAGAAGACTACATTCCATTGAATTTTATTAAGAAGCATCTGAGATGGGATTCAATTAGAGACATTGTTCTGCAGTGCCAGTACCAGATTTCTGAACCAAAGGTATGAAAAATTACAAATAAATCACAAGGTCTATACAGTAAAAGAGATTTAGTGATGTGACATTTCCAAACAGGGAATGGAAGTGAATGAATTTCTAGGCTATAGGGAAAAGATCACCAAATAAGCCAAAAGCAAAACAATTGCCATTTTGACCTAGGAAAGAATTCCTTACTAACTATAGACATGGTGGTGATCAGTTTAATCCAAAGCAAGACAAATCAATAAAGAACAGCACACAAGTTCTCCAGCTTGATGACTTACTCTAGTTGTCACTTTCTATTCTGTCAGAGAAAGACTGAAAAATAAACAACCACGAACAAAAATTGGAACCAAGTAATTTATTGAGTCAGATTTTTCTTCTTCCCTAGTCACTTGGTGGCTAATGGAAGCACTGAGAATGGAATACATTTAAAACACACACAAATAAAACAAATCTTGTTTGTTTGTGTTTTTGGTTTGGGTGTTTTTTTTTTTTTAGAGAAACCAAGACAGGATATACTACAACACTTCTATCCTGAATAAGTGGATTATTCTATACCAGTCCTTTCCAGAAACTCATGAAACTACATCTGACAACAACAACTAGTTCTCCTTAGCCCTTGGAGAACTGAATTTCAAAAAGCGTTTAAACTCAACAGGAATTTGATGTGTATAAATCAACTAAACTCAAAATCAGAGAAAGCATCTGTGTGAGCATCTGCAAACTAACTAACTAAGCTTCTAACTCTATTGGTAATAAAATTACATGCTAGAGCATACTACCTTGAAGTTGGTTATTCAAGTAAGTTTAAATCTCTGGAGACTATTTTCTCTAGCTGCAGTTTTCACATATTAAGACATATATAAGACACAAAGAGCTATCATTCCCAAGGTCTAGTTTACTTTAGATTTCATGTGGAGCAGGAAAAATATTGGTTTTGTCCCTGAAGTACAACAGGAACTAACTAGGAAAGCTTCAGTTGTATAGACTAATAGGCAGACACAGAATTCAAGGACTCTGTCATCTGTTATTGTGGTTCTAATGGGATTTTCAGGTGTATGTACAGGTTATCATTCTATAACATTCTGTCTACCAGTTATGCTCACAGACAGTTTAAAAAACCTACAGGAGTAGAAAAGATATTCAATGGACTGGCAAGCACAGTTACTTTGTAAATGACAATAACATTATACCATCATTACTTTGCCAATCATGTTTTACTAGATAGCAAACTGAAGTCTTTTGAAGAGAGCAATTACGTTCTTCAAAGCAGATTTTTTTTTTCTCCTAAACAAAAATCTGGGGAAAAATGTGACATAGGACAATAATATGCTACAGAGAGGAATGTGTTGCAAAAGACATTGCAAAAACAGCTCACAATGTATTTGATTCAAATAAACGACAATTTTTGCATCCTATCCTGGATCACCCAGTAGTTCTTAATAAATAAGATAGTACTCCCAGTTAGATTCAACTTAAAACTACATAACCCTAGATTTGTATGTATAGTACAAAGGGATAAACTGTAGCCCACGTGAGCCTGAAGAACTTAAAATGGCAGGGAAAGGCTAAGAAGTGTGTGAAGAAGACATGGTTGCTCCTTTAAACAGTGTAGTTGCCAGCGTCTCATGCTGCCTGAAGCACGTGCTCTCTCATTGGTGTACAGGGAAGTCTGACATGTGGCTTCAATCCTGTTCTAGCTGGATGCATCCTTCACAAAACAATAAAGTTGGGTTCTCATTTTATGCTGAGAATTTACAGCAGAGGTAAGTCTTGCAGTTTTTCCTACAATAATGCATAAGACATCCTTTGAGCTGTCTTCACCTCTAACATGCCTGCATCCAGGAAATCTGCCATATTACAAGGGACTGGTAGTTTTTGCCAGATCCACTCTTCCCACTCTCCCACTTCTATCTTAGACACAGTTTAGTCTATAGAAAAAGGTTTAAAAGGAAGTGGAACTAGTTAAGATTAGAAATAATAAGGAAAGTTTTAACCAAAATCATTGGAATGTTGAACCAGGGACAGAATAACAACAGTAAAATGTATTTAACCTGATTAAATTAATATAATTTTAACTGTTAACATTTGGGAGACATTTTGCTTGTTTTGTTTTGTACAATTGACGTTCAAATAATTGAAATTCTGTAGTCAGAACCTGCTCATACCTGCTCATATAACTACAGTAGTAGCATTTGTTCTTATAACACCTGAAGGACCGCATTTGTCCTAATATAGACATTTAACAAGAAGCCTGGGAATTTGCCTGCAAACATTGTTTTGGTTCAGAGTTTTATCTTTCCAGCACTTGGTGTATCTTAAACTGTGTGGAAATGCACACCCCCCTCTTCTGTCCAAGCAGAGTAGAATTACTCTCCTGTGCAGTTTACAACTGGTTTTAATTTATGTTGTATAGATCTTATTTATTTTGCAAATTATCCTTTTGGTTACATATTTTAAAGTTTTACTTTAAAAATAAATTCTTCACAGCTCTCATTGGAATGGAAATTCAAGAAACTGCATTACACTGATGATGAGACGCTGCAATCCCATTCCATGCTGTCCCACATGAACTGGCTGCACTATGAAGCAGTAGCTGCAGTCCCTACCTGTAGCTTCAAGACACCAAAAGTTTGTTTGGCTGCCTCTTCAACTCTTCAAATTGATTCTCACATTGCTAACACTAGTCAAAATCACATTTGTTATCTATTTGCAGAGATATACCACTGAATTTCCTTCTCTGAAAGGGCTTCTGAGAGTCACAACCTGACGGACCTGTTTCAGGTCTCCACAAGTTGGAGACTCTGATGGAATCTGGCTAAGGTGATGTTCTCATGAACCAAAAATGCTCTTTTCTGATGTAACCTTTCTCGAGATAGGTATTTTTAGAAGCTGTCTCATATATATTTTTCTAACAGAATGTTTGTGACTAGCCTGAAGATTAAAATGTTGTTAAATGTCTTCACATAACCTTATATAATGGGTATATCTGTAAAGACTGAGATTTCTTTCTGGAGGGAAAGGCAGAGTATATATTCTAAAGTAATTAGAACTAAACAAGATCTATACATAAAACTCAGTAAAGTGACTCCAGATGGTCTTCTTCTGGTCCAAAAGTTGTGTGTATTCTTATGCATTATCTCAAGAAGGAGGCACCTATTGAGCCTAATTTCCTTAGAGGGAAGACATGGTGTATGGTATGTCGTCTTAGTGGTCAGTACTGTGCTTTTAGCACACAGTAATATCTTCCTTTTCTATACAACACAAAAGAATAACAGTACAAATACTTCTCATGTAATACAAATACTCCTACTTGGATTATAAATAATGGCAGTAGGAAGCAGCTACCTGAAATGCAGTTACATGCATAAGTCATTGCCATTGCAATAGTAATTAGAATATCACGTACCACATTAAGTTTTAAAAGTGTGTGCCTTCCAACTGTAAACACAATTTAAATAAATGTTTTTGTTGTTGGTGGTGGTTTTTTTTAATATTATGAATATTTTTTTTTGATTGTTTGTTTTAAATAATGGCAGGGGTGATACGGTTGTAGATGTCTATTATAGGCCACCAGATCAGGCTGAGGAAGTTGATGGGGCCTTCTATGGGCAGCTGAGAGTGGCCTCGCAGTCACAGGCCCTGGTTGTTGTGGGTGATTTTAACTTCCCTGATGTTTGCTGGAAGGACCATTCAGCCAGCCAGCCACAGTCCAGGAGGTTCCTCCAGTGCATTGATGATAACTTCCTCATGCAGATGGTGGAGGAGTCGACCAGGAGAGGTGCACTGCTGGATCTCATCCTCACTAACAAAGAGGGTCTGGTCAAAGCAGTAAAGGTTGAGGGCTGCCTGGGTTGCAGTGAACACGAGATGGTGGAGTTCAGCATCTCGTGTGGCGGGAACAGAATAGCAAGTAGAATTGCAACCCTGGACTTTAGCAGGGCTAACTTCGGCCTTTTCAAGCAATTGCTGGGGAAATCCCATGGGTAAGACTGCTGAAGGGGCCCAAGAGAGCTGAATTGCGTTCAGAGATTGCTTCTTCCATGCTCAGGATCAGAGCATCCCCACACGTAGGAAGTTGAGGAAGGGAGCCAGGAGGCCTGTGTGGTTGAATAGGGATCTGTTGGGTATGCTCAAGCAGAAGAGGAGATTTTACAGGTCATGGAAGGAGGGGCTGGCCACTCGGGAGGAATATAAGGCTGTTGTTAGAGGATGTAGGAAGGCAGCTAGGATAGCCAAGGCCTCCTTAGAATTACAGCTGGTGAGAGGGGTCAAGGACAGCAAGAAGAACTTTTTCAAATACATAGCAGATAAAACTAATACCAGAGGCAATGTAGGCCCACTGATGAATGAGGTGGGTGCCCAGGTGGCAGAAGACACAGAGAAGGCAGAATTGCTGAATGCCTTCTTTGTCTCTGTCTGCTCTGCTGGAGGCTGTCCTGGGGAACCCTGTACCCCTGAGACCCAGGATGAATCCAGGTCAATGGAGGAGTTTGCTTTAGTCGATGAGGACTGGGTTAGGGAACAATTAAATAGTATGGACATCCATAAATCCATGGGTCCAGATGGGATGCATCCGCGGGTGCTGAGGGAGCTGGCTGAAGTCATTGCTAGACCGCTCTCCATCATTTTTGCCAAGTCTTGGGAAACGGGAGAGGTGCCTGAGGACTGGAGGAAAGCAAATGTCACTCCAGTCTTCAAAAAGGGCAAGAAGGAGGAGCCTGGTAATTATAGACCGGTCAGCCTCACCTCTGTCCCTGGGAAAGTAATGGAACAGAGTAGTGAGGCCAGTGTCTAGTGGAGTGCCTCGGGTCAATACTGGGGCCAGTGTTATTCAATATATTCATTAACGATTTGGACAAGGGAATTGAGTGTACTATCAGCAAGTTTGCTGATGACACTAAGCTGGGAGGAGTGGCTGACATGCCAGAAGGCTGTGCTGCCATCCAGCGGGACCTGGACAGGCTGGAGAGTTGGGCGGGGGATAACCTGATGAAATTTAACAAGGGAAAGTGTAGAGTCCTGCATCTGGGCAGGAACAACCCCAGGTTCCAGTATAGGTTGGGAAATTACATATTACAGAGCAGTGTAGGGGAAAGGGACCTGGGGGTCCTGGTGGACAGCAGGATGACCATGAGCTAGCACTGTGCCCTTGTGGCCAGGAAGGCCAATGGCATCCTCGCGTGTATTACAAGGGGGGTGGTCAGTAGATCGAGAGAGGTCCTCCTTCCCCTCTACTCCGCCCTGGTGAGACCCCATCTGGAATATTGTGTCCAGTTCTGGGCCTCTCAGTTCAAGAAGGACAGGGAACTGCTGGAGAGGGTCCAGCGTAGGGCAACAAAGATGATTAAGGGAGTGGAGCACCTCCCTTATGAGGAAAGGCTGAGGGAGCTGGGTCTCTTTAGTTTGGAGAAGAGGAAACTGAGGGGTGACCTTATTAATGTTTATAAATATATAAAGGGTGAGTGCCATGAGAATGGAGCCAGGCTTTTCTCAGTTGCAAACAATGATAGGACAAGGAGTAACGGGATCAAGCTGGAACACAAGAGGTTCCACTTAAATTTGAGAAAAAACTTCTTCTCAATGAGGATGACAGAGCACTGGAACAGGCTGCCCAGGGAGGTTGTGGAGTCTCCTTCCCTGGAGACATTCAGGGCCTGCCTTGACATATTCCTGTGCGACCTCTCCTAGGTGTTCCTGCTCCAGCAGGGGGATTGGACTAGATGATCTTTTGAGGTCCCTTCCAATCCCAAACATACTGTGTGATACTCTGTGTGTGTGATATAGTGTTATATGTCATTCTGGTATTTGTTATATGGAATAACCAAATCTATTTTCCTCTTATTTTAGATATCAGTACTATAAAAATTGTAGAATGTGATGGGAACTAATAAGTAATCCGTTATGATAAAAGCTGAATACAGTATCTTCCCTTCTTACTTCTTTCCTTTCTTCCTTTCACCCTCTCACCCTTCTCAGTCTTACTCTGTATTTCTTCTCTTCTCTTTTCTTTCTTTTTCTCTTTTTAAACAACAAAAATAAGGTTTCTTTATCATTTCTACAATACAAGAACTCTGTTTTGTGTTTGTTATTATGATGAAAATTAGAATTTTATACAAAGTTTATTATTTAGAGTTAGGATACTCATTATCCTTTCATTATAAAGAGGCTGCAGAGGCAAAACTTCCAGGATTTGAGAAGAAACTATCTCAGCAGAGAAAATCTGTGTTAGATGTGCATCTGCATGACACTAGGAAAACAGTTATGTTATGGTGTCTGCTGTAAAAAAACCTGAAAAAAATATTAACATTCATAATTAAATAATGTCACAAACGATAGAAAATGACAGAGAAGTATTTCATCCATCTATCGTACTGTATATCAGTTTATGCATTGTGGTTTAACCATGCCAACTGTGTTAATGCTTCTCAGAGCGGCAAAAAAGCTGAATAATATGTATTGTGATCTTTGTAATGACACTGTTCCTTGCATTCAGACTTGTTTCACTCTTTCATCTGTCGATGAGTAACAGCTTACTGTGTTGGTCTGTCCCTTTCACCTTCAATCCATAGTTGTCCTGAAAGGGAGGTCATGTAGCCTGCTTATCCATTTTATTGCTGAGGAATTCTGAAACATCTACACTACTTTCAGCTACTCTTACACCTCAAATTTAAAAATACATTTGGCATTGTAATCAGGAGTGGGCTACATTGGTTGTAAAACAAGAGTAGCAGGCTGGTCAGAATTTGTTATCCAATCTTTCAAAAAAGGAAGGTTTGCAGCAAGCCAAACCATATACTTTTTTGAAAAGATGACATAGAAACTTGAATGCATCCAGGCAGGTTTTGAATGTCTCCAGAGAAGCAAACTCCACAACCTCTCTGGGCAGCCTGTTCCAGTGCTCTGCCCCCCTCAAAGTGAAGAAGTTTTTCCCCATATTCAGATGGAACCTCCTGTGTTTCAGTCTGAGCCTGTTCTCCCTCATCCTATCATTGGACACTACTGAAAGGAGTCTGGTCCCATCCTCTTGACATCCACCCTTAAGATATTTATAAACACTGATAAGATCCCCTCTCATCCTTTTCTTCTTCTGGCTGTACAGACCCAGCTCTCTCAGTCTCTCCTCATGAGAAATGTGCTCTAGGCCCCTAATGATCTTCATAGCCCACCTCCACTAATTCCTTGTCCTTCTCAAACTGGGGAGCCCAGAACTGGACACAGTACTCCAGATGCGGCGTCACCAGGGCAGAGTAGAGGGGAAGAACCTCCCTTGACCTGCTGGTCACACTTTTCTTAATGCACCCCAGGATGTCGTTGGTCTTCTTGACCACAAGGACACATTGATGACTCATAACCTGTTGTCAACCAGGACTCCTAAGTCCTCCTCTACAATGCTGCTTTCCAGCATGTCCACCCCTAGCCTGTAGTGGCGCTTGGGGTTATACCTTTCCAGGTGAAGGACCCTACACTTGTCCTTATTGAACTTCATTAGGTCCTTCTCTGCCCAGTCTTCCGGCCTGTCCACGTCTCACTGAATGGCAGCACAGTCTTCTGGTGTGTCAGCCCTTCCTCCCACTTGCTGAGGGTGCACTCAGTCTCTTCATTCAGGTAACTGATGAACTTGTTGAACAAGACTGGACCTAGCACTGACTCCTGGGGGACCCCACTAACTACAAGCCTCCAACCAGACTCTGCATCATTGATTGCAACCCTCTGAGCTCTGCCATTCTGCCAGTTCATGATCCATCTCACTGTGCGTTCATCCAGCCTGCACTTCCTGTGCTTGCCTATGAGGATGTTGTGAGAGATGGTGTCAAAAGCCTTGCTGAAGTCAAGGTAGACAATATTCACTGCTCTTCCCTTGTCTACTCAGCAAGTTATACCATCACAGAAGGTTACCAGGTTGATTAAACATGATTTCCCCTTGGTGAATCCAGGCTGACTACTCCTGATAACCTTCTTTTCCTCCACATTCTTGGAGATGATGTCCAGAATAAGTTGTTCCATCACTTTTCCAGGGATGGAAGTGAGGCTGACTGTAGTTCCCTGTAGTTTCCTGGGTCTTCCTTCTTGCTCTTTTTGAAGACCGGAGTGTCATTGGCTTTCTTTCAGTCCTCAGGCATCTCTCCTGTTCTCCACAACCTTTCAAAGATGATGGAGGGTGGCTTAGCAAGAACATCTGCCAAATCTCTCAGCACTCATGGGTGCATCCCATCAGGGCCCATGGATATGTGGATGTCCAATTTGTTTAAACGATCTCTAACCTGATCTTCCTCAACTAAGAGAAAGTCTTCCTTTTGTCAGACTTTCTCTCTTATCTTCAGGGTCTGGGATACCTGAGGAATGGTCTTAGCAGTAAAGACAGAAGCTAAGAAGGCATTCAGTGATTATGCCTTCTCTGTATCATCTGTCACCAGGACACCCTCCTCATTTCAGCAGTGGACCTACATTTTTCCTAGCCTTCCTTTTAGTGCTGCTGTACTTGAAGAAGCTCCTCTTGTTGTCTTTCACATCCCTGGCCAGATTGTCTTCCAAATGGAGCCTGGCCTTCCTCATTGCATACCTGCATACTCCAACAGCCTCCTTATATTCCTTCCAGATGGTCTGTTCCTTTTTCCACATTACATAAACATCCTTCTTCCACCTGAGTTTTGACAGGAGCTCCTTACTCATCTATGATGACTTCCTCATTGATTTCTTCCTCATAGGAACGCATTGGTCTTGAGCTTGAAGGTAGTGATGTTTGAATACTAGCCAGGTCTCTTGGACCCCCCTGCCTTCTAGAGTGCTATCCCATGGGATTCTTCCAAGCAGGATCTTGAAAAGGCCGAAGTTCACCCTGCTGAAGTCCATGGTTTTAGTCCTACTTATTGTCCTGCTTCTTCCACACAGGATCCTGAACTCTACCATCTCGTGATCACTGCAGCTGAGACTGCCCCCAACTGTGACATTTCCAACCAGTTCTTCTTGGTTCGTTAGGACAAAGTCCAGCAGCATCCTGCTACCTTGGCTGTGAACTTTTTTCCATTCACCCTCAGAATTGGGTGAATGGAAAAACCATCTCCATTTAATGAAACATATTCTTCACTTTCAGCAAAATAGTTATCTCTATATGGAAATTTGAGAAAAGTAAGTTATTTTATTTAGGTTACATTTATGATTATAAGTAAATGAAGACTTAGGGAAGTCATTCTTGCAGGACGTTTCTGAGATGATAAAATCCTAGCTGTGAAACTTACACCTTAAGCCATGAGAATTTGTTAAGATTTTAGAGTATAGTGTGTGTACAAATACATTGTGATTCCTGTATTTTGTTTGCAGGGATATATGGAAAGAACATTTTGTTTTTATTGACTCAGATACTACAGTAGATGAAAATATCTCTTCTGTTGGCAGGTGTACAACAGGGGGCCTAGATTACCAACACTGGAACCAAAAACAGGTAAATGCTTTGATTTAAGGAGCAGATATAACCTTAAAAGTCATAAATGGGTATGTTTGGAAGGAACAGAATACTTCAAAAGGTCAGCTAGCCCATCCTTTAGTTTTTCAATAGGACTGACCAAGGCTAGATGATTCTTGACAGATGTTCTTAAAACCTTCAAATAATAGAAACTACCAGTTTTACTGTTCTTATTAATAAGAAATTAATCGTTCTACTTTTCCTTGCTGTTAACAGTGAGCATGAAAACAGGTTAGTTCCTTCCTCTGTGTAGCTACCTTTTCTTTGTGCCCCAGCTAGCCTTTCTTTTCAGCAGAATAAACAATGCTTCACTCTTTCGCTGTAAGTCATGTTTTCCAAAAGCCTGTTGTTCTCACTTCTACCTTAATGCAATGGCCTTATGATGTTATTCAATCAGAGTATCTATTTCTATGTTGTGAAAATTGCATACATGCATATGCATTCTGGTGCATATACTATGTTACCTTTGCAGCAATATATTATTCACTGTCATCCCAGTTAATGGTCTTCGACTCCTACTATGGCCCCACCTTTTTCTAACAGAAGAATTTTGCTACCAACTTCAATTTAGTATGAATGGCTTTCTCAAGCTGGTTAGAACCATATCTGTTTCATCATGACTGAGCTTCTGTAAGCTAATTGTCTTCTCAATCCCAGACTCCTCCAGGCAAGAGAAAGACCATTACCTACTTGCTCTACATCACATAAGATTATCTGAATACCAATTTCCTCCTCTAACAGTGCTGTGTTCACAGTAGTGGATGACAAGTCCAAACTGTATGTCATTCTGTACAAAACAGAGTTACTATCATTCTCTGAGCTCACTCCAGAGGAAAAAAACAGTCAACTTCCAAAATATCCTTCAACAAGGACATCCCTGATTTTAATGCATCTTGATGTAACTTTATTTTTACCGGTACTGTGCAAGATTACCTTTATTTTATTTACAGCCAAGGAACAGATGTTACTGTTCAGTAATAATTTGTCACAAAAATGAAGCAGACTCAGAAGATTGTCTTCAGTTTCCCAGCTCATAACCATATTTTTTTAACTATCCCATTTAATGTATCCTTTATTTACTTCTACGCAGAAAACAAAATAAAATAAATTAAACCACAATGTATAGAAGGTTGGATGTTTCAATTTCTTTTTGTCTAACCCTTTCTCTCCAGTTTTAGCCTGTGCCAGAATAAATAGAAAAGTGCTATCTGTGTTCTATTCCAGTTTGTTTATTTGAAGGTTTTTTTGCATAGATTTAGTGTTCTCAGGGATTAAGACAAGTAAGCAAGCAATATAGCAATGAGTAAAACTATACAGCTTTGGACCAAGAATCAACCTCCTCTTAGGAAGTCCATTACAATAAGGAAAAAGTCAGAGGACGTGGTAGAAAAATGAAATATTATGTTGTCTAGAATAAACCCACACACATTAGTAGAAAACATACCATCAGGAATAAGTTTTCACTAGTGAAAAGATAGTTCAGATAGTTTAGGTGACCATACCTTCATCTGTAATAGCTATGAATTTCCAGTTGTCATTATTTTGAGTGTCTACTTTTCTTATTTGATACTTAGCTGTCCCTGCCCATATTTCCTCTGCTTATTGCACAAGATCATGAAAATGCCAGGATAATTTGTGATGGTGAAATTTATGCAACAAAAAAAGAAAACTGAAAAGCCTTTGAGCTCATAAAAAACAGGTTTTGTTAGAATGTAAACTAGAATAAATTTTAATAGCTTTTTTAGTTAATATTTTAAAATGCGATTTCAGAGGCGACTTGATAACAATGTGGAAGAGAGATCCCATGTTGGTTACTAAACACACAAATAATAACAGGTCAGGAAATTCCCTGACTTAAAAACAGTTGGGAGAATATGAGGTATCAGTGGATGAAATGTGTCATGTATTCCAATTCTTTTTCCTAGGTATTTCTTGATTGAATACTCAAAAGACTAGACAACGATCAATCTGAAAGGATCATACATAGTTGTCCTCTCTCCATTTTTTTTTTTTTTTCCTGGTAAGTTCTGGGATCCAATATTTGTTTCAGTCAAGTTGATAACTTTTTGAACTCTGCCCAATTTTTAACAGATTAGCCTCTTGTAACAGGGTGGTAGATTCTTCTGTCCCATCCTGCAATATCTCAGTTTTTTCCTGAGTCAGTCTATTAGATTGCTTCTCTTCACTCAGGGAACTCCTCCTGGCGCAGGCTGCTTAAGGAACACAGAAAAGATGGAGAGTAAACAGAGCAAACTTGCAGTCCGTTTCACAATAGAAAGCTGAGAAACAATTTTAAGTGTAATGCTTTTATTTCAGAAGAACTTGTTGGCATGGTGTTTTGAACCTATCACTAGACTGAGACTACTTGTTCTCTGTCCTGATCTTCAGACTAATCTACAATGTAGCATTATCTTGTACTTCTTCATTAGATAAATAGGATACACTTGAAGTTTCTCTGAGGGCTGTATGAGGCTGGAGATAATCTTAATGGAGGTGCACTAGCGTACAGAATAAAAGTGGTGTAAAATATTGGTTAAATGTATGAAATCAACCTGCTGATGGCATTACTGTATCTGAGGAATTAAAATATTTAGTTCAAATACATTTCAGTGACAAAGTACTCATTAAATATGAATCACTGGTGCAGCATTATGTCCTACGTTATACAGAATTTCACAGAGATGTTGATCATCTGAAGCACATGTAAAAAAAAAACCTCTTTATAAAAGTTTTTAAATATTATGGAACATCACAGAAGCATGGACATTTCAGAAGTAGGGAGAAGATGACAGTAAGTCAAAATATTGTATAATTGTGTTCGTCCCTCAACAGGTTTTCTCATTCATCTTCATATTTTCAAACTACGTTAAACAGACACCTGACTCACTTCAAAGATATTATTCTAAAAATATTTAATGAAAGGTATTTTAAAATTTCTATGTAAGTAAAATATTCCAATGCATCGCTGGTTTTGGAATTAAAATACTTTGCTTGACACCTAAATCACTCTTGCTGAATATTAAAATGGTGAAGTATTTTTGTCATCCTCCTTGGGCTTTCCAATTTGCTTTACACCTCTCTTATAGTATTTTGCCTGAAAGTGGTTATTAGACTCTCCTGGAGAGTTTTTTTTAGTATTAAAATGAGTAGAATAATTATCTCGTGCCTTATTTGTTACATACTTGCTAATACATTTCAGAATTTTATCTACCCTTTTTTATTAATATTAGCATGACATTGCTGATATCTCTTCAATTTGTGGTCCACTATAACTTCAGACCATTCTTTACCATAGTACTATTGCTTAGCCATTTAAGTACCAGTTTGCATTTATACTTTAGATCTTTTCTCTAAGTGTAGAACATAAACTTTCCTTTACAGAATTTATTTGTATTGATATCAGATGCTTTCCCAACTGAATCCTTAGGCTATTTTGCTTTACAAGACGATCCTGTACAAAGACTATAGAAGCTCACTGTGTATTCTATCATCCATGTTATTAATGAAATTATTTATCAGTACTCAGGAAAAGTCCCAATGGGACCTTGCTTAAAATACCATCCCAGTGTGATGTTGAGCTATTGGTAAGTAGTCTTTTGTAAAGTTTTAAATTTATTTCTAATTCTGTCTGGATCATGCCTTCCTAGTTTTCTCTTGCGAATATGAGAATAGTTTGTCTCAAAAGTTGTGTCAAGACATATCACATGTAATGTTTCCTTCTCAACCACAGATCTAGAAACTCAACTATAGAAATTAGATTGATATGATATAATTTCTTCTCTACATATCCATTTTGGATTTTTCATATGCAATTATTATAAATTCATTATTTAACAATATGTTCCATTATCTTTCCTCATACTGAAAATAACCTCCTAATTTTTACTTTTTTGATAGACCTTTTTTTCCTTGTATGACCTTGTACATCCTCTCTGAGTTTTTAAAAATCGTTAAGAAATCAAATTTTTTCTGGTAACTCTTTCAGATCTTTAAGCTGAATTCAAACTATTCATACTGACTTAGAATCTTTAGATTAGGTAAGCACTACTTAATTTATTAGTTTCCTGTTTGGACCTGTGTCTCTTTTATTTTGTTGTTCTTTTCTGCCAAGCTGTGTTAGCTAACAGTCACAATTGCTTCAGTGTTCCCTATATAATGAATCATTAGTTCACCTTTCTCATCAAGCAATGGACCTATGTTTTCTCTTTATACTTCTTTGTAATGATTTATAGGAGCTTTAATTACAACTATTTATGTTCCAAACTTGATTTAAATAGTTGCACAGCTCAGCTCTTACACAGCTATACCAAGGCTGGAGCTGCTCAATATGTTCTATCTTGTCCAATCAAGATTGAAGCTGAGCCAGCACCTTAAGTTTGTTTGCTCTTTTGAACAATTACATGTATTTTCTTGGCTGCTGACCAACTCCTTTTCTCTTTCTTCCAAGCATATTAATTCATGGATTAGAGTTTTCTGTAGTCCACTGTATTATTAACAACCAAGTTGTTTGAAAGCGCAATTTTTAGAAAAGTATTTAAATTATAAACACGACGTAATCATATTCATAGAAAAAAAAAAAAAGCTGATAAAGACATTTCCAGTATTACAAACCACTAAACAGGTTCCAGTCTATAATGTCACTACAAAATTAGTATTATTATCTGAGGTTTTGGTTTATAATGATGGCTAATTATGATAACACATTAATAAATTGTAAAAAAAACTACTAGTGGCAAGGGCACAAGAAGGAAAACACCAAGGTCACCTCTGCATAATTAGGATTTTTAGTCATCATTTATGGTTAAGCCAGTGGATGAGCCTGATCCCAGACTTCAAAAATCAAGGTCATTAAAATCATAGACCTTCTTGCATGATTTATCATTGAACCAATAATATTAGGTTCATGCAAAAGCAATTGCAGTTTTGGACTGTGAATTTTAAATAATTTTAACTAAGCTGAAATACATCTTTATTAATCAAAACAGGAACCATTGTAATCAACACATTTTTGCCAAGGAGAAATAAGTTTGTTTATTCCTGTAGCATAAAAATCCATGCTTTTGCATCCTAATGGCTGTGGAAGCATTTTCCCTGCAAAAAGTTGTCAAGATGTTTGAAGAAGTGGTAGTCAGTTGGCAAGCAGTCAGGTGAATATGTCGGATGAGGCAAAACTTCATAGCCAAATTCGTTCAACTTTGGAAGTGTTTGTTGTCTGATGTGAGATCAGGAGTTGTTGTAGAGAAGAATTGGGCCCTTTCTGTTAACCAATGCCAGGTGCAGGCATGACAGTTTTTGGTGCATCTCATGGATTTGCTGAGCATACTTCTCAGATGTGGTGGTTTAACCAGGATTCAGAAAGCTGTAGTGGATCAGACCAAAAAACAGAGCACCAAACACTGACCATGACCTTTCTTTGGTGCAAGTTTGGCTTTGGAAAGTGCTTTGGAGGCTCTTCTCCATCCAATCACTGAGCTGGGTGTCACTGGTTGTCATATAAAATCGACTTTTTGTCACATGTCACAGTCTGATCAAAAATTGGTTCATCATTGTTGTGGAGAATAAGAGAAGATGACACTTCAAAATGATGATTTTTTTTTTTATTTTCGATCAGCTCATGAGGCACCCACTTATCAAGATTTTCCAGCTTTCCAATTTGCCTCAAATGTCAAAAGACCGTAGAATGGTTGACACTGAGTTCTTTGGCAACTTCTCACGTAGTGTAAGAGAATAAGCTTTGATGATTGTTCTCAGTTGGTCATTGTCCACTTCTGATTGTCATCCACTACGATCCTCATCTCCAAGGCTCTTGTCTCCTTTGTGAAACTTCTTGAACCACCACTCCACTGTCCATTCGTTAGCAGTTCCTGAGCCAAATGCATTGTCGATGTTGTAAGTTGTCTCCACTGTTTTACAACCCATTTTGAGCTTGAATAAGAAAATCACTCAAATTTGGTTTTGTCTAACATAATTTCTATAGTCTAAAATGAATATAAAATAAACATCAAGTAATAAGTCAGTTGCAAAAAAAAAAAATATAAAAAAGAAAAAAGCTAGAAAAGCACAGTAAAATTATATATAACAACCACATTTATCTAAGAATGTATCCCAATATCGAACAGCAAATTTCAACAATGCAAAAATCATGATTGTTTTTGCACAAAGATTGTTCCAGTGCTTTAGCAATATCTTCAGTAAAGATGGTGTAGAACTATACTAAAAGAAGGATCTGGTCTTGGACACCAACTTGCAGTACATTCTGGAATTGTAGCATTCACCGAGTCCTGTAATATTCGGACGACTAAGCTACTTTCCATTTCAAAGCAATTGTTTTCTTCAAAATGCTTATTTACAGAATGCTAGTTAGTATTTTTTAATACATTGTTTCATTTTCAGCTACACCTCAGGCAGTTTATTGTTACTTCAACACTCAAAAACTTGTTAGCATTGTCTATTTCCAGTGGGTTGTAACTGACAATATTAATTGAACATCATATCCTGCCAACTGGGAAGAATATAATTTGCATATGTATATTCTTTTTTAATAACTAAGAAATATGTACAAGTGCAAAATGGGATTGGCAACATTGTTTCTTCAAATGAAAAAAATGAACTAAACATATGATGGTTTACAGTTAGCATATCTGATTAGCTTTTCAATGGGTGTTGGACAACATCTTTGTGATAGCTGTTTTATCCTTTTAGTTTGTTTGTTACTGTTACTGACATTTTATCTGTTGCAGTGTAGGAAGGAACATGATAGTTATCTAAATTTCAATTGTGTATTTTTCATTATTCTTCATTTGATATGACCACACATACAGCCTGATGACCATAAACTTGTGTGGAAGTATTAAAGGATTTTTTTTTTCTAAAAAGAATCTCAAAGTGGCAAGGATATGAGAAGAAAAAGACCGAAGCCATCTCTTCCTTTACCTCATTAGGATTTCTAAATATCATTTATGGTTAAGCCAGTGGGCTGAGCCTGATCCTAGACTTCAAAATCAAGGACATTAAAGACATAGACTTTCCTGGATAGTCTGTTATTGAGCCAATAACAAAACCCTGAGCTCTCATAGAATCATAGAACGTCCTGAGTTGGAAGGGACCCACAAGGATCATTGAGTCCTCTCAAGGAAGATCAATATATTTGAGCCAACTCTAAAGTCCTGACTCTGTCAGTTTCTACATTTTGTTAAATGACATCTGAAGCACTCTTAACAAGCCAATAGTCCAGTCCCATCAAATTTCGGTCTCAGATTTGCACATTTCACTCACTGGATGAAGAGCCAACAATCCATTCAATCTTTATAATCGTGCACTAGCCTCCTCCATTTGCATATTTTTCATCCACTGACCCTATTTTGTTGATAGCGTACACACTAGCATGCACTATTATTGACAGAGGCAGGATAAAGAGGGAGAAGTGAAACCTAAAGTACTGTGAGAAAAAACCTGAAAGCTAATAAAAACAATATGAGTTATAATTAATTCCTCAAAGTTCATATTGACACTGTCCTGCAGGGTAAGAGAATCTCCCTCATCCATCCCATTAGAGCAGCCAAATCCAACCTCAGAGAACTACAAAGAGGTGTATAATGCTTCATCAATCCTGAATACATACAGTTTGCAACAGAACTGAGGACTGAATGCAATGGGAATTGTTACCACCTTGAACATCATGGATTCATTCTATTTATATCCAGTAAACAACAACTCAACTGTATTTCCAGAACTTGGAATAACCCCTAATCAAAATATACTTAACACTTGCAAGACACACAGCCTAAAATATGCAAGTCTGAATCAAAGGTCTTCTGGGTATTAGAAGAGACTCATGAATAACTAGGTTCACTCCTGCCCAGGACGGAATATATTTTTATTTTAAGTACTCAGTAGTTCAGATGAAATGAAATAACCAGGTCTGCCTGCCTTGGTTATTTTTGCAGTAGGCAACTATGACCCAGAAAAAAGCTTTTAGTTTCTTAAAAGCATAAAAAGTACTAAGCTAGAGTTAACATTACATATCTATATAATTGAAGGCTGATTTTGTCCCATCAGTGTTTCACAGAGTAGTTCATATGTAGCAAACTCTCAGTTGTATTTAACACTGCTTTAGGTGCACAATACTTTGAAAAACTCTGTCTGGGCTGAAACGCAGCAGAGCATTTCTTCAACAATATGGGAGACAATTGGTCCCTGAAACCTGCTGTCAGATCACTTTATGGACTAGAATTTTTTAGTCAAATTCTTTGACTCACTTTCATCTCCACTGACTTCTGTGTTTGGGGTTCAGCAAGGTCAAGGACCTGGTATGGTTTTGAAGCAAAGAATGGGGCTGATATTGTCATTCTCTGGCATAACAGACTATTTTCTAGATCTGTCCACAATTAAGAACTGCATTCCTTCAAGGTACTACAAGGCATAATTCATCAACTTTGTCTAAATTAAATGCATAAGAACGTGTGTAAAAATAACCAACAATAACAAAATCTATTGTAAAAAAAAAAAACTGTACATGTGAGACTGGCAGGCTAAACATGGCACAGATGTCAGTCATATTGCCTACTGCAAGACCAGAAACCCTTAAAACCTATAGCGTTGGATGTAATCTACAGTTAAGTTTGAAAAAAAAGTGATGTTCTTATTCAGTTATACAAATATCTTTGGTAGTTATAAGAAGGCAGATTATTCTTTGAGTTTGTAGGACACTGTAACTAATGTACATACTTTTAGACTTATTCCATCCTGTTGTCCACCAGGACCCCCAGGTCCCTTTCCCCTACGCTGCTCTCTAATAGGTCATTCCCCAGCTTATACTGGGGAATGAGATGAGAGGATGAGGATGAAAGGCAACAGGCATAGACTGAAGCATAAGAGGTACCATCTGAATATGGGGAAAAACTTCCTTACTTTGAGGGTGCCAGAGCACTGGAACAGGCTGCCCAGAGAAGTTGTGGAGTCTCCTTCTCTGAAGATATTCAAGACCTGCCTGGATGCCTTCCTGTGAAATCTACTCTAGGTGTACCTACTTTAGCAGGTGGGTTGGACTAGATGATCTCCAGAGGTTCCTTCCAACCCTAACCATACTGTGGTTCTGTGGTTCTGTAGCTGATCTGCCACAAACATTTTCTGCCTAATTAACTTAATTCTGCTTCAAGGTATGGGATTTATTTCATTTACTTGCATAAAAAGTATGCACGTGCTTTTGAAATACTCTCCTGGTTTTATTTTACAGTCAATGGAGAGAAACAGACATATTCTGAGCAGATTTGAATGGGCCTGTTTTAGGTGTTGGATGTAGACTCAGATCAATCACACAGTAGAAAACTTCTTTGTACAGTATAAAGGGTGTCTATGCAGATTGTTCAGTTATAGATGTGTACATTTAGTCAGATTACTACATTATTTAGAGAAGCCAATCCAAGTGTTTCAAACTGAAAGGATCTTATCTCTACTACAGGGAAAAAAGAAAAACAATCTGGGGGTTGTCTTCTACTATATGTTTGTTGAGCACCTAGTACAATGCTTAAGCTTTCTTGGAATGCTAGTTTAACAAAAATATAATACAGCACCAACATACATCCTCATTATATAGGTATTTAAATTCCCTTAGAAAATGTATTTGAATTGCTTAATAGCTCTCTTGTGTTTACTTTGAAGTACATAATTTACCAGTTTGAAATTTTTCATTTTGTTGAGGATAAAAATTGTTCAAACTTCACTACAAATTTGCTTTTTTTTCTATTTCTTTTAAGAGAGTTTCTGTAAGAGACATAATCATCTGTCTCCACTAGACAGAAGTGCTTATAGTGAAATATTCTTAAATCTAATTCCTACTGCAGCATTTCACTGAAAATTATTTGTCTTAGATGGGCATTAGTTTGAATTTTGAAATTGGATTCTGGAATAAATAATCAAAATACAGTTCTCTTGTTATTGTCTGAGTTGTGTTCAGAATATAAGATAAAGATATTTTTATTATATTTGGAGGAAAAGAAAGTCTTTTGATTAGTGCTCAGATGAAAAGAGCATTTGAAAATACGGGAGTGACAAGGTCACTTGTACTATACTTATTGAATAACCCATCTGAGTAATAAGAGGAAATGCTGTTTCTCCTGGGTCTCTGCAAAGTATTCACAGTGCAAAACTACACTACATGCAACAAGCGATAGGAAGGGAGGGTAAAACTTGTCAGGCAAATGAGGTAATCTGGAAAGAAACCAGTAATTTAAGATACAAGCACTGTAATTAAACAATTGATTTCTTTTAGAAATTATATTTTTAAGGATCTATAATGATGTTTTCAATGAGAGATGAGATGTGCTTGAATCAGGATATTTTGAAAGAAGGACCAAACAGCTATAGGTTTTATATGGAGTGGGAAAAGTATGAGAAAGAGCAAAATGGTTCCATTTCTGCCTTGTTACTCTCTCCTCTGCCCTAAGCACTCCCTTTCCCCCAGTATCTGTTGAACATTGGTTTTGAGAAACCAAAACCACATATTTTGATTCCCCCTATAGAGCTCTTACTTGGATTAGAATGACTTACTTTTAAAGGTTTGCAAGCTTTTCTTAAAAAATCAGAACCTGTATGAGACTATAGCAGTTTTATATCTGAAAACAGCTGAGCTTTTGGGCATTTAATCAAATCTCAGAGGAAAAGTTCTGCCTCTGTAGATGGTTTTCTTAAAAGTATTTTGTTCAGATACTAGTTTCATGAATGGACTTGTGAAACCTTACTGTAGAATAAATCTTTCTGGGGATGTCAACTGCTAAGACCTCTCAAGAACACTTATACAACTGAGGCAACTTTACATAACAGCTTGATTTTTAGCTCCTTTTCTTTCTATACTGGCTCACATCCACAAATATTCAAGTAAAATGCAAAAAAAAAAAAAAAAAAGTGAAAGGTAAATGAGAAAGGGTCTTCAGAACCTACTTACAGTCTAGTACATTTTCATCAAATTCTGCATAGCTGACTTCTGTAGTTTTTGTAGTATTTAGTTGTGAACTCCTTGACATATAGTCAATTGATACTTAATTGATTATATTACCTTTCTCACACCTCCCTAACACTCCAGCTGCTGCAGACCACACATTTGCTAATAAAGAGTGCTACCCATCCCAGCACACATGGTCATATTATCCAGTACCAGGAGTATTCAGTGCCTTCACATAATAGTATCATTCAAATAACTTCAAATGTACCTTTATTATTTATACATTAACAGCTAGCCCTCATAAATAAGAGTTCTAAAAACTTAAGGAATAGCTCAGGTTGGCATAAGTTAATGTTGAACTCAAACAGAAAATCCCAATATTCAGACATAATACACAGAATAATGGTTCGTTAGAGTATTTTGAACTGGGTCATTTTACTTGTAGATGATTTTCAATACAAACAGAATAGGGGTATATTGTATTTCATGAACAAATATTGTCAGTAACTGTTATGAAAGGTTACATGTGTGGTACAACTGAATAAGAAATTCTTCCCCTGAGAATAATCTATTTAGATATGCCATTGAATAAACAGTTCCTTTGTATAAGGTTAGATTTATAATACCTACATTCTTACCCCCAAAGTATATATGTCTGTATATCAGATCCCAAGGCTAGTAATTAAGCATACAAACTACAGAAGCATTATCTATAACAATTTAAAGATTTATGTCCTTTTGCTAAAATGACCAGATCCAAAAGAGATATCTGTCTATTTGTATCGCAAATATCTCAAAGTTTCTTTTCTGTCTCCAAGGATTATATATGGAGTTAGGCAGCCAAGTTCCTCACACACTGAACACAGGAACTCAATTGTGTTAAACAGGAACTTGGCCTCTGAAACTCCCTCTTGCTATTCGTTTTTCAAATTATCATCCTGTTGAAAATGGCAGACTTATTCTTTTCTTTGAAGAGAGCTAATGAAAGAGGTGGAGGGCTCAGGATGTACTCTGTCAGGTTCCTGAGGACAGTAATGGGAATGACTATCCCTGTCGCCCTCAGCCTCCCCCCCACAGCTCTGGACCCCATTTCAGCCTTCCAGTGATGTAAGCAATGGAAGTCTTGGGGTGCAAATATTCATCCTTTCACAGGTGCCTCAGGACTATAGCGGGAGGGTGCTCCACTGCAACCACACTTCATACCGGGCAACCCACTCACGAAATCTTCCATCAGTGGAACTTCTCTTTCTCTCCCAGAGGAAATTCCGACTTACAGAGAGTTGGGGGTGTATGTCAGCATTTGAAGAATCAGATACCAGATCTGTACATATATTTCTTGTTTGCCTCAGAAGTGATTTCCAAATAAGGGTCATTCAGCATGATTTCGTATTTTGATCCTTTTTGAAAACTACTTTGTGGCATTCATTAAGAAAATTAACTAGCTTTACAGCACCATATTATGCAATTAGCAGTTCCCTACATCTACTGATCTTTCAACACTGACAGCCTTTTATAAAACCTTCTATCTTTCAATCTGTAAAGAGAAAATTATTTTACAGGGAAATTTAGTGTGTGTCAAACAGCCGGCTGAAATAACAAGGAGAGAATAAAATGTACCGTATGCAAAACACGGTCAACCATTTCTGCAAAATGCTGAATTTTAATTACTATAGTTAATTACAATACTGCTACATTACTGTCACATCACAGATACATACTGGGTTAATGTGGATTAAGATAAAGGGCTATAAGGAAACAAAAGCAAAAATAGGACATCGACGCATGTTTATAGAGAGGAATAGAGAACTTTTCACTAAAGATTTGAGCCTAAGCTTCTGACATCTTCTAAATGCCATGGTTTTAGATGAATAGCTAGTAACATACATAGTGACATACCAGCTCGTCAATATATGCAGGAGTTGGGTGAACAGTTGTGTGATAAATAACCATTTACTTAATAAAAGTATGTTTGAACTGCACTATGAAACGTGGTTTATGGCACCTTCACATTACTCTCTATTCCTTTCCCCAATCCAAGAACTGAAAATTACTGTCATATTTTATAAATTATTTTAATTTTAAGGCCTATTCTTTCCTAAAGAGATGAATGTGTTACTTTCCCTGAAACATTTTCTTTGCTATTTTTTCCTCATTTCCTGTGGTCTTACTCTATTTAGAAAGGAGCAATATTTTTTATTTCCAACATTTGTTTGTTTACATATTTAGAAATGTCACTCTTCGAGTTGTAATCTTTAAGTGCTCTTTAGAAGTTTTATACTCTATGTTAGAGTCATTCTAGTAGGATTATTATCAGTTTCTTCAATGGATTTTTCTTCACGTAGACAAATATCACAAAAGAATAATATAGATTATTATAGCTATGCATTACACAGTGGTAAAGTGTGGAATTTAGCCTTCAGTTTGTTAGTTCAAGCCATTACTATATACCTGACTTTCAGATGAGTGTAACATCTTAAATGAATGTAGTACAATGGATTGCCTGTATTCTGTACCATTTTAGATTTAGCTAGAAGGAAACATATAGCTGTTTAAGCAGTAAAGGAGATGTTCTACCTTTGAGACATCAAAACAACAACAACAAAAATAATTTTATGCTTCGATTTTAGATCATAAATCCCTTGCACTGTAAATCATAGTTATGAGGAACCTTAAATGCAGGGTGGTCCAACCAGTTCGATGCCTAGATTGTACCAGTGCTCTGTGACCCTTTGAAATTGGAAGACAGTAACATAGCTTCTGTCTCAGTTCTGTGAATCTGGTCCATTCAGTACGGTCAATGTCAAACAGAAGATATTCAGTAGAAACACCATGACCATGTTTCCTTTCATTAAGAATAAAAAAGTTAATTAATCAGACTGCTACTGGGGAAGTTGGAACCAAGCTTTAGAACAGCAGATAGTTATGTGATAAATGCTTTGAGTGTAAGGTGCTAGATACCTTCTGCTCCTATTTTGCAAGAGTCTTCTACTTCTAAGATTGTAAAAAAAAGCTTAAGGAGTATGGGTGCTTTACACTTCTTTGTTTTAGAGGAACTGCAGTATAAGAAAGAATGAAAGCTTATGATACAACAAAAGAAGAAATAAAAGGTATCTCATTTTCTTAGGCAGTGGTAAGAGAAGTCCTATATGCAAATGACTGACTACATATATTGCCTGCTTAAGAAGTACTGGACAAAATATGGGACAATACTGGGAGATGGAAAGACCCACATCAAATCTCTGGTTCCCCGGGCAAGAACTCTGTAAGAAACTATTGTGTAACACCACAACACAGGAAAAGTGAATACAACCCAAGGTAAGAAATGAAAAGTGGGAGCATGAAGACAATTGGATTTTTAAATTCAAGTTCTCTAACCTTTGTAGAGAAATAAATTAGGTTTGTTTTCTCCCACAAGTGTAATATTTCTTTTGAAGGAAAGTAAACCCTTTTCCAGATCTTGTAGAGACTAGAAAGTTTCTTTAAATACATCAAGTACTGTAAGAAATTTAAGAGGACAGAGTAATGGTTAAATAAGAAACACCTGGGGAATAGTTACATCTTCAGAGTAAATCCTGTGCATATAAATGTCTTGCTACTGAAAAAAAAGAATTTCTGTATAATTTCTTCCTCCATAGTGACAGAGAATCATTTTCTGTAGCTGTCTGGATCATCACTTGATAGATGAATCTGGACTGTCTGCAAACTCTGTCAGACTCCAGGATTCATCATTTCCTTCATTATATATGATATTTTGAGAAGAAAATTGATCATATCAGAAGAGAACTATCACCATGTTGTGACCTCAACAGCACAATAATTTTCGTTTGACTGTGGAGCACAGAAAGCAAAAGTCACTGCAGTGTTATGAATTGATATCACAGCTGGCTACAGAAACCTTTCCTCCAAGCACTTGTGCAGTGCACCTGCCATTTGAGCACACTGGTTTAGACATGCATGGTAGATTTAACATACGGTCATTTTCACTAGGATTTTCAATGTTATTTTTCAATAATATAATAAAAATTCCTCAGGGTGTGAACTGGATCAAACTTAAGCATGTATTAATACAACTCTCCACAAAGTACTGCTAGTAAAGGAAATGATGACACAGAGTTTTCACAATGGTGATTCTCCTCAATTCTAGAAGCTTTGCTTTCTCTACAAGTTTGTTTTAAACCAGCTATAGGGGCTTTTCTAAGGACAGAAAGTGTACCAGCATTGAACTAGATTTTTACCATTTAAAGCATGCCACCATGGTCCTTCATAAACTCAGTTCTTCTGAGGACAAATTTCCTAGGCTAATACTTTGCCCATCTCATAGCTCTACTTCTTTACAGGACTTGGGGACTTTCTATGCTACAGGTAACCTCTCTTGCAAGAAATCTGCCTGGAGCAAGTCCAAATTTCCATAATCTTGATTTCTCATCCTGTACATCTCATTACACTGTCTGTCCCCATTAATAGATATAAGAGAGTTTCTCCTTGAAGAACAAAAATTTTAATATGGATGGCTGTTTTGCAGTCCACAAGGTATCAAATGAGTGAAGGAAGGTTATTCTCTTAGCCTGAGGTGAGTGAAACTGGTATTCCCTAAGACTGACTTCAAAGTTTAAGTGTTTTACTCAAAAAATATGCTGGATGTCGTTGGTTGGATTGACTTCCTTTGTTATTTTTTTTTTTTAGGAGGACACTTCTTTTTTCCTAACTTTCACTTCAGCAAACATAGCCTGTGGTCAAGTTCTTTTCTTCTCATATCACATGTCAGGCATATAAGACCAAAATCTCTGCTTATTGAAGTGTTCTAATGGTGCAATATTATTTGATTATTTCTGATTTATGCTATTGGAGTATTACAATACTATTCAAGATCCTCCAGGCTAAATGGTGACCTCATGTGCATTTATGCAGCCTAGCTATTGATATCAGCCTCTGGTGAAATTGCCCTACTGTAGTCAAGGCTAACATTTGTACTGCAAAATTTCCACTGCTGGTGCTAGTCTTTGACCAGGTAGAACCTTAAATTGTCTCTAGGAGCATAAGGGCAATTTAGCTCTTGAAACTGATACTCAGAAGGGAAAAAGAAAGAAAAAGAAAAAAACAAACAAACAAACAAAACAAAACAGGAAATCTAAGCAAATGTGATGCTGAAAGACTGAAGTCACTGACAAAGAACCCAAAGATGTTGGTTTTACAGTCATATTCCAGACCACAACACTGCCTTCAGGAAGGAGTCAATAACCACAGTGTCCTAAGGAAATGAGGAAAAACATTTTCCTTTCTCCCTTTGATTTTCTGTGACTAGCCCATTGTTTCTTTTATACAGTTCTCTTCGTATTGTAAATTCCATTTCTGAATCAAACTGGAAAAAAAAAATCTGTAAAAAAGGAATAAAGAGAAACATCAAATCAAGAAAAATTCCCCATAACTTCAATGACATTTAATTGCTGATATTCTATACATATTATGGTGTTTTCAAAGAACTAACTTGTGATGGCCTTCACACAGAGAAGTAGGATTAGGAAGAATGCAAACTGTATTATTCGTGAAGATAGGGAGGAGTTAGTTTTGTGCCCTCCTCTACCCTGTGAGAGTGTTTGTGTCTCAGGGGATTCCTGAGTTATATCAGATGAAGTTATGTCTTTACAGTCCTAAATCAAGCTAGAGGCAAATTACTGTGACTTGACCCCATCTCTTCCTTGGTATATCAAAGCAGCACAAGGCTGCTTGAAACTGTGCTAACCAAGCACCGCTTGCATCCATTAAAAATCATCAAAAGCAACTGATAGTGTCCATCAGCACTCAGATAAAAGTTTTTTTTATTGTGAAATTCCTGCATGTTTCCTCTACTGATCTGTCAGGGGGTCTCAACAGGAACAAAATTGTAGAGTTTGTAAATGTCTAGTTGAAGCTTAACACAATAATGCAAAAAAAAAAAAAAAACCTCAGGATTTCATAAAAAAAAAAAAGAAAACAGTAGGTGGAAAAAAGTGGTGAGTCCTCAGATGGTGGATTTGGCTGTGTGCAATGCTGTTCAGAAAACGCTGTGCCTGCTGTTTTTATAATAGGATGACCTTTTCCACTGCAAAGACACAGCCATCACAACCATTAGTAAAGCACTAATGAATAGCCTCCTGCTCAACAACAGTAGCAAAGCAGAAAGCTCATATCTCCTACATTCCTTTCACCTCACTGAAGTGTGAACTCTAAAACCTGATTGTAAACAGAATGTTTTGACAGAAATAGTAGGAATGTCACACAGAATAATTCCTGCTACAAAATTTTCAATTTGCTGGCTTTTAATGTTGGCTGTGGTTTTTTTGTTGTTATGTTTTGCTTTGTTTTGGTTTAGTTTGATTTTACTAGACATATGCTTAACACATCTAAGCACAAGTTACTATTTGTGATATTATTGTGCTTAGGAGCCATGATCCAGGTAAAAGACTCACTTAGTTATCTAATATGCAGCTATGAAGATATATGCTCCTGGGTGATCTTATACTGCCATCTCTAACTAGTGTCACAGCTTCAGACTTTGCCACTCTGGAGAGGTATGAACCCTCAATAAGTGTGATTAAATATCTGTTCAAAAGTGATAATTACTTGAGACACTGTATTATTCAGACTCCTGCTTTTGTTCTCTGATTAAGATGCAGGACGGAAGACTCTGTAGCTCAGATATTAGAGGAAGAGATCATATTCTACCTTCAGCTTATAGAAGTAGAGTAAAATGTTTAGTTTGTGTAAAGTCTCGTCAGCCAGAAATTGCTTTGGATTTGGGTGTGTATAGAAAAACATTTTCCCTAAACCCAAATATTGTGAAAAACACGCTACAGGAACAAAAGTCTTTCTCCTTTTTGAATTTTCACTGTTGGTAAAAAAGAATCTGTAGTAAGAAATCTATGTTCTATGAGCTGAGTGTTTATAGACCCTGAGGTTTTCTTCAAAAACACTTAATCTCTTAATGAGATCATTCTTGAATTGAAAAATTAACCACCAGACTAAGTCTGTCTCTGTAAACATATCCTTTTACTTTACAAAGAAAATAAGAGCTGAGAAGGTAATTATATTTTCCAGGTCTTAGAAGCGATTTAAGAACCTAAGACATGCTCACATTGTGGTTTAATAACCTTTACTGCTTTAGGAAACCCACCACTTGTGGCTGCCTGTTGCTCATCTGTGCCTAAAATATTGGGCTGCTCCCAAAGGAGTACAGCTGATCATGCAGGAGCATCCATGCTTGTGCTTCAGATCTGAAAATGTCATGTTAGCTTTGGAAAGCTCCTAGAGCATGGTTTATATGGCTTGATTTCCTGGTATCACAGTTTAATCCCAGATAGCAATCAAAACCAAGATAGCTGCTCACTCACTACCCTCCCATCCTCCAAGCAGGGAAGAGAATCAAAAGAGAAGGGAGCAACTCATGGGTTGACATTAAAGCAGTTTAATAATGAAACAGAATAATACTACTATACTACTCATAATAATAATATAAAATAAAATAAAATAAATTATACTCAGTGCAATTCCTCATGAAACTCCAGTTGCACTCCAGTGCTGAAGAGACAGTCTTGGACAGGAGAGTACTCTGGTCCTGAGCAGCTGATCCCAGCAAAAAAGCAAAGCACCAAAAGGCAGAAAGGCCAAAAAGATAAATTCTGCAAAATGGCAGAATGGCAAAATACTGAACTAACACCGAATTCCCAATGGAATGGAACTCCCAAATGGAACGGAACTGAATAGAACTGAACTGAACGGATCATCCAGAAAACACTACTCCAGTTATATACAGACCATGACACTAATAGCATGAAATATTTTCATTGACCAATGTAGATGTCAGTCAAGGTCTGTCCCATCTATGTCCCCCATTCCTAGCTGCCTCACACCTGCAGATAGAAATCCCAGAAAGACCTTGGTCTCTCAGCCAGTGGCTAAGATATCAATAAGTTCCTACATTCTCTTCATTCTGACTTGAAAACACTGGAAAGATACCAAGAGATAATATAACTCTATCCCAGAGAAAAGCAATGCTATCTCATTGTAAATGCAAGACAAAAGGCCATGTTCACTATAAAGAAGGAAAAATTCTAACTGCATGGCAAATTAAGTCAATTTCAGCCAAACTGTCATACTTGCAGATATTAAACTGTGTACTATTCTTTGACCTACTAGAATGGATTCAGAACAGATCTCTACCCTTAATGATGCAAACAGAGATCTAGTTAAACGTTCCAAAGCACCAAGCCAGATGACATCACAGGTTATCACGTGTCGTGGGAAATTCTGAACATTTGTGTGTATTGTTAAGCATTTTATGTAACCTCAGCCCAGACCTTCCTATATGTTTTAGCACTTAACCTCTAACAATTTGAATGGGAATCAAGAACCTAATTGTTTGTGAAAGAATTAAATGCCCGATTTGCTTTTGAAAACAAATCTTAAACTCTTACATCTTAAAATAACGTATTATATATATATAAGCATGTATCATTGACATTTTACCCAAATAAGCAGATTTGAAAAGATTTCTGAGGCTCAGAGGAAGTAATTCAGATTTTGTGGGGTTTTTTTACCAGCTTAGTTACATCAGTTCCTTCATTTTATTGATGCTGTGCTTCTTGTTCACTACATCAGCTTTTTATCTCATTCACACACACATGCACAAAGAATTTATGAGCTAGTATTATACTACTGATATCAGAAGTCACAAGGCTACTGTTTTTTAATTTTCCTATAAATTAAGCTGTGAAATGGATTTTAAAAATTTTGATTAAAAACATTAAAGAATGTTTCCAGGAGGAGGTAACTGTGCTAAGCTTCCTTCCATAAAGAAGTTTTATAAGTAGGTCATAAACCCCTGAAATTGAGTCAGAAATGCTGACAGATCCCAAACTTTCAGAAGTTCTGTAAGTTCCAGTCTAATCATGTTCTCCCAGAGGGGGGAAATCTTTTTCTTGAGACTAAATTGTAGACTGTAAAATTGTTGTTTTGTCATGTGGAGCTCTGAGTATACAGTAGAGAAATATACTGTAAAGAAGAAATGCCTTGTTACTATAGCAACTAAAATTCAAAAATGTATCTGAAAATCACTATTAAAAAAAAAAAATCCTGTGAAACATTTCCCAGTCTTACTTAATTGTGTTATTCAATATAGCTTTCATTTATTAGCATGGGTCAGAAGAGCTCAGAAACTACACAGGAATTACTGAAAGCAAACAAATAAAAACTAATCAGGAATTTGTCCCCAGTGGACCTTACATATACTAGGACATTGAAAAAACTACGTAGAATTAGACATCTAAATTTTTCATCTTAGAAGCTGTATTTGTTTGTGTGCATATGAATGAATTTGCTTATTTTATATAATCCTCTTCTAAGAATGAGTCAGTTGTCTGTTGAGTTTTTTTATTTTAAATTTTTCAAAACAATAAAATTATCTTTATGACCTTTATATGGAATGTTTTTCATGTTTATCAGATAGCTTTGGCAGAAAACCCTTGTGTTTTTTGCTTTTTTTTTTTAGAAATCAGATATGGAATTTCACTTTTATCTGTTTGCTTTTCATAAAAAAAATGCTATAAAATATATTATTTTTAATCATTAATTTTGTGCATTGCATAATGTGGAGTATATACTGATAAGAAACCAAAGTCTCTAAACTTCTGTTTGTATTTGTTTTACGTAAAATAAAACCAGAATAGATAATCCTGTTGTGGTGGAGAAGAGTAAGTAGAAAGTAACAAGAAAGACATACAAAAGGTCACTGAGGCTATTATTCTCTGTTTCCATCTCTGCAGTAGAAGTGACAATTTCTCTCTGACAGACTGATTACTGCTATGCTACAACTACAATACAATGGAAATTTGTTTTATTCTTCACTGGAAAAGACCCCACTTGAAAAAAGAAAAAATATTCAAACAAACAAAACATCTTTCAGATCTACTATTGTCTTCTCAAAGGCACACAGACGACCTGTAACTTGGAGATCTTTGTTGTGGTCTTTTATGTTCAAACTTCATGGAATTTCAAACTTCTTTGCATGTGTATATGTATATTTGCTATTTTCCAGTTTACTGACTTTTTAAAACTAGAAGTATTTGACCCTATAATGAAACTTACTGTGTTTTTTCCCCCTTATTTGTACACAGATTAGATGCGTGGTTGATTTCCATCTCTTTAACAAGATACCTATAAAAAATGGAGATTCCACAGTCCCAGATCGCATTAACAACAAAAAATGGGCTGGCAGAGGCACCTTGTAGTGAAAGAGTGAGAATGAAACCAGTTTTGCAATGATATAGTTAACAGCTTGAGATTACTTCAACCAAAGAGTCAACATAGTATATTAAAATTCATCCCATATTTTCAATGCAAACAAATGTCTTTCTTGGATTTGAAAGACTTCTGTGAACCAGGTCTGTTGCTGGCAAATCAGCTTGTTAATCAGAATGATTTTGTCTCTTTTTAGGTTCAGTTTTCCCTAACACGAAATCCACAAGACTTCCCCCATTTCTTTTCCATGGCCATTGAGATATTTAGCACTTGACATTTTACTGTTTTCCCTTCTCTACCGCTGTACATAATACATACCCTGAAATAAACCTTTATGACTTTGATTATGCTATTATTGCAAGTAACATTTTTTACTCTATTTTTTTACCCCCTTAAAGTGTGTATGTGGGGAGTTTATGCTAAATATTTACTGAAATGTCTCATCTACAAACAAACAAACACAGGCACACACATGCACAAAGCAATCAAATAAAAGCAAAAAACCCCTACAGTTTAGTTTCCTCATTCAGTGCTACATGGAGCTCCATGATTAGGTAGTAGTGTGGCTCTCTTCCTAAAGTTGTGTAAAGGAATCTCAGTGCCAATCTTGCAACAACCTCCTGCTAATATTAGAGAACAATTTCCATTACTTATAGTCAATGGAAATTCCTCACTCTTACTCTGGAATATTCAAGACAGCAAACAAGATTAACTACTGAAGAGCATGGGAAGTACTAACTTGATGTGCCATTTGGCTCCAGACATTTAAAAATTTTAAGTTCTGAGCATGTCTGTCGTGTCCCTTAATGCTGTTTATTATTTTCTTTAGGAACTTAATTCTCCTTGCACTCTCTTTTACTCATATTATCTATTTTCTTTCCTTACTTTTCTCCCTTTAGACACATTATTTCTACCTAACAATTCCTGACTATAAAAATATGATTAGTATGCAATTAGATAAGATAGATATGCAGAACATCACAGAATAATGGCAGATGTATAGTAAACCAAACACATTCCTATTGCTATTTTTTGGTTTGCAGTCATAAGTATTAAAGATGATCCTAATTATTAGATGTGTGTTGCAATCCCTATAAGTAGTCGTGGGCAAAGCTTCTGACAGAAAACTCCTAAAACACAGAAACTATACAAACATTAAGGAATACCCTAACATTATTAAAGTAGGTATTTTTGCAAATAAAACCAAAAACCTTAAAGAATTAATGCATGTAGATAAAGATTTAAAGCATTAAGATAAAAATTGAGGGAGGTAAGCACATATAATATTAATTATGACTTTTTAAAGTATTTTTAAAGATATATCATCTATATAAAACATACACAAATTATTTATTCAACAAATTAAACATTATTAATTTCTAGATATCAGAAATAATAGTACAACAGAACAGTTATATTGTAAATGCTAGCAGAACACTTTCTGAAAGTTGGGTGTAGCAAGCTTGCCATCTATTGATCAACAGAAAAGATCTTTGTTTGCAAGACATTTTTGTATACTATAATATTTAGTTTGAAACTCTCTTTATATAATGAACCAGTACTTGTGTATCTAAATAAATTGATTTCCAGTGCTCCTGAAGGTCAATATAAAGTCTCAAAGGTATTGTTCTAGTGAATCGAAGATGAGTTCCTGAAGTACTTCTTATATCCAATGAAGAGTATTTCACTAAGAGAGATATAATTTTATTCAGTATTTGGGGAACTCACTTGGCTTCCCTTGTAGCAATATATTCCTAATTCACAGATGTTCTGATAGAGTTAAAATGTAATTTTATTAATAATATGGTAAAAAAAAAACCCTCACTTTTCCCTGTTCTTTCAATTTCACGAAGACTGAGCTTCACTTGTCTTCTGCCATCTGCCAGTTTTGCCCGCAGTCAAACCTTGTCAGTGAATAGTGGGAAATTGCAGAAAATCTATGTGTCTGGTTTGTTTGATTCTGTACACCCTCATATTCCATTCAGATTGGTTCAGACACGGAAGTTGAAATCCACAGTTATGTCAACAACACAGGAAAGTCTTCACCCTCTTCTAAGAGAGTCTTTCTGTAGGCCAGGAACCTATACTATCATTACTATCACTATATAATTTTTCACTTTACTACCATTAATTTCTTTCCATGTAGGCTGACAAAAATAAGGATAACAAAACATGAAAGTGGATGACCTGTGACTAAGAGCTAAACAGTGATGAATTTTTTTTAAAAAAACTCTCTGGTGGCAATCACAGAAACATGGTGGGACAGTTCACATGACTGGAATGTGGTCATGGATGGCTACGCCCATTTCAGGAAAGACAGGTCAGCCAGACGTGGTGGTGGAGTTGCTCTCTATGTGAGAGAGCAACTGCAATGTACTAAATTCTGCCTAGGAGCGGATGAGGAACGAGTTGAGAGTGTATGGGTCAGGATCAAGGGGCAGGCTGGCAGGGGTGATACTGTTGTAGGTGTCTATTACAGGCCACCAGATCAGGCTGAGGAAGTTGATGAGGTCTTCTATGGGCAGCTGAGAGTGGCCTTGCAGTCACAGGCCCTGGTTGTTGTGGGTGATTTTAACTTCCCTGATGTTTGCTGGAAGGACCATTCAGCCAGCCAGCCACAGTCCAGGAGGTTCCTCCAGTGCATTGATGATAACTTCCTCATGCAGATGGTGGAGGAGTCGACTAGGAGAGGTGCACTGCTGGATCTCATCCTCACTAACAAAGAGGGTCTGGTCGAAGCAGTAAAGGTTGAGGGCTGCCTGGGTTGCAGTGAACACGAGATGGTGGAGTTCAGCATCTCATGTGGCGGGAACAGAATAGCAAGTAGAATTGCAACCCTGGACTTTAGCAGGGCTAACTTCGGCCTTTACAAGCAATTGCTGGGGAAATCCCATGGGTAAGACTGCTGAAGGGGCCCAAGAGAGCTGAATTGCATTCAGAGATTGCTTCTTCCATGCTCAAGATCAGAGCATCCCCACACGTAGGAAGTCGAGGAAGGGAGCCAGGAGGCCTGTGTGGTTGAATAGGGATCTGTTGGGTATGCTCAAGCAGAAGAGGAGAGTTTACAGGTCATGGAAGCAGGGGCTGGCCACTTGGGAGGAATATAAGGCTGTTGTTAGAGGATGTAGGAAGGCAGCTAGAGTAGACAAGGCCTCCTTAGAATTACAGATGGCGAGAGGGGTCAAGGACAGCAAGAAGAACTTTTTCAAATACATAGCAGATAAAACTAATACCAGAGGTAATGTAGGCCCACTGATGAATGGGGTGGGTGCCCAGGTGGCAGAACACAGAGAGAAGGCAGAATTGCTGAATGCCTTCTTTGTCTCTGTCTGCTCTGCTGGAGGCTGTCCTGGGGAACCCTGTACCCCTGAGACCCCGGATGAAGCCAAGTCAATGGAGGAGTTTGCTTTAGTCGATGAGGATTGGATTAGGGAGCAATTAAATAGTCTGGACATCCGTAAATCCATGGGTCCAGATGGGATGCATCCACGGGTGCTGAGGGAGCTGGCTGAAGTCATTGCTAGACCACTCTCCATCATTTTTGCCAAGTCTTGGGAAACGGGAGAGGTGCCCGAGGATTGGAGGAAAGCAAATGTCACTCCAGTCTTCAAAAACGGCAAGAAGGAGGACCCGGGTAATTATAGACCAGTCAGCATCACCTCTGTCCCTGGGAAAGTAATGGAACAGCTTATCCTTGGTGTCATCTCAAGGCATATCAGGGATAAGAGGGTCATTAGGGGCAGTCAGCATGGCTTTACCAAGGGTAAGTCATGCTTGACCAAACTCATAGCCTTTTATGAGAATGCAACAAGGTGGATGGATGGTGGCAGGGTGGTGGATGTGGTCTACCTTGACTTCAGTAAAGCCTTTGACACAGTCCCTCACAGCATCCTCACAGCTAAATTGAGGAGGTGTGGTCTAGACAATAGAGTAGTGAGGTGGGTTGCAAACTGGCTTAAAGAGAGAAGCCAGAGAGTGGTGGTCAGTGGTATGGAGTCCAGTTGGAGGCCAGTATCTAGTGGAGTGCCTCAGGGGTCAGTACTGGGGCCAATATTATTCAACATATTCATTAACGATTTGGACAAGGGAATTGAGTGTACTATCAGCAAGTTTGCTCATGACACTAAGCTGGGAGGAGTGGCTGACACGCCAGAAGGCTGTGCTGCCATCCAGCGGGACCTGGACAGGCTGGAGAGTTGGGCGGGGGATAACCTGATGAAATTTAACAAGGGACAGTGTAGAGTCCTGCATCTGGGCAGGAACAACCCCAGGTTCCAGTATAGGTTGGGAAATTACATATTACAGAGCAGTGTAGGGGAAAGGGACCTGGGGGTCCTGGTGGACAGCAGGATGATCATGAGCCAGCACTGTGTCCTTGTGGCCAGGAAGGCCAATGGCATTACAAGGGGGGTGGTCAGCAGATCGAGAGAGGTCCTCCTTCCCCTCTACTCCGCCCTGGTGAGACCCCATCTGGAATATTGTGTCCAGTTCTGGGCCCCTCAGTTCAAGAAGGACAGGGAACTGCTGGAGAGGGTCCAGCGTAGGGCAACAAAGATGATTAAGGGAGTGGAGCACCTCCCTTATGAGGAAAGGCTGAGGGAGCTGAGTCTCTTTAGTTTGGAGAAGAGGAAACTGAGGGGTGACCTTATTAATGTTTATAAATATATAAAGGGTGAGTGCCACGAGGATGGAGCCAGGCTCTTCTCAGTTGCAAACAATGATAGGACAAGGGGTAATGGGATCAAGCTGGAACACAAGAGGTTCCACTTAAATTTGAGAAAGAACTTCTTCTCAGTGAAGGTGACAGAGCACTGGAACAGGCTACCCAGGGAGGCTGTGGAGTCTCCTTCCCTGGAGACATTCAAAGCCCACCTGGACACATTCCTGTGCGATCTCACCTAGGTGTTCCTGCTCCAGCAGGGGGATTGGACTAGATGATCTTTTGAGGTCCCTTCCAATCCCAAACACACTGTGATACTGTGATAGTGTGAACTCTCTCTTTATAATGATTTGAATTTTTTGGACCTATATATACCGTACAATACCTTCAGAATGAGTGAGAACATTAAACTGAAATTTATGGATCAGAAGAAGGTTGAGAGGACATAATATGCTCTTCTCAAGGACACAAAAAACCTTGTCTTTCCACCTACACCATCTAGATTCAGTGGAAGGTTATTTAGCCCATTCTTCCACACAGGTGCCATGCAGTTCACATGGCTAGACTTTTTCTCTTTTTAATATCTTCATTTCTTCTCTACTGGATAATAGTCTTCTGTAACTCCATTATTTGAATTTTGATTCTCATTTCATTTGTACTGGTATAAATCAGGAATGGCTGCACTTTCATTAAGGGATTCAAAATTATCTCTGTTAACTGCAAACTGAATGAATGTATTTTGCTGCAGAACCTCCCCTAAATAGGACTGGGATTTCTATATTGCATGGGACTATAACCTAAAGGTAGAAAGTGCCAGTGCCAGTATGATTTGTAGTGACTAAGATATTTCAAGAGATTTGTCTGTAGAAATCAATAAGCTTTGTGAAATAAATTTCCTAGCTGGAATTCAAAATCTCTACCACAACTACTGTGCATGACTTTGTACAGCAAGCGATTGAAAAATCTGTCCTTGGAAAGGGGTGGGGGGAAATCTGAAAGTTTTGGGATGTATTACTGTTTTGTCCTTTAAGGTAACTTTTCTGTATCTTTCAGAAGGTGATCTGAAAACACTCTGCATTTCTGGGTCCTCTGTTCTGGGAAAGCTTTGAGTCTGTTGGGACAAATGAGTCATATTTAGCCTGCATATCAGCAGAAATACATCACAACATGAAAACTATCCCAGAATGCTTTGCACTTCAGCTCATTACAAACACTCTGGCTCATCTGCCTCATTCACACTTGAAAATGACAGAAAAGAGGCACACATGGCATAGCTCTTCAACCTCTGCTTTGCTTTCCCCAGGATCCAGCTGGCCTCAAAATGCTGCTGCCAACACTGGTAAAGCCTGAATTCTAGAAAGCTGTCTCCAAAACATCCCCAAAGGCTCCACAGGATGAGTAGAACTGCAAGTGAAGTTGATAGTGTGTGATGGGACAGTAGCAAGATTCTGTACACTATCCCATACCTCACTTTCCTTTTCACAGAATCACAGAATCACAAAATGTTAGGGATTGGAAAGGACCTCAAAAGATCATCTAGTCCACTCCCCCTGCCGAAGCAGTAACACTTAGATGAGGACACACAGGCAGGTGTCCAGGTGGGTTTTGAATGTCTCCGGAGCAGGAGACTCCACAACCCCCCTGGGCAGCCTGTTCCAGTGTTCTGTTACCCTCACTGAGAAGAAGTTTCTTCTCAAATTTAAGTGGAACCTCTTGTGTTCCAGTTTGAACCCATTACTCCTTGTCTTACCGTTGGTTGTCACCAAGAAGAGCCTGGTTCCATCCTCGTGACACTCACCCTTTATATATATGTAAACATTAATAAGATCACGCCTCAGTCTCCTCTTCTCCAAGCTAAAGAGACCCAGCTCCCTCAGCCTTTCCTCCTAAGGCAGATGCTCCACTCCCTTAATCATCTTGGTTGCCCTGCACTGGACTCTCTCCAGCAGTTCCCTGTCCTTCTTGATCTGAGGGGCCCAGAATTGGACACAATATTCCAGGTGCAGTCTCACCAGGGCAGAGTAGAGGGGAAGGAGAACCTCTCTGGACCTAGTTAATTACAAAAAAGAGCTTGGAATTAATTAAAGTATATTAAACATGGGCAATTTGAGTTCACGACCTCTATGTAAAATGAAAATAAACTAGTAGACAGTCCCTAAAGAAAAAAAAAAAAAAAGTTGAGGATATAGATACTTTTCTGTGCTATCAGACTTAAAAGAAAACTGATAAAGGAGCATAGTTTTGTTGTTTTTTCTCTGCCTGTAAGCAAACTGAAGAGAAGGATTTACAGATTAGGTACAACCTATCTAAACTGAATGGCATGATCAGCCTGAAAATATTGTACCGTTGAAATAATAAGGTTCTACATATGGGAGAAAAATAAAAAAAGCAAAGCTTTCTAAATGTTTTAAGATAAAGAAAGATACGCTCCTTTAGTGTCAAAGCAAATTTAAAATAAATAGAATTTGATATTCATGCAAAATTAAACACAGGGTGTGAAATCGGATAAATAGATAAAATATTACACATATATTTGATTTTTGTAAAAGACCTTATTAAAAAGGGTCAGCTTCATTTTTGTAAGAAAATATTCAAGATTGAAAGTGGGACGGCTAAGAGAGAATAGCACAGTGATAAGCAGTTGATTCTAGTTATTTCTGCAAAGTGTAAATAAAAGATTAAGTAAATATAGGATTTGGTACTTTAGAAAACTTGCTTTAAAGTAAAATTTTACATTGATTAGCATTATAATTCTAAAGATACCATCTCAGTAATACTTACCAGAACATATTTAATTATGCTAGTTAAGTAGATACAGCTTCTTTAAGCTTTCCTTATGGTACAGCACTACCTGCAAATCTGAAAAATATGAACAAACTATAGTTTTTTCTCAAGCTCAGGTCCAATTTCAAATATGAAACAAACAGGCATAGCTTACTGAATTAGTCCTTTGTCTCAACGGAATCTGATGCAGCATCTCCTGAATGCTACAAGACATATCCAAGACCAATTTATTTCAAATTTGGGAGGGTAGGAGAATGAGGGGATCAGACAGTAACAATTAATTTTGATGGATTTTTTTAAAGTGGCATTGGAAAGTAAATCTTGATGTAATATGCATTAGAACATTAAAATCTCTTCAAATAAGCTCATTATGTTTTATTATGATGTCCCTTTTTTGTTTTCTGCTGCAAACTTGGTTCCTAAAACTTTCACAACTGACCCATTAAGAACAACTTACAGTTCTAAACAAGATTTTTGAAGTAATTAGCATTCTGAAGGTTTTTGGTTTTCCACACATAATTTAAAAGTCTCAAGCAGCTTCTGGTATTATTCCTGTGACATACCTCTTTCCTGGTGTTCAGTGAAAAAGATGAATATGTGATTCTCTTCCTGCCTGTACAGTCTTATTCCCAGTGCCAAGTCTAGAAATTTACATCAGAACTACTCTGCTTTCTCAAACACAGCATGTCCATTTATTCAATACAGTGGACAAAATCCAGCACTGTGTGTTCCTGGCTTTCCCTTTCCGTAGTTCATACAGAAATTACATTGCGGAAAGACACAGAGTAAAAAAGCAGTAAGTCAAAATTATTTTAGTTTTTAAAAGAGTAGCAGACAGCAAGCATTTCATGAATCACAACAGGAGGTGGTTAAAACTGATGGGTCTTATGAAGGACATAAATTTTTAGGATTGGCTTAAGACCAGTCTCTAAATAAAACAAGATGAGTGACAGATGTTAACCTATTTCCAAGGTGTTCTACTGCTTATATCGATACAGCAATTGAAAGTAACTCACGCCATTCCTAGAGCATGAAGTATAGAGTTTTTTACGGCTCCTGTAAGTTATATCTGCTGCTTCAAATCTAACATATACATTTTATTACTTTTCCTTTCCTATTCTGTTCTTACCAAAGCTTTCCAACATAAAAATACACATGAATTAGTAATGTTTTTACAGCTGCAAGTCCATTAATTAATTAATACATTATGAAATATAATTTACTGGCATATGCTTAAATAAACTGAGACTAAAAAAGTGTTTTCTAGGCATCAAATGCTCAATAAATGAGATGTTAAAAGCTGAGCAAAGATGGACCTGCATTATTTAATTTTCTGTGATTCTAAATATATAGTTTTAAAAATCGTAGGAAAATTCAGCATAAAACTTACTGCAAAATTGAGACCAAATGGTTTTCTAATTATCAGAAGTTCTAAAATTCTGAGGTTTTGTTACTACTTAATTATTTACAATGCAAAGGAAAAACACTAAGGTAAACCTGTACACTATGTGTCCGATTCTTGGTGTGCTTAGTTCAAATGTCCTCTTCTGTCCAATCAGAAGTGTGCTACTTTGTTTATATTGCCAAGCATGTATGAACTGTTTTCCAAACGACATTTGATTTTATCCTTTAAGGTTGTAGTGTAGTGCTAGAGCATTGCAGTTCCTGAATTATGACGTCTGCATGAACCACTGGGATTTGGAATTGACTACCCAGTCTTTAACTGAGGCCAGTGCAATCAGACTGTAGCCCTTCACAGATCACTCAGTAATGTACTTGATGCCCTGTTGCGTAACTGTGAGGAGCATCAGTAAAAAAACAGGTTATGACAGCAACTCCTCATTAAACACTGATATACTTCCATCCTTACTATGAAGTTGTTATGTACTATTAAACAAATTTTCTTTGTTAACCAATAATGTGTATATCACATTATTTATTCCATTTGTGTAAAATTTACAAAGAGTCAGATTTTCCTGCCTTTTGGATATGAAATAATAAATGTTTCACAATGTGCAATGCAGTATAAAATTCTGCTAAGTGAAGTTGAGAAGCTTTCTGACTAATATTAGGTAACTGTGTTAACTGGTTTATTTTATATATGTCTTCATCTGTATGATTGTGTGCCCATGCAAATTTGTGTGCTGGTTTTGGTGTAAGAAGCATTGGGTGAAAACTTTCCTGTGGGTGTAAACAGGGTGTATGACAGAGGGTAGCCATATTCCTAAGAACTGAAATGTACTGAGCCTTTATTTGCAGTAGGTAGGGAAAGGGCATTTATACTGCAAAAGAGTTCAGTAATTAATTCCTGAAGACTTTAAATATTGTCCTGCATATTTTGGAGCATATGGTTCAAACAATGTGTGTGGTCTTGTACAATGAAAAGAAAATGAGGCATTAAGGCTTCAGGAGATGCAGAATTTTGCCCTTACACTCCAGATAAGTTTTCAGTTCTTCCCTTCCCTGTAGAATAATCCCTGCTGTTTTCCTTTTCACAATCCTGTATGTGATCTAAACCTTCCTTTCCCAGAAAATCTTCTGTACATGTCTGTGTGTGTATGCACACTCATGTGCTTAGAAGGATATTTTCATGCATCATTTATTAAGCCCAACCTTTGGGGGTGAATATATCTCTCACCAAAACCAGGTTAAGTTTCAGTAGGTGAAGACAGGATTAAACTGCAAATATTTGGCATTTTCATTTTTCCCACAGCTGTTTTTTCAGCCCCTGCTTGAAGTAGTTTTTTTCCAGTTTCTTTGCAAATCTTTCCAAAAACATTTCAGTTACATAACCAATATGTAGAAATCCAAGTGCTACCAGATTTGTAGTCATCTCATTTCTGACCTAGTTTTTCAGTGCAATCTTCTTGTTTCAGTAATTATTTCTAGATAGACATGTTGCAGCTGTAGCAAAAAAAAAAGAAAAAAAGACCCACTACAGGCAAATACTTTTATAGTTAGAAGATAAAAAAATAAGACTCAGGTCCAGTGACATGCTCCATAACTTCTTGTATTAACTTCAGCATCGTGTTAGCTGACTTTTTTAGCTGGATAAGAAAGGCCATTTATGAGGACAAGATTTTTTTTCAGCGTTGCTTCTGGTACTTGTTGCAAGCTTTTCAGAACCTAAAAAAGAATGATAATTGATAAATATGGATATGGTCAATTTTTACGGGCTCACAGGAAATCTGAGTTGAAGTAATCCTAAGTAATACACTGAATTGAGTTATTGAATTCCTAATCTAATTTCAGTCCTTAAAATAAACAACATGAAAGATCAAAGAAACATCTTGAGACAGTGTAACCATTAATCATTATCTTGATTATTATGGCCAAGAACGTAGACTTGATTTGAAATATTTTATTAAAATCAAATAAGATTTAATTTCATCTGTGTTTTATCCCCTCCTTCCCCAGCTGGACTTTCTGGGTTGTGCATAGAGACCGAACGTGGTCATACAAACGCAGTGAGATTGGTCTGTTGACCTAATTTGGTAACAGTGATGAAAATACTAATATACTTACACTGGAAGGTTGCATTGCCAACACTAATGAGAATGCAAGCTTAATTGCTTCTTTATTAACAAAGAAAGGGCTATTCATAAACATCAGTTGACACAGATATTGTCTGCATATGTACACCTTTACAGGGTTTGTTAAAAAATCAATGGTGAGAAAGACTGGAATAAGAGTCCAGGTCCCCAGCCCTGATAGCAAGGTCTTGGTACCCAGAGACAGGAGGCCCCAGGTCTTAGAAATAAGGTACACCAGAGTACTATGCAGAGACACCTGGGCTAAAGTTGAATTAAACTAGCTTGGAAATAATTGTATGAGCAAGACAATTTTATACTACTTCAATTTTCTGTTACTTCATGTTGACATACTTTCAGAGTTCTACAGAGATTCAAGTGAAAAAGACATGGGACATGTCCTTAAGGATTCTTTGTGGTGCCCCTTTACCCTCTCTTTCACCTCAGGTGAATTTTACGTATAAAATGGATAGTTCATTATGACACAGAAACATATTTGTGGTCCTGTTTCATCATTCTTGCTCTCCTCTTGGCCAGAAGGTTCTTAAATATTGTCCTCACAAAATAAATTACAACCTTGTGATTTGGAATCATAACAAGTGGATCCAAATTTCTTCAATTTGGGAGCTAAATTTCCTTTCCCAGACAGATGCTGCATATATTAAAAAGTTTCATTCAAGCAACTCCAATGTTACGCAATTAGCTTATGCTAAAAGTATAGTTTACTGTAATTCAAGTTTGGCTACGTTCCATTTGGCTGTCATTTTAATTTGAATCTTACCTACAGAGACTCCCAACATTTTTAAATGCGGTATCCCATGGCTCCAGAAGGCTGGCTGCATAGCTCCTACCCTTCATCGGAAGACATGCTGCCTCCTTCTCATTCTGTCAGCTCTGCTACAGGCACTTACACTGAGGTAGCAAGTGAGGGTAGACTTACCTCCTCTGTCTAAGGATGTTCAAGTATTTGCCACTGCTCTCCAAAGCTATTGATCCAAGAACATTGCACAGAGATCTGAATCAGGCCTATGGAGAATTAACATGGGCCTAGCAGAACTAGTTTGTTGGAATCTTGTTTGTCCTCTCATTCTTAATATGCTTTTACCCCACAGGGTAGACACTTCTTACTAACTGGAACCAGTGTTTGTATATTCCTATATATAGAAATGAATCTACACAGCATTTTTTTCTCTTTTATTTTTTTTCTTCTAAACAAATTATGACATTAAGCAATCTTCATAATAAATTTTAATAGGTTGCAGTTTTTAACACAATCACAAAAGTGATTTGTCCAAGATTACAAAAAATAAGTAAATAATACAAAAGAGAATTATATGAAAAATAAATAAGACCTACATTACTGAAATAACAGTAAAATTTTTATTATTTTTTTCAAATAGTTTTGGTGTGTTTCCATTTTTTTTTTCCTATATTAAATGAAGCTAAAATATGCAGAGTATATAGAGAAGAATAGAGTTTTAGCTAGGGGCTGTTCTGGAAATAATTTAGTTATTTTTTTATATTGATTACATGTCAAATTTAAGTTTAATGATGTTTAGAATTCATTGTTTTACTGCTGTCTGCATTTGCAAATAACAGATTTGAGACTTTTGACTTCGCAGTTTCAGCTTCAAAACTTGTGCTGACTTTCATCTTGTACTAGTAAAAACATGTGAAGGATAAGGATGCTACCTGAAAAATAGTAAAGTTTGAGATATTTTTTTTTAACTGAATGAAATGTTGAGGGGGGTGGGGCTTGTTTTTTTTTTCTTTTCTCTTTCTGAGTATAAACTCCTATGTGTGTGCCTAAGATTAACCCATTAGCTGAAAGTCTTCTACTCTTGTTTGCTGATCTTGTTACCTGGAAATCAAAGTGAACTCTTGAGTGATAGAGTCATAATTTATATATAAATTCTTAATTTTTGAAAAGTGCTAAATGGCCTATATTTTTTTCTCTCACTTAGCTTTGGGTATTAATATTTTATAAATCTTCATTATAATTTAGTATGAAAGACATATTGACCTCTGGGTAACATGAGTTGTTTTCAACATGAGCTGCATTGAAATGCAATGAGAATGAGGCGTTGAGAAATACAGTTATGAAGAAAAAGGTTTTTGATTATCCTGTGTTGTGATTAAATTTGCAGTACTTGTTGAAAGCTTTTTCATCACATAATTGAATAAAATCTGTGGAAGTTTTAAGAACTACTGCAGCTGCCTCACTGAAAAAGGCTGTATATTGAGACTGGCCAAAATAATTCTTATTCAGGATAATCTGAAATTCCAGTGATATCTGGAGGGAATGATATCATGAACATTATTTAAAGTCTCTTGTCAAAAATTTAAATCATGCCTTATCACTGTAGAAAATAGATGAGCCTTTAGCTGATTTTTTTATTTCTAGAAAGTGATAGCTGTTGGTCTCATCATGTTACATATCCTAAATTATTTTACATTCAATATTTCCAAACTGAACACTGATTCTAAAATTATTGTGAGACCATGTCTACACCGAGGTGGGAGAGAAATATATATGACACAATATCATGATCATGAGACTAGATAGAGAAAACACAGAACTTGGTTCATTAAACATTTGAGTTAAGTTTAGAGCTTTTTTAAAAAAATAATACCTTAAGATTATAATTTTCTAAGTTCTTTTTATTCATTCTTGGTTTTGGGACATCTAGAGTTCAGTCTTCTCAGCTTTCGTCCTTAATCATATATATGTATACCAAGCAGAAAGGCAATATAGAAGAACATATAGAGATATTTATTATATGGATAAGGATCAAGTTATTGTTGAAATTGTTATGGAAATGAAATGTCAATATATTTATGGGTGGTGTAATATTGACATAATCCTTTGAGCATAGTCAGAACTGGAACAGATGAATAATAAAGTCTGATGCAATTAATTCAGACCATGTTGAGCATGTTTCCATTCTCTTCTCTCCACACAATTTGTAACTCTGCTAAATTAGATATATTTTTTGGACCTTCTGTACTCAATTACATGGTATAAGGTCTGGTTAGAAGGGAAACTCTTGCTCCTAAGCAAATAATCATGACAAAATTATGAAATACTATATTCTCAAAGTATTTTCCATGGCTCAGCAGCAGATTGGGCACAAGTATGTTAGGTATAAGTGATTATTAGGCTGTTATGCACTGGAGAAGTTTTAATTGTCTAGGAAGAGCATGAACAGCATGCTGTTCAAAGAGCAGTGATTAAGCATTTTTTAATATATTTTTTCTATTATTTTATCAGTTGCATAAAGTAGTTTAACCTGTTTTTTAAAATGGAAGGTTTCCTTCAGCAAAAGAAAAGAGAGGTTATTTCAAAGTTTTTTTTTCTTATGGATTTTATTTCTTTACTTTCCACTTTTTTAATATATTCTTTCCCATGTACCTAGTTTTGTCATGATAGACAGTTCTAAAAACTGCTTACTACCATTTTCATTCTGAAGCTTTGAAGAAAATTGTTTCTTGGAAGATCCACAGCTCAGCCTTGTGTTTAGATGCTCAAAACATGACATATCTGGGTCACTAGAGGAATGATGGCAACTAAAAAGATGAGACTCTAATCCTGACATTTCTCATCCATTGCAAAGATTCTATGTTATTCTATATTTGTGCTAAAATAAAGAAAATAAAGATGGTTTGCCTAAGCTCCAGAATGAGGTATTTACAATCTTGTTAAACTGTGTTACATTCTGTAAATTATGTCACAATTTATTTATTTTTTATTATAATTCCCTTTATGGGATTCTCTAGCTAAATGAGAAGTTGATTCTCAATCCATTTTGACAAAATCATTCAGCAATGTATTCAGTAATGCATATCAGAAAACATAATAATTTTTTGTAGTAGATAAACATCTCATGGAGCTGTGTGAAAATGTATGCCGGCTATACTGATTGCTTACTTAAACACAAATGCTTCTCAGATTTGTTTAAAGAAGATACTATTTTGGATTTTCTGAACTGACATACTGTTGATGTGTTGTTATTCAGGCAACTGAGTGAAGGATGATATGTCAGTTAGGAAAACTGAAGACAGATTTCTGGAAGTTGTTGAAAAACAAGGTTGTGTTATTTTGATGTTTTGGGTGGTTCATTATGGTGCACTGTTAAAGAAAGAACTGATCACTGTGCAGAATATCCGGTTCAGTTTGAAATTGAATTACACTCAAAACTAAACCCAGGAATTTTCACATTCCTATAATGAAAAACTATTTTAAAAATGAAAAATGTGTGAAAATACATTTTATTTATAATTTTACATTCTCAGCTACGGTATTTTTCTGAGTAAGGAGGAATATACTCCTCAGATTTGAACTAATATTTTTGTTATATATGTAATTAATTAATTAATTAGTAGAAATATGTAAATATAAAAAGTATGTATATTTAAGAAAAGTAGAAATAGTTTTTAAAATATGAAATACTCTAATCTTTACTTGTTTAGAGAAGTCAAAATCAACATTTGTTTGTGTTTCGTGTAGCATTCAACCTTTTCAGCAACAAAATACTACGTTCTCTGCATATTTCACTGTGTTTTGCTACTCATATTAAGGCCATTTTCCTGCAAGTTATGAGTTTTGTAAATCTATTTCCACATTTTAACAAGGCTGTGAATGAATGTACTTCATTGTTAAGTATAAATATATTCATTTTTAAGCAGGAGATTTTATGTGTGGGTTAGGGCTAAAGAATGCTAACATTTGAACTATGTTTTTGGATAATAGTATTTTTATTTCTAATGTTCCATGACTGAAAACATTGTTTCTCCTCACACATCAAAATATCTCAAAATACTAATTTTCCAGGGATTCAGATTCTTTTGATGCTAATATTATAGCTATATTTTATTCACTGATTTGATACTATAGAATGTTTTGTTTCCACATGTGGAACTGGAAAAACAACAAAACAGGATCATAAGTGATGGCATTACGTAACAATGTAATCAAATTAACATATTTTTTGTGCCCATTTTCTGCTTTTAGTTGATTTATAATTAGTAAAGAAAAATTCTTCCATTTGTATGTCTTTTATACTCTTACTTCGTGCAGCAGCTACAATAAAAGTTCCCTTGTTCTGTTCCTCCAGAGCCCCCCCAATTCTCTTACATGGATATAATTACTGGTGACATGAGGGATGCATCAGTTAAAATATTAGGTAAAAATCCACTAGTACTTCAAGTGACTACTCTCACATTCACTGTTATAATATGTGTGGTATTAATTCTTTTGTTCAAGTTACCTTTCGCCTTTATTTCAGTAGGTGACCACAGAAGCTTTAAGAATATCCGGTTCGTCATGCTAACATTGTTTTCATTTCTGATAACCTTGAAAGGCTTGGATTAAATTAATTTGTAGTCTAGTTTTTGATAAGGATGTGTCAAATATTTAAGATAAGAATGATCTCACTATGTTTTGCTTTTGATTTACATATCTTTCTGATTTTGTATAGAAACCTTCTTCCTTTTACTGTTTACACATGAGAAACAACAACTAAGCTGCTAAATTACTTAAAAGAGAGGCAATTATGTAACTACTTTTTCTTTGTGATGCATTAACACATCCAGAAAGATTTTGATATAACTTTTAAGGAAAAATTGAATTTTCCTTTGTGTTCTTATTTTACCACTCTCCACTCAATATTTTTAAAAGGTTTACAGTATCAGGAATAACAGAGTTCACATGTTCTACACTACAGGAGAAGGTTAATTTGCTATTTCTATTGATGGCTTGGTTTCCTAAGAGAAAACTTCTTTTTTTTTTTTTTTTAATCAAGATAATTCTCCCATACTGAAGATCTGTTCTTTCTGATTATTTTCTCTATATATTTGTTTGTTTATCCATTGTTCGTGGGTTGACTGCCTAAAGGAGTTGAGGGGAATTTATGAGTTCAGAAGATACCATTTGAAAAGTACTCACTATGAGAAGCAGAGATTTGGACACATACTACTAAACCTAAAACAGTGAACTGGTGATTTGCAGAAGTGCTGGAACTCAGAATATCCACTGAGTAACTTATCTTTGTCCCTCTTAACATTTAATTAATCTGTGTGATTACAACAGAAACACTGGTGTATCTTGGCCCACTCCTAAATCAATACCAAAACCTAATATTCGATTCAATGTAAATCTGTGATGACGAATTCCAGTCCTCAGGTGAACCCAAACCACAGAATGTTCAAGAATGAGAAAATGTTCCTGTAAAACATCATCATGCAGTTATCTAGTTTTGATATTTCTTAAACATCTGTTGCTGATGACATCAGGGAAAGGACACTGGGTTAAATGAAGCTCTGGATTCACCTATGTTGTATTAAAACAATATTTAGGGAATTAAAAAGAAAAAAAGAAAGACTCTAAAAGTAAACAAGAGAGCTGCAGTTCAAGTAGAAGAACCGTCTTGCACTTTCTTTCCCAAAAAAATAGATAATTTGAGAAACAAGCTTTTCTCTTAACAGTTCCAGTAGTTACAAATCAGTACCTCTCTTCTTAATTGTGTAACTAGGAAGGACTTTGAGATGTTGCCTGTGTCAGTAATTATATGTATAATAACAGAAAGACACAGAGTAATTTGGATCAAAGTCAGTATCAGGGCTCAGCTGAAACTAATACTGTCATCTCAGTTTCCTGTTTGGCCAAATGAACATCTCCCTCCCTCCTATTTAAAATGTTTTTGCTTTCACACCATCTGGCCAGTTTCTAGACCATGCATTTGATTGAAAAAAAAAAAAAAATTGAACCCACAAATAGTTATGCAGAATCCATTCAAGATGCCAGATAGTTTTACTTACCTTTACATAGTATCTAATAAATTGTAAGAAAAACATTAAAAATCTGAAAATCTGGGAAGACGGGGCAATGACCCTAAAGGGTTTGGTTTTGTGTTTGATTTGGTTCGATTTTTGTTGGTTTTGGTTTGGTTTGTGTGTTGTTCTTTTGTTCCCCTTGTGATTGAACCGTCTGAGTGATATTTTTTATGAGTTAATTTAATATATCTGTGCATGCTTTCATCACTTGGTAATTTAAAAACAGAAATAGTTGAAACCTAGGAGGGAGTTGTCCTTGTCTGACCAAAACAGAAGCTATTTCTCAGTTTCACAGGCTCTGTCATTGAGGCAATATTTACACTACCTCTGTTCTCTAAATTAGGCATGAAATTAACACGTTCTAAGCATTTTGAAGTTTCTCTTTATGTCCCTAGTATTACCCTGCCTTCTACTATTCCAAACACCATCTCCTAAGAAATACTGCTTCACAGTAGTTCATATGCGTTTTACACTCTGGATTTGTGCTGAAAACAGTGTGGATAATACAGGGATGTTTTAGTTACTGCTGAGCAGGGCTTGCACAGAGCCAAGGCCTTTTCTGCTTGTCACACCACCCCACCAGCAAGTAGGCAAGCAGCTGGGAGGTGACACAGCCAGGACAGGACAGCTGACCCCAACTGACCAAAGGAATATCCCATCCCATATGATGTCACACTCAGCAATAAAATTAGGGGGTAGGTTGGCAGCGGAGGCTGCTGCACAGGGACTGACTGAGTTTGTGTAAATACAAGTGGGTTTCTTTCTCTTAGTTGTTGTTGTTGTTGTTATTATTATTGTTATTATTATAAACTATTATAAACTATTCTTATATCTATTCTATTCTCATTTTTACCCTTTCAATTCTCTCCTCCTAGTCCACTGTGTGGCAGTGATCAAGCAGCTGTGCGGTGCTTAGTTCCTGGCTGTAAGCAGTTCCATGACCGTAAGCAGAAAACTGAATAAAGTAGAACAGGTAATGATAAAGGAATGTATTATCTGTGCTTTTCCTGAATCTGGCAGCTTCTCTTCAAAAGGATTATATATAAATATTATTAAAATAACTAAAATTACTAACTTGTACGAAAACTCGTTTTTCATTATCTTTAATATAAATATGGAATTTGATATTTTTTTCAATAAGTTCTATTTCCTTAAGAAAATGTTTTTATTAAGAAAAAAATAGTAAGTAAGCTCCTTTTAAAGTTTCTTGTGGCCATTGATCTTCTGGTCCTTACTGAGACTATTTTATTCTTTAAACAGTTTAGAAGACTTTCAACCTTGGTTTATGCCATTCAGATTGGAATAATACACTGCCAAAAAAAAAACCCTGTTATTTATGTACTTTTAGATTATTTATGAAAAAAACACCCAAACCATTAGCTTAAAAATAATGCAAATTTTATTTAAAACAGAATCTTGACAGTATTCTTGTTCACATGATTGGGAAGAAGTTTTTCATTGTTGAAAATAGTTACTTAGAATTTTCAGTTAACTTTCATAGTCCTCGTGTAGAATTTCCTAAATTGAGGAACAGATCAGGAAAAGTAAAGGTAACTCATTGCCATTCAGCAATTAAATATGAAGTGATTCTACAGATTTTAATTAAACCATTCAACAATTTCTTTCTATCTACCAGTCCTTCAGCTTTATATTTTTCCCGTCTTTGTGAAATTTTCCTGTGTTAACAGTTGTATCCGGACTACTACATTGAAGTCTACCTGTGTCTGCAGCACTGGCTGTTTCAGTAGCCAGCAGCCTTGGGGTCAATGAGGACTGAGACTGTATTCTTTTTTCCCAGATAAGAGATTAAGTATATCTGTAGAAATTCAGTGGCAGCTTGGTCCCATTGATGAGCTGGTTAAAACATTTTACTGGGGCTGAAGTACTTCATTTTGCCCTAAATTTGCCATGAGTTGTGTTAACATATTCTGTCACTATGCTTATGTTCACATATGGTAATGCCTCAAGCATCAGTAACTCAACCATATCTCTGAGCTGTAAGAAATATTCAGTTCTCAGTAGGCAGTTATGCTAAAACTGTACCAGAAAATGGAATTGAGACATAATCTTCTGGCTGGTCATAGTCTACCCTGCAGCCCTTTTTCCTGATCCAAATCATACGGTAGACCAACTGATGTAATTTACTTTTTTTTTTTTCCCCCGGAGCTGCTCAGTTCACATAGCAGAGAATGATCTGAGGTGTGCTCCAGTAAATTCTGTTTTCCAAGTTTGCAGGTGCACTGCAGAATTCTGTAACTGATAATGTAGATTCCACCTATCATAGAAACATAAAATCACAAAATAGTTTTCTTTGAAAGGGACCTCTAAAGGTCATCTACTCCAGCCCCTACAATGCATATCTTGGTGACTTCAAAATACTGAATTTATTTTTTGCCTTCACCTTCTCCTGCAGGGTCAATCAGCTGACTTACCTGAAGTCACAAACTAAACTTACTGTTCATGAATCTCAGCATGGTGCCCTGCACACTAGAATGTTTTATGTGCTTCAATGGACCGTCTTTTGCTTTTTCCCTTGTTATCTACAGAATATTCACACCTGTGTGGATAATAAATCAAAATATTTAAGTTACAAAATTCTCAGAAATAATTCTGAAGACATATAAAATGTGATTATGGGAAAATACTCAGGCAAAACATATTCCATAGTATAACTGTTTATGTAAACAAGGCAAACTAAGGAAAGGCAACATTATGTGTTAGATCAACTGTTAACACTGGGTAAAGCAGAAAACCTGATGAAAACACTCAGCTGAAATGCATAGCTACTTTTAGTGCCTTTATAAACTGGACAAACAAATCGTCTTAACTCTGCAAATATCTTCCTACAAAGTTTTATTTAAAGTAAGTCCAGTTACAAGTCTTGAAAGGATGACCCACATACTTTTTCCAGGTCTAGATGACCAGTATGAATATTTAGACTCTGGACACCTAGAGTGAGGTGGGATGCTAAAAACTTAAGATATCAGTAATAACGGTCAATAATTGTGAGAAAATGGCACCCCAAACCTGAGTAATCACCTGAGTAATTATCAATGTTTGGTTTTATGTTAATAAAACATTTTGGTTAACTTGATGCACAACATGTTCAGAGATGCAGATCCAGTAACCACTTCCTGTAACATGTTTTAACCAAAGATCTTCCTACCTCATCTTGCATTTACTCATGCAGCTAAGATTAGGTAGGCAGTAAATTGAGGGCAGAATCTTATCTGCCTGGTATGGTGACATCTGTCACTGCTTTCTTTGGCTATATTTATGCTAGTGGGTTAAACTTGTTGCGAACATCGCTGGGTGCTGGAATTTAAATGATTATTCTAAAATTTTTCAGAATTGACTTAGGCATTCTTTTGATCTCTTGCCAATTAGATATGTACTAAACAATCCTAGTCCAGGGACAATTAAAAGTAAGCAGCTTATATATGGTTCCTTTATTTAGGAGGCAAGAATTTACCTGAAAGCCCTCTGTGCCAGTTTACCTTAGTACTCTTCTTTGTTTAACTTGGTAGTAAAGCTGGATTTGCTAGCAAGAAGCATTTGCTAGAGGTAGCAAGTAAACAGAAATATTCTGGAAATGCACGGTAAAGAAGAAGATAGTTCACCTTCTTTTTGATCAGTGTTCTATTAGAACGATGATCGCGCTTATTTGACAGAAATTAATGTTCTTCATGCAGTTAGAAACTCTTCTTCTTCATAGCCAGCACGGTCATTGTTTGCATTTAGTTTGAGAACAGTAAGATAACACACCAGGAAATGTTTTTCTTGAAGTAACTTTTTGGTGTTTTCAGGTTGGAATGAAGAGAATGTAAGAACTTACTGATATCTTAGCTATTGTCTGGGAGACCAAGGTCTTTCTGGGCTTTCTGTCAGTAGGAGTGAGGCAGCTGTGAAGTGAAGCATAGATTGAATGGACCTTGACTGACATCCAGGCTGACCAATGAGAATATTCTATACTATTAGCATCACACTTCGTATTTAATGGTAGTTGGGTATTCTGTCTGTGGTGACCCATTCTGGTTCATCTCTGTTTTCGGTGAGTTCCTTTTGGAAGTTCCTTTAGTTTGGCCGTTTGCCATCCTGAGATTTTGCAGTTGGCCTTTGGGCCTTTCTGCCTTTTTGGCCTTTTTCATTCTCTCCCTGGGATCTGCTGTTTGGGCCAGGATGCTCCCTTCCTGGGACCGGCTGCATGATGAGGACAGAGCTCATGAGAAATTGCTTTAAGTGTAACTTTTTAAAAAAATTTTATATATATAATTTCTATTAGCAGTATTACTATATTAACATTATTTTGTTATTTTATTAAACTATTTTTATCTCAACCCACAAGTTTCTCCCTTTGCTTTTGACTCTCTCCCCTAATTGAGAATGAGGTGAGGGAGCAAGTGTGCAGCATCATGGTTTTGATTACTAACTGGGCTTAAACATTGACAATGACACATTAAAATATTTATTTCTTGAATAAGATTTCTACAGATCTACAACACTGTGTTCCTACGTATCATTGTCTAATTGGCTTTTATGGTATGTTTAGTAGTTGACATTCAGTTTGCAGTGCCAATTTTTGAATAACATGCTAAAATATTAAGAATTCTGGGTTTTTTTTCCCACATTTAGTCTATGCCAAGATGCATGAATTACATCTTACTATGGGCAACTGTTGCATAGCACAAAAGTAATTGAATGATAAATCCTAAAAATTATTAATCTGAAGGAGATTAAAATAGCTTTTCAATTTTCCTAAATAATGAATGGACTTGAGTCTGTGTGGCTTTTTCTCTCAATAGCAAAAGAAAGGAACTGGAAAATATAAATGTAAGAGAGGTAACTATTCTGCAGTCTTTCTAGCCTCCTGGAGAACATGAGATGCAGTGGATCGATTATATTCTTTTGTATGCAGTATATTTTGGCATGATCTATAAGAGAAGCACTAAAATGTGTTTATTATTAGATAGTTCAGACCATTAGCCTGGTCACCAAATTAGGAGCTAGAGACTATTTAACTTTGTGATCTTCTACAAAATCCTTAATAACCCTCTGCTGACATCGATAGAATTTAGTCTTTGGTGTTTACTGCCTCATCTATAAGGGAAGGATAATACTTATCAACCTCACAGGGACGGTATAGGATTAATTATTTAACAGTTACACAGTGATGTAAAAGGCAAAGCATTATATTGCCTTCAGAAATACTGAAATATGACACAGTTAGCTTGTTGTCTCTAGTTGAAGGTGGAAAGAGACAGTGTCTACTGTATCATCAGCAATGTGCATGAAAAACTGCAGCATTTTGTGTTTGTTGAAGAAAAAAATAGGTTTCCACAACTTAGCTCCACTTCTTAACAAATTTAATATTTAATATCCTATGTGCAGTTTGACTATGCTGGTCATGGGAAAAAGATTGCAGAACACTAAATAGTAGCTAGGGAGTGCAGTACAGGCCATATACAAGAAAAAAAATTTGGGAAACTCATGCATTTATCACTGTTCTCAGAGAGACATTTCTGTCACAGACACACAACAAGGATATGTTAATTGGTTGAACCATTCTGTAATTTCTCTGCTTCATCTGAACACTGAAAACAAGTCCTAAAATGCAGCTTGGCATTCAATAATCTCTATACTGAAATCTTTTAGTACTGTGTCCCACAAGAGTAATTCAGGGTCTTGATGGCTGTAAAGCAATGTTTTAGATTAATTAAAATGCAACCTAACAGAGTTCAATGGCAAGATTCACTCTCTAACCTACCACATGGAGGAAACATGTCAAGGAGAATCGAATCAGAGTCATTCTAAAAGTATTTATTTGGGGATAGCAGATGCAGAAGTGTAGAGGGAGGACCTCCCATTGAGTCACAAGGTTCAGAATGGACTCCCTCTCTTTCTTAACTCCTTCTCAGAGAGCAGTCTAGGTGCAGCTGGATCCACACTTAGTCCCAGTCTTGGTCAACATTTTATGTCTCAGAGACACAAAGGGAAAGGGAAAACAAGCAAGGGATTGCATGTGTTTATGGCCAAAAGATTATATGTGCAAACTCGACTCTTTATATCACTTAGCTAGGATTTTATAGTTTCATCATGCTGCATCTCAACTTGCTTATCTCCCCTCTAGGTGTCTGGAGACAGTTCACTAGAAAGTCTGCATGCTAGGTCTCTTGAAGCAAATCCTCAGGCATCGAACTTCATAGATATAAAGAATTTAACGTAGTACAGGCACAGGGTCAGCTCAAGCTGAGTGCCTTTGAAGAGAGGCTGACCCTAGCAAAGAATCCCTGGACTATTACACCCTTACAGACTATTTACCCACGCCTCGTGTGATTATTCAGTCCCACAGTAATATTTGAGTCTCGGGTTTTCTTGCTTCTCATCGGATTCTTCCACTGTCTTCAGACAGGCCCTTGTCTTGTCTAGCTGCAGACACTGTTGACAAAATGTGCTGCTTAGTGCTGGCCTTGAAGGCATTATTTTTCTTGAGTAGATCCTGTTCTCCTCATTAATGTACAAACTAGACCTTATCTTGCGGGTGTTGTTGATAGTTTGTAGTTGCTTTGTTTTGCTCAAATGGACACAAGTTTAGTAAATACCAGTGGAACTTTACAACATACGGTTTAATATTTCAGCAAATTTAGCTAAGCAGACAGTATACTAAAAATCACATGACCTTCTAATTCAACGTAGGCTTACCCAAACTGTCATATTTATAGAATAAAGTCTTTGGCTTGTAGACAAATAGCGTACAGTGGGAAAAGTATGCACAAGACTCCTTGCACCCACAACTTATTGGGTTCAGTGGGCCACTCTGTTTCCTTCTGTGTTTTCTAAAAGTTCTTGGCCTGGCTGCAGCTCAGGTCTTTACCTCCTTTGCAGCCTGTACCAAACTGCTGCTCGTTTGGTTAAGGGAGGGAGGGGTTTGAGTGTATCCATCACATTGTGGAGTCTTTCTAGAACTGGACAGATGCCGTAATTCAAAAAACACATATTAAAGTTCAAAAACTTACTGTATTTTCTGGTAAGTGGGGAACTCACAGTTAATTTTGATGCTCAGAGTAATAAAATAATTTCCCAAGTCCTACCTTCTAAAAGACTATAATCTTTTGAATCTATATTGTTTGAACACTAGAACTGTTGAAGAAAAACATACATGCTTCAAAGTAAGTTGTTATAGGTAACTGTTTTTATTTTCACTGTTTTGCCAAAGCCAAAATGGCATTATTACCCCACATAATGAAAAATACGCTAGTATAGTCTGATTTTGAACATCAAGAAGCATCAAATTTTCAAATTCTAAATTTATTGACATATTAAGTCATAATAATTCATTTTGTACAAAAGAAATCTGTAAAGCAGAAAAGCGAAATGATAAGGTGAACCCTGCAAAAAAGGAGAGACGTTCACTGATGATAACATTTTGTGTATACTCTGATAATTGAATAATATATAGCTAAGCATATCCATGAGAAAATGCAGTGTCGAACAAGGTGCTTTTACTAGCAGATGAGCAATTAACCAAGCTTCCATACCATTTTTCTCTGTAGCAGCAGTAAAAAAGTCCTGCTCTGCACTTTATGTGATGATTTTGCCATTCTGCTTCAACAAGTTATGTATTAATCATTTTCTGAAAAGTAGCCAAAGAAGAAACTGGATATTTCTGGGACATTTAATTGGCAAAGACATTCCACTGGACAACTGAAGAAACATGATCAAAAGATTACCAATGAAAGTACTAAGACACATGGGGTATAACAAAGAAGTTTTCTAGCATAGAGGGGAATGACAGAGTTTTGTCATATTCTAAATCAGGAAATAGAAAAGGCTTGTACCAACAATGAAAGGTAGCCTGACTGCAGCTCACAAGCAATGTGTATCGCACCGTTCTATGTATGTGACATGCTTTGTCTGTTGACCATTAACTAGGTAACTCTCCCTCACTTCAGTGGATAATCTGCAGCCAGTGACTGCCTTTCACATATATTATTTTTGCTCTACGTTGGTAAAGAGAAGGATTTATTCTTTTTTGCTAGTATTAAAATGCTGAAAGTAAAATCAACAAGAAATTATGATTCTCACTCTGAATCTTCTAATATATTTGTGTAAATTTACATATCTAAATAGCTGCATTCCCTTCATTACGACTGTTCACATGAGTAATGCAAAATATAGATGCTTGCAGATCAACCCTAGGGCAGCATTTTCTGCATTATGCATTTTACTTCACTGAGTGACTAAAGCCATAGTCAATAAGTCAATAGACCCACAGTTGTATGAAAACAGAAAAAAAGCATTATAACTCACATGATTTTTGCTTTCCTTGCAATGAGATTTGAGTGCATTTCCAAAGTAGTAATTGGCAGAACTTACTTTCAGGCAGTCTTTTGTGCCTTTACCTACTTATCCAGTTCCAAACTCATTATCATCTCACCCTATGTATTCATAAATGACAAGTAACTCTAATGAGATATTCACTAGACTGTCTAAACAGTTAAAAAATACAAAAAGCTACAGAAGCACTAAACCTGGTCACATCATACCCATAATGTGTTGCTGCACTGTTTTATGGGGCAATAACATAGTTCCAGTCTTGGAATAAAGTGTTCATCCTTCAGCCTCATAGTCTGGAAACAGGATTATAACCTCATAAAATAGCACAATAGTGCTATTATCACTTAATTAGAAACCAGAAATTCTACTCTACCTGTTTATTGTAGTTTTATTAGACTTCTGTAACTACTAGCCTTCCAGCTTCAAAACAAAGTGTCCACACTTACTATAAAAGTGCTTCCAAAACTTGCTATTTTGAATTTGTTTCATACCAGGGAGAAATCAGTTTTTAAATACACAGAAATCTACACAGGTAACACAGCTGGCACATCTACTGGAAGTAATATGAGTTTAGACTTATGCAATTATACTGCCCATAATTATTTCCTCTGCATTGCATGGTGCCATGTGGTATTTAAACCACATGACTCCAACTGACTTGAATGAAAATCAGATGCCTAAAACCATTTGAAACTAAGACTTTGAGAAAAATGTATAAAATACAAAACATGATGATAATCCCATTACAAGCTCATTCACCTTTTCTACCCTTCTCATAAAGATGATTGTCATGATAATTCACAGTCTTGCCTCTTGTCTAGGAAGTTACTCCTGAACAAAACAATGCTTTAATAAGAACCTAACGAAATTGCATCCAGTTCACAGTCACACTGCATGGGCATAAATGGCTACTCAAGAATCAGAGTTATAGCTTTTAAAAGGCATATAAAGGCAACAAAAGACACCACCATTGTGGACAATATTATGGAGAGTAAAGCTAATGTGACAGAGATAAATTGTTCATCCTGACTTTCATTCATAGACTTGTACAATAAAATAGAATAAAATAGAATAAAATAGAATAAAATAAAATAAAATAAAATAAAATAAAATAAAATTAAATTAAATTAAATTAAATTAAATTAAATTAAATTAAATTAACAATAAAGACATGCAAGGAAAAGGGCATTAAAAAGACATCTCTGACAAATGACATACAAACTTTGGGAAGAACCTTTCATGAGCATGATGTACAGATTTGAAAGCCCATGTACAGTCAAACTGCTCCCTTTTTGGATAGTTCTAGACTAGCCAAGATGAAAATTCAGCTACGCATAGACTGACCACAGATGTTTAAAAGCATGTACAAATTTACTAAATGTTCTAATGAAAATTTCTCCTGCCAGGTTTCCTTTGTTTCCAGATTTGTTCTTAAGTGTTGACATTTCTGATATCATCAGTTTCATAATTATTCTGAATCTAACTGATAATTATACTGGTTAGTCCCAAAGGAAGAACAGTTTAAAAGAATCAAAATGGTTCCAAATATTTTACTTAGACTGAAATAAGGGACCACTCATGCATGTTTACATTAATTTATTCTTGTGACCATGCTTGTAGATGAAATCACTAGTCTTTAGAGAATCTGAAGAAAACTTCATAGACTTAGGCTTAAGTAACATTTGAAGATGTTATTAAGCAATATGGAAAGAAACGTATCTTACCTCTTGGCTTTTCTGATGAGCTTATAAAATGCTGGCTGCAATGAATCTTCATACACTTATTGCATCACTTTAATTTACTTTATCTTGATTTTTCTTTGAATCATAGCATATTAACAAAATGTTCACCTGTACACATGTTGGTACATGTAAATAACGCATGTAATATGACTACAGAATACCTAATATTTGCACTTTTTTTGAAACACTAGTGGAATAATTCACAGAGAACATTTTCTGTCTGTGAATATCATCTTTCAGAATAAAGCATTTTAGATGCAACTGCAAACAAATTCGATTTCAGAAATGAGATAAGATTTATGTGAGACCTTTTGTGTGTCAAAGCTCAGTATAGAGGTTTGAAACCTTGATTCTGGAAAAAAAAAGAAGATGTTGTTTGTGGAGGATTTCTTGTCCTCCTAGATATTAAGGCACAGGATGAATTCATGTGTGTTTTTTTCATTTATCATTAAATGAATCTTGGATATATCTTGAACCATCTATGGCAGTTGATCTGAAACAGAATATGCATTCACTCATGTTCTGCATTTCTCTAGCTGAGTTAAACTGCACTTGCAACCTATTCCCTGGCTTCTCTGGTTTTTCATTCCGCCCTACAGGTATTATCAAAACTTGTAAATAGAGACAGGTTTTGAAAATTCTTACTGGTGTCAAAAATCTATGGTAACAACTGAGTCTCATTTATTTAAACTTTATAATATTTTTACATTTTAAGTAACAATGAAATAAAGCAATTTTGTCTTTGAATTGACTTATTGACTTGATCCACACATCTATTGGCTAATTCTATTATCTCTTTTGCTGTCTACTTAAAAATTGGACAGGAATAACAAAATTTTACTTATCTTCATATTCTTACTTCGAATCTTCTTATCCTGTCTTTGGTTGACACTGTGTCTCTCTATAGCTAATAAGGAGTTAACTACAGAAATTAATAAAGTGATGTTTGTATCAGATAGGTATATACAGAATATTTTCCTGTTGAGAAACAAGGAAATTCTACTAAAGAAGGATGTTAAGAGTTGACAACCACTGTTTAACACAATGAAACAAAGAGACTATTCACTTGGGAAATAATCCCACTTAAGATATTTCATTTGTACATGCTGATATCCAGTGTCATCCACAGTAATATTTACTCAGCATTTGTCATCCATACAGTTGTAAGTTAGTTTGCTGCTTTTAAAGATTAATTGTTGGCAAAGGTCATGTACTTCCTCCCTCTGATCATTTTTGTGGCCTCCTTGGACCCTCTCCAACAGGTCCATGTCTTTCCTGTACTGAGAGCTCCAGAGCTGGAAGTAGTACTTCCTCATTGATCCATTGTGATCAGAATAGACAGGCAGACCTGTGAAGGAAACACTAATTTATTCTTAACTTCTAGAAATTTTGATCCACAAGTCTCAGCTTCTTGATCTTTTTATTCTTTGTCTGTAGCAACTGCTTGGATGTGATTTCATGATTTGTATTCCCTAACTGTAGTAGGACATGAAAGAGAACTTTGAGTCCTATGGAAAGAATAGTCTCCAGAGTGAGAGTACTGACAGCTATGGAGAGATGAGGAAAGAAACAGGGAGAAGAAAATGATAGTTTTGTGTATGAAATATAGCTCCCTTTTCTGGTAAAATGTTTTTAGGAAAACCAACCAAACAAAACAATAAAAATTATTGTACTGCAAGAAGCTTCTTCTTAATTAAAATTACTTACTTATTTAAAAAAAAAGTTGAATAAAAAGTAGCATGTTCATTGTCAGGAAAGGAAAACAAAACCCCTCCCCTCACATCTCTGAAAATATGCAAATAAGTACTGTGAGGTTCAGGCATGCAGGCAATTAATGATACTAAGAGAACCAATGTGCTTTACAGGAAAGGGAACACTTTTAAAAGGAACAAGTATTGATGCTCATCTTCTTTTTGCCTTAACGAACACAGAACTGGGAAAAGCTCAGCAGTAATTATGTTATCAACTTCAGACAATGAAATATAAACATGAATGAAATGTTCTTATTAAGAACAGAATGAAAGTAGGACTGGTGAATGTACAGCAGTGGTTTTAGAAAAATCAGTGATAAGACAGGAACATAAATATCCAGAAACAGATAAATGCTACTGATTCGAAAGTATGGCTAAAAGAAATTAAGGACAATATTATCACTATTGTAATATAGCAAGACCTTTGAAGAGTTAGTGGACACATTCATGAAAACAATATCTAACGTAAGTAGCCAATGAATTAAGTGCTGAGACTGAAGAAAGGCAGACATAATACCTGTCTCCAGAAAAATAGGGAAAAAAGGCTGCAGGTAATTATAAATCAGACAGCTTTTGTTACTAGAAGATATGTGACAAGAAGAATAAGAGGAATTATTAATAAGCATTTGAAGAATAATGATGAGATGAGCATGAGGCAACATGGAGTTCCCAGAAATGGATCTAATTAAACCACTGTATTATACAACAGAGTCATAGACCTTAAGATTATGGAAGAAGTACTGCACAGAGATGTCATTCATATGCCGTGTCTATTACATCTTAACATTGGTAATGTTTTGACACCGTATTACATAGCAGTCTTAAAATTAAGGTAAGGTCCTCTAAATAACATTATTATATGCTGAATATGAGAGAGAACATCTATTAAAGAAGAAAAATGTATTGGTTAGAAACAACAATTTTATACGCAACAAAAAATGAACAGAAGTCTTACTAGAACTACTGGATTTTGACCTTTCCTGTTGGATAAGTCATTGATTTCACGTGTATCCCATTTCACTAGTGTTCTTAGTCATGAAACTGCTTAAGAAGATGAAAGAGAACTGCAGGCACTAACTGTGGCAGTTGCACTTCCCCCCCTGAGAACTGGCGTGGCAGTTGCACATCCCCCTCTGAGAACTGGAGCCTCCAACGGGGCAGTTAATGGCTCTTTTTTGGAAGCCAGAGTCGGTTGACAGGGTCATTAGCAGAGATGGGGCCCAGAGAAGCTGAGAAGGTTTTGGAATGCCCACAGCCAGATCTGATCAGACTATAAAACGGGGTTCCCACTGAAGATCCCTTTTGTGTGGTCTTCTCGGAGCAGCCAGTCTGCTGAGCCTGAGCCCTCCCCTTAGACTGGAATGCCATCTAAGGAAATTTCCCAGGATAGGGAGCGCCTAATTGAGTGAGTGATAATTTATTGAATATATCCTTGAATAAGTCCTTGCCTAACCAGGCGAGTGTGAGTCCTTGCCTAACCCAGGTGAGTGGAGTACCCTGGAGTCAGAGGGCTCTGGTTTGTTTCTTGTGAGTGTGTACATGCACACTCTCGATCCTCATTGTTGTCATTTTGCTGCACCCCAATAATCTCCTCAACTGATATCCAAACCTGTATTTTATGTTGTCATAGTGCTAACTAATTGTACAAAGCCTGTTTTGGTCATTTTATTGACTGCACTTTTCCAGCCAGAATAAAGTCTGTTTTGGAACTTATTGTCCACCTAAAACTGACTTTGGGATGCCTCCGTGACACTAACTAAAACATTATTTTTGCAACCTACTATTTCAGAGCTGGAATTTTAATGAGTTTAGTAACTTGATCTATGTAAAATTTCTGGGTTTAATTTTTTGAAATAAATCTAATTCATAAATCTGTTACATAAACTCCCTTCTCACCTCATTATCTATTAGCTACGAAAAATGTGCACAGCTCAATATCTGAACTATTCACAGAATCACAGAATCACAGAATATTAGGGGTTGGAAGGGACCTCAAAAGATCATCTAGTCCAATCCCCCCAACAGAGTAGGAACACCTAGATGTACTTACACAGGAAGGCGTCCAGGTGGATTTTGGATGTCTTCAGAGAAGGAGACTCCACAACCCCCCTGGGCAGCCTGTTCCAGTGTTCTGTTACCCTTACTGAGAAGAAGTTTGTTCTCAAATTTAAGCGGGACCTCTTGTGTTCCAGTTTGAACCCATTACCCCTTGTTCTAGTGTTGGTTGTCACCGAGAAGAGCCTGGTTCCATCCTCATGACACTCACCCTTTATATATTTGTAAACATTAATTAGGTCACCCTCAGTCTCCTCTTCTCCAAGCTAAGGAGACCCAACTCCCTCAGCATTTCCTTATAAGGGAGACGCTCCACTCCCTTAATCATCTTCGTTGTCCTATTGGTCTTGTTAATTTTATTTCTTCTACACTCTGACAGCTTTGTTCTCCAAAACCTGCCAGCCATTCAGAGAACAAACTAGTTATTCATTGTCTTATATTTGGTCTAGCAAAGTGTCTATTAAGTGTCTTACACTAAGTCTATCAATCTTTTCCAAGAGGAAAAAAGTTAAGCATTTTTTCCTTACAAAGTCTCTTGTTATTATGTTTTTTAATATATATCTTTCTGTAAATTTATGTTCGAGTCAAGAAAAACTAAGTTGTGAAGTTTTCAGATCTCTTTGTTTCTGCAGGTGGTTTTTTGGTGGTGTTGTTTGGTTGGTTGGGTTGGGTTGGGTTGGGTTTTGTGTTGTGGTTTGTTGTTGTTGTTGTTGAGATTTGATCCAAATCCAAAGAAATGTCTGTGCAGATTTTTTTTTTTTTTAAATACTGTTTTCAGTTCAGAAATACAGATATACCAAGGTCTGACCACCAAGGTTGCTGAAGGTAATATTGAAATGCTGAACATCAAAATTAATCAGGTTCTATAAATATATTTACATTGGTCATAGGTTTTCACTGGACATTTTAAAACACTTCAGCAGATGCATTGAGTTTATTATTGACTGATAAGTGTCATGACTCAAGATACAATGTATCTCATCATGTACGGAAAATTCATCTTAGTTTGGATAAGGATGACTGCTTTATTTGATTCTCTTTCGGAAACTGCAGGAAGGAATGTGCCGTCTGTGATTCTGTGCTCTAATTACCATTAAAAGTGCAATCACCATGTTGTAACATTTTTAACCTTTTAGGGTCAAAAAGAATGAAATTTACCCCAGGTAGCTTCCAACAAAATGACTTGTGTAACTATCCAACAGATAACTGGAGGCATTCCATGAAATTTTAACTCATTCTGGCAAGTTAAAAAAGTTGTAACTGTAAAACAAGGCAAATTGGAATATACAATGGAATCTTGAACACCAAAAATTCAATTGTGACAATTCTCTCTGCTGCATACTGTCCTGGTTTGTCTGGGATAGAGAGAATTTTCTTCCTAGTAACTGGTATAGTGCTGTGTTTTCGATTTAGTATGACTATGAAGTTGATAACACACTGATGTTTTAGTTGTTGTTAAGCAGTGCTTACACCAAGTCAAGGACTTTTCAGCTTCTCATACTGCCCTGCCAGAAGCTGGGAGAGGACACAGCCAGGACAGCTGACACAGACTGGTTGAAGGGATATTCCATACCATGTGATGTCATGCTGAATATAAAAAGAGGGGGAAAGTTACCTGAGTGATTGCTGCTCAGGAACTGATTTGACATTGGTTGGTGGGTAGTGATGAATTGCATTGTACATCCTTTGTTTTGTTTATGATTATTTTTTATTATTATTATTAGCATCACCATCATCATGATTATTGTTATTCCTTCCTTTTCTGCCCCATTAAACTCTCTTTATCTCAACCCATGCATTTTACTATACCATTCATAGAAAAAAAGGCAGTTAACCAGACTGACTTCTCACCTGGAAGTTTTCTGTTGGTTTTAGTCAAACTTCGGTATTTACTTTGGGAGTAGTTAGTTTCTTCCCGATGCTGAAAACATAAAATTCAAGCAAAGAACTGTCTAAAAAATACGTAATGCATCTCACATTATACATTTTTAATTTTTGTCTTCTTTTTACTTATTGCTGTCATTGAAACAGGGATTTTGCCTTTTAAACTGTCTTGCTGAGCAACATTTCTGGAATTAAAGTAGAAGGTACTCATTAATTTAATCTGGAGTCCAGGAAGAAAAAAATATTTTCTTTTTCCAAGAAAGGAAATTCCACTTTTGTTATCCCAGGATTTGAAAACATTGAACCTTCCTGATGGTCTAGATAACACATGCATTCCTCTCTTACTGTTAAGATGTCCCTTCTTTCTCCTTAGCAGAGGAACTAGCTAGGCAGACTTCTGATTCTTTTCTTATCTAGTCTAGACTAATAAAACGCATACAGTAACTAGAAATTACAGCTAAACCAGCTTAATTATGTTACTATGAAGTGCTACTTAAGGAAAATTAAATCCATGTTCCTTGCACCAGCTGGTTTTTGGAAGGGAAAACATAGATCAGATCTTAAAAAGTGTCTTCAAAGACCCTTCAAGAGCCTTGTTCCAAGTGTAAGGTCATATATTTTAAATTTCTTCCAGTAATCATAAGCAAATAGGATATGAGACACTTTTTATTTTATTCTCATACCACTTAAATATTTTGGGGAGGACAGAAGATGAGAATAGTCTGCATATCAAGTACTCCTCTCATCAGCTACAGTGTTTTCAGAAATGTTCACATCCCAAAGGTAAGGAGCCTCGATGGAAAAGTTCACCTATCAACATGCAGCACTTCATCAATAGCACAGAGTGCAGCCTTTCTTCTGGAATATCAAGCATCCTCCTTAACCACTTCTCTGATAAGACCACCACCTTTTCAAATATAATATTACAAGTATTTGAAGCTTTCAGACTTGCTTTTTAACCCAAGTGTATTGGACAAATATATAAGTATTTAAGTTTTCCCAAGTAAGCCTATGAAGGTTTGTTCTGCTGATCTGATATCTCTAACTTAGAAACTCTTGTGTTTTTTTACAAATCATACTGTTTGACAGCTTAGACTATTTTTAGCAGTTTTGTGTTTTGTTTTGTTTTGTTTTGTTTTGTTTTGTTTTGGTGGACTTTCATTTCCTTTGAGTTTTGTATTTCAGATCAGTGAAGATTTGTTTTTAAAGCGAAGGTGATAAGGTAGTTGTTGGCAATATTAGATATTTTGAGAGAATACAAATAACTTGTTACTGTGCAGTCAGGGTGTGTTTCCTAAATAATAGAAGTCTAGTAGTTAGAAAGGCCAAGAAAGCTAAAGGTGTCCTAGGCTGCATTAGAGAAAACATTGCCAGCAGGTTGAGGGAGGTGTTCCTCCCCCTTAATTCAGGACTGGTGAGAAAGTGTCTGGAATGTTGGATCCAGTTCTGGGATCCTCAGTGCAAGAGAGACACAGGCATACCGGAGAGAATCTAGAAAAGGGCCAAAAAGATGCTGAGAGGACTGAAGCATCTCTCCTATGAAGAAAGCATGAGAGACCTGGGACTGTTGAGCATGGAGGAGAAAAGGTTTGTAGGATCTCATCAAGCAGTTTAAATATATAAGGGATGGTCTGCATAAAGGTGGACTCAGGCTCCTTTCAGTGGTGTCCAGTGACAGGACCAGAGGGCACAAACTGAAACATGGACAGTGCCATCTGAATATCAGAAAAATACTTTCTTCCTGTGAGGGTGACCAAGCACTGGCACAGTTTGCCCATCTGACCATTCTGAATTTCTCTTTTCGTGTAGATATTGAAAGGCCATCTGAAGATTGTCCTGCGGAACTGGCTCTAGGTGGCACTGCCTAAGCAGGAGCATTGGATCACATGACCATCAGAGGTCCTTTCCAACCTTAACCTTTCCATGATTCTGTGCTTTGTTGTATGTTTGTTTGTGGTTTTTTTTTTTTCTAAAAGACTACATTATTTTTGAAAAAATTCAATATCATATAAAAGACACAATCATTCTTAGACATTTTAGTTGGCCTCTGGCTGCGATAGTCAACATTACATAGCCGATATAAAAAAAATTAAATATCTCTAGTTTCAATAACGAGACACAGATATTTTAATTCCACCAAGTAAACCTGTTGACATTGTTGCCTAGAGACAACTGAGATGATGTTTGAGGGAAGGCAAAAAGAGCTTTTAAAAAAACATATTATGTTTTTATTTGATTATATTAAGATTATTTATAAAGGCAAGAGTGGCATGTTTTTTTCACTGAAGTGAGAAATATCTTCCAAATTCTCCTACCGCAAGATACTGTGGACAGTGATTGAATCATAAATTTCCTGAAATATTAAGTGTACTGAGTTCAGTTTGAGGTTGGATACACTGAAAACATGGAAAACCTCAATGAATGTAAGACCAGAAAGAAATACATGATGTTCTAAGTTAACCTTGTTCTTTATAGGGATCATGAGGTCTATATACACTCTATCAAATTCTAATACTGGGCTTCGAATAAAGGTTTTAATTTACTGAAATACATAAATGAAGTCAGAAGCAAAGAAAAACAGATAACAAAACATACTGAAGGAGAAATTCTCTTCAGTCACAAAAACCAGATTAGGTGTAGTATGTCAGATGATCCCAGGTAAAGCAGAAAAATCCTTTCACCTGCTGGAAAACAGTTCAGAAATCCACAAAAGCTCTAAGCATACAAGCTGGGTCTCCTCTCAAGCTGGTAATTTATGAGTAAATGGAACACCCACATCCACTATGGAAGAGATTCAGATCACAGAGTAAAACACAAATATAGATGTCTAGGTGTTTCCATTCCAATTATAGTCAAGGAAGATCAAGGATCTTCTTGACTATGCACAGATTTTAAATCCCATTTGTGACACTCTTACGTAACTATGTCAGCCCATGCACAGCTGCAGATCTTCTGTAGATCTGCTGTTATATCTGCCAGCCATGTGCTATCTTAGCTGTTATACCTTGGAGCATCACAGATGTGCCTATGTTTAGATAATTCAATTAAGTCTTTTCTTCTCATAACAGGTTTGTTTTGCATATCTCACATTTCTCCAGATGTGGAATAATTTGTTGTCCTTCTCTAAAATTCAGTAGTTGTTGCAATTCCACCTCTTCGATGTGTTGAATTCAAAAAAAATTGAGAAGACCTTAAAGTAGTCTTATCAATATTGTGACTAGAGCCTCAAATTATCCCGCATCATAGTCATTCCTACTTCTGGCAGTACTAGAGCATGTAGTAATAAGATTCAGTTCAAACAGTTGACCAAAGGAAATATTTAAAGATTTATTCTTCTTGGTTGGTACAGATGTTGATATAAGAAATCACCCCTGACATTAAATTTCAAGTACTCTTTATCAAATTGCAGGATAACATTTAAGCAGCTCGTGCGAGGAAATGTTTGCCATCTTTCTGTATGCAGAGATTTATACTTATGCATTCCTTCAGTGCAATGTGGGTGTACATGTCAACTAAGATATGAATTATAGATCACTGATTAATGGTTTTAGAGGACTTCTTACTAAGTCAGTGCATACTGATTACTTTATTAGATTTGCTAATGTATCCCTTCATGTTCTCCCTGGAAAGCTCCTAGATTTTGTCAGATTTTGAACTTCTAATTTATTCTAAACTTTGGATACTGTGACCTACAGTAATGTTGTTATTGCATCTTATATAAGTGAACATGTTAATGTGCTTTTCTTTATGTCATTTTAGAACTAAGGTACATTTTTTGTTGATTTACATGTCTCATGCTGAAGTTATGTAGGCAAGGTGATTTGTGAAACTATCTGAACATTGTTTTACACAAAACTGCTGTAAAATTAGTAGAAAAGTAGTCTGGAGATCATATTCACTGAAGGTAACACAGGTATGACTTTTGGCTTCATTACTATTTACTAAATACATAACGGTATAAGGAGTTTAGATAATTCCCAGCCAGAAAGGACAACAAATAAGTTAAAGACTGAGTTATAATTCTAAATACAAGATAAAAGATCATCTGTAACAGCGCAGGAAGAAGAACAAGTTGAAGAAAACGCTCGTGGTGGATGCTGTGTATCAGAACACACTTGAATCAGCAATCCTGTATGGGGATATAGTAAAAGATTTGGCAAGGAGGTTAGTTAAATGTAAATACGCTCAAGTGACTTGCACCTGTCTGTAGAAAAAGCACACACATCACACTAATTGTTTTACTGACCTTGTGTGCTTGATGAGTAGAACCTCTGTGTTAGATAACACAGGCCTGGGAGAAACTCTGGGCACCTTATCACTGTGTCTGAGATTCCTGCTTTGTTGTGAGAAAAAGCGGGAGGCTGCGCCTGCCTGAAGCCTTGAAATACAGGCGAGCTCAGCAGGCCAGTGATCTTCCAGCAGGGCTGAACTGACCAGCGCCTGCGTCCCCGTTTGTGTCACCTCTGGCTGGGAGCTCAGGTGTGGTTTCGGAGATCCCCCAGTGGAGAGGTAACTAAAATAAAACTTGCCCTTTGCAAATGCATCCGTGGCCTCTGGCTCTTCTTGCGATGTGCCTGCGTATGTGCACACAAATGCTATGCTGCTGCAGAGAATGCAAATGCCGTTGTGGGGTGTTTAAGAGTTCAACCTAAAGATAATCTTCAGCAGTGGTAAAGCTTATACTGAGATACTGTGTCAAATTTCGTGAAATATGTTGCATTTTTTGCATCTCAAAGACGTAAACCCATTTTTAAAAGTCCAAAGGAGAGCAATGCAGATGATCACAGTTCTAGAAATTTTGACTTTGAGGAAAGACTGACCAGAGTCACTTTAAATACTCTAATAAATTAGAACCTAATGGTATTCTTTGCTAGTTTTCAAATATACAAAACAGTTTCAAGAAAGAAAAAAAGGAACTGTTTTGATTTTCTATGTGTTCTTGAGAAGAAATATTGGTTTGCCATTAAATCAAAGCAGAATAACTCATTTGTTAGGGCATACCACAATAGTCTTCAAGATTTAGAGGAAAAGAAGAGTGTAACTTTTTCTGTGTAATGACACTAGAAAGGACAATAGGTTGTGGGCAGGGACAATCCAGTAGAAAATGTTAGGGAAATGAACCAGTGGGTAATCTAGTTGTGGCTTCTTTTCCCCCATATGCCTTCAAGAACTGCAGAAATATTAGGAATGACCTAGAACCAAATGCAGGTTTAACAGCCAGTCTTCTAGCACAGGTTATCAGAAAAAAACGCACCTTATCAGAAAAAAAACACACTTTATATAGGCTGAAGAAGCACACCTTATGTGCAATCCAAGGATTTATGGTTAGTTTAATTAAAATCTTAAAAATCCAATCAGAGAATTATTATTAGTCGTGTTACAATGTTACAGTCCAAATTATCCAATTATTATAGCTCATTCTCAATAAAATTAAAATTGATGTACAGTTTCCTATTTTCTCTGGTGCGATGCTCACCTTTCCTATATCCTTCTAGGTTCAAAGATAGATGAAGAAAGATAGGGAGTTAGAGAGAGTCATTAACATCCCAGGTTATTTTCCAAGGGAGTTTAATGTTGACACTGATGGTTTCTTGCTCTAGAGTCTGCTTAGGGTCATTATTTTTTAATGTTTTTAATATGCATTACACCTTAGCATCCTTCTTCATGGGTTCACCACTCCATTTTAAATCCAAATTGACTATGTATGGTGTGCTTTAGTCATGTTTGATATGTTTTCCATGTTCTTTTTTATCATTAAAACAAACTATACTCAGTCCCCAAGGTTGCTCCTCTTTGATGACCAGTAGTTGATCATCAGTGAGAGGGCCTGAGGCCTCTGGCTTCATCTATTGGCTTGTACTTTCAAGGCCTCTGACACCATTTGCTGCTTGTACTTTTGGGAAAATCTGGTAAACTATTTTTTTTTTTCCTTAACAGCTCTCAGGCTGCGGTTTCCTGATAATACAGCTAACATTTATTGAAACAGCATTGTCAGAAATAAAAATGTCATGAGTAGATATTTCTATCAAAACAACAATGTACTGGAAGGCACATACACTGAAATGGGCAGACGCAAGGCTCTGGTAACTGCTTGTCAACAGTATCTGGTAGTTACAGGAAATATCACTGGTGCACTATCAGAATTACTCTACAACGGTAATTATAGTTAATTGTAGTAGGAAAAGGATTACACGCATTCTGAAGGTGTCTTTTAACACTATAATTCTGTTGTATACACTGTACCACAATGATGGACTTTTGCCTCAAAGTTAATTTTAAGGCAAAAAAAGGAAATTAAGCTTCCTGTGTAGTAATAGGGTAATAATAAAGTAGTGTCCACTCCTATTCCAACTGTGATACTATCTAAAATGAGATTTAATATCTGTTGAAACAGCTATGATACCAGGAGCATGTTGTGCAGTAACAGGAAGCCAATACTGCCAAAAAAAGGATTATGGTCCTCCAGTATGTTCTTCAGTGATTAGCTGTGATGAGAAACTTACAAAAAGCAGTTTTATTTCCAGCAAGGTATTCTAAAATTATATAGAACTTAACTGTAGAACTTCGGAAAAAATTTAATTATTAACACATCCAACACTTTGCCTAATATATTAAAGAGAATTTCTGTGTATTTCACTGAAATAGTCACTATACTAGACAAGACTAGCATAAATCACTGTCTCCATAATTTTCTGTGAACAGTGGGCACACACTGGAAACATTGGGGCAGTTTCTAAAATGACTTATCAGTGCTATTACAGTTTAAACCTGCAGCATGTTTGTGTTGATGTGTATGGGATGTGACATCGTGACTTTAATGAGTGTGAAGATGACACTGACAATAAACCTTATGCCACTTCACAGGAACACACAGTGTGCGACAAATGAAGACAAAATTCAAAGCTCTTCCAATGTAACCTGATGTGAACTATTCAGGAAACACTGAGTCATGGTAGGGAGCAGCAGTTAGGTCACCCATCTAAAAGGATTGGAAAGACAACTCCAATACTCTGTGACAGCACTTTTCACGACATACTGTCCTGTCAGCTGTACAGAACAACCTACTAAAAATATGGGGTTTTTTTCATTAAATTATACTTAATTATGGACATTATAAAGCATTGGTGAGTATGATTCTTGCCTGATTTATATGACATAAAAGATGTCTGTTCCATGAAAAACAATTTTACTATTGAAAGTGTAAAACCAATTAAAAAATCAAAATAAAAAATGAACTTTTTCTTATATTTACCAGATAATTTGGAAGTTAATAGTGAACATAAATTGGAAATTTGCTACCACTTATTTTTTATAACGTGATAAGACTTAAATAGATAGATGAAATTTTTGAAGTTTAAAAATGTCAACAATTAGTTGCCCTTGATATGATTGTTCCAGTCAAAAGAAAATACAAATCATTGAGGATACTCATGACAAAAGAACAGAGATAACTGTGTATAATTCAGCTTCTCTTTCACCCTGATAAGTCTCATGTTTGTAAATCTGATTATCTATGAGATCCCTGTTGAGTCCTTATCTATAGTAAAAGAGGATTTGATTCACATTGTTCAACCTTTAAGCAGTTATTTCAAGACAGAGTGGGAAATCAGTTATCACAAATGAGAAAAAAAATAAAAGGAAATATTTTTTTTTAGCAGTCACAAAATGGTATAAGAATTCTAAAAGGTAAGTGGACTATTCTAATCAGTGGGTCCATAAAAAATAAAAAAAAAAAAAAAAAAAAAAGTTGTGCTGTATTTGTGTAAGAGAAATTACAAAAAATTTATAATCTTTTTTAAGAAATCTTTGTATTCTATAGGCTCAGCTGCCTGAAAACATTGGAAATGCTATGTAGGAATGTAGATATTTGCAACTGGTATTAGAGTGTGTACTGTTCTCAGATTCATCTTATAAATATGAATGAATGCATTTTATATACTAATGCTTCAAATAGGTAAAAAGGTTATATGAATTAGAGAGTCAGATAACTGAAAAATATTGTTTGCCTTGTCTGTTGTAGGAAAGCAAGCGCTAGCAATAAGCTTGTATACTTAGAGTGTGGGAGTATTTGCAAGATGTTCAAATGAAGCATTCAGTGAAAAAAAAATCATGAAAATGATCAGTGAGAATTCAGTATATAAGGTTTTTGTTAGTTAAAGCTTTTACTTTTTTGAGCATGTGAGAAAATAAATCCCTTTTTAAAGTACTCAAAAATTACAACTAAGATTTTGAAAATTTCTGGAAATTTCTGTAATGTATGGGGAAATAGTCCCTACTGGAATTCATAGGTAACAGGAATTCATCAAAAATTTCTTAACACTTTCCCAAAGTCTTCAGAAAAACTTCTAATATTATACTGTGTTCCAAAAGCTGAAAAATATTGAGCAATCAGATAGTGATAGATTATAGGGAAACACAAAAAAGAAGAAAGAAACCATAATTTCAAATGGGCAAACACCTTAGCTACCTCATGAATTTATGAGGTATTTTTAATTCCTCCTACAAATCCTTTCAGAGGAGAAAGAGAACTGTCTGAGGTCAGAGAACGGGGAAAATGTTAATAATTATGATCTCAGATGCTACTAGTGCAAATTAACCCAATATTACCACTGAAATCATTAATATGGACATTCATTTTGTAACAGCAGCTCATTTACTGCAGCTAAAATTTTACCTGGTATATATTTAAGGATAAATAGATGTGAAATGTTTCTTTGCAGAAAGTGCTGGCTACAAAATGTGTGAAACTAGAAGATATTATGAGAATCGGATGCATACAAACCTGAGGATAGATTTTCAGATTAAAATCAAAGGCAAATGTTTATGATCAGTGTTTTTCAGTCCAAAATGAAAAATATAAAGCAGATAAACTGCACAAAAGTTCAAAAAGACAAACAGTGATCTTTCATCAAATGTTAATCAGATTTGTTTTTTCTACACAGATAGGCTTCTTGGGAATAATCTGCAGAGATGAAATTACTGACTAAATATAAGTCTGACAATGGTTTCAAAAATACTTTTTTGACCTTCTGAATACTGATCTTCAGAAAAAAACCACAAACATAATAGTGCTTTTTCCTTTGGTTCCTCAAGTTTTATGTGGAAAGAGGATTGCTAAAAGTTGTTATCAATCATTTTTAGTCGTTGATAATGTTTAGATATACATAGAATATAATTGTCAGCCAGACTGAAATTTTCAGTAATGAGTTGAGACAGAAAATGTGCATTCCTTTTTGTTATTTGTAAAAAATAAAGGTTTTAATAGTTTTACAGGATTTTGTTTTCTCTCAGACCAATTTTTAAAGTCCTCTCACAAACAAAATCTGTATTAGTTCTGATCTATTTAATCACACGTAGTAAAGCCTGTATCTGGTTTTGTTGTACATTTATACAGGGATGGCAATTGCAACAGAAAGAGTGTGGTCTGTTTCCACAAGTCATCTATAACCCTCTGACCGTGGGAGTCCCTCTTCCCCACCAGGCAAAGCATGGACGGTGCACACACTGGTACTGAACACAGTGCCACAACACACCAGAATGGAAACATGCTCTGCCCACTCAGCAACCACCTCCATCACTTTTAAAGCAACCACTGTGCTGAATGAAATAGGGACCAGCTGGAATAATCTACATGTTCCACCCATTGGCATAATTGAATACAGATAATGAGGCAGCAAAGAGTTATAATATCTTCTTCATAGGTATAAATCATATAGGATTTATTAAGGTGTTTTGTCACAAAGCCTACATTACAATAGCCTCTGTTTGTTGTTTAGTTTCTTGCTACTTATTACCATAGAGGAGAGAATGTTTTAAATTTCAGTTCTACCACAAAGTTTTCCTGGTAGGTATGCTTGAGATCAAGGTGATTTTAAAAACTCATACCAAGAGTTATCATGCTCATCATCAACAAAATGATATAAAACAGAACAGAGGTAAGACTACAACTTAAGTATAAAGCAATCATGTTGTTGCTTAGAGGAAATCTTTATCTCTTTGCAATTACACCTTGTGAAGAAATGCTAGTAGAAAATACAAAAATAGACGTTTGAACATTTAAGACAAATAAATGGAAGAAGGTACTAGTATACGTTCAGTTCTAAACCAGAGTGAAAGAACAGGCACTTCTGACCCTTTAGATGTAATTTCCTCAAAATGATCTTTTCTATCTAACGTAATTTTATCTTCCATTTTCCTCCTTCATATTTTCATCTTTATCTTTCATTGTTTCATCTCTCCTTTTTCTCTTCCAAGATGTTTTTATATCCCTTTTCTTTCTCATTCCCTCCCCACACCTTCTTTGTTTGTTTTTCATTTTTATTTCTCACACACAGCAGTGGTATATCCAAGTCCTGATATCCAAATACGAAAGAATTATAAAATTAAATTAAAAACCAAGAAAGCCTACTTTTTCTACAGAATTAGGACTAGGGGTCCTTTGTCAATTTTAGCCAGGGAATGTAAAAAAAAAAAAAAAAAAAAATATATATATAGAGAGAGATATATATATGAGGGAATGCAACACTGAAATTAATGCATACAACACTAAAATTTGGAGGTTGGGAAAGAGAGGAAGAGACTTGAATTCCTTTTTAATTCCTTTTCTATCTCCCACCTCTTACCCCTCTTTAAAGTAAAAAAGAACAGTTGCTCACACTGTCCACTAGATTTATGAACACACATGCTGGGAAGCTTTTCAGATATGTTTCCCACTATCATAGAATTTTTTTTTTTCACGATTTTTGCCTCAGTAATTCACATCAGCTGTGTGTGCTGTTGGCTACTGTGCTGACTGCTATATTCTCCATATAGGACAGTAAAGTGAATTGCCTAGCCTCTGTTTAGGAATGAGGCACCAAAAGGTGAGGCAGAGAATTAATGAGTCTATGTATCCTTTTGTGGAAACAGACTTCGGTGAAATATCACAGCTTTGAACATAATGTTTCAAAATACTTCAGGTATAAACTAAGAGACTTACCTATGCAAGATAGAAGAGATTTTGAGAATCAAATGGCTGCTTCTGTTAGCCAGGTGAAACCAAGTTGTTTGTGAATGTTAAAGTAACAAGTGATAGAAAAGTTGGGAAAGCTAGAATTCAGACATTTAATGGACATGTACCAGTGTATTTAGTTCTGAAAATCTACTTTTGCTGGTTTAACTTCATTTTTACTATAGGCAGTAGTATAAATGAAAGTACCTATTTTTCAGAACTCAGCCATGCTGAATTATTGCCTAAACTATGTACAGTGAAGTTCAGCCTTTAAAAAATTTTTGTATGCTCTTTACTGTGAAAGGATTAGTTTCTAGCAGCAAAGTCACAGCTTTCCTTGTACAAATTATAAGTTAAAGGAAAAAAAAAAAGGTTGATTAAAAATAAGTTCCCTGCATACAAATGTAATAGTCTGCTATAGATCTTAAAAACACGGATTTTTCCATAATACGAGTAACTGAATCTAATTTAGAAAGCAGTGAATTCGATTGCTAAGAATAACTATCAAAGGTGGGATCATTAATGAATATTGACTTTGTCTCATTAAAACAGAAGTTTAGATTTAGTGCATATGTGGCACAAACACCAGAATATGTACTTGTCTTGTGTTTGCCAAAGTTTGAGTGAGGGGAAAAAGAATTTATTATTTTTAAAAGCATCTACAACTGATAGCCTACTTGTTTGCTTTGTTTTGGTTTGGTTTTGTTTTGTTTTTCAGAGGAATTGTTCTTTGATTAACTTTGCACAATAAGGTAATAATCAAATCCCAGGTAATATTGTCTCAAGTACAAATAATTTTTCATTTTCAACACACCTATACTGAAAAAAATACTTTTGCATGGCAGAATAATTTGAAAAAAACTGAGCTTATTCTAGTAGCTGTATCAGTTAAATCTACAGAAACAGAATGTTTATAAATATTCTAAGTAATGAAAAATCTACATAGATTTTCATGGACTTGTATTTTTCTTTTCTTTTTTTAACATTTTAATATTTCCTAATCTTTTGCTAAGTTCATCAGTTCACTTAAATGTATTTGGAAGATTCCCAATATATTTCTACTGTGTCCTGTTCAAGCCATCTTGCCTTCCAAATTATCTTTGTGGACAGTGGGAGTTAGTGTTCTTTTGAAAAAATATTGCAGAAACACGAAAGTTCTCGGAGCCCAGTTAGAGGGAAAGGCCAATCTAACAGGTTCTTAGAAAGGAAGGTGAAGTGTCTTACAGCCGCTCCAGGTGCTTCAGTTCAGCAGTTTCTTAGAGAATGTTCAACAACCTTTTAGAAAATATTCCTAATTTGTTCTGTCTTGGGCTTTGAAAAGGTTAACATTTGTTCTTCTTTTTATCTACCTTTTCTATTTTTTTTCTTCTCTTTTTATATGTCGGTTTTGCTTATATGCTTTGGTTTGGATTATTGTATTTTTATTTCCTTTTGAGTACACACCTTAAGAAAACTTATCAAGTGTTCTTTATCATGTCCTCAAAAGTAAAGAGTTTCTTTTCTTTTTGGAGAGAAGCTTAAAAATATAACCTTTTCTTGAGAACAAATATTATTTTTGTCTTTTTTATAGAATCAAAATATGCTCACATCTCTGTGGAATGTGAACTTTTGGAAACAGTTCTAAAAATACATGAAAGGATATAATAGTTTTGTTCTTAGCCTATCTTATCCACTGCAAAGAACAGGAGAGTACAGGGAATCACACAAGAGATCTATAATCAAATTGCTCTCACTGAGCAAAAAATAAAAATATTTCAAGGAGGAAGCTTCTGCCGAAGCAACTTTCAGATGGGTGTTGGAGCGTGAACAGAGTCATCAGAGATCTAGACTTCTAACAGAGCAGGTAAGGAGTTCAGATCTCATGATGCTGTAATGTGCAAGAGCCCATATTGAAAATCATACCTGCAGAATTCTGATAAATTGCTAAGTATTACAAGACAGAGTTGAGTATGCAGGTCTGGGATTTAGAATGCAGTGTATGTGGTTTACAGATTTTTTTCCATCACTGATCTACTGTGCTTGAGGGTTGGTTGAAAGAACTGGTGCTCTAGTAGCCCCCAAGTCCCTCTGATTCTGACATACTCAAGTTGAATCAGGCCCTTCCCATAAACACAGGACTACTGACATAAAAAGTGTGCCACCTGTCCTTATTTGGTGGCAGTGCAAGTTTTTTAATCGTACTAGGCTTGTGGAATTGTGGAAAGCTGAGCTATAGACTATGCAAGTACCAAAAAAAAATTCTGGTGGGAAAATAAGAGAGGATATGGAATTTTCTTCTTTTTCCTTTTCTTCATGTGATTGGAAAATAGGCAGATCAAAAATATGTTGTGTGGAGGTGGCGACATTTTGCCCTTTTGACATGCAAGGGAGATTAAATTGTTGGGAGTTTATTCCTCTTTCAGTAACAACAGAATGTCAGATTGCATTTTAAAGGAAGAAGTCCTCGACACAGTATACCATCAAATGTATCCAGTATACTAGATCTTTTTCTTTCAAAGACTTCTACTTTTCAAAATAAACATGAGAAAAAAATAACAATTTTGAATTTATTCAAGGAATTGAAGAGTAAAACAGTATTGCTATGTTTCCTGATCATCTGCGACTTAGGTATATATAAAATTAAGACAACTTTTCTGGTGCCTGAGAAAAGAGGTACAAGCAGGGGTATGGTCTCTTCACATAAGTGTACAGGAAGACAAGAGGCGTAATTCAAACAGGAGATGTTAAGACTTACAATAAGGAAAACTTTTCACCTTGAAGACAGTCAAGCATTGTAACAGACTGCCTAGTGAGGTCATTTAGTATCTGGCCTTCGAGGTTGTTAAGGCTTACTTGGACGAAGCCCTGAGCAAGCTGGTCTGATTTCATTGCTGATACTGGCTGAATAGGTGTTTGGACTGCAGACCTCACAAGGTCCTGTCAAGCTTGAATTATTCAGTGATTCTGTGGTAGGTATAGTGATTCTATGATACTTATAGATCTACCTATCTCTTTATATAACTAACATATATGCATATGTCATAGATATATGTAGATAAGTACGCAGGTAAATAGACACCTGCCATATATATGATTCACAGTCCCCTGTATATGTGATAGATGAGACTATCTGTCTATCTTGGATATATTTTGTGTTTATTTAGCTGCGTATTTGCATCTTCTAGGTCCTAATGGTACACTAGTGAAGGTTTGTAGAGATCTGGTATTAGGATTGAGAAAAAGTTTACATAGCAAGACATATTGAATATTTTCCTTCCTTTCCCTAAACTGCTATTACATTATCTAGTACACATGCATCTCTGAATTCTCTTGTACTGAGATTCCCACAATCAGTCTGAAAAAGATAATTAATTTTATTTTATACTTCTGTTCTTGATCTATGGTGGTTTAACAAATAAGCTGCAAGCTCCTTAGTTTGTAAACTAACGCTTACAAAACATTTATCACTTCTTCTATTGCTCACTCGATCCTTTCCAGTGAGTCATTAGCCTGGCACTAGAAAAAGAAAGAAAATTAACGATGTTCATTCTACTGTTGTTAAGTAACATTACAGAGAGTGTGCAGCTAGAAATACCCTAGCACATGCTGTCTTTGGTCTTTCATTCTGTGCCACTGAAGAACAAATTATCTTAATTCCACCATTCCTTCAGAAATTACACCTTTTTCTATACGTGTTTATCACACTCCCTTCATAGAGGAACTGAGGAGAGCAGAAAGAGTTGTGGTCTTCTTCTTTTCCTGTTTTCATATCTAGACATCTCTTGAAAAGCAGTGGTAGATTTTTTTTTCCCAGTAGCCCAGAAAAACAACCATCATTGACTGTGGGTTAGGTATCACTGTAGTTCTGATTAAGGAGACTTTGATGTATGATGGCTTTTCAATATATGAAGGGCGGTTGCGAGGAAGTCAGAAAAACACTTTTGAGCAAACCCTCTAGTAACAGGACAAGAGGCAGTGATTTTAAAATGAAAGAGGATAGATATAGATTGAACATACGGAAGACATTTTTTACTATGTGAGTGGTGCAACATTGGAAGTGGTTGCCCAGAGAAGTTGTGAATGCCCCACAATTGACAGTCTTCAAGGTCAGGCTGCATGGGACACCCTGATCTGATTAAATATGTCCCAGTTCTTGGCAGGAGAGTTGGATTAGATGATGCATCTTCAAAGGTCCTTTCCAGTCCAAACTATTCTATGATTGTATGATTCTATTTTTCTACAAATGATGTGCCATCAGAGCCTTCTAGAAAACAGAATTATAAACTTCATTGTTTTATGGTACAGTTCCATGCATATGTAGAAAAACATGAAATTTTGCTTGTAATGTGTGATACTGTGCAGACACTGCACTGTTTATTTTCTGTGCACCTTTAAAAATGTGGCTGTCATCTAAGCTGGTTTTTTACATAGTAGATACATAGTTTAGGATTTCTTTAGAAATCTTTTATCCTCTTTCTCTATCCTCCTTAATTTTGGTACCATGTCTAAAGATATTTAATGTTCATTGTCACTACACCGATGTGCTTATACTGCTTTCTGCATAATTAAGACAGCAAATAAAGTAGGAGCAACGAATGGCATTGATGTTACTAGATATTTACAGAAATTCAACAATTCCTAATGCAGACTCAGTAGTCTTAAACACAATCTGGTTGGTTCAGATGTGTATTCAAGCACAAAGGAGTGAAGAATGCTATACATTGGAAGCCATGTTTGAACATTCCCTTTATTCTCTGTGTGCTATTAGTTAGGAGTTTTAAAGAAAATATGTCTGAGAATGATGTAATGGTAGCATTTGAAATCTTGGTGCCACCAAAGTCACTGCTAAGTTTTTCCCATGTACAGCTGAGGGATCAATAGAAGGACACTTTCATAAAACCACCTTTCTAATATTTGGGAGATGTAACTTCTATGTTTCTGTTTTATAAGCCAATGCCACAGTAGAATAGAGAATAATGGAACTTATTTATCTGTGTAAAGCTGTGAGAAATGCCACACTACTATCTGTATGACACTTTAGAGTTATAACACACCTTAACAATCTGGCAGATAGACTTCTTTGAAGCTTATTGCCAGTTTAATTTAAGCTGACAGAGCTATTAAAATTCAAGTTGTTAGATATACTTTTCTTGTTGGAAACCTAAATACCATGTCATTAAGTTGTCTCTTATGCCTTGCAACTGAAGCTAAAGCTTAAATTCTCTAATTAAAGATTTACATCGACAATGAAACATCGGATGTCTCTAATGAGCATGGAATGATCCAAAGACCTCTGAAGTCAGTTTGATTCTTTCTGTTGACTTCACTGACATTGGATTAGACCTTTTGTGTATTTATACTGTTCTCTTAAAGTAGAGACATAGTATGTAAGGGTCCTGACAGACAGATAAATATAATTGAATAAATCGGTATGTGAGAACATAAGACATTATGTTACAAGATAATTTGGTAAGATTGTATCACTTCATAGAGCAAGTCTAATGTTTCAGAGGATGAAGAAATTGAGCACTAAAAGAGCAAAAAGTAATTTTCAAGGAATATTAAATATTCCTGTTACGTATCTCATGCTGTTTTCTTTGTAAAAACTAAGAACTAATTAAAAAATGAATGCTAGAATAACCTTAAGTGGGGAAAAATGTCATTGTTCAAAAAGGCATAGCAAATTCAAAGGCAAATATAGTTGCTATTGACAATATCGTCCAGGAGTACCTGAAATAGTATCTACAGAGAATCACAGAATCACAGAATGTAAGGGATTGGAAGGGACCTCAAAAGATCATCTAGTCCAATCCCCCTGCCAGAGCAGGAACACTTAGATGAGGCTACACAGGCAGGTGTCCAGGTGGGTTTTGAATGCCTCCAGAGTAGGAGACTCCACAACCCCCCTGGGCAGCCTGTTCCAGTGTTCTGTCACCCTCACTGAGAAGAAGGTTCTTCTCAAATTTAAGTGTCTTGTGTTCCAGTTTGCACGCATTACCCCTTGTCCTCCCATTGGTTGTCACCGAGAAGAGCCTGGCTCCATCCTCGTGACTCTCACCCTTTATATATTTGTAAAGATTAATAAGGTCACCCCTCTGTTGGAACGATAAAGGACTCAGCACTCCGATTCAATGTGAATCACGCAAAAGCCATTTATTACAGAAACATGTCTCCTTATATACGCAACTACTCTCTAATCACGAATCCACGCTCCAAGCATGGATTCGCTAAATGAGTATCATGGGCAGTCCACACGCTGGAGCCCCACCGATGATAGGTCTGATGACTCACGCCATGCTGAGGCCCTGTTAATGAAGAAACGCCCCTCTTTCTCACAGCAGATTCTGTTCTCAGCTTCTCGAAGTGGTCTTGAGATTCCTTTGGGTCTGACTAATTCAACAACATATCTCCTTCTAACGAAACCCCTTCACACCCCTCAGTCTCCTCTTCTCCAAGCTAAAGAGACCCAGCTCCCTCAGCCTTTCCTCATGAGGGAGATGCTCCACTCTCTTAATCATCTTTGTGGCTCTGTGCTGGACTCTCTACAGCAGTTCCCTGTCCTTCTTGAAATGAGAGGCCCAGAACTGGACACAGTATTCCAGATGTGGTCTCACCAGGGCAGAGTAGAGGGGAAGGAGAACCACTCTCGACCTACTAACCACCTCCCTTCTAATACACCCCAGGATGCCATTGGCCTTCCTGGTCACAAGGGCACAGTGCTGGCTCATGGTCATCCTGCTGTCCACCAGGAGCCCCAGGTCTCTTTCCACTACACTGCTCTCTAATAGGTCATTCCCCAACTTATATTAGAACCTGGGGTTGTTCCTGCCCAGATGTAAGACTCTGCACTTGCCCTTGTTATATTTCATTAAATTTTTCCCCGTCCAACTCTCCAGCCTGTCCAGGTCTCGCTGGATGGTAGCACAGCCTTCTGGTGTGTTGGCCGCTCCTCCCAGCTTGATGTTATCAGCAAACTTGCTGATAGTACACTCTATTCCCTCATCCAAGTCATCAATGAATATATTGAATAATACTGGCTCCAGTACTGACCCTAGAAGCACTCCACTAGATACAGGCCTCAAAGTAGACCCCACCCCATTGACCACAACTCTCTGGCTTCTTTCCTTCAGCCAGTTCGCAGTCCACCTCACTTCCCGATCATCCAAACCACACTTCCTCGGTTTAGCTGTGAGGATGCTCTGGGAAACCGTGTCAAATGCTTTACTGAAGTCAAGGTAGACCACATCCACCTCTCTGCCATCATCTATCCACCTCATTATGTCTTCATAAAAGGCTATGAGGTTGGTCAAGCATGACTTCCCCTTGGTGAAGCCATGTTGACTGCCCCTAATGACCCTATAAGTCATTTAAATGATCTGTCCCAGGTTTCAGATTATGTATTTCTCATGACGGAGTGAGATCTACCAGATGTGAGAAGCTTTGAAAATTACACTGAACTTTAGGAAAGAACTTTAGACTTCTTTTATTAAAAAAAAATAGCTTTTTGGAGCATAAACCAGTAATTTAAGTTCTCGTGTCATTGCATTAGTTGGAAAAAAAAAAAAAAAAAAAAAAAATTTTTTTGTACATTTCTGTTCATCTTGATGAAATCATAATGCAACCTTCTAGCAAAACAAGACAATAAATATTATCTAATCATAGATTATATATTTCAAAGGTGACAATGACTATTTTAAATGTCAGATAAGAAGGACAACAAACTAGGTAAGAATTCTGGATTAGAGACCAGAGAAAGAAAACAGAAGGAGTTGGGAAGTAAGGTGATATTGTTCTTAGCTACAAGACAGACACTGTTTACAGGAAGAACACATGCATATTCAGTCAGGCTGTGCGTAACAAAATTAAAATTCTAGTATTTTAGGCACATTCTCTTATTGTCTAGTCAGACCAAGACCAGAAAGGCGTTACCTTATTGCCTGGTGATTAACTAAGTTTACTTATTTGGTAAACAAATTTGGGATTTTGATTTTCTATACTTCTATGCCTTTTACTATTCCTTTTCTACTCACCCACATGTGTGACTAAGTTATAGTTATTAACAGCTTTGTGAAACACATTTCATGACTTTACCAAAAGCTCTTTTACTAAGTAAAAAATTAACTGTGTTTTAGAGGGAAGCAATGTTTTCAACCCATTGGAGAAGAAATTGATGAATTTAAGTTGTTAGCTTAGCAATCCATGTTCAATTCTCTGTCAAAACCCAACACCTTACATGATTTTCACCAAATCACTTAGTTTTTCTGTGTTTCATTCCTAGTTGCAATTGAAGTATAATAGCATTTCCTATTTCTTATCCTTTTCTGAGAATTTTTACTGCACTCTCTCTCTTTACTGGACAGGACTAATGCTGTTCAGCATTTATCTAATTTACAGACTCCTAGTACTTTTCATTGTGGTTAATCCCTGAGAGTAGAAACTCATGATAGCAAACCGGGATGCGGAAAGAAAATCTTAGATGATGGATCAGGCCTAGTTAACACAAAAAATATCACACCTTCCACAGCTTCATTAATTGGAGTGGTTTGCTATTTATACTGCTGATAAAAAAGCAGTAATGGAAGCTTTCCTTCTGCAAGTTTACATTTCTGACCAGAAAGACTCACACCTTTGCTCATGATGGGAAACCATTGCTGCTAATTTGCAAATAAGTGTTCCAAAGTGAGAGCTGCTAAGTAGCACATAGACATGTGAGTTGTTAAGGTGTTCTTCACACAGTTTCATAAGCAATCTTTTTCTTTTTTTTTTTTTTTTCCACACTGTGCTTTGCTGCATAGAAGTAATGGTGACTTATTTGCTCATCTGTATAAACTATATGCATACCTATTTTAAAAAAGCGTATCTTGTTGAACATGAACTCTGTATGTTCAAATGTGCAGTATCACAACATTTTGTCTTTGGTTAGCTAAAATGGGAGGAAGGTAAAAAGGTATGTCCTGGAGAATGTCCTCAGCTAATAGATGAGCCTTTTCTGTACATCTACGTCTGTCAAATTTCAGCAGCTTTTAGACCTTCAACTCTTTTTTATAACTTCTGTTAGAAATAGAACTTGATTCATGTAACATTCACATTTGTTTTTTAAGTCTTCCAAGACCATGATAAACAAATTGGAAAAAACCTGAAAGTTCAATTCTGCCAATGACTATGTAAGGCAGGTCCAGTACAAGTGCAGTACACTTAGTCATTATACAAAACTGATAGACACATTTGCTTCATTTTTCTTGTACTAATAACTGGCCCAAAGCCAACATCAGAACCACAAACTCAGCTAGTCACCATGACATAGTCCTAGAATCATAGAATAGTTTGATTTGGAAGGGACCTTTGAAGATCACCTAGTTCCCACCCCTCTGCCATCAGAAGGGAAATATTTCACTAAATCAAGTCACTCAAAGCCTCATCCAATCTGGCCTTGAACACCTCCAGGGAGGGGACATCCACAACTTCTCTGGGCAACCTGTTCCAGTGTCTCACTGCTCTCACAATGAAGAATTTCTTCCTAATAACTAATCTAAACCTACCACCTTTCAGTTCAAAACCATTAGCCCTTATTCTATCACTATTCTCCTTGACAAAGAGTCCCCCCAGCATCTTTGCTCTAGGTCCCCTTTAAATATTGGAAGGCTGCCATAAGGTCTCTCTGGAGCCTTCTCTTCTCCAGGATAAACAACCTCATATCTCTGTTCTCACACAGGTAGTACTCCAGCCCTCTGATCATCTTCATGGCCCTCCTTTAGACCTGCTTGGGCAGGTCTACGTCTTGCTTATGCTGAGTGCCCCTTAGCTGAACACAGTACTCCAGGTGAGGTCTTGAGAGTAGAATGGAGGTGGAGAATCACCTCCCTTGACCTGCTGGCCAGACTTCTTTTGATGTAACCTGAGATACGATTGGCTTTCTGGGCTTTGAGCTCACATTGCTTGCTCACATTCAATATTTCATACCCTCAAGATCTTCTCCGTAGGGCTTTTCTCAATCCACTCATTGCCTAGCCTATAGCCATGCCTGGGACTGCCCCGACCCCAGTGTAGTACCTTGCATCTTGGTCTTGTTGAACTCTGTGAGGTCTGCATGGACCCACTCCTCAAGCCTGTCAGGGTCACTCTAGATGGCATCCTTTCCCTCAAGCATATCAACTGCGTCACTCAAGTTGCTGAGGGTGTACTCAACTCAGTTCCACTGTCTATGTTTGAACAGGAGGTCCTTACTAATCCTTGTCAGTCTCCTGTCCTTGCCGAATTTCTTATACGTGGTAATCAAGAACTCTTGTACCCTAAGAAAAATATTCAGTATATGTTAATTGGCTTAGGGCTCAACACAGAATCATCATAGACAAAGCCAAACCTGTGCGGTCTTGCATAAGCAGTGAGGAGGAAGACGATATTACACAAGTCAGTGGTTTAATTACTAACCTTTTTTCAGGAAGTTGCTGTGATGACCAGATCAAATAAGTATATTTTTTTTATTATGAGGGTGATGAGACACTGGAACAGGTTGTCCAGAGAAATTGTGAATGTCCCATCTTTGACAGAGTTCAAGGTCAGGCTGGATGGGGCTTTGGAGAAACTGATCTAGTGAAAGATGTTCCTGTCTATGGCAGGGGGTTGCTTTATATAATATGTTTGTACAGGTACAATATTTACAGAATTGGACCCTACACAAACCTCAATGTTTGCAAGAAAAAACAACAATCGTATATCAGTCAACAGGACAAAAGTATTTATTGTGAAATCTTAGCATTTCATTGTTACTTCATACCTGTTTTATATCTATTCATATTTTCACCTACAAGTTGTTTAGGCTATTTGATATCTTTATTTGGAATGAATAGCAAAGTAGATCCATAGCTTTGTTAGATATGATCACATTGTAAATTACTATATAATTGCCACATCTAGCACATTCTGCATGTACTACAGAACAGATATTGGTAGCTTAAAATTCTAAGAAAGTGATAGCTTTTTTCCCCTTTTTCTTCCTCTTTTCAGACTTTATGAAAAATTACAATTTCATTTGATAACATCTCAGTTGTTTGAGTGAAGTCCTAGCTTAGTAGATTTCACTGTTTTGTGTTTAAGTGCTGATTATTCAGTATTTCAAAGCACAGAATATCAGCTCCTTTTTGTTATAACCTACATTTTTGGTTTGCTTATGTTTTAAATTTGTGTCCTGATTCTGACAAAAGACATAAGTTATTCCACATTTTTAATAATATAAAGTGTCCTAGCACGAAAATTGTTTACTATTTTATTCTTTTCACATCTACTTGGAAGTCTAAACACTATTGTTTTTGTCAGATTATGATTTATACTTAAACTCCACTGAGATTCTAACTATAAAGTTTTCATATATTTGCATATCTGAAATGGGTTTTTTTAAATATGGTCATTAAATTGAAATGGATTACACTGATAAGAATATGTAACAATTAAGGATTTTTGAGTGCTTTTGTTATACTATGACATCAGATGTCTGCAGTACATTAGTAATTTCAGGTATTACTGTTGTCTCAATGACTTTCTCTATAATTAAAATTGGGGAAGAATACCAATAACAGTAATATTTCTAAGAATAAGGAGAAGAGGGGATTTGACAATCTTTTCACTCTTTCTTGTCCTGTATACCAGATCCTGTCTGTCTCATCAGCAGGCCATTCATTTACAGATGTTTACTTTCAGGAAAAGTAGTTTTAGTGAATAAACTTCAAGTTGCTGGGTAAACAAATATGTATAACAAAGACATGAAGTGAGAGTTTTCTGAACGTAAGATAACTAGTACCTCTTAGAGCACTGTCTAAGGGAGCACTAGAACACTGGAATATTTAACACAATCCTTATTACTTTAACATTAGGGAGAGCTTTTAATTTACTTGTTCATCTGTTAGCCTATTCCTAAGAGAAACCACCTAACTGCCTTACAAAAATACATTATTTGTAATCAAAAGTTTATTTTTGCATGGCATTCAGGACCAACAGGAATGCTCCAGTAAGTGGGTAGGATTTAAAAGTGATTTAGACTCACAGTAGGAAAGGTGTGATTTGATTGTGATAAGGTGATACAGATTAGTTTGGTAATTGGAGCTATAACACAGGCCATTTTATAACTGTCTCTTTATTCTTAGTATGAACTAAGTCTAGATTTAAAGTTGTTATTTTTTAAACCTTTTTCAGGATAGTCAGGAAACTGGATGCCTCACTTTCTGGAGGATTGAAGCCATAGCCTTTTGGCTTCTTACTTTGAAGATGTTTGAAATTATACATAATGGAAATTATTATTAAATATATCAATTAAAGACTTTGGAAAATTTTTATTAGATACTTAATGTCAGCTACTCAAAGTTAGAGTTCATTTTACATTTTGTATCTTAATTGCCCAAGTGTAAACACTCACATATTATTTCACCAGACCTTGTGTGAATATACTGCAGTAATCATCAAGAACTAAAGGCTTACAAGAGAATAAAATAGTTATTTTCATAGAATGGTTTGAATACCAGTAATTAAACGGGGCTTGTAGAGTGTTGAGTGATGGTAAAACAAATTATTTGAATAGCCTCCTATGAATTGGGAGCTCTTAATTCTGTGTAATATGTTCAAAATAAAGCATTTTATGCAGAAGCATTTCAAGTGCAGTTGCACAAGTTTCTTCCAACACTGGGTAGAGCTGTCCTGTTCACTAAAGGGAAGAAATGTTGGGAGCTCAGTTGCACACATTTTAGGCGAACAGAAAACATACATACAACCTATGTAACCATTCTATATTTGACAAAAATACACAGATTTAAATGCAGATCCTGTACCTGTAAGCAGAGCAACGAAGGCAAAGCAGAGAGAGCAGCTGTTACAACAGTGTCTCCTCTGGTTAAGGATGCTGTGCCTGATCAGTGCTGCTGTTTATCCTCAACAAAGCCTCCCTTTCTTTTTGGTAGAGAAGGGAGTACTGCTTTTTGATTTGCCATTCACAAAGTTTTGCTATTGCAGTCCCTCTATCATGGTAAAGATGTTCTCTTTACTACATCTTTGGTTTAAGTAAATTAAAATTTTAGGGATCACCCTGTGTGTTTTTTTCCTGCTCCACTCTTCCTGCACAACAAGTTGACTGGTAGTACAGCACTGAGTGAGAGTAACCCCACACGCCACACCAACACCGGTTTATGGATAGAATAATAACAGTGTGATCCTAGTCTGGTTTCAGCAACAGATGAAGTGGAGAAATTTTGAATTTCCTCAAAAAACTGAATGGAGAGGTGAGAAGTAGATACCCTACCGAAAGAGCCAAGAAATCCCACTGTCTTAGAAGCTCATAAACTGAAAAGGTATATTTCCCAGTACAGTCCTCAAATATAAACTTAGTCAGGGTATGGAGAGATTGAAGAAGATCCTGTTTTCATTACCTGCCATCAGTTCTGTGTGGATCCAATGTAACATCCAAAAGTGCCAACTCAGTGATACGTTTACTTTCATTATTACCTAAAGTTTCCAGAAAGCTCTTGTACTGAAGGCATTATGACAATTTATTGCCCCTAGAGCATCTGGCTGACACTGACTTGAGGTGAGTTCGCAGACAACGGGGTGCAAGGAGTCCATAACACTAAATTTTTACTATGCATTTTTATATAACAGTCACAAAATTCAGAAAGTAGGAGGAGAAAATAAGGTCAATCCATAAATCTCTTGAGGTTTATATTTCTTATTCATTGACTATCTTAATAAGACAAATCAGATTATCTTAATTCCTAAGTAAAATATCTTTAAAACCATTGTAAAATCTTTAAATCTTAATTCTTTTTTCCTTAGGGCTAGGCAAAAATGGAATGTGAAATGAAAGGATTTTTATTGTTTGTCATTCTGTAAACCAAATCAGCCACAGGACAGTCATTGCAGAGTTTACATAATAGTAATTAGTAAATATCTTTGGTGCTTCAACAGCTATGTAAGCAACTGAGGCAGCGTTCTGCTAGGCAAGGGGTTTTTTTACATAAAAGTGTATATTCTGCAAGAATTTGCAAGGAAGCATGTTAGTGACACAGACTTGCACTCCAGATTTTAAACATTTCTGCAACATTTAGCATTTCTGGTGCAGTTTCAAGACACCTTATAAATATTGAAGAGGGTACTTTCTAGACAAGTTTTAAATATTAATAACGTTGTTAATTTTTTCTCCTAGTTTCAGAGCACTTCTTAGGCTCAGTGACTTGGTGGTTTTTTTGATCTTTCTATGTTCTGAAAAAAGGACTTAGATACCAGGCGTATCATTTGCCCTATTTTTCATTGAGAATTGCAAATAAATTGATATTAGGTAGTCATGCTTGTGATATCAAGACAAGAAGGTATCATTTACTTCCTCTTGGCTGTGCTGAATGTCAGGTTACAGAGTAGTGTGCGTACCTGCAGAGTTTGACAATCCCTTGAAATGGAAAGTGCTGTGTCAGTATAAAATATGTAGCATTAAATATTACTTTCATGATAAAAGTATGGTTTTCTTGTCCTGCAGCAATTTTGAGTTACAAAGCACCATTCTTTCTACCCCAAAACCTTTTATACTCATCAAAGTTTAAGTAAAGATCTAGGTTTTGAGAAATTCAGCTGCCTGAAACTTCAAAAAACATCTATTTCCTCCCCAGGAGCAGAATTAATAAACAAAGATTAAATAAAAATATTATTCTCTTACCCTCAAGCTAGTTTAGATCTTGTTTTGGATATTTATTCCATTGATATGTGAACATTTTTACATATATGACAAAGTATGACAATCCCCTGGATGTGTATATCTCCAAACAAATAACTCTGTGCTGTCACCTCCCCACAGAAACACATACCTGGGAAATATTACTCAGGCTAATGGTAGGGAGTTTGATCTAAGGAATAAAATTTTGTCAGGTTTTATGAAATACGTATTGTATCACAATTCTTCTGATTATTTGGATCTCAGAGCATCCAGTAACCATCATAAAAAAAGCAGAAATTTTGAGTTTGGAGAAAGAAAGCTTGAATGTCAGCTATCAGAGTGCAGTGTGGTTAACCATCCCTGTACATCCTTCAAAAACTCCCCACCTATAGGTATTTAACCGGCCAAACAATCAATTTAGTCAGTCATCCAGTTGTAATCCTTCACAGTCCCTATTGTAAATCTCTGATCCCACAGAGGTCTTCTACAGCGATCAGCAGCAACCACAAGGCTATGAACATTCATTTCAAACCTGCAACCAACACAAACCTCTAAATATAATACTCAGCTTGTCACAGTATTCAGTATTCCTGGTAGGCTTTGTCTGGCTATCTTTCAATATTGATTTGGAATTTTTACAGGTCTAAAGATCTTTGGAAATTATTAATCTCTTACTCAGTCTATCATATGTGTTCTGTTCAAGTGAAGTGACAGAAAAAATTTTAAAACTGGAAACAAGGTAAACTTTTTTGTTCTGTTTTCAGAGTTATTCAAGACACAGTGTTCATGTCTACAAGTACAGGACATAGAGCTTCTCTGGAGAAAATTACAATCCAAGATGAGACAGGCTTTTCAGTTTCCTAGAATAGTTTATTCTAGTCCAGCTATTAATGGATTCAATGTCTACTTCTATATGCTAAATTAATACTCAGACTATTCCTAAGCCTATATAGGACTGGAGATTAATGTCTTAAGGAATAACAATCTATAATTAGTTAGTAAAAATATTTGTAGGATTCTGTGTCAAATACCTCATATTTACTGATGTCGAGGTTACACTTGACCAATCCTTTAGCCTAAAGTCAATCTGATAAGGAAATAAGCCATTCACAGAGCAAGGAAGATAGGAGTCATGACAGTCACATTCTTAGGATTTATCTCTTCTTTAGGAGCCGCACTTGGTAGAAGTATGGCACTTCACCTCCTTAATATGCTTTCCTGCACTCTAAAACTACCTTTTCCAAAGAAGCCTGCATGATAGCACAAGTTGAAAGTTCATCTTCAGGTTGTTCTTTTGAAGTTTATTCTGCAAACTTCCTTAAAAAATGCTTGGAATGAGGGCATATTAAGTATCAATCCTTTTGAAGGCATAATCCAATTAATTAACTAGAGCATGAGAATTCTCCTTTTTTATATACTATGTACAAGCTAAGTTATAACATCTAACAAAGTTGTTCATCTGTGCTACTTCAGAAAGTCTTATAAGATTATCCTAAGCTGCATAGCTGGCATGGCAGTTATAGTAGTACATTTACTTTCTTTCCTTTAGACACCTGAAAATTCAATCTGAACTATGTTAGCTTTAATTGATAGCAATGGATCTATAATAGTCACCTATGATAGTGAGCTGACTAGCAATTAGCCAAGGGAGCATTTGAATTTTTTCTTGTTTGTGTGCTCTATTTCAGAGTGTATTCACTTTGGAAAACTGCAACAGTGCAAACTCGATAGGGGGAAGGGATTTATTTTATTTTTGTCCTAAAAAAAAAAAAAAAAAAAAAAATTAAGTATCTGGAGATCCCTCACTGCAAATTTTGAACAAATTATTAGGAAAAGCCCTTTTCTTTTCCAGGAAAGTAAATGCTTCTTGCAAAACCCATGTCACAGGTGTAGAGAAAGATTTATTTAGAGGCTATCAAGTCATAAATATTAAGGCAAGACAGAATAGGAACAAAAAAATATCTTTTTACTCAGGACAAAATATATTTTTTTTTTTTCCTGATAAATAAACAATTTTAATTAAAAATTACATCTTTTTAAAATGGAAAATATTGTATCAAGAGGAATAGAAAACTAGTATTAGAAACTGTCAAAATAAAACATTCTGTAATTTACAAATATACTTAACAATTGTAAATACACAGTTCTTTTAGTTGTAATACAAAATACTGCTAATCTCTCCCTGACAGTTCATTTCACTTTTTAAATTTTGTTATTAACACTTTAGAATGTAATTTCATTCGTAAATAGAAGCATGTCTGATCAGAAAACCTCTCAAGAGCTAAAACCAAACCTGAGAGACCCCAGAGTAAGTATTCTGTGCTATTGTGTTGCATGACTCTGGAGGCACATACGTGTGGAAAGGGTCAAGAGAGTGAGAAATTACCATTGGTTAGACAGACATTTTGCTGAACCCTCCCTCTATTTTTGTGTCAAGGACAGAGCCGTCGCTGATACCTGTCCCTTAAATTCACCTTCTGTTAAACTTGTGTCCTCCCATAGCGAAGACACCTGTTCAAATAAATGGAGCATGACTGTTCTCTAGGGTGACATTTTCCTTCATAAGTTGGAGTGGCAACATGATTAAAGCTTTTCAGGTATTTATGCTGAAGACAAAGTAATCATTTTACACCAATAGCAAAATATGAAAACATATTCCTTTAACATGATATCTTTACATCTGACAGATTGTCCATAGGATCCTTTTAAGTGACTGTGTGGCAGTTACACTCCCCCACCCCATCTCCAGCTCTGAGTACTGCTGTGGCAGTTGTACATCCCGTTCTCCTTCAATGGGGCAGTTAATGGCTCTTTTGTGGGACCCTGAGTCAGGGTCACTAGAAGAGGAGGAGTGGCCCAGAGAAGCTGAGAACCTTCTGGAATGCCCACAGCCAGATCTGATCAGACTATAAAACTGGGATCCCGCCAAAGATTCCCTTTGTGTGATCTTCTTGGAGCAGCAGGTCTGTGCTGAAGCCCTCCCCTTAGAGTGGGACTTTGTCTAAGGAGACTTCCCAGATTTGGAAGCGCCTCACCTCCTTGTTTGAGTGATAATCTACTGTAAATCCTTGCCAATCAGGCAAGTGTAAGTCCTGGCCAAACCAGGCAAGTGTAGTATCCCGGAGTCAGAGGGCTCTGGCTTTGTTTCTTGTGTGTGCATGCACACTCTGGATCCTCATTATTCTGATTTGCTGCACCCCAATAATTTCCTCAGCTGATATCTGAATCATTATCTTATGTTATCAGAGGGCTAACTAATTGTATAAACCCTGTTTTGGTTGGTTCATTGGCTGTACTTTTCCAGCCAGAATAAAGTCTGTTTTGGAACTTGCTTTGTCCCATAAAACTGACTTTGGGGTCCCTTCGTGACAGTGACCCTTTACAAGATTGTGTTTTTCCAGCTTTCAATTGATTCAATTTATTTTTAAAACTCTCTTAACATTTAATTTTTGATAGCTCTGCAGGTTTTTCTTTCTCAAGTGTATAGTACAGACAGAGGAGGAAAGATAAGTGATGCAAAAGAACATAAGTCAGATTATCTTTGACATTGCTTCACTTTGTAGCCTTATAGGCATCATTTATCTTCTATAACCTGCATGTAAAAGCAACACTACACAAACACACGAATACCCTAGTTTGATACTGGTGATATTCAAATTATTGGGGATGCTTTGTTTTGGATATCTACTGGACTTTGGCAAAGTTTCACTTGTACCTTTCTATTTCTAATTAGTGGAGAAACATAAGATCTACATCCAGAAAGACATTATTAGATGAGTATGATTCTAAAATTAAATGTTATCTCTTACAATTTTGACCTTGATCAAAGAAATTGCAGCTAACGAAGCAAATTATTCTCTAGTTACAATAATGACTTCTTTATATTTTTGTATTCTACTGCTTTAGAACATTTTAGTATCAGTAACCTAAATTTTTTGGAGTGTCAGTGACATATTCCGCCACAAAATAATTAAGTCATAAATTAGCCATAGAAATAACATAACCCTCCTCTCTAGAAAGTCAGGGTAAGATTTCCTCTAGTAATGAGTACTGTCTGCTTTTGATCAAATGGAAAAGAAACACAAAGATTGATTCAGTTACTGTCTGTTGATAGACAGCTCCCAGGACACAGAATGACTGTGTGCCATACAGCTAACTGTACTCGTGTTTTATTTTTACTTTTGCCATGTGCTGCACTGTGACAGGAAGACCAGTTTTGTAAGAGTATGTTAGCCTTTTTAATATTGCATATTTATATTGCAATAACATGCAGAGATATAAGTGGAGTTTGGGACTCCAGTAATTTCCTGACAAATATAGACACAAAGACATAGCTGCTGAAATGAAGACCTGGCAGGAGCTCACAAATTACTGGACCAGCACAGGAACAAGTGAATGAAATTTAATGAACCATGACAGATATATAAGGACAGATTAGATGAGTGAATAGTCCTTCCAGCTTCAAACTTTCTGAATCTCTGAATTTATACAGTGAGGAGGATTTGCACTACTATTTCTGTTTTCCAAACACTTACAGTAACTTTTTTATCCATAACCTAACCTTCATTATTAGGTGGCTGATGTCCTGTAATCTTCTTACACTCACCATTTATGTTTTGTTGTAAGTGATAAAGTACTTCTATCAGACTAATCTGTATCTGAATATTAATTAGAAATTCTGTTGAGTTGTTTTTTTTTCTTATCTGAGAATGAATTAATGATTTTTATGACCATTTTCTGTAAAGAAACGGGTTTGCATTAGCATATTAATACCATCTACCAATAGACATTTGGAAGCAGTCAGCCAGAAATGTGGACAGCAGAGAAATGAACTCAAATATAAGGGAGGAAAATTTAAAATGTGTATTTGTTATGGCATACCATATTTTTCTCATAAAGAAACAATGTCATTTCAAAGAGAAAGAAAAGGCAAGTCTTGTTTTCTAAAGTGATGATATAAATAGGATGTACTGCTGTAGAAAGGGAAATCTAGAACACAGTGCAAATCTAAGTGTGATATTTTCTTTAGTTCAAGTCATGGTTTCCCTGGGCCCCAGGATGTTGTTCTGTACGCTACTGCCCTCTGTACAAATGCAGGAATAAATATGCTTAGTGTCATTTTCTAACATTTCTTACAGAGGTGATCTGTTTTATACCTGAGAGTGAAAAACTATTAGTTCCTGTTTAGGCATAATCCAGAATCTGGACTGTTGCTCGTAAATAAAAACCATCCTTTTGGGACTTTGGGGGAGTCAGTATCTTCAAATAAATGTTTTAAAATGGAATGTCAATACATCTATCAGTACTTCTTTCAGAAGAAAAATACTCAAATAGGATACAAAAATGTCATATTGTTTACTCCTTCTACAGGCTTTGGTTTCTTTATCTGTCATCTCACACAAGAAACATGAACAAATTTACTGTACATGTAAAGTCTTTCTCATTGGGTATATTTAATAGGAATCAAAATATTTTTCTGTGAGGATAAAATTAATCTATCAATGTCACAGAAATTACTAGGAATTCCACAAACTATCTAATTGAACATTTATCCAAATATCCTAAATGAAAATATGGATGCAAATTAATTTTGGTTGATCACTATATTAAACTTGAGAAATTTGTTTTGTATGTAAGTAAGAGATAATTGTGAGTGACTGAACAGAAGGAACAAGATCTGAAGATTACAAGGTCAAAAATACATTCCAGCAGGTCACAATTCACTGACCTACTCATGTGGTGACAAAAAAAATAAGAAAGTCATTACTGATTGATTTCTGCTTGGACAGTATTTGTCTGTCAGCAAGTCTTACTCAAATGTTGTTTAAACACCAGTATTTATTTCAATAAATTTTGGATTGGGCCCCAAAGTACATAAATTCACTCTGTCACACTGCTTCTCATTCCCTCTTTCATTACAATAATATTCTTCATAGTCAGTCATTACAGTTGCTAATACAGAAAAACATGCCTAAGATCTAACAAATATGATATGGTCTTTTTCAACAGCCTTCTGTAGTCATTTGTTACACCCTTTCTGTCGTTTGTTATGACTAATTACAAGGGTGCTAGGGGAAGAATGGTAAAGGTTAGTGATGTCTCAGATCCTGTATTTGTTGCTACTGAGGAAAATGTAGTTTCTGAGGAAGCCAGATTCTCTTTTAATCACTACTGGGTCATTACTGAGCTAATTAATTTTGGAGGAAAATAAAGAAGTCTGCTAACAAGTATTAAAAAGAGGAAAAGATACAACTTTTCACAATACATATTTCAAGTTTGTACTTTACAGCTAGAGAATCTTTGTGAAAGACATTCATTTCCAGTAATGTAAACTGGAACATAATTTACAATTTTCATGTCTCATTACTAAAACCATGGCAGCCATCATTTTGGCACACTTTATCCACAGGGAAGTAATTAGAGTTTTCTGGGAGCATCAGAGCAGTTCCGTGCTCTCCTAGGTTCATACTTAACCATTTATCAACAACTCTAACAAGCAAAGAAAAATAAAAAGCACTAGAACAGTGTTATTGAACATGGTTTCTTCTACCATTTGCACAAACTCCTGAAAGAGATAACTTATCCTGCCTTTAATTTTGCTGTACTGTAATGGAGACCCATCAGGATTAGACAAATGAGTAGAATAACACACATTTAAACTCTAATCAGTAAAGAAAGTTTTCAAGTCTTTGTGTTTTGCTATAAAATGATGCAATAACGTTATAGAAACAAAATTGTCTGATTTGAGGGCATACTGCAGTCACACAGAATTACTTAGTGTACTTTGGAGGGGCAGATTCACAGAGCAGTTGTGGAGTAAATCACTTAAAATCAGTAAATACGTTCTAGAGGGGTTATTTATGATTGCAATTCAATAGACTGTAATATTCTGGCAATGATTGAAAACCTCGATATTTATGTGATACCCTTTCCAGAAAAGACATCACAGAATTCTGTATCAGAAACATTCATTCCTCAGCTTTGAGTTATTTTCTTTTTCTGATTCATGTGCATATAAAGAGGTGGATTACTTTTCAAATACGCAGCTAAGTCAGCAAGGAAGGAAAACCAAACACCACCTCTGTTGTTTTGTCATGCCAAAACAGAAAATGCCATGCAGTACTCGTATCATCATGAAACAACGATACCTTATCTTAATATGATCAGAACAAGGTAAATGCACAGGTTTCCAGTTTTTAATAGGAAACAAGCCTATTTTTAGCACAAAACCACAAATTCAGTCTTAGACTCCACATGCTTAAACATACTGTATTTTTGCAGTGTACAATATATTGATGTTTTGAGATAGACTTGACACACTGCTGACGGTGGGATGTGAGCAGCAGCAGATTAGTACAGTGTCAGTTTTGAAAACTGAAATTATTATAATTCTCTGTTAATTTGTTAGCAATTTATAAAGGTTTGATTGGACCACATTAGTACCAAAATACTGATTAGCTATTTGCTCATTCCTACAATAATTCTATGGAATATAGTTACACAAGTGATGAAATTGCTGTACAGTACCAGAGGGAGATGCCTGTGTTTTTATAAGGTGCTGACCTACTTCTCCATTATGTCACAAGGGTTTATTTGGTATTGAACATGGCACGAATGAAGCAAGTGGTCAGAAAATATGTTGAAGGCTATTCGTTTCATATAAAAACTCTGTAGGCCATTCCTTTTTCTAGTCATGTTTACTGTCTTCAGGTAGAGCTTAACCTCGGATGCTGTAAAATTGTCTTTCAAATGGCTGAAATAACTCGGCTGATGTTTTCCACCTATAGGTAGACGAGATGTTGCAAACATTTATCCTGGATACAGTCAGTTCTTCTGCAGTCTTTAACTGGACTTAATATACTCAGCCTGAGACAAGAGCTACAAGCAAACCACGGAAAAATACCACTAATTCATGGTAAGTCAAATTACTCTTTCACTGTGTCAAGGTCAGTGATTAAGATGCATGGAGGTTTTACTTCCTTCTTGTCTCACAGGGGTGGATTTTGCAGTTACATGAAATGTCAACACAGATTTCTAGATAGCAGACTCCTGTTTATTAAGCATGTATGGGCAACCAGCATGATAACATACAAGCCTGACAAGATGCTTCCATCAAGGACCTTAAAAACACTGTGTATGTAAGGTGACTTTTAACAGCTACTTTGAAAATTATTAAAGATTGATCATATTATAGCCAGCAAATAGCCATTCATCAAAACATCAGGGTCTCAGCTTAGCCTCCTTTTTGTCTGAAGGTTGGGTTAGGTTTCTTTATTAAAGGAATTTTGGAATTGTTGGATACAAGGAGATGGAAAACTTTTAGTGTTCTTCTGTCAAAAAATCAGAAAACATTGATTCTTTTTCCAAATCTGCATCTTGGTACACAGCTTTAAAAAAGACCTAGATTTTCCTATTAAATACTGTAGTCACATTCACATAGTAAAATCATATTAATTTCACCAAAAATAATTCTCAAAGAGTGAGTGAAGACATTTGAAGCTTTTTAAAAATATCAGCTGCCCAAATGACTTAATCCTACCTAATACGAGCATTTATACATCAAAGTAGTCCCCTTGAAACCAATGTTTGCTAGATCTGAGTAGATATCATGTTATTCATGACATGCATAATAACTCTTGACCTCACTTGCTTCTCACTCCACTACTTGTTTTCCTAAAAGTTCAAAAATGCTCCTTCAAATGGCATAGCTATTTCTGAAAATGCACAGCAATTTACAGGGCAGGATTCAGTTAATGGCAAGCAAAATTAGTGAACTATAAAAATCAAGGTATTTTTAAATACAGACAATGCAATAAGGAGTTGTTTTGTTTGTAGCACTCCTAGGAATAAAAAAAGTTTTCCTTCTTCATTCAGGGAAAAGAAGATTGAACTTGTACTGTATAGTGACATATTTTCACATTCCAGGGAATCTCACTGGTCTTTCAGAGTTAATATTTTCTTTATCAGAGAAAATGCATTCCAGGCATACATCATAATAGAAACAGAATATGTCACTAAGAAAGGATAGCAGTAGATGTTAAAAGGAGTAAGTCCTTAAGGCAGGGCTATTGTGTTCATAAGGAATAATACCTACTTTCTCATGTGAGGCTCACATGCTATTGCAGGCTGAAAGTCTCCATGATGTTCTTCATCACGAGCCAGTGCACAAGTCAATAACCTGTTACTGAAATGTACAGCATTGCTGCAATCAATTCCATCTTGTATCTTACAGCATTTTCTTGACACTGTCACAGTAATTATAGCTTTATTTTTAAAATATCATCAAATGACATTTTTCAAGTTCATATACACCATATAGACCATTTACCATTTATTATTTGACAGTATAATCAATTCATTTGTCTCATTCCTTCTTACAAACAATGTTCATAGTCTCATACATTTATATCTTGGATACTTGGATATTGTGATAGATTAGCTTACCTGTAGATATTGAATCAAGAGGTGCTAAGACAGTTTGAAATATTAGGTTTTGGTTCTATCAGTGCTCACAGAGAGAAGCTTTCATAAAAGCATCAAATAGAATTAGACTTATTTTAGAGTTATTCAATTAATTTTTCAGAGTATAAAATGTTTAAAGGTTTCAAAAGAAAGAAAAATGAAATGTTCTGTATGTTTCACAGTTGCTTTTTAATGTGAACATGATGCTTCCCCCTCCTGGAATCCAATCAAATTTGTCAATAATTCACCAATAACCAAGTTGAATGTATCTGCCCTTTCATCTTCCTTGCCTCTGAAATTTCAGTTTCAGACTTCAATATACCGAAACAGGAATAAGCTTTTTGACAGTGTTCTAGTCTTCTATAGACAAGTGTGTATTTCCTCTTGAGAACAAGAAACTCATGGGTTTATTGGTATAAACACTTAACTCAAGGAAATTGGTACACTGGAAAGTTTCTCTTAAATATTTCTCATCTATATTTTCTATACAAGCAGTAAAGACAACATGGAAGTTATCATGGTAGATATATTTTAACCAAAGAATAGGTTTCATCAGTCCCAAATTACTAAGCTGAGTATGGGCTAGTTTAGGGAGCTGTAGTTATTGCAGACATGCAGAAGATCAGAGTAGGTGATCCTTATTCATTTCTTATGGACTTGAACCCTATGATGAATAATATTGCATAAAGGTCTGAAATTGTCAGACTAATGGGTAGCCAGTGCCTAAGCAGGAGTAATGAGCTGTGTGCCATTTTACAGTCCATGTATAAATTAGTTCTTTACCTAACAGTAGCAAACCCTTACTATTTATTATAGACACATAAAGCCTAATGAGAAATAGTAAGTGCATAAATAAAAGTTGCACATGGCCTGATTTTCTGTTGGGTTGTGCTGACAGTTTTCCACTGTCATTCAGACATTCCTGCATTTCAAATCCCCGGTTTAGTTCTGACTGTCCTTTCACTCACAACATTTTTTCTTGTAATTTCCCAGCTTTACTGTGAGAGCTTTTACTATGACCAATTAAAGGAGCTAAGAAGACTACGAAGAAAATGAGACAAAACAACAAAAAGAAGTATTTTTTTAATGATTTTTCTACAACATGTCAATTATTCCATAGAAGAGTAAGTTTATTGTAACACTTTAATAAAATATCTAAGTCTGGAATCCACCTAAATCCCATCATCAGACATGACTGAGGTTAGATTTTCAAAAATATCTGGATTCCCAACAGTGCACAGAAGAATTTATAAAGAGTTAACAGCTGAGATCCAAGTAGTGACAAGTGGAATAAGTGCAATATAGAGATGAGAAAAGAATCATAACATAAAAATAACAGTGAAGAGAGATCTATTTTAGAGATATGATTGGATATAGTAGATATAATACAACTCTGAGAATAAAAATCGTACACATAGCACATCAGTGTTAAATTGGTAAAAACAAACAAAACAAGACAGAAGAAACTAAAAGCAAAGCAGGCATATTCATATAACAAAATAGGAAGTCATCTTTGATAAAATTACAATTCTGAATATATTTTATACCATGAAAATGCCTGGGGAGCCTAAGTCTATACTACTGTTACAGGAAGTAAACTCTTTCTGCTTTTTTCACAATTAATTCTCTCCAGAGAGTTATAAAGTTTTGACAGTAACTATCGGAGTAATGGAATGACAAAAAGAAATATAGTTGTCATTTTGGACTACAACAATAAGAAAATAAACTAATTTTTCATGAACTCCTGTTCTTGCAGTTAAATTCTGCCATCAGATACACATATGACCTTTCATCTAATGGCAGCATTCAGCCCAAAAGAGAAAGTGAAAGGGAAGTTTACCATAAAATAAAATATATGAAACCTCAGCACAATAAATATCATAAAAAGATGTAACAGAAGTGTGATCTTCCTGCTACTCTTGGAAACACACTGCCACCAGAAGTACGTCATATTTTGGTACAAGAGATGAATGATTATACTTGAACTTATGTATTTTAAGTATTATATTGAAGAAATGTCAGTAATAAAATATGGTGAAGATACCACATATGTTGTTAGATAAGCTAGTATCTCCACTCACAAAGTCTGTGTGTTTTTTAATATATTTTTTAATATCTTGTATGAGATCATTATCTGAACAGAACTGCCCTTTTTATGAGCACAATAGGAATTTCTTTCAGTCAGAAAAAGGAAATAAGTAAAAAAAGATACTGAGATTATTAGAACAATGATTTTCCATTACTTGGAATGCTATATTCAGTTCTTGTCATCCTCCTTGACTATATATGGTAAGAAAGAAGACATTTCAAGGTGATAGGAAAGATTAGAAGTGTGTAAAGATTTTGCTATAAAAAGGTCAATTTAAAAAAAGAAGATAAAAACTAAACCAAAAATATTGAGAAGTGTGATTTAAAGGACCAAATAATCTGTTTGTACCTTCTAATACAACAAACCAAAAGGCATTTAGTGAACTGAATAGCTAAACTTTAGAACTAATTGTTTTGAGATATATCTGAGATCAAGAACTTAAAATTGCTCAAAAAAACCCCACAATTTAAACATATATAAAAATAATTTTTGTAGTAGTAGTATTACAGATAGAAGTGACAAAATGTAACTTCGGTCATATATACTACAGTGATCATCTATTATGGAGTGCACAGTGTTATGAAATAATTCAGACCAAAAGTAGAGCGGAGAGGAAATTGTATTCCTTGCCTGAAAATACATCTCATGTTTTTTAAATATTGCTGTGTTCTGATTAGCCAAAAGTTGTAAATACTTTCTTTTAAACACTGGTTGAAGTGTTTCATTTTTTGTTTTGCTTGAGAAGTAATTGACAGATGAATCAGGTACAATCATCAGTGCACCTAGTAGCTGAGGTATGTTTATAAGATGAGAGATGGATCCAGATTGTATTCCCCTGAAAAAAATGGAACAGATTAGGCCAGAGAGGTAGAGAAAGACCGACTCCAGCAGCTTTCGGTATGATGACAGAGGCAGATGGTACTAAGATGGCTTCCCTTGTCTTGGCTTTGCCACAAATGCAAGCCTGGAGAACACTTCAGAAACATTTCACTAGGCTTATATGATTTTGAAAAAGTTCAAATTTCCCATAAAAAACAACTTCATAAAAATAATTACCAAATAGTTTTGGTTCTAACTGTGTCCAGAGAAGCTTCACATGTTTTCACAGTCTGTTCAGGCATAAGACATACGGCTTAGACAACCAGGTTATGTAACTTCTTTCTTCCAAGTAAATCTTGTTCATTATGAGTGTCAGGATACTGGGATATATGTACCATTATTTTGCCTTTCTGTAGTAACCTTGTGATGCTACATTAGTTGCATTTTAATTTAGACACTACTAGCAGCTGTACAGTTAGAAAGGTTGGTTTATTTGCATTTAGAAATGCTATCAGCACCCAGAAAATGAACAGTGCTCTTGTGCATAAATACAAAAAATATTGAGCTCTATTCTAACAAGAGAACCAAAATGTTGCAACTCAGTATCATGCATTTGAGTTTTTCCTTTTCGATACTTGTCTTCTGGGAGCAAGTAACTGTCACTTCTGGAATACTCCTCTTCAAGAAACAAAGAAGGGTAAGCTTTATCTACTTATTATTTAGCTACAAGAGAATTCATTTTGTTTCAAAACGTTTGACATGCCTCCAAAAATCAATATCAATAGATGTCAAGGAACATGGAGATAGAGGTTAGTTGTCTGTGATCAATTTTTATGTGACAAAATAGTGAAATGGTGAGAAATGAATTTCTTTAGTAACACAAGTAATTCTGAGAGAGAGATAGATGTTCTAGATATTCCAGGTCTGTATGAAAGTGCATTACTTATTTAGTGAAAAACAGAGAGTATTGACAATTACTACTTTTCTGATGTAGTCAGAATATATACGGTTGTCTCTTGTCCTCTTTTTACACATAGTCTTTTCCCAAGGGTGTCTCCAATTTTTAAGCCGATTTGCAGTATTCAAACCATCACAGTGTGTGTCTAAATTACTTTAATATGTAAAATGGAAATGCTGAAGATAAACTATTATTTTTCTCTTGGTGTTGTTTTTCTTTCTGTATACTTCTCTATATCTGACACTTCACCAGTTTTCGATCAGAATTGGTATAAAATTATAAACCATAGAGCAAAAAGGATATTCACAATACAATCTATTGATATTCAGTATTATGAGAATTCACCTAACAAATTTTATGATCTTTGGTTTTTAATATGAAATACATGCTGGATATCCCTTTTCATCTATAATTCCCTTGAAATGGAAGCTTCAATATTTTTATTACCATTGATGAGGTCTATATTATTGCCAGTATATGTAAATTTTCTAATGAATTTTCCAGGAGTTTAGAATCAGAAAAAGCTCCCCATTTTTTTTCAAACATGGTGTTTTGCAATGAGAAAAATGGTGGTGTTTCTGGTAATTTTATTCTTCATCTTGTTGAAACTACGTAGTCCAGAGAATAAAAAATGGTAGGCCTTATCCTGACAAGATATCTAATATAAGTCAAATGAATTGTATCCTTGAATGCAATCTGGTTTTCTTCATTAACTAACATAGAGTGAGTTAAAAGTCAGGCTAGCAGAATCCCACCATTCTGAACTGGTAGAGGGAAACACTTTTAGCCAAGTTCTATGAAACAGAAACAAAAGTCTTGAAATCAACTACTAGAAGCAGGTTTCCAAGAATTATCCATTTCAAAGAACATTTTTCCTTTATAAACCTACTGATTCTCTCTCCTTAAAGAGAAATCTTGAGAAAATTAATACCAGTTTTGGACCATAATTTCACAGTAAATCCTAGGGTTTTTTCACTTAGAAAAACAGCAATGTTAAAAGGAAAAATAGCTAGCAGTTTCCAACAACACATCTGTAATACCTTTAAATCATTTTAAGAAAACATTAAATGTAGTCCCATAGCAGTACTCCATCTCATGCTGGATGTGGAGATTTCAATTATATAATCATGTAGCAGATTCAATACCAGACTGTGAATTACTGGGTTTTTTTCAGGCTGTTGAATGGTTTTTTTTTGTCTTATGACAGTATCTTTACTTCAGAAAGATTTGTACTTTGACATTTGTCTTACGGGGGTAAAAGATGTATATCTTTCCAGATGTTCCCTGGATCCTAATATTACCCCTGATGTATATTCATTAGCTCTGTAGTTAAAATAAATGGATTAGGGGAATCTTTATTTAATGAACGTGCCAGCCCTTAATGCTTATGTAGGACATTGTGTTAATTCTTTTCCAGCTTTCTAGCTACAATACTTTTGTAGACTGAATAGACTTTCAGGGTATCTTTAAAGGGAATGTTTTTTCTCATTCCCATGCTTATATCATGTTGTGATTTGGTTTAGTTTCAGGGATTAATACCAGTGGAAATTCTGCTTCACTTTACTATGTAGAATTCTAGCTTTGAAAGCCTTATCTTTGAAAGGATACATTTAAGATGCTTTTATCAGTGTTTCTTATTTTCCTAAGTTTATTAAAGTTGCTTAAACAGTGCTGGAAAACACTACATTTCTCAGGCACTATAAATAATTGAATATTCAAATTACTTTTTACGTTAGTAGAAAGTTATGTTCATAGCCCTTTGGTTCATCTAACAGTAATTTTAAGAGAAATAGAAGGAGTTTGCATTAGAACTGAGAAATGAGGATATACCTTGCTCTTCAAGGAGGTGCTCAGGTTGGCTGTTTGGTGTTAATCAAGCAATTTACATTATTACAATGATATTAAAAATGTTCCTTAGTGAAGTCTTGAAGGAGCACTGTTTTAAAACAGACCTTTAAGCCTCTGTGGGAGGAAGTGGGAGGAATCATCAGGAAGGAATACAACACTTCTTTCCCCCAGTCATCTTCAAATGCATCTTCAAATAATTAAAGCTAACCTGAGGGCCATAGAACAGCTGAGGCTGGAAAAGATCTTTAGAGATCACCAAATTAGAGCAGCAGACCTCATGAGAAACAAGAAAAATGTTAAGGTACCAGATACTTTATTCACCTCATTTTTTTCTGGTAAGATTTGCCATCATGAATCCCAGGCCTCTGAGACCAAGGTGAAAGTCTGGAAAAACAGAGACTTACCCTCAGTGGAAAATGATGGGATGGTTAGGGAATGTTTAAACAAACCAAACATGCACAAGCCCATGAAGCCTGATGGGATGCACTGATGAGTGTTGAAGGAGCTGGCTGATGCCATTGTGGGGCCACTCTCAATTATCTTCAAAATATTATGACGAAATCTCCTGAAGACTGGAAGAAAGCAAATACCAGCTCTAGCTTCAAGAAGGGGAAGAAAGAGGACCTGGTTATCTAACGGCCTCTCTTCAGTCCCTGGGAAGGTGATGCAGCAACTAATCCTGGAAACCAGTTCCAGACACATCAAGGACAAGAAAGTGATTGGTAGTGGTTAGCATGGGTTTATTAAGGGGAACTAATGATAGCCATCTACAATGAGATGACTAGCTTCATGGATAAAAGTGAGTGAGTGCAGTGGTTATATTGTTTTTTGTAAGGCTTTTGACACTGTCCCCCATAACATCCTCGCAGACAAACTAATAAAATAGAGGCTAGATAAGCGGACAATGAGGTAGACTGAAAACTGGCTGAACAGCCAGGCCCAGAGAATTACAATCAGTGACACAAAGTCCAGCGGGAGGCCAGTCACTAGTGGACCAGTACCTCAGGAGCTGATATTGGGGTCACTGTTTTTTCACATTTGTCAATGGCATGGACTCTGGCACAAGAGTGTACCTTCAGCAAGTTTGAAGACAACACAAAACTGGGAAAAGTCACCGATACACTAGTTTATTGTTCTGCCATTCACAGAAAACTCAACAGGCAGGAGAAATGGTTGATGGGAGCCTCTCAAACTTCAGCAGAGGGAAATGCAAACTCCTGCACCTGGGGAGGAATAGCCTTAAGCACAAGTATGTGCTGGGTGCTTACTGGTGGGAAAGCAGCTTTACTGAAAAGGTTCTGAGGGCCCTGGTGAACACCAAGTTGAACATGAGCCAGAAATGTGCTTTTGAAGAAAAGGCAAACAGCCTCCTGAGCTGTATTAGGAAGAAAAGGTCCCGTGGGGATCTTCTCATGGTGTACCTAGTAAAGTGAAGTGAAGAAGATACAGCCAGAATCATCATGGTGGTATCGTATCCAGTGAAAATACACCAACCAATGAGTGTAAGCTGATATGCAGGAATTTTTGCTTAACCTATCGTGGTCAGACACTGAAACAGGTTGCCAATTTTGTCGTTCTGTTGCAATACCTTCATTTTCCTTTCTCTTCCTTTTTTATTCCTCCACACTCTTTCAAAACCCTTTCTGATTTCCTAGGGTTTTTCTCCCACATTGTGCACATCTTTTACAACATCCAGATTTGCCCACTATTTCTGTGTGAGGTCTTGCTGTTGTGCATGCCTTCCAATGAAGCATGAAGTAAGCTTTCTGGCAGAACACAGCTCCATAACGTGCTGCCTGTGCCCAATGATGTAGTACACCATCAAGCTGTGTATAGTCGATGAAGCCTACAACACCTCAGTGCCTCAGTTAATTGTTTGTACAAGTTCCAAAACAAAGCTGACACCTGTGAAAACTTGGCTTCTGTTTCTTTGTCAACACATATGCATCATCCATAAAGGCCTTGTTGATGCTTAATAGAAGAGATTCATCTGTGCAAACTCTGTTGCATATGTGCCTCTATTAGATGCTTTAAGAACAGAGATAGCAGCACAAGAAGGTACCATTCCTTATGAACCACAGCATCTCTGCTTTATGACAAAGAGTAATAAAATTGGTATTGGTGATTTATCAGTGTTATTTTAGCTGTCTAAGACTTAAACTACACAGCTTGAACAGCAAGAGAGTTATCTGACTGGTCTAGACTGTAAAATCATCTTCGATACTGTTAGCTCCCAGTACATTCTAATAGTTTAATAAACTTATTTACCAAGAAACTTTTCATTATTTGGCTCATTTATTGCAATGTCAGTAATTAATTAGTTATTTGTTTATTTTAGGTATATTAAAGTTAAGGAAAACAATTTAAAACTAAAAATTTTGAGATACAGAAAAGAGAATAAGTATTTTTCTCAGCAAACCCAATGACAATTCAAAAAAACTTTTTTCTTTAATTGTCTATCAAAAGAAATAGAGTGAGCATGTGATTGCTCACTGAATAAAGAGGAGGAGATTCTGAGTAGGGCTGAAAGCCAAGCATTTTTGAGCTATTGTTCTCCCACTAGAGACTTATTGATGTTTTCTTTTGGCATACATAGTGCTTAAAAAAAATTGGATAAAAGCTACCAGATTGTCATCACACAGGTTGTCTGCTAGCTATGGAGCCCCACAGTGAAAATTTTCAAAAATAAACTGCCAGGTAGGCCTGCAATATGTTTCCACCAAAACAAATTCTAAGAAGACTTGGGAGAAGAAAAGGCAAAACTTGAAATACCCGATCCATGACTTCCTGGAGTAGTTTTGCCCAAAAAGTACAGCTTGAAATGCAGCTCTCTAGAACACCTTCATTCTGTGGCTGCACTATCACGTAAGTTCTTACAACCATTTTTTGTTTTCAGCCTGGTTCTTAAAGTTAATTAAAATACATTAATTAGTCTCTCCGCTTCTGTACTGATAACAGTAGCTGCCTTTCTGAATATGGATATATGTGCTCTATGAATTAATAATTTCTAAATAATTTTTATGCTTTTTTTTTTTACATTTTACTCATTTTAAATATCGAATAAATAAATATCTGATAGAAAGAATAATTTATCTGAGATCACAGGATGGATTAATTTCAAAGCTAGGATTTGATGTGAAGTCTAGGTCAATGTTTAATTCATATATAATGATGTTATTTAGAGTCATCATTTTTCATCTTTTTTTTTTTAGTTACAATTTTAATATTATTTATATTAAAGTGAAAGGAATGTATCAGTTGCTCTTGTCTTTAGACATTTGATATTTCCTCTCAAGTAAATTTATTGCTCTCAATGCTGTATAACAATCCCTCAAGGCCAGGCTGGCATGTTTTTTAAGGGTTATAAAACACTTTTTTTTCTTCTTTTCTTACTTCACATTTTCTTCATCTTCTTTTTAATGTTTTAAACTCTTCTTCTTCCAGGAAACCTTAGAATTGTAAAACAAAATTTAAACTAATGCAATGATGCAGTCTGAGACCAAAAATAGCCTGAAACAAAATTCTGTGAGCTGTTAACCCCTCCACTTATATCAGTCAGGGGTGTGGAATTAGGCATTTTTCCATGATGGAACATAATGGAATATTTTATTATGACATTCATGATTTTCTTTAGCCCAATACTCAACATGCATTAGTTACAGTAGTTCTACAGGGAACAACATGACCCTGTTCTCCGTTTTTGTCTTTGCTTTTCTGTGTAACTGCGGCAGGCAGCACAAATTTCCTATTTGGCAGACAGCAAAAATGTATTTTTGAATTAAGATTATGGAAGCAACTGTACGTGCTCAGATGAAACTTTTAACAGCTAGTAATAACTGTAGGCTCTTCCATCATCCAATGAAAGGAAGAAGTGTTGAATCATGTGGAATCTAAGAATCCTGCCTTATAGAAGAAATACTAAATTTTTAAACTGTTTTAAAATTAGGAACAAATATTCAGATCGTGGAGGTTTTCTCCTATCTGTCAGCACTACAGATGGTGTAAAATGGTTCCACATAACTGGAAAGACACTGATTATGCTGTTTATACAGTCCTGCCTATTACCTGCTATTTTTTACTCAAATTATAAGCATGAATCTCATTTCAGAGAAAACCACCAGACCAAGCATAGAAATGAGAACCATAAGAATGTTAAGGTATTAGATTTTTTTTTTCTACAGAACTAATTACACTAAGCTTCTAAGCTGTCTTAGACCATAAAAAATGAGTGTTTCAGAACTTAGGTTGATATATGTGATTCTCCTTTTAGAGGCAGGTATAGGGAGTATATTAGGTATAGGTCGTATTGAACAGCGACAGGTATAGGGTAGCTTAGGAACTATCTCAGGAGAGGAAATCTTTCCCTCAATAAGTGACACACCTTGAAGGTAGTGTAAGTAATTAAGCTCCTAACTTCAACACTTCCATTTTGATCCCTAATGAATGGAATGAAATAGACCTTCACATTTGTATGTGAAGGAAGACCATCCCCACAGCCTTCATGTCTTTAATCCCTAGCATTATAAATGTTACATTAGAATCTGCTGCTTGTAATCAAATGCAAGTAATTTATTTCCTCAATGACACAGTAAACTTAAGAATCCATGGTATAACTATACTAATTTGAGGTCTGTCACCTAGTAGATTTTTGGAAAGTTGGTACTTCTTAAGACAACCAAATGGAATTATAGTTATATTTGCCCAGGATGAATTCCTACACAGGAGATGGCAGGCTGTTTCACAGTTCATTGATGCGATGCGCAGAGCAGGAAAAACAGAAAAAAACCCCTTTGAATTATTTCAATAGCTATTTCTCCCACTGCAATGAGCTTGCATTATCGTCCTTCTTGTGATGATGCATGAAGTATCATAATGAAATGATACTAGGCTTTAGACAAGGGTCCAGCCTACTACACTCACAGTCGTTTTAACATTGTTTACTTTCATGGGAATTTGTGAGTACATAATATGCCAGTAGAACAGCACAAAGTACCTGGTAGGCAGGGACAGTTTTTTGTTTGTTTTTAGCTGTTTCTTCAATTAAACTCTTTTCTAGCTTAGATAATCATAGAATCATAGCATAGTTTGGGTTGGAAAGGACATTCAAGGGTCATCTAGTCCAACCCCCTGGATTAGTCAAGGACTCATTCAAGGATATATCAAGTAGAGAAAAATAACCACTCATCACAGGAGGAGGTGAGGAACTCTTAATCCCAGGAAGTGTCCTTAGGTGGTGTCCCAGACTAAGGGGAGGGCTCCAGTTCACAGTCCCACTGCTCCGAGAAGACCACTCAAAGGGGGTCTTCGGTGGGGACCCCGTTTTTTAGCCTGGTCAGATCTGGCTGTGGGCATTACAACATATTCCAGAAGCTTCTCAGCTTCTCCAGGCACGTCCCTTGTTGAGGGACCCTGTAAATCGACTCAGGGTCCCACCCCTCCTTACCTGCCAGTTGGGTGGAGGTGAAGTCACCCTGCCCCGGGGTAGGGGAGGATGTGACTGTTAGCACCTTGGCGTTACCCTAGGTGTGCACGTGGGAACCAGCACAGTGGGACACAAAAGGTGCTAAGGTGCCGTCAACTGCCCTATTGAAGGCTCCAGATCTCAGGGGGATGTGCGACTGCCACAAAGGAGGAACATCTTGTCTGAACTAACACATTATTTAAAAATAAATACATGTAGAAATATTATTTTATTATGGAAGTGGTTTTGTACAATATTTAGAGCATTATTTCTCTACAGGAAAGTTGTATTAATTAATCTTCTTACTCTAGAACCCACAGAAGAGCATCCTCAGCTCCCGTTTTTTTTTGGACAACGCAGGTAATGACGTAAAGCTTATTATCTTCAGTGGATAAATGCACTGTCACTAAAAAATGGCTGTTTTTTTACAGCAGGGTCAGTCTTCAGTATTATTCTGCAATATTTTTAGAGTCTATATCTGTTCTCTTTAAGGGCAATGGATGTATATAAGAACATGAATAAATCAATTTAATTGACCGTGTATGTGACACCAAGTCATGCTAATGGAATAGTTCCAGAATACTGACAAGAGGATACCATCTAAATCTAAGTTAACCCAAATTTGGATAGATGTTTACATTTTTGATTCTGTCAGATGTTACCATGCAAATCAAAGAGATTATTAAATAGGATTATTTTGATTAACACAGATTTTTTTTTGTCCACTTAATCATTGTAAGTTCTCCAAGAAAGAATGGAGTAGTTGTTTTCTAATAAGCAAAATAAAACATCATAGTAGTACAGAAATATGACATTTATACTTAGTGAGAAGTCTCAAGGAAAAAACAGGTAAGAATCTGTAATAAACCAGATCTAAAATTCAGAAAAAAAGAGGAAACTCATAAGAAAAAAGTCACTATGAAGATGTCTGTGGTTGGAATTTGATCTTTGATATCTCTATATCAACTTGGAAATATATTAACTTCCCTCAAAAACAATTTTCAGGTCAGATTCTGAATTATAATGTTTGTTTCAGTGGGAAAACTCCATTTGTTATAAATTTATAAGAAGACAGTGATGCTGTCAACTTGAATTATACTTATTGATTTAACATATTCATTATTGCTTTGATATCTACAGATATTGGACATATTTTCCTGGAAAATGAAGAAGTTAGTATGAGACAATGTATGAAATTCTGTACTTCATCCTGTATCATAAACCAGAAATACAAGAAAGTGTGTTCTCTTCAACTCCCATTTCTGTTTATGGCTATAAATTAGGATAGGAGAAGAATTTTTTTTTTTTTCCTATTTAATTGAGGAATGACAGGAATAAAACACTTCAAAAATTAAAATATGAAAAATAACACCTTGAATTTAGATTCTGAAGATCACATTCTCAGTGTTCTCAAACCCACTAGTTCCTATCTAAGCACTGATCTAATCAGTTATGTTTCCACTTCATTTCACTTATTTCTTTTGCTGTCTTTTTCTGTAATAAATCTAGTGCATTTACTACCATTCCTTTACCTCTTCCAACAGTCACAAAATGCAAACATATAGAGAAAGGAGCTCTTACAGTTTTATGGGATTTTTGCAGCACTGTGGGGCAAATGTGTCAGACAGGAGAGAAATGCTGCTCCAGCTAGGTAAACTGTTACACCCACATAGAGAAATTCAGAAATTATTACGTGGCCCGAGGTTAAGCCTAAATTAATAAAAGGATTGGTACACAAATGAAGCCAACACTGGACTAACAGGAGCTCGGGTAAGGTTAATATTGAGAAAACAGTGATATGCATACATTTCTGTGCACTGAGCCTGCAAGCTACAGATGTATTTGCTTACGTACTCCTTAAAATATTGAACAAACAAGATATTTTATTGCTGAGAACTCTGGGTGATAATGTCTCATTCATCTCTTACGCACAAAAAGTGCACACGATCAGAAGTGTTAGGATTATTTTTCTTAACATAGTTTAGGAAAAGATAATTTAGGTATTAAAAGGCAATTTATGTACTAAAAGAATAACTGCAATTTTCTAGATTCCTTCTGACTTCTTTGGTGATACTGAACTATTTTCCAGACTCACATACATAAAGAACAACCGTGTATATATTGATGGACCATCATTTTCCTAATTGTTAGTGTGCGTTTTTTTGTTGGTGGTGTTGGTTTTTTGTTTGTTTTGATTGTTTTTAAGTGTTCCCCCTCGATTATTCAATTGCATTGATAAGAGTTTTGTTTGCAGGAAAGGTAAAATTACATATGAACCAGACTGGAAATGAAAGTTTCCAAATCTGCAACGTCACTGTTATACATAGTCTATGGACCCAAGAGAAATTTCAGAGCACCTATCTCTCTTCCTTCTACATTAGCAGTACTTCACCTGCATCTAGACTTTTTACATAGACAGTTCTACAAAAGGAAATGAACCACAGCAGGGCTTTTGCAACAAAATAATTAATCATCTTACAAAGAACACTTAGAAAGCCATATGAAGGCTTCTTTATGGAAAGCATGAGTAAAAATAATTCATCCAGTCCACTAGAAATATAGGAATCTATTTATGGAACACATGCTTTTATTTGACTGACTGTGAAATGGTTTTAAAAAGTATGTTTGTGAATATTTGCACTAGAACATTCTTTTTTTTGCAGAACTGCAATAATAAAATACAGCTTGAAATAGGTATCTATTGTTATATCTAAAAATTCACCTCAAATAAATCATATTAAATAGTAATAGCATAGAAATAGCATTGACTGAGTGGTAGTGGTAAGAAAAACAGGATATCATGGATTTTTATTTATAGGCCTATATCTTTCCCAAGGAGCAGACACAGAAGATACATCTGATGGCTCATCAGTAGCCTCAGTCCACAGAAAGCCACAGGAAAGTAAGACTGAATTTTAATGACTTTATATCAGCAGACATTTTGTACAATTTGAACTTACCCTGTCTTACCTATTATTAAGGGTTTTCCCAATCACTATGTTCATGCCAGAAAATATAAAAAAAAATCCATAGTCTCTTTCCTGGTCCCAAGGGCAAGCAGAACAAATAAGTATAACTTGTAACCACATAAAGAAGGTCTTTGCCTTCATTTTTCTATCCCAAACTAAGAAGACTCTACCCATTACAGTGTGCTGAGAGCAGTGTCTGACTCATGGTCAGGCACGGGCTCACAAACCTGCGAATCACTTTCTTTGGACAGGACCCCTGAGGTTGCTTCGCCCACCCACCTGCTCAAAGCAGGGCAAATTTATTTACTGTGATCTAAGAAATCTGAGTAAACATGTTATTAACTTAGCGGTTCAAATTGTTGCAGCATAGCTTTCATCCCCATCCACTCACTCTGTTTATTGAATGTATAGTTCATAGTCCCATGGGAAATATTCTGGAAGGACTTGACACATACCTGTAAAACTTCAGATGCTGATATCAATGTCAACCATATCATAGAGTAGAAGATCTATGTTTCCAGAGAAACCAGACAGCAGTTTTCAAGAGCGCTAATTTCAGAAACACTATATATCCACTCTCTCTCTCTATTGACTCACTCTAATAGGCACTTTATCTTCTGATAGAAAAACTGTAGAGCTGGGCTCTTACCCCTTAGCTGGGGTAGTCACAACTTACAGCAGGAGGGGGAGATATGATCTCCAGAACTTTATTAACAATTATTTCTGGTCTGGAATCATTATCTGATAATGCTTTCAATTAAAACTTGTAAAATGAGAACTGGGTAATACTATCAAGATGTTTTGTAGACTCTAAGGCACTGCTATTATTTTGTAACCAGCAGATAACTTAAAATTGCTCCACTCCGATTTATTGCAGAATGACATATAGAGCTGAAATAACTTAATAATATGTCAGTGACATCAACTCTCCCAACTACATCTCAGATGTGCATGAAGGATAAATAAACTAGCAATCTCACTCCATTTTCAAAGATAAATAAAATGTCTGATTTATTAAAGGTATGTCAAAACAGAGATCTTATTCTGTTTCCTGAACATAGGTAACAGGCTAACATTTCCTGAATTTTAGTCAAGGTCAGATAATGGATCTGTGAAAATGCCACAATGATCAATGTAGAAAATAACAAATATGACACCTAATAGTTATTGGAGGTCCCTTTGAGAATCACTTGATACATGTCAAAGACCAAATCCTAGTGTAAGTAGCATGACAGCTACATGGTACATGGAAGCTAAGGTGCTCTGGAGTTTTGAAGATGGAAAAGAAGTCATTTTACTTGTAGCTAAACTGGAATTGTAAAAGGGTTATTCTGTCCTCATTTTCTTCTGCCATGAGAGGGTTTTCTTATCACATTTGTGTGTTTCCATATCACATCCTCAACACTAGTCATTGCAAATAATCTCTGACACAGACTTATTTGCTCTTCACACTCTTACATAGCACAGACTTTACCAGTTCAGCTCCGATTAATCTGTAATTTTGCTAGTGATAACATTCACAAAAGTAAATACAGCCTGTATCTATACCATATGCTGAATAAGAATGTCCTATACTTTCATACTTGAAAACAACCCAAATGTCTGAGCTCACCATATTCCTACTATAATTTTTGAACAATTATTCACTTCTTAGCCAAATTTAAGCTTTATTATTAGTCTTCTGGTGATTAAATATGATGCTTCTTTACATCAATATTTAGTTAGACAACTTTGAACTTATCAATTTGTTGCATGTTTTCCACAAAGGATTTATACAGTAAAGTACGAAAAATAAACACATCCATTCTGACATTGGCTGACAGCACTAAGCTCAGCCTCCTTCAGTCATATAGTCCAACACAAGATATTAAGAGGATAAATAACAGATAAAATTATTGTATCAAATGGATCACTAAGGCATTAATATTTTACTTCACTTTTGCTTGTTTCTTAGCTGCAAAATAAAGTCTAGGTAATATTTAAAGACACCAACCACTATTAAAACACTTACTATTTAATGTAAAGTCTGAAAATATTCTGTTTCAAAATAATTTATTGTAAAGAGAAATTAATAATTCTTTGGAGAGTTATAATTTATGTACCAAGTTTATCTGTCTCAAACATTTTCAACAACAAAGCATAAATATGTGAAATTCACAAACATTTGTAAATGTTAGCTTTCTTCTGTTATTTGTAAAGTCAAAGATTTATTACAAAAGAATGTTATTACTTCAAGTTAGCATATTCGGCATGTTTTTATTATGTTTGCAATTATTCTTATGTGGTAGATACTATCAGTGGACCTAAGGTATAGTCACATGAGAAAATTAAAATACGTCATTAAAGAGCAGGTAATTAATAGTATTAGAACTTTTAGAAGCAGTATGTGGCAGATGCACTCGACCCTCCCCAGCCAAACCAGCAGCAGTTTGGTCCATACTCCAGAGGAGGTAAAGACCTGAGCTGCAGCCAGGCCGAGAACTCCTTCTAAGAGACCCATAGGGAAGCAGAATGGCACATTGAATGCCAGTGGCTTGTGGGCACAGGGAGTCTCGTGCAGACTTTTCCTACTGTGTGCAATTTCACTACAAGTCAACCACTTCATTTTATAAATACAACAGCCTGGATGAGCCTACTTTGAGCTCTCCCTGCTAAATAAGTGAGCTGTATGGTAGTGGTTTTACTACTCACAGGTCAATGGATGAGCCCAATTCAAGTTCAATGTTGACCATTTAGCTTAAGCAGATGCACACCAAATGTAATGGATTATTTAGAGATATAAGGCTGTATGATTTTTAGTGTACTCTCTGATTCATATCACTTGGTAGACAAGATTTGCTAAAATTTTAAGCTGTAAGGTCGTGCTTGTATTTACCCAAAGCAGTTGCAGACTACACTAAATGACTGCAAGATAAAGTCTAGCTTGCATTTTGCTGGAAAAAATGGAACCGATTGGGAAAACAACGATCCAAGGCTAACATAGAGACATTACAGATAACTGCATAGCGAGGTCTATTTTGCACTCCACTGAGAAGAAAGGACTTATCCAGACAAAATGGCACCTTCAAGGGTATGGACCAAAAACAGTGTCTGCAGCTGAACAAAACAAAGGCCCACATGGAGTCAGAGAAAAAGGGTCCGATGGAGAGCAAAGGACCTGGTGGTAAAATTTTGCTATTGGACTGGATCTTGGTGTGAATGGTCTGTAAAGATATAAAAGTTTGTAGTTTTCTATGCTTGGGCAGACCTCTGCACAGATACCCAGCTTGAGCCAGCCCTTCTGCTATTCTACTCCATTACATTTTTTATTTTCTGAGAATCTTGTCTCCTGAAAGTCTGTTCTGCATATGGTCATAAGGCCTCGCCTGAAAGTTTACTGCTGAAGTTCTAAAATACAGACTCCAAAGCAAATGATTATCAGGGAAAGAGGAACCCTGACAGTTTGCACCGCGGTGGATATGGCCTCTCCTGAGAGTTTGTCTCTGGAGTTCCAAGACACAGCCCCTGGAATGAACTGTTATCAGGGAGGGAAGACACCTGAAAGTTTGCTTTGTGAATGGGTACAGGCACCTGAAGAGAAAGTAAACAGTATTCAGCTTGGCCTATTTCCCCCACGCAGTAAATAATAGAGTGAACTTGCCACCAAACTCTTTTAAGTCGCACTTCTCTTTAAGAAATCTAAACATTGTTCTGCAGCAAGCAGAACCCCTAAATGACTTCCCCTGCAACACAGTATTAGCATGTAAATAAATTTACATAACAACCTGACTGCATTACCAAATTTTATTCATTTAACCAATAAATTTCATTAAAAGCTGCAAGAGAAGTCCCAGGAATCTAGAATCCACTGTTTTCCTAATCATTTGCTCATTCTACTGATCTACAAAATTATGGTTCCTGATACTGTATTTTATCTAGCTTCATAACTATATTATTCACTGTCTTTATTTAATGTCTAGCTAAATGTTTAGGATCTTTGCCAATAATTAGGATCTTTGCCATAATTACAAAATTATGTTTCCTAAGATTGATCTGAACTTAGAAACTTTTTTTCTACTTCATTCACAAATACTGAAAAGTGAAAATGGAAAGGCATTAATATTGTAAGTAGTAAGAATCCATTCATGGATTTAAATCTCATTTAAATATCTTCTTGACTATTTCTGAACTGCTCAAACTTGTAAGCTTCAGCTCAAACAGAAGAGCAAACTTCAAAGTTCAAATACCAATTTATGTGAATGTGCAAGCACTTCTCCATATATACAGTGGCGATTTTGCTTTCCAAATGCAGCTGGGCATGTCAAAGCTTGGTATCTCTGGGCAACACGTAGTCTGAAGGTCAATCTTAAGCTTAAGTATTTGCTTTCCATCTGATGCCACTTTGTAAGTTGCAGTCGGAGGCCTGGGGATTTTTTTTTGATCCAATGAATATATTAGATGCTCACAGAAGATAAAAAATCTTCAACATTAGACACTTGGTTTCAAAACAGCCAAAAGTAATAGATGGGAACTTCAAGAGGGAAGAATCTGTACACAAATTCCTGCTATGAATCATAGACTCCTAGAATATCCTGAGTTGGCAGGGACCCACAAAGATCATCAAATCCAACTCCTGTCCCTGCATAGGACAACCCCACAGTTCACACCATGTGTCTGAGGGCCTTGTCCAGTCTCTTCTTGAACACTATTAGGCCCCCTCGCTGGTTGAAGAACCTTTTCCTAATGTCCAACCTAAACCTACCCTGGCACATATTTCTGCCATTCCCTCAGGTTTTGTCATAGGTCTCTAAAAAGAAGAGTTTGGCGCCTGCCCCTCCTCCTTCTCCCCTTGTGAGGAAGCTGTAGACTGTGATGAGGTTTCCCCTCAGTCTTCCCCAAGCTGAACAAACCAAGTGACTTTGGACGCTCCCCATACAACTTCCCCTCCAAACATTTCACCAACTTTGTAGCCCACTTCTGGCCACTCTCTAGCAGCTTTTTATATTTTTTCATACTGTGGTGCCCAGAACTGCACACAGTTCTCTGGGTGAAGCCTGGTTCATGTAAAAGGGAGATTTTAAAACAGTTCTGTGCAGTCTGAAATGGTAGCCATAATCCTGAGTTAGTACCATGGGGATAGCAACTGAAAACAATGCATTTGGACAATAGCTAATCTTCTCTCTCCCTGAATTTTCATCCCTTTCCTCAGCACTTCTGATGGGATAAATTAGTATTCGGGCATTTATTTGTATGCCTGCTATATTTGTCTAAATTCCCAACATGTTGTACTGATGGTCTAACTACAACTTAGCACTGTGTATTCTACTATCACAAAGACACTTCAAAGTGAGAGATTGTACCATTCAAATCATAACTCTTTAGTAATTTTATGACCTATCTCTTAATCTCTCTGTGCTTAAGTTTCCCATCTGTAAAACAGATAACTATATTTGCCTATCTCATAAAGGAGATGTAAGGATAAGTATGTAAAAGATGCAAAGGTACTGAATTCAAGTACCAGAGACAGACAGCTATTGAAGATTACATTCCAAAGGCAAGGGTCCTACACTGATAAGGAAAACAGATCATGGACAGTCAGATTTAAGAAACAATACAGATTTAGGAAACTGCACTGAAGTGTGTTTCGAGGCTGGAACTTAGGAGAGCAATGGTAACACTTTAACATGAGATCTTATCTATAAAATAGTCTCAGTGATTGCCTACATTTTTTATAATACTGCAACAAGTGCTTAAATTAATATAGTATGAAAATATTGAACATCTTTTGAAAAATAGTACAGGACCAGAAAGAAGGAAAAGAGAAGACAAAACCACCTGCCCCTTTCCTCTATATACAATTATTCTTTTTTATAGTGAGAGGTCAGACAGGAGAAGAAAATGCAATTTTTAGGACAATCTAGGAAGCTGTAGATTTGAAACTTTTAGTATTATTACCAGTTCAAATTACTTGAAAAACAAATCTTTGGAATCTTTTGAAATGAACACTTTTTAGATTTCTTCTCTATGTAAGCAAACTCACAGGAAAAAGAAAATTCACATTCAAATGAAAACACATCTTTCCTGAATCTCAGTAATCAGTATGGCCCATCTTTTAGCATTTTACTGTCAGAGAATTTGATATTCCGTTTCCCATTACTCCAGATTGTGTTACAGAGTTACTCTATTGTAGCCAGGGTGGGAGGAAATATATATATTTCAGTCTCCCCTGCTGATATCTTTCCCAGTTTTATAAAGCATTTCAACACTATTTGAAAGAAATTACATATCAAAAATTAGTTTTCCCTAGTCTTAAGAATTTACTTTGTAAGGATAGGACAAGAAAAATCATTAGATTATCCATCTTTTTGCTCAATAATGACTTCAGAAGAGCTCTGCTCCAAATTAAGTGACAATGCTTCTTACGGTGGATGTTTTTTATTGCTATATTTTGAAATATCCCATGTCACATCTGAGACATGTACTCAAAAAAAAGATCAGCAACTATTGACTCATGACCAAACTGTTATATCTGTCACTAAGCAAGACAGCCAGCTTTAAATTCACTTTTCATATTAAATTGAGCTATTATGTGCACAACCCATAAAAATCTCAATTTTTGTGTGAAAATGAATTAATAAGAATTTGGGAAAACACTGTTGCTAATAGCACTTCCAGATAATAACCAAAATGGATTAACTGATGAAGTGGAAAAACACCATGTAGATAAAGTAACACCATACACGGGAGAGCTGCCATTGTACTTAGATCTATGAGCCTTAAACAAGGAAATAAAGCAAGAAATTTAACAGATGCCTAAATTTGTGATGTAACAAATGGATTAACTGATGTCAGCATTTTAGGCACTCTGAATAGCTCTTAAGGGTACTGCCCAAAGAAATGTCAGTGTTAAAGTACATTTATTACCTCACTAGGGAGATATAGATTCACTCAGTTACCCTTTTATTTTTGAGCTCAATAGCTTTTACAGAAGTACAGACATCATATAAATTACGTATTTTAAAATATTTCACCTTGATGAGATTAAATAACTCTTGTCAAGATGTGCATTTTAGCTGTTTGACCTGCCACTGAATCTCAAAACAATACATTACTCTAATATTCAAGAAGAATAAGAAATTGGTTATAAGGAAAACATCAGAATCTTGAATTTAGTTTCAATTTTTCTGGTGATTATATTTGTTTGACTGTTATATTTATACTGAATAGAAGGAAAGTCAGTAGTCAGTTATTTTAATATGGGGTTTTCTTGTGTCATAAACTGTTGGTATAATTTACTCTCAGTTGTTCCACTGAGATAACACTACAATTGTTTATTTGAAAGTTCTGACAAATAATTTTAAAATAATTTGGCAGAGGAAATAAAATAATAGACATATTCCCTGACAAATGCAGAACACTCTCTACACTTTTGAATTGCTAATTTAATTAGGATATTTTCTGAAAATGGCTCCATCTAAGAATACTTAAGAAAGGCACTGGAAGATGAAATTGCCAAAATTTGACAATGACAGTTATTAAAAGGTTATTAAAAGAAATCTTGCTTTCAGGTCAGAAAAATCACTTGAGAGAAGGCTAGTACTAATAAATGTATAAGCCTGATTACTTTGAAATGAATGAATAAAAACAAAGAAAATTGATTGATCAAACTCCTAGACAAGATAGTCAGTAGTCCAATAACTGGAATACTTGCCCATGATTCAAAAGATTCAGACTGGAGATTGTATAAGTCATGGATCAAGGCAAAAACACAGAGATCACTTAACAATTACCATCATGGGCAAAAAAAGACAACATGGGAAAAAATAATTTCATTTATTGCCAATTAAAATATATTTGAATAATGAGAAACAAATATCAAAAGAGCAGCTTATTCCCACCCTCAGACCTTTCCCAGGCTCAACTTCACTCCTTCATTTCTCATTCATCTACCTTCCTAACCCAAGCAGGGATAGAGAATGGGGTCCATAACAGCTCTTCTCTGCCACTCCTTTCTTCTCACACTTTTCACCTGGTCCAACATGGGTCCCTCCCATGGGCTGCAGTCCTTCAGGATAAACCTGCTTCAGCATGCCCTCACCACAGACTGAAGTACAGGATAAACCTGCTCCAGAATGCTCTTCTTCACAGGCTGTAGCAAAATCTCTGGTCTGGAACTTCAAGCACCCCCTCCTCCCCCATGTCTCTTCTTCCTCTCTCACCTTGATCACTATTGATTTTTACACATTTGGGGTTTTTTTTTTCCTCACTTCTCTCCAGTCATTGAGTATTTTTGCCCTTTTTTACATATGTTCTCATAGAGGTATCACCAGCTTGGGTGCTGGGCCCAGCTGTGCCCTGTGGTGGATCTGTTGGAGCCAGCTGGAATCAGCAGCCCCTATCCTCTTCTCACAGAAGCCACACCTGCAGCCTATCTTGCCACCAACACCCAATACAACAAATTATTTCAGTAATAACATTTTAAAACAACTTCAGAATTATAGATTTGAGTGATTTTGATGAGTTCTTTCTTTATTGGTATCCATAATCAAATGTACACCTGTGTCCTATGAATAAGCACTGTTAGTTCTTAATACTGACTATATTTATGTTTATTGGATTATTTAGCTAACCTAATATTGAGATTAATTTGTTGGTTTCAAGATTTTATCTTGATTTGTTATTTTCTGATGCATATAGGAATATTAACCAGAAGTAAGGATGCTATATCGTCTGTATTTTGGCATTGTTCTTAGGTCTACTGACATATGCTGTTCAGACTCCAGAAGAATAAATAGATGACAGATCCTAAGAAGACTCATGAAAATGTACAGCAAATAAAGACAAAAAAAACATCCACTAGAATTTGAAGCTATGAATAAAGTGTAATTATTTAATTCTTTGGAACACTTTTTGTAAAAACGTGTTGGCTTTAGTGCAAATATTATATTAATGACACAGGATTAGATTTAAATGGTCACAGATACCTCTACAAGACTTTTATAAAAATATTTCTTTGTGCCAAAATATAATAAACTCTACTTTTGTAATAACAACATAGCACACATTCTTGAAACAGCGACAGATGTATCAGTTTTCCTATGTATCAGATGTATTGTCAAAGAATGATCTGACATACAAGAGATCATATTTAATGATGGTTTTGGTGGTAAGGTGATAGAAATTTACAGCTGACCAACTGATAACAAGCTTATTAAATTTAAATTCTCTTACATACAAGTTTATAGTTCACTAACTAGGTTTACTGTTTTCCATGGTCTGTCTTTAAAAATAGTTGGTAATATTTAATGGTTCTAGTCAATTAAATTAAATTATGTGGGTTAAGTTTTGATTTTGTAAGACAATTAAGAATTGTTTAGGTCAAATGTGCAAGGTCTACCTTCAGAGTATTTCCCAGAACAGATGAATTCTACAGCAAAGGTTTTTGGACCTTTCTGCGTGAATAATAATCAGAAAACACAGTTAAAATAAAATGACAGCTTAGAAAAATGGAAAAAGCTCAACAAAGAAACTAAAATGAAAATGAAAAAGGTTCTTCATTTACACAGGTAAAAAGGACAGCATAGATGGGAGAAATTTAAAGTCCTTTGAATTACTTTAAAAGGTCCCCAAGAATTAACTGAAAATTTAGCCTTATTACATTTTACATCTGTAAAAAAGTCAGTATAAGATGTCTTCCTCCTTACTGTTTTTGCCAATAATTTCCTTATCATATGTGGGTAAAGTTGTCGTATATCTCTTTTTTGGTGGTGGTGGTGGTGTTTGGTTTGTTGAGTTTTTTTCTTTTCTCAAATATGGAGGCAAACACAATGACATACTGGATCTATTAAGGTACTATAGTAGGAAATCAGGAAAGGAAATGGCATTGGAAAAATATGAAACCGTGAAACTTTACAAAGAAGCAGAAGTCAGTGACAGCAGTGGTCTTTGAGGGATCAAAACTTAAAAAATCACTTGATATCATAGGATCTGTGTTTCACTGCTATCAGGGAAAGTGGTCTGTATGAAAATAACATTTTCTATGGGAATTTCAGAGTCATAATATTAAAGGTGGTAGTGGAATTGGCTAAAAATAATGAAATGAAAAAAATGAAGATTTGACCATGGCCCTTAAAAACTTGGAAGCAATGGGAATGAAATACTAAGATTTACACTGTTTGGTTACTTTTCACCCTTTGTTAGTCTTAATAGCGCTTGGAAAAATCCCATGGGAACATTACGTTGGAAAATATCCAGAGGAAATCAAAAAAAGCAACAGATCTTTAAGCTGAACATCAATTAAAGAGCATGATTCCTGAATAAATACGAAAGGCTTAGATAAAAGTGGTTGGAAACTAGTAAAAATTTATGAAAGAGGACATGAATAATAAATTAGTGATTAATGTAAGGAAATAAGAATGAGAGATTCAGGTTTCTGTCAGTACATAACATAAGTATTCCACAATGGATTTCAACAGAATCTCTGCAGATAAATAGGAACACAAGAAAGTCTCTGTGTTTCTGCCATGTCCTCTTTCCAGCAGGTTGTAAGTACTTAGTCAAGAGCAAGAAAACTGCAAGTATACTTCAGCTTAATTTTCAGTTCAGTAGCTTGCTGATCTAGACAAGATTTCTATATATTTAGTAATTCAAATCCCTTTTCACAAATATGACCTGTTCCCTTCTGTAGGCATGCAACTTTTTATTTTCACTGTGCCCTTTGACAAAAAATTCCATCCTTTTGAAGAACAATCTTATTTTCTGTGTTTTGATCTGGCTTCATTTATTAGTCTCTAGTTTCTGATCTAAAACAAATGCTAAATCCTCAAGCCCTACTCACGTGTCCATGACAATCATACCACTCTGTTATATCCTTCCTCTTTACCAGACTTACAAATTGAATTCTTCTTTGCACTTGAACTGGTTCACATTTTTGATCATCCTTGTCTTCCTCCAGTTTCCAGTTCTACATTATCGTTTTAGAGATTGAGGAGACCGTAACTGCAGACAGTATTCAAGATGTAGATGAACAGTTTTATAATAAAGTTTCTTTGTTCTCTCTAATAATTTTGAATATTTTCTTCTCACTGCTACTGAGCACTGAGTTGACATTTTATGGAGCAATCTGCAGTGAAACAAGATCTGTTCCTAAATGGTATTGGTGAGTTCAGAGTCTATAATTTGGTATGTTACTTTTCCAGATACACCTTTTTTTTTTTTTTATCTACACACAATTTTAGTTGTTACATCCCTTACCAGTCACTCTATTTCATAACCTTTCATATTTTCAGCTGACCCTTGTCCTTATTACTGTAAATAATCTAGTATCTTCAGCAAACTTTCTTGCCTCTTTACTCTCTCTGCTTCACATAATTTATGAATATTTTGAGCAACAGAGATTGCAGCGCATATCCCTGATGAGTTCCACTGCTGACTCTGGTCTTCTGAAGTAATTTACTCCTGTTCTGTTTCTTATTTTAACCACTTACTTACCCATATGAGGACCTTCCTCTCATGTCCTGCCAGCTTAAATTATTTTGCTGAAACTATTTCCCTTTTGGAAACCCAAATAGACTTACTATATCAAAGTTTACACTGTCCCAGTGTTGCAGAATCAGTCACTTCTGCTTTTCGAGAAGGTTTGAGCAGAAACATATACATTATTTTTTAAAATATTAACCTATTTATCACATGTAATATAGGCTAACACTTTATAGATGATTGCTGAGTCGTGGAAGCAAAAAGTGGTGAACAGCATTACTCCTTTTTCCCCTGAGGGTGTGGGACCTGCTGTGGGTTAGCGGCAATTTGCATGCAGTGCACTTAACTAGCAGAGGAACTGTTAGAGCAAATCCCCCCCTCTGCTCTTCCTTTCCTCCTCTTCTTGTAACAGCTCTGACATCATCCTGTGCTTGTACTCTCTGCTACAGACTGTATCAACATGATTATTTATTGACCATCTGGGGAGGTTTGTGAGACTGTGTTGACTCTGTCCAAGTAGAATGTAGTTGCTCATGTAATTCATGTAATTCAACCTCTTGGAGGACTCTTATTCCATAAAGAATTAGTAAGGGTAATTTGGGTTTCAGTAATGGAAATAAAACACAACACTGTGGTCAGCAACTTTCACACAAAACTAAACTAATAATGGTAAGGCAGTTCGGTGGTTAAAATCATGCAAATTGGTGTTCTCTTTATCTTTGATGATCAGCCAGAAGGTGATTTCTAAGGAAAGAATACAAATAACAGGAAAAGAAGAAGTAGTTTGCCTCTATTAATAGCTAGCAATGGTCCTGTTCCAGTTCATCTACCCCATTCTAAAGAAATCATTTATTTATAATTTGTGGCCCCCGCTTCTAAGAAAATTTATTTCCTTTGTTAGTTTTAACCTGCTACCTCTTAATCTTCTTGTTTCCACCATGTCTTGTATCCATTCTTCCCCATTCATTGCCCTTTGTCATTTAGGGTTTTATAGATCTCTATCAGATTTTAGTCAAATGAGAAATAGTTGAAAGCCCACTTGTACTTTTTGATCATCTTTGAGCTTGCTATTCTGCTGATTATCTTTAAATGGAATTACATGTTCATGTCAAGAATCCTGACTGTAGTCCTGAAAATAGATTATGTACATGTTGTAAAAGCTACTTTTTCCACCAAGCTGTTGGCTAAATATCTCTAAATGTTGATATTGATTCATTGACTTTGATACATCTACTGCTGATAGATGCTCCTATCAGAAACTGCAGACTTAACAAATCCACATCTCTCATTGTTTTTAAAAGTTCCTCGTATTTGTTTATATTTAATACATATGCATTGAATCAGGGTTTGGCACTTTTTCTGAAAAAAAAAAAATATTTGGATCTGTGACTAAGAAGTGCAATTCATCAGATTTTAAGGTAAAAAATAATATGAATTTACAAGCAACCTATGTAGTTCAGTGTAGCTGCTATTCTACAGAGAAAAGGGATTTCTAAATCTTTACAGATATGATTCTTCCTCACTTGGATGGTATTTGCTCTTTGCAGACTTGACATGGATATGAATAACATATTAGTAATCTAACCTGAGGGGTTTTGACTAAAACCAGTTGGTCACTGTTAACTTATGACTTAGTTCTGGCACTAAGATTAAGCCCTGACTGACAGCATCTGCACCTGACATGACATCCTTTTAAAGCTCTGAAACAATTACATAGGGTGCCCATGTTGCACAATGATCTTCATAGCCACAGAGACCTTTTTTGCTGTGGATATTCATTTTATGAATGTTACACCCTGAATTAGGCATGTATTTTCTGGAGAGAACAGGTGAGAGACGTCTAGAAATTCCCACAGACACCAAAATCCTCTGCCACAGACTTATCGGTCCCACCTCCTGATGCTGCCACAAGACTGTGAGTACATTCTGTACCTACTACATCATTTTCCTTTCCCAGCAAGCTGACAGAGCTTTGCTGATTAACTATAATATGTGTGAAGGCTTTTCTGAGCATATTGCATATATCTACCAAAATCTCAGGAATTCCATTCAATATTAAATGTTCTCTTTCTCAAAGACAGCTTAACTAAGGACTGTATCCAGTCCCGTAACTCCCAGAGGCAGGGTTGGAATAAATTCCTAGCCTTCAATACAAAAGAATTTTTAAATAGGAATTTGACATATATGCAAATCAAATGGGAAAGAAAAAAAAAAGGAGAAAAATTACATAGGTAACAACTAGGAACTTGGGGTCAACTCAATGTGTTTCTACTTGCTTTTGACTTAGCACTAATGCAAGTAGTAGTAAAATAAGATTAACAGTAAAACAGGTAATTTATCATGTTTTTCTTCTGGGAAAAAAAAACATTAAGGCAATAATAATCTGTGAATATGGATCATAATGCTAGCAAAAGCATGCAGACTGCAGGCAGCAAAACTGCTACAGTAAAGCCATCTCCCTCACTGAGCTATGCCCTGGGGTTTTATGAAGACGGAGTCAATGAGAAAACATTACATATTTTCTGAGTCAAATCGCATCTACTAACAGTGATTCATGGCACAGATGACCATTCACAAGTCTAGTAAACCATTAGTTTATACTCATATATACTCTGTGTGTGACAGAAATTAAAATTTTATCCATTAAATCTGTCATAAGTAGAAATTCTAAAGAAATTAAATTGAACTTTAGGATAAGTTTTGTGAATAAGGCTATTTTTATAAGCTAGATCTTAAATAATTCACAGAATAGTGTCTCTGGGAAAGCTGCTGAAATGTACAATGTACATTTTTTGGTGAATTATTTATGTTAATTGGACTTCTAAGGGGCACGTGGCTTTTTCAGGGTAAGGGGCTATTTTGCATATTGGCATTGCAAATGTTTTGAGAATAGTGTTCTAAAGCATTATGTATTGTGTCCTCACAAAAACACTGAGCAAGGCATAAACAGGAAAGAGGAAGACAATAATGTATTTGAAGACTTTTCACACTAAGTTCCTGTTGCTAGGGAAACCACTTCTTTCATTTGTACTTCTTCCAAACGCATCTATCTCCAGGTCCCTCAAACAGTGCAGATCACAATCTGATATGCTGTGAAATGGAAAAAAAAATCATGTATGTATATGTATGTATATATGTTACAGAGTAATAAGTGGGGTTTTTAATAATCTGTGGAAACTGTTGAAGATTCATATCTGCAGCATCACTTGAAAGTTCCCAGAGAAACCTACACACAGCAACCACTGTATTTTCATTTTGTTTGCAAGTACTTTCACCTTACTTAAATATTTTTCTTGGTTGTGTGCCTTGCTTCCCCTGTGTCACTGTTAACACCTACACTTCACATTTTTAAATAATAAATGTATAAGACATCCTACTTTTATTGATCACTCAATTAATCCTTCAGCTTGTTATATATTATTTTCCAATGAAGAAAGAATAAACCTGACTATGCATATAGCTGCCTAGCTTGATTTCAGGATTTAACCCAGAGACCAAATATATCTATCACAGTTGTGCCTACAGGCACGCTGATAGCACCAAGCTTGAGCGAGCACTGCCTGCCATCATTCTGCCTCATTTAATCTCCTGGTTCAGTGGAATAGAGAAGTTCAAAGAACTAGGCATCATTTCTGGTTGGGAAACGGTAGTTTTGCAGGATCTGTCACCTCTTACATAAGGCTGAATTCTGTCCATCTGAGTTCTTCTACCACTCTATTCTGTCCCACATCTGACTTAAGAAAAACTAGTTTGTGCCAGCACTGGAAGGGCAGATCAAAGAAACACTGATAGAATGGTTTAAGATGGAGAGTAGAAAATAGTAGCATCAGTCTCCCTTTCAGACTGGAGTCCACCACTTCCACAAAGCAAGCGTAGCTCTGTCTCTCAAATGAAGTGAGAACTACAATGCGTAAGGGTGCTAAGAAGGAGACAACTAGGCTCACTCCATGCTTAAAATATTGTCTTTTGTCTCCTAAGAACAGAGTGGAAGAAGAGCTTTCAGGGCTGAACTCCAGTTTCAACCTGAAAACAGAGGTTGCAGTTTGAGAAGCATGCACTTTAAGGATTTATCAACATGGAAAGATATGATGCAGGACATAAACACAAGTCTAATCTGAGTTTAATGTGTAATATAAGCATTTGTGATAGTTATACATTTGTGACTCTGATGTTAAAATTTGGGGCTGCTGTTGTTCTATTTCTGTAACATATCTGTTAGTGAAATAGCATACATTGTCTTTTCTAGTACTATGTTTATGCATATTTCTCAGACAAAATCGTGATAGGCTAGGGATGTCCTTAAATTTAATCATGAAGTTCTTTGCCAAACTAGAGTTAGAGAGAAATCTGATTTTTTGAGATAATTTCTTGAAGGTGAAAAACAGGAGGAACCAAGAATAGATCCTGAATCAAAATCAAATAAAAGAAATTTTAATTTCTACTCTATGTCTATTTCAACTTTTTGGTTTTGATTACCATTGATGACATGTTGATTGTACAGGAAAAAAAGGAAGACATAGCCACAGTCAAAGGACATCAGTTTGTATCACAAAAAGTATTGTTTAGGCCAAGTGCTTTGGTTAGAAAACAAATATAGTTGAAGTCTGAAGTTTGGGAAAACAAAACCAAATTGTTTCTTGGTGGAGAGCTGATAACACAAGTGATGTGTGTTTGGATAGTGACAGGTACTAAGATGCTTGTAAGGGAAAGGAGTTGTAAGAAAAAGGAATGTTTTTTTCAGCATCTATACACTTTCACAGTTGGCAGACTTTGATCAGACTTATTGCTCATTACTCACTTCACAATATTTATCTCCTGTTTCTAAAGTAAAAACAAAGAAGACATTTAGGGATGCCCAATGCCTGGGGTTCTGTAAGAAAGCATAACGTGTGTTTTGCCTTCTTTATGAAACTTCTTCTGATGCTTGGTAAGATTGAGTTTACTAGACATACTTGTTCAGCTAAACTGCCAACCAGTACTAGAGCTGCCACAACCATCACTAAATTTCATGGTTCTCTAAACTGATCTTTTTCCTGAAGTTCTCTATCCAGCACTAACTACCATGATGTATGATGTGGAGAATGCAAATTGCCGGCAGGATCCCTTTGAGCACGGCTCGCGGGCTGGGGCGAGAGTAATGAGTCTAATTCAATATGAATTTAACATCAGTACCCTTTAATGAACTCTTAACAACACTGAATATCAATGTCCGCCAGACCACGTTTTTCCAGCCCTTATATACTCTTTACCCAAAGGCCATGCGGCAAGCGCAGGCTACGATTGGTTACACTTGTGGTAACTCTTCTCCCCACACTATGATGATTAGCTGCAGGGCACTGTCCACAGACTGTTCATGCTCCTCCTGCAGCCTGGTCGAGGGCAGACCAGCTTCTGTTTACTTCCCTTCTGTCTTTGGTGTCTCCAGGAAAACCTTCCGTGCATCACAGCCACATCAAGCTCTGGCTTGTTCACAGCACACAGCCAGGAACTCTCCACACTACCACAGTAATGAAACTGGTGGTATCTAATTTGAAAACTGCCTGTGCTGGCGACAGACTGGAATGCAGGCAGTCAGGCAGTACATGGAAGGAACAATCCTGTCTATGTGGAGCAGCTCTCTTCCTCCTCCAATTTTTTTTCCAGTCTCACCTTACAGAAATTACATATTATGATTGGAGTTGTCATGCTAGATGCAGGCCAGGAAGGCATCATATTTTTAACCAAGCTTACTGTGCAACCACCCCTGATTTGGAAATCTGTGTTGCATGTTGTTTCGGAAAACTGATAGATGCTGAGATGATAAACTAGCTATACTTTATCACTACTAGCTGTGCAATCAACAACAAAGTAACTACAGTTTCTAAATGGCACAGAACATAAGCCCAAGAAAATGCAGTGGAGAATGTAGCTCTTTAAAAATGGTGACCAATGACTGTTTTAAGATGGGATGTGACCAGGTGTATATCAACAGGATATCACATTAAAAGTTTGAAACATTAGCACCGGTAAAACATGGTTGTATGTTTTCATCCATCTGAAATACAGTTTTGATCCCACACTGTTCATTAGCTACTATGTTTTGGTAGCTGGTAGGATTTGCTGCTGCTTCATTTTTTTTTTTTTTTTAATTTCATGCCTCTGCTGTAAATTAGTAACTTGGTTTCTGAGTAGTAGAAAAGTCATTCTACAGAAGGTGGTCAAAGAAAGTGTTTCAGGTAATGCATGAAAAGAAGAGGAGGATTACTCTTCTCTATGGCTCTATGATACATATCTATGAAACTTAATAGAAGAAATTAATTTACAGGTTGACAATTCCTAATCATGTCCTTGGATGGAAGACAGAACCTTCACAACCCTAAAGGGAAAAAAACAGGAGCCACTCAGTCCTCCTGTCCTAAAAATAGCTACAGACAGAGTGATAATGCAACACCAAGTGTGTCCAGATAGCTCTGCACTTCCCATTTTAGAAACATCACCATCATTGCAGGGCCCACCTGAAGGAGGTCCACAATCAAATGCAATGACATGACATGGATTGTTCCTGAGAGAGATCAACATGGGATCATCACCAGCATGGCAGCAGCAGATCTGTACAATGCCAAACTGTTGTGCAACAGCTGCATGAATCTGGCACAGGGGAAGAAAGTTCAACAAGACCAGATCCAGGCTGGGTCCCCAAAACAGTGCTGCACCACACTGTACTGCTGAACCAGTACCAGTTCCTACCCAGTCTATGAATCCTTGTATCCATAAACCAGTGGTATCATTCTCCAGCCGGAGAAAAATGTGATCTCAAAACTCAGAAGAGCTGATGTTAGCAGCCTCCAGAAACCTGTCAGAGATAAGTCAGTGTAGCATTTATCACTAGGACAGCTGGCTTCATGGAGGCTTGTGACACAGCTCTCATGGCAGCAGGTTCATGTCTCTTCCTGGAGTTTAAAATTATTTGAGTTTTCCTGAAAACACTTTAAGGGCATGAGGCAGCCCTTTCCAGCAGTTCACAGGGCTGACCTGAGAAACTAGTGTAGCCAGATCATTACGTTGACCTACTATAATCATATTTTACAAATAAATTATAATAATAAAATTACAATGTTACTCTCATCAAATTAATACCCTCTATATTACCAGCCCTAAAATTTAATGAATCATTCTTCCCAAATTATGTCATTGTCTCAAAGTTTATGAGATTTGAAAAAATAATTAAGTTAGTATTTCCACCACTCAGTACATATTAAGAACCTTAAAATGTCAGCATACATAATGTCTAAAAAGACATTAACTTTAAAAAAAAAAAAAAAGTATGACATCATATCTTAGGAAAAAATATTTCTGGTATTGCTTGACTGTAGGTATCAATTGAAACACAAGGTGTAACACAGAGTATGTGAAACTTGACATACTATAATATCAACCTGATTTAATTAGATATAAATATCATCTACATTTTAAAAACAAATCCCTTATGCATTTTTACTGCAACATTTCATTCTGGTTGCAACAGATTGTCTCTGAGTTCAGGATAAGTTTTGGGGTTGGTTTGTTTGTTTAATTTGTATTAATACATTTCCCTCTGCTTTTAGTGGACTGACACTTCTTTTTGTAAAGATTTTTTGTGATGACTGAAAAGGATGATAGATGGTGTTTTTCTCCCAAGATACTTTTAACTGAATGTTTGACAGTTTTCTATTCCTTTAAACACTTCACATACACTATTGTTGTGTTTAGTGTCTGTCATTTCATCTGTCATGTCAATCAGAGTTGGGGAGAAGAAATAGGTGTTTTATTATCTCCTTTTTTAAGAAGGAAGTCATAAAGAGTGCTTTTCTGTCTCTTTCTACATAGATTTCTCTGGATAAAAAGCACAACAAATTTATTCGTATATTAAATATTAGCTTTATGTATGAGGCCGATTTTTATTCACATAAATAATAGATTTTAAAATTATAATTCATCAAACTTGTTTCTCACATATAATCCTCATGAACAAGTCTCTACAGTGTTAAACAAAGTTAAGAAAGCATACCTTGGTGTTTTAATTCTACTAAAATTCTATTGTGTCAAGGTGTTGGTTTGCCTTTTCTTTCCCCAGCAAATGTGTATGTATATTCACAGTATTACAATGTAACTACTGCAAGCAACCAAACTGCAAGTACTACTTCAGCACAAAACCATGGGTAGATTACAACAGACCTTCTGAATGAGAAATATCTTAAAATATTTTAAAAGTAAGAAAAGAGTTTCTCATTCCTGGACAGAAACGTATATTTATTCTACCTTTCCTTGAGCTCTAAAGTGAAAGATGAAAAGCCCTGGACTTTTGTTTTGAAAATATGTTAAAAATACTATTCACAGAGCCTGAAATTTTATGAAGAAGATCCATTTCCAACATCTCTTGACTTCAAGATAAATGCAATATAACTGTCAAAATAATTCCTACATTCAAAAATGCTTTGTTTGCTTTCAATAAAATGTGTAAATTATCCTTATCGGGTTTGAATTTTTATATTCAAATTTGTAACTGCAAATAATTTCTAAAGACTGTAAGGTATAACAAAAATTTCAAGAATTATCAAGACATAGCATATCCAGTCAAAGATATTAATGGATTAAAAAGTTCACAGGTTCATCAAGCACAAGAAAAAATAACTTCATACCTAGCTGAATTAATGGAGTTTACTTTTTTTAGAAATAATCAACCACAGGGGTTCTTTTTTATTTCTTTGGTCTGCAGTCTGGAAGAATCGTTGTGTGCCCTCAGTATTCACACAACCCTTGTCTGCTTACAGCGACCCCATTCCAAAGGGGAAATGTAAAAACCCGTCCACCCTGTATCTCACAGTGAGGGGGAAAGCTTCTTTCAGATGATACATAACTCTCTTCAGCTCCTTTCAAAATTGTTTCCAAGGACTTCACTCTTAAAGTAGTAAGAACGTTTTTTCTTCCTACTGTGTTCGAAGTACATTAGAAAACCAGCCCACGTTTTAGGGAAATGTTTACAGAGTATTTTGTGATTCAGACTTTCCTTAAGCCAACTCTGAGTATCTCACCTTGGAATTAAAAGCAGAACTGGCACATGGAAACAGCACTCCCAGCTCATCAGTCCAGCACAGCATCCTCCTGGCACCCCATTCCTGAATTTCTCTCACTGCTTTGTGAAACTTTCTCACCTGCAGCTGGCTTGAAGATCTCTGCCGTGTGTTGTATTGCATGCCGTAAACACACCTTGGTCTTTATCTGGGGTCTGCCAAGTGGCTCGTCTTGCATGCCTTCTCAGCACTTAAGAAGCATACTTTTCTGATTGGAGGCAAATTGCTGTGAAGATTCTGGTTGGAACACTGAATACCAAAAAACTTTCTATTCAGCATTCAGTATTCAATTCCTATCAGCTTTGAGGTTATGAAATTATGCTTCATTTCTCCCTTTTATATCACACTGTGAGGTATTAACATCCAAAGAGGGCTAGTATCCTTGCTTAAAATAAAACTACAATGTTTTTATCGTAGGTTTGCAAATCAGGACAGGCATCGTTCCCTGCAGTGGACTTCCATTAAAACTAGAGACTGTTATAAAACTATTAGGAATTTCATAATCTTATAATGGCAGTTTTGGGCTTGGAGTATTTTTGCATTTAATGGATGGGTATGTAAGAAAAAATTCTGAATAAAGTGAATGTTATTTTAAGAAGGGAAGGGAAGGGAAGGGAAGGGAAGGGAAGGGAAGGGAAGGGAAGGGAAGGGAAGGGAAGGGAAGGGAAGGGAAGGGAAGGGAAGGGAAGGGAAGGGAAGGGAAGGGAAGGGAAGGGAAGGGAAGGGAAGGGAAGGGAAGGGAAGGGAAGGGAAGGGAAGGGAAGGGAAGGGAAGGGAAGGGAAGGGAAGGGAAGGGAAGGGAAGGGAAGGGAAAAAAAGAATGAGAGTTTTCTGTTGTTGTTATTATTCTCTTTTTACTACGGCAGTGAGTCGAACTGTAAAGAACAGAAATCACTGATATAAGGACCAGAGGTGAAATTCTTCTCTCAGTTAGCTGATGCAAGCCTCATTGACTTCAAAAGCAGCTTCAGACATGTAACTGAGGACAGAATTGATCTCAGGATGTTAAGTCAAGGTCTCATTTCACACATACATCTAAATCAGGTCATGATGTTTCTGAGCTTCTGCTATGTTGACAGTCAGGTATTTTTCAACAAAGAAGCTATTTTTTTGAGAAATTTAATGTCTTCTAGCAAAAACAAAATCTCCAATCTCCAGTCAATTTCTGATTATGATGCATAAACCATAAGAAGGCTCCTTTCATCAGTATTTCATTTCTGTTATTCTGCATCCTTTGTACAAATTCACTTGCCTTTATCACATATCTTATTTCTTTGTGAACTATTTACTTAAGAATTTTACTCCAGGATATACACTTCCACCCGTGCATCTATTACATATTCTTTTCAACCACAATGGGATTTAGTGGCAGCATTCAGTCATGCAGTCTGCAAAATGCTGATGCTTATTTCACACAGAAAAACACTTCTTTGAGTAACATTTGCCTTACTTAAAAAAAGAAAAAAAATCCATATTTTGCTACTGTAGCTGTTTTTATAGCAATTCCTTCTACATATACATCTGCAACAGTATTGTACAGCGCACTGGTTCTATGCTAGGACCAGTGCCTCCCATGCTATCTTCCCCAACAGTGTTTCCACAATAGCAGGATTGCACAGATTACTGATTGAATATATAGAGAGAGACCTATCTCAATCAAGTATTCTGCAGTGGAACAATCACAGTCATGCTGTATGATATGGCAACATCTGTTAAATTGGCCGATACTAACTAGAGAGAACAGAAGGTAGTAAAGCTCCACCTCAAAGTCTTCCTTTAGTCATTGCCTGTGGAGCAGTTTCAGATGGTCTGTGGATTAAGCAGCAAAATTTACAAACCTGTCAGCTCACTGTAATCAAAAAGGAAGTTTAAAAGTAGTAGTCCTTTGTTCAAAACAACTGGAAAATATAGCAATGTCTCTGTAGAGGGTTTAGATTGCGGGGTGACAATCAAACCATGGCAGATGTATTGTTAACCTCCTCTCCCCCCCATTTCCCCCTTTTGCTCCTCCCTCTACCCCCTTCCCACTGAGGACAGGCGATCAGGAGGGAAAGAAGGACAGAGAGAAGAGAGCTGGAAAAATTAAAGATGTTTTACTAATGCTACTAATAAGAATAGAGAAAATAATACAAAATATACAAAACCAATCTTGAAAGTCTCAGCAACTGCAGAGCCAGCACCCAAAGTCCTGGATTAGACTCTGTAGCCAACCGGAGCTGGATTCAGTCTCTCACTAGGCCTCAGTTCACAGGGACGACCAGCAAGGTCCTCTCCTAATGTCCGCCATAAGCAGAAGGGAAGGAAAATGAACGAGATTCTCGTGATCTCCCACTTTTATATGAAGTATTCACGTGAATGGAATGTTATACATCATTGGTCAGTCTCTCGGTCACCAGTTTCTCGTTGCCCCTCTCGTGAGATGTCCATCCGTGCTTATCAATAAGTTTGCATTCCATTGCTAGGTTTACCAAAACATGTATCTGGTTCTCCAGGAAAATGCAGCTAATATGAAGGCTTTAGCTGACAGGCAAAATTCACTAAAAGAGAAACTTGTTTTTTAACAAAACCACGACAGTCTCAACGCAAGGATGGATTTGATAAACTTCGCAAAATCTATGTATTAAAAGTTGCAAAGTATTTTGGAGTAGGAATTTCCAGATATTTATAACTTGTTTTCTGTCTGATTCATAATTTGCAGGACTTAATGAACAAATGAAAGCAAAGTCTTTCTTCTTCTTGAAATAATATCTTATCAAAGATTCGTAATTTTTAAATCCAAAAAGTGCATTATGATCATCTGTCCTGACCTTCTTAAGAATTATCGGCCACATAGCTTCTGTCAGAAATGTTTGCACCAAAATTTTGTTGACATGCTTTGTGCTGGATTTTTCTCATATACCAGCAGATGTCTGCATTATGGATACCTACATCTGAGCTAACCAATTAGTCTACCTTTAATTTCAGTGGAGAGAAACAGGTACTTTTAGGGTGTAGCTGACCTGACCTATTTTGAATGTCAACATTAAATTCGTAAAATTTCAGACATAGGCATATGCAATGTAGGCATATATCTTTCCTCGGAAATATGTTATCAAAATTTACTAGGTAAATTGTTCAAAAAATAACTATCCATATTAAAATTGGGCACATGAATTGTTCAGCATCAGCCAGACCATTGTTATACTTCCTTCTGCTAGTTTAGAGAGATTGCAGCTACTTGCTATTCCTCTTAGTCAAGAAGCTTTTCTCCAGGATGTCCAGTTTCAGAAGGGTACAAGGGTTTTGGGGAGTTCTCTATTATCTGTTTTCTGGGACTTGTTTTTCTCCATATAATCTTTTTTACACCTACTCTTGTGTTTCATTTAAAAAAATCCTTAGTAATTTAAAAGATCCCAACACAGGGCAGATCATCTTCTTGTTCCCAGTATTGTAAATGTGGAATAACTGTAGCAAAATAATGGAATCACATTAGATTTAAAATGAACTCAGAGATCTGTTACTGGTAAGTAAACAGCTTTAAAGTTTGTGCTTAACGCACTGCCTTGAACATTTGCTTTGGAGGAAAAGCTCTAGCTCACACACACATTGTTCCAAAGCACAGCAAACCCTGAAAAAATTACCAGATGAACAGAAAATTTCTTCTTCCCCTTAATACATTGTGAGTGATTAGTGACAGAAATCTCTGATAGCCAAAGTTCTGTCATAGCTTTCGTCCACAGGGATTTATATTCCTGTTAAAAACTGGTGGTAACTCTTTCAGCTCACAACTGTCATATCTCTATTAATTCACACATGCCAATTTACATCTAAGTCAGAAGAGATACTTTTATTTCATTTCCTTTTATGTAAATTGGTTTGGATGCTTTTGATTTAAAGATACTTAAAATCATACCACCAGGCTTGTCAACCACTTTGAGGGAAGTGGACAACTTTAATCTCTACCTCACTGGAGCACATAGATAATTTCCCATGGGACAATGCAATAAATCACTTGATCTCAGCTGGCTTAGACAAACTTCCAAGGTCCAGAATTCTGTATCTCACATCACTGAAATCCCTCCAGGTAGATTTACAGGGCACCCCCAGTATTTTCCTGATGTTTTTACTAATATAAAATTCATCTTGCCAGAAAGTAACCTACTGTTCAAAGATGAGGAATGTGTTAATTTCTAAAAACATCCTTACTCCTTGCTTTTAAGAAATATGTGCAGCAGACATGTGAACAAAGGTATACAAAAAGTACAACACTGTAAATTAAAGAAACACATAAGCACATAAGAGTTGTCCAAGAGAGGAAAAGTAGTGCAAGGATTTAAAGAAACATCTGAGAATGAAAATCGTTTTTAATGAAAAAAGAAATTGTAGTAAAAGATGCATTTATGGTATGTAGCATATTTTAACTTATTTTCTCAGGGATTCCATTCCAACTCTATTCATGTTTTGCTTACCCTTGCTATATTTTTTCTTCTGTATAAATTTTACAGACAAATAGAAACTGAACTATTTAAGTTGTAGTGAAGAATACCACTGATCATGCCCTCCTTCCAATCAACGTAGGGGTTTGAGTTTAACCTTTTGTTAGGATCTTTTTTAACTTACATGTCACTGTCAGTAGCTTTATTTTGATATTGCAATTCATACAATAGCACCACTAATTTGTTTCTGTTACTGAGAATCTTGAAAAAAGTGCAAAAACTGTGTTATAAAGAACCTTTTGTTGAATTTATTATTATTGTTTACATAGACCACCCTTAAGGTAAAAAAAAAAAAAAGCAGACTGAAACAAAAATATCCTATATGTATGATTAATATTAAAGTTCCGACACAATCCAGACAGGGAAAGAAATCTGTAATCTAGCATTAGGGTGCTTTAGTCTGCTGATCAACAAATATCATGAAAGAGATGTGGAAAAGCAAAGAGGTGCAGATGAATAGTTTGCTCTCTGCACCTGCGTAGATCTTTTACCTAGAAATAGCAAAGATGTTGCCATTGACTTTTTCTGTAGGAGAAATGAAAGCAACTGTTCAGGGAATAATACAGTCTTTTGAGGGACAAGAAGACAAAAAAGAAGACAATGCTATCTTATCTCTTACTTTAGTTATTGGTTAAAGAGAAAGAAACAGTTCAGAATAAGAACAATCTATACTGAATGGGAAAAAAACAATGTGGGAAGATATCAGTAAAAAACAGATCCTACTAAGTGCAGAAAACTAGTAAGAACAATGAAGTCATCAAGGTGATAAGTTGGCAGAAAAAGGGCAATATGAAAGAAAACTAGTTATTTAGTCAATTAAATTAAGGACTGAATAAATCTTGGGAATACTTAGGCCCATTATTGAACAAAGATGATGATACTATTAAGAACATGCAGAAAGGCAAACTTATTCAAATATACTGTTTCTTTTCCTTTATTTTTCTCATGGAAGATGCTATGCATACATACACACACATACATATACCTGTCTCTCACAGGAGGACTACAAGGCATTTTTCTGTCCATTAATAGGTAACAATTATGTCCTAGAGGTAAAATCTGTATTCAACAGTCTGTATCTCAAAACATTGATGTAGGCCTCTGGCTTGAGCCTGTGATGTGCTCTTGCATCAAGAAAAGCTAATGGTATCTTGGGCTGCACTGGGCAAAGCATTGCCAGCAGGTTGAGAGAGGTGATCCATCCTCTTTACTCAGCACCTCTACTCACACCTGGACTATTGTGTCCAGTGCAGTACTACCCAGTAGGGAGACACAGACATGCTCAATATAGTCCAGCAAAGGGCTGCAAAGATGATGCAAGGACTGGACAAGAGCATATCTCCTTTGAGGAAAACCTGAGAGAGCTGGGACTGTTTAGTCAAGAGAAGAGAAGGCTCAGGAGGAATCTTTTTAGTGGTGCCCAGTAACAGGACCAGAGGCCCTTGGCACAAACTGAAACAAAGCAGGTGCCATGTGAACATCAGGAAACACTTTCTTACTGTGATTAAGCACTGGCACATGTTGCTCAGGGAAGTTGTGGACTCTTCATCCTTCAAGATATTGAAAAGCTGGGGATTCGACCACATGACCACCAGAGGTCCCTTCCAACTTCAGTCATTAAGACTGATGTAAGAGTCAGTTGACTCCACACCTCAAGACTGCCTCTGATAAGAAAGAAAGTAGGGTAACTGTAGTCAGCGATTCCCTTCTGAGAGGGACAGAGGGCCCAATAAGCAGAGCTGACCCACATCATAGGGAAGTTTGCAGTCTACCTGGAGCCCAGATCAGGGATATCACCAGGGCACTCCCCAGACTGGTGCACCCAACAGACTACTATCCACTGCTGATCTTTCAGACAGGTGGGGAGGAAACTGCATCCCACAGTCTGAGAGGAATGAAGAAAGATTTCAAGGCCTTGGGATGGCTGGTGAGAGAGTCTGGGGCTCAAGTTATTTTCTCTTCCCCCCTTCCATTTTTGGGTGACAACATGTGATGGAACAGAAGAATTTAATCCATAAATGATTGGTTACAAGACTGGTGCTACAGGCAGGGCTTTGGATTATTGGTAACAGCTGGTTTTATAACACAGCAGTCCAGACAGCGATAGGTGGAAAAGGTTTATCTCACAGAGGCAAAAGGATGCTGGGACAGGAATTAGCAGGGCTCATCTGGAGAGCTTTAGACTAGATTCGAAGGTGGATGGGGTTGTAACTGGGCTTGCATCAGTGGGGCAGCAATGAAGGCTGGGAGGCCTCCCATAGCCCTAGGGTGGAATCGGTGTGCTCAGCTCGCTCCCTGAAATGCCTGTACGCCAATGCACGCAGCATGGGGAATAAGCAGGAGGAGTTAGAAACCTGAGTTCGAGCAGGAGATTATGATCTGGTGGCAATTACAGAGACATGACGGGACAGCTCACATGACTGGAATGTGGTCATGGATGGCTATGACCTTCTCAGGAAAGACAGGCCAGCAAGATGAGGTGGTGGAGTTGCTCTTTACATGAAAGAGCAACTACAATGTATTGAGTACTGTCCAGGGGCAGATGAGGAGTGAATTGAGAATCTGTGGGTGACAAATAAGGGGCAGGCTGGCAGGGGTGATACTGTCATGGGAGTCTATTAAAGGCCACCAGAACAGGGTGAGGAAGTTGATGAGGCCTTCTACAGGCAGCTGAGAGTGGCCTCACAGTCACAGGCCCTGGCTGTTGTGGGGGATTTCAACTAACCTGATATTTGCTGGAAGGACCATTCAGCCAGCCAGCCACAGTCCAGGAGGTTCCTCCAGTGCCTTGATGATAACTTCCTGATGCAAATGGTGGATGAGCCAACTGGGAGAGTAGCACTGCTGGACCTCATCCTCACTAACAAGGAGGGTCCAGTTGAAGCGGTAAAGGCTGAGGACTGCCTTGGTTGCAGCAACCATGAAAAGGTGGAGTTCAGGATCTCATGCAGCAGGAACAGAATACCAAGCAGAATCACAACCTTGGACTTCAGTAGGGTCAACTTTGACCTTTCCAGGCAATTGCTAGGGGAAATCCCATGGGAAAAGGTACTTGAAGGTAAAGGGGCCCAAGATAGTTGGTTAGCCTTCAGGGACCACTGCTTCTAAGCTCAAGATCATACCGACACATAGGAAGTCAAGGAATGGAGCCAGGAGACCTGCTTGGTTATGTGGGAAACTGCTAGGCAAACTCAAGTGTGTGAAGTGGAAAGGAGAGTTTACAGATAATGGAAGGAGGGGCTGGCCACTTGGGAAGGATATAAGGCTATTGTCAGAGGAGGTAGGGAGCAACTAGAAAAGCTAAGGCCTCTTTAGAAGTAAACCTTGCGAGAGGGATCAAGGACAACAGAAAGAGCTTCTTCAAATATTTGGCAGATAAAACTAACACTAGAGGCAACACAGGCCCACTGATGAATGAGGTGGGTGCCCTGGTGACAGAAGATACAGAGAAGGCAGAGTTACTGCAGTCTCCTCTGAAGGCATTCAAAACCCACCCGGATGCCTTCCTGTGTAACCTCATCTAGCTGGTCCTGCTCTGGAGGGGAACCTGGACTTGATGATCTTTCAAGGTCTCTTCCAATCCCTAATATTCTGTGATTCTGTGTGATTCTGTGATTTTTTCTTTTATCTTCTAAGATCTGAACCATATCTACCAATAATGTTCCTAAATTATACATTCGTCTGTTTCTCTGCCTTTATTAAATCATTTTCTTAGGTATCCTCCTGGTGCCTTGCAAAGTATGAAAATGATGCAAAAGCCATTGAAGATAGCAGGGTCCTAAGTGACCACATAATCTCATTTTCACACTTTTGTTCTACTCACTGAACATAATAATACAACAATGGTAAAAGAACAGAATGAAGACAAGGACAAAAAGATTACATGGGCACTTGGGAGGTTAATGCATGTGGTTTCGCTTTTTTTCATGAGCTCATACTTATTTTCTTCAATTAGATGAAATCAGTTAAAAAGCTTAACTAATCCATTACCGAAGAAAACTTAAAAAGGAAAAAAAAAAGCCCCCAAGGACCTTAATTTCAAATTATTTAAGAAGTTAAACAAAGACAAATGAATGCTAGTCATGTACTATGCGCTGCAAGAAAAACATTCCGCTTTCAAAATTTGTCTGGGTAAACTAGACTTTTCTCACATCACCACTTAATTCCTTGATAAACCCCTAGAAGATTGTTTCTGGTACTCAAGCATCAATGTTCCATTTCCCATAGTTTTGCAAACTTTCACCAATAGTGTTGTATAATCTGCCAAATAAAGACTATAGGTAGGGTGTCTGTATAATTGTGCAAGACTTAGAATGAGAAATTTTTAGAAATTCCATCACTTGGCAGACACCCTGGAGAACAATTGCTTTTTCTCAGTGGACCACTGGAACTGGCATTTCCAAATTGACTACACGAACATTTTCCAAAATTTATGAGAAGTCCCTCTGGCCAATTCCCTTGGGCTTCTGCTCTCACTTGTTCTGCAGCAAGTAGAACAGAATGACAGCAGGAGAAGAAAGAGAGAGAGAAAGAGAGAAAGAGAGAAAGAGAGAAAGAGAGAAAGAAAGAGAGAAAGAGAGAGAGAAAGAGAGAAAGAGAGAGAGAGAAAGAGGGAAAGAGAGAAAGAGAGGAAGAGAGGAAGAGAGGAAGAAAGAGAGGAAGAGAGGAAGAGAGGAAGAGAGGAAGAGAGAAAGAGAGAAAGAAAGAGAGAGAGAAAGGAAGGAAAGGAAGGAAAGGAAGGAAGGAAGGAAGGAAGGAAGGAAGGAAGGAAGGAAGGAAGGAAGGAAGGGGAAGAAAAAAATAAATAAAAAATTGAACCATATCTCCCGAGCTCCTGAGTTTATTTTTAAGTCAATTTGTCAATTAAGGGCATCAGAAAGCAATCACACAGAATCTCAGAATGTTAGGGATTGGAAGGGACCTTGAAACATCACCAAGTCCAGTTTCCCCACCAGAGCAGGAACACCTAGATGAGGTTACACAGGAAGGTGTCCAGGTCGGTTTTGTATGTCTTCAGAGAAGGAGACTCCACAACCCCCCTGGGCAGCCTGTTCCAGTGCTCTGTCTGTGAAGAAGTTTCTTCTCATCTTTAAGTGGAACCTCCTGTGTTCCAGTTTGCACCCATCACCCCTTGTGCTATCATTGGTCACTGAAAAGAGCCTGGCTTCATCCTTGTGACACTCACCTTTTACATATTTATAAACATTAATGAGGTCACCCTTCAGTCTCCTCTTCTCCAAACTAAAGAGCCCCAGCTCCCTCAACCTTTCCTCATAAAGGAAATGCTCCACTCCCTTGATCATTTTTGTTGCCCTGTGCTGGACTCTCTCCAGCAGTTCCCTGTCCTTCTTGAAATGAGGGGGCCAGAACTGGACACAACATTCCAGATGTGGTCTCACCACGGCAGAGTAGAGGGGAAGGAGAACCTCTCTCCACCTACTAACCACACCCCTTCTAATACATCCCAGGATGCCATTGGCTTTCCTGGTCACAAGGGCACAGTACTGGCTCATGGTCATCCTGCTGTCCACCAGGACCCCCAGGTCCCTTTCCCCTATGCTGCTCTCTAACAGGTCGTTCCCCAACTTATACTGGAACCTGGGGTTGTTCCTACCCAGATGCAAGACTCTACACTTTCCCTTGTTATATTTAATTAAATTTTTCCCCACTCAACTCTCCAGCCTGTCCAGGTCTCACTGGATGGCAGCACAACGTTCTGGCAGGTCAGGCACTCCTCCCAGCTTGGCATCATCAGCAAACTTGCTGACAGTGTACTCTAGTCTCTCATCCCAGTCATCGATGAATATACTGAATAGTGCTGGTCCCAGTATCTACCCTTGAGGGACTCCATCAGATACAGGCCTCCAACTAGACTGTGTCCCATTGACCACAACTCTCTGGCTTCTTTCCTTCAGCCAGTTCACAGTCCACCTCACTACCTGATCGTTCAGACCACACTTCCTCAGTTTAGCTGCCAGGATGCTTACTTCATCTTCTGCATAAAAGTGTACCAGAGTGCATCCTGTTGTTTTTGTGTGGTATCCAGTAACATCACCTGATTTAACTGAAGTGTGTTTTATTTGAAAAATACCCGTTTTCAGTTCAGATAAGGATCTTTATTAATAGCTTCTCAGTTTTCATTAGTGTTCTGTTACAACTGCTGACTGTTTCTTTCTTGGAAAACAGTGTCCTATTTATCTCAATTTGTGCACCTTCCCATTGCATCTTGATTGAACTTTCTCCACTAGATCTGAGAGTAGCAGGAACTCCAAGAAAATCCTATACATCAAGACAATTCTCTCCAGAGGTATTTTTCAAAAAATTCAGTGATACTTTCTGTCTTGGTTTCTTTCTAAACACCTATTCATTCTTCTCTCTTAAATATGTGCCTGTATCTTATCCTCACCACTGTGTAACTCTACAGAAATTCTAGATGTAGTATCTGGAGAATTTTGTCAGTAGTGATTTTGTATTTACTTTTAGTTAATTAATAAAAATTATGAATAGCCTTAGGCTTAATTCTGATCCCTCTGAAACCTCATAGAAATATCTCCATTCATGGTAATTCCATTTGTCAACTCCTACTGGATATTTGCAAGGTCATCAGGTCCATTTAAAATGCTACTTACTATAACATGTAGCACTGATCATTATTCATGAAAATGCAGTGAGGTGCTAAGTAATATGCTATGCCGTAATTTTATCAAACAAACTTTCTTATCTTCAGGGAATGAACTCATCCTGTGTGTATAATATATGTTCTCTCTTCCTATGTGTTTAGCTGATATTTTGTTTTAAACCCTTTATTATTGACTCCTATGTTAAATAGCAATCTAGAATATCTGTCCTTATTTATAAACATCTTACCATGTGGTTTTAAACTATCATCATGGACAGCAGAACTGATTTGTAATTGATGTCACTTTAACATTTAAGTCTAACCCTGTTTTAATCTATTTGATAGAAACCACAGTGATTTAATATACAAAGTTCTTTTTTTCCCCAGAATATTCTATCAAACAGCATAAAATGCTGTATAGACTATATATCAAAACAGTAGTCTGTATCAGCCGAACCTGTGACTGAATAAAATAATGAAACTTAGTTAATTTTACCAAAAAAAGTAGTTTATATAAAACCGTACTGGTCTGTAATTAATTGCATTCTAGTACTTGCCTTTTTTATCAGCTGAAGTGTATGTTATCTCTTGTCTGATTTTGCTAGGGACTAATGCTAGACCAAGTTATCTGTAATTACTGTTCATTCCCCTTGTCTTACTAGCACAACATCAGCACTTTTGCAGTCTTTGCCTGTATCTCTTTGCCTGTATCAGCAAACACAGAATTACAGAAAGGCTGTGGTTGGAAGAGACCTATGGAGGTCATCTGGCCCAACCCTCCTACTCAACCAGGACCAACAAGAGTCGGTTACCCAGAGCCTTGTCCAGACAGCTTTTCAATATCTTGAAGGATGAAGAGTCCACAACTTCCCTGGGCAACCTGTGCCAGTGCTTGGTCACAGTAAATAAGTGTTCCCTGATGTTCACATGGCACCTCCTGTGTTTTGGATTGTGCCTATGGCCTCTGGTCCTGTTACTGGGCACCACTAAAAAGATCCTGGCTCTGTCTTCACCCTCCCTTCAGGTGCTTATAGACATTGAGATCATCCTAAGCCTCCTCTTCCCTAAGCTGAACAGTCCCAGCTCTCTCAGGTTTTTCTCACAGGAAAGATGGTTCAGTCCCTTCATCATCTTTGTGGCCTTCGCTGGACTCTCTCCAGCATGTTCATTCCTCTCTTGTACTGGGTAGCCCTGTACTTTGCCTAAAGCAGCCCAGGATACCATTTGCATTCTTTGCTGCTAGAGCACACTGCTGTGTGGTTAGCATTTATCCTGGTAGTCAACAGGACCTCTGTGTCCTTCTCTGCAAAGCTGATTTCCAACCAGTTTGCCCTCAGGTTATATTGGTGCATGGGGATCCTCCTTCCTAGGTGCAGGAGCTTGCATTTCCCTTTGTTGAACTACATGAGGTTCCTGTAGACTCATTTCTCCAGCCTGTTAAAGTCCCTCTGGATGGCAGTACAATGCTCCGGCATAACACCCACTCCTCATAGTTTTGTATCAAGAGAAAACTTACTAAGCATATGCTCTACCCCATTATCCAGGTGATTAATGGAGATTTTCAACAGGATTGGACTCAGTATTGACTCATGCGGTACACTGTTGTCTTCCAACTAGACTTCATTCCACTGATCTCCACCCCCCAGATCCAGTATTCAGCCAGTTTTCAATCTACTTCACTCCCTGCTCATCCAGCTTGCACAGACACAGCATCTCTATGAGAATCTTATGGGAGAGTATCAAAAGCCTTAATCTTTAAACATAGTTATAGGAATCCCTTATAAATTATATTTAAGTTGCCACCTAACCCTACATGAAACAATTATCTAAGGCACTTTGGAACAGTTATGTACAATAACTTTAATTTACAAAGTGCAACCTTCCCTCTTTGTGGCAGTTGCACACACCATGATAAGCTTCAGAGCTTTCAATAGTTGCTGGTCCTTTTGCACTTTTTGTGTCCCACTGTGGCTGATCTCATGTATACACCTTGGTCAGTTGTCAACTGTCACATACTAACTCTTGGGACATGGTGACTTCAGTAACATGGACCCCTGTGTGGGGGGAGCAGGAGGGGTGAGACCCTCGGTCAACAAACAGGATCCTCAGCCAATGAGGCACTCCAGGCCCAGAGAAGCTTCTGGATCATGCCCTTATATGACCAGAGTACAGATCTGACCAGGCTATACATGGGGCTGCCACAAAAAAAAAAAAAAAAAAACCCTTTACATGATCTCAGAGCAGCTCTGAGCTGTGCTCCGTCTAAGGAGACTTCCTGAGGTTGAGAGCCCTTACCTCGTTCTTCGTGAGTGATTATTTCTCCTGGCTATATCCTTGAGTGATCCCTTGCCCCCACCTTGGGCAAGCAATTATTTCTTCTGGGTACACTTGAGTGAGAGAGGTTTCTTTTGTGTGAGTGCATACATGCTTCGGATCATCACTCCTGTGCTGTTGTGTAGTAGTAATATTCCTGACTGGTACATAAAACCTGCAGTTTACTAAATGTTGTCAGAGTGCTGATTGATTTTGAATTACTTGCCCCGCTTTGCATTGGTTTCTGTCATTTTATTTCAGTCTGTTGTTCTGGTTTGGGTTCCAAATTAAAGTAGGTTTAACCTTATTATTTCCTTGAGATCATTTGGGGGTACCTCTGTGACACTCTTCTTCCACACTGGTATACCAGATAAAAATAATCAATTTTGTACTTACTACATGGATGTCTAATTTCATGGCTTATGACGGTTTTACTTTTCTTCTCTCTTGCATCATTCATACGAATACACTACAGCTCAGGATGGTGAAAAAACACATCTGTTCTTAATACCTAGGTATTAGGTATAAAAAAATGATGTGTTGGAGTGTGTTGGTTTAACTGAAATTGAGTTAATACTTTTCATGTGGTTAGAAATTCTTATCTTTTTGTAGCTATCACAGTTGTTGTTTGGATTTGGTTCAAGAACAATAAGATAGCACACTGAGATAGAATTGGTGTGTTTCTTCAAGTAACTTTCCAGTGGTTTTTGAGTTGGAATTAAGAGAATGTAAGAACTTGCTGATATCTCAGCCATGGTCTGGGAGACCAAGGTCTTTCCAGGCTTTCTGTCTGTAAGTGTGAGGCAGCTGGGAAGGGGGTGTAGATAGGACAGACCTTGACTGACATCCCAACTGATCAATGAGAATATTCCATGCCATTGTGTCAGGCTTCATTTTTCCAAGAGTTGGGTTTTCCGGCTCAGCAGACCTGTTCCAGTTCTACTTTGTTTTGGGTGAGTTCTGTTCAGGAGCTCTTTAGTTTGACCTTTTGCCATTCTGCTATTTTTCATTTTGCCTTTGGCCTTTCTGCCTTTTTGACCTTTTTTGTTTTCTCCCTGGGATCAGCTGTTCGGGACCAAGGTGCTTTCTTCTGGGACTGGCTGCTTTGCAGGGAGTCCATGAAAAATTACATTGAGTATTATTTATTTTATATGTAATAGTAGTAGCAGTAGTAGTAGTAACTTTTCTTTTATCTCAGTCCATGAGTTTTCTCCCTTCCCTTTCGAATCTCTCCCCTCTTTGGGGGGTGGGGGGTTGGGGCAGAACGGGATGACGCAGATAGAATGAGTGAGCCACTATCGTGGTTTTGATTGTTACCTGGGGTTAAACCGCAACAGTGAATTCATAAAATCTGAAGATTACTTTAAAATAATAAATTCTGAGTCCTGTTCTACAACTGGGCTCTCAGGATGCTTTTCCTTTCTATTTTTCTAAGTATCATTTACAGGTATCGACTCTCAACACATACATTACCAATCACATGTTTTGGGAAAGGTTAAGACTTGGATAAAGACCAGCAAGTTGAGTCCCTGTCTATCTTTGCGTACTCTCAGCTGACTGGGAAAAGCACTTTGAAAGGCAGGGTGTATCTGTAACAGAAACAGATGCATTTGTCCATAGTTTGTTTTAAAGAGTTTGAAATCTACAGGTCTTCCAAATGACTTCAGCTGTTTCTGTTTGAGCATCTGTTACAGACCAAATGACTGTTTTTATTTATAGACTGCTTGAAGCCTAGGCTTATTTCTTTTAGATTGTGGCCCTGTAGTTTCATCCATGCCTTAGTCATTTCAAGACTGAAGTTCTACTGATATAGTAAAAAAATGTTATATCTTTTTGGTACGGGGTGTAGTCCATCATTTGCTTAGCAGTGCCTTTCTTTATGAAAGCATATTACGTGTGTGCACTACGATCTGTATTAGCTGTTGTTGGAACTGTCAGATTGATATTACAATTTGGGTTCAGATCTATAATGGCTGGAAACACACAAACATGAGTGACATACCTGTCTTTCCCCTTCTGCTGCATCTCTATAACTCTGGGATGAGACAAAGCTGAGCTGATCTTCAGTATATACCAGAAAAAGTAGCTGGCACCTTTTTATTACTGTTCCACTATCTCTGGTACTGTTTCCTGTCTTGTTTCATAACATCTGGGATCTGCTATTTTTTTCAGGGCATACTGTAAAATCAATCATATTTCTCTATGCTCACAAAGACACAGCAGTTTGTTAAAACTTGACAACAATACTCTATAGACATTGCGGGAAGAACAATTATTTTTGTTACATTTCTTTGTTTTTATGATCCTTGATGTTACTGAGGCTATCTGAAACGTATTCATTTGCTTTTAATATGACTGCTAGATGCGTGTTTTTCATTGCGGTGCTGACAAATTCAGGTAAGCAAATAAATGGATAAAGAAATCAGCATTGAGACATTTTCTGAAAATAGTAAACTACCAATTTAACATTTATAGAACAATCTGGTCTTTTATTTCTGACTTCATAATGACTAATTGCCTAATTCAATCCCTTTTGGTGGTCCAATAATTTATCTGATTTTCTTGTAAATGTAACATTAATATACCATATTTATAATAACTTCACAGTTTTATTGAAGATCTCTTCTTCTAAATCTACCACATCTGATGTATTGGCTAGAATGAGTAGAAATGGATTTCCATTTGCATTACATTTTTTGGTAAAGCGTTTTGCAGGGAAAAAAATATGCATTTTTTACTGCAGAGCTTAGTTTGACTATTTAAATCATTGTCTGTGAAATCAGTATTTTTTATTAATCTACTATCTTGATTAATTTTTCTTTCAAGAGCAAATAAAACCCCACTTAAAGCAACTCATTTAAACTATGTATCAAAGTAGGTTTTTGTAATTAAAGAGAAGGAAAAAAAATGTCCTCGTGGATATCTTCAGTTCACTTTAACTTGGATCAAATGAACAGTGTTTTGGGGAATAAGCTGCAGCACAAGTACAGAATAGATATGTTCTCAGTATTATGAATTTTTTCCATAAGGGTGTTACGCTGGATCTTTAGACAGAATCACAGTGTAGTTAACATAAATGTTGTAAAAACTCTTAATTTAAAAAAAAAAAAAGTTTTCTAAAGCTTTCATATTTTAGAAATTAAACAGGTGGATGAGACTGGCAATTTCATAATACAGCACTTTTTATTTTTTGGCTTAGGTGTTGCAGTCTGGAATAATTTAAAACTCTGCCATCACTTTCAAATTTAAAACCATCATAATCCTTCAGGCTGAATCAACTTGTTTTTCACTTCTAGACAGGACCTAGTCTCAAGTACAATTTTCTTGTAGAAATTTGTTAGACTCTAAGTATGTTATGATTTTACAGTATTTGAAGAATATCAGCAAAAGTGTGAATACTTCGAATGGTTTATCTGCAGGTCCACTAACTATGGGAAGTTTCATTCTCTTCCTATGTCTCACATCACACAGACATATTTCACAGAGGTGACTCCACTTACAGAAGACTGTCCCCTTTCAGAGTGTTTGCAATACAAACAGATGACATTTTTCAAATATTAACTTAGGCAGAAATATTTTTCTTCAGGGTTCAGGTCACAACAAAAAATCACCATTATTTGTCACCAAGCAATTGCAAAGAGAGGCTATGATAATTGAAGGTAGGAGGTAAAGTCTGGCCAAAAGTTTATTTGAAATGCCTCAGGGAAATTGCTGGTATTTTTCAGGGGGTAGTGCAAGGTAAAGATGGCCCATAAATTGTAAATTAAAAGGTATTTTTTAAAATGTCACTATTCAAATTCTGGCCCTAATTGAGTCAATGGGATTTGATTCTGTAATTTTCATGAGCTTTTTTTTGCTCAGGGTTTCCTGCTACAGACAAAAAAAACCTGAAAATTACATCTTCGGGTAATTTCAGCCAACCCTATGTTGGCCTATTTTAGACAATTTTAGGAAAAGATTCAACAATCAAGCTTCAAATGAGAAGCTAAGCTTTAACAGTGGACAATGCACCCTTCATAATACATATCATTCAACAATATGATGATGACGTATTAGCTTTGTTTGTCTGTTTTTTGAGGTCTGACTATGTAAATTCATTGATGCCGGAAGACAAAGACCCACACAAACATCACTTCTTTCATTGTTTCTGCCCTCTGCATGCTTCAGTAATAAAACAAATATCAATAGTTTCCATCTGTTAATCACACTCATTTTCTCCAAGGCCCTATATTGTATATTTCCATATTGTTTTGTTGGATTTATAACATTACTTTTATTTGTTTTTTATTACAACAGAAATAATAGAAATGCATAGCTTGATACTGGGCATGTAGAAAGAGCACACTGAGCAGGAATACAAAATGTTGCTTTTTTGCCTCACGAGAAGAAATAGATGATAGAAAATATGATCTATAAACACTCACAAGATACTGAATAATACAAATTGCTATTCAGTGCTAGATATTGATAGTTCTCTCAGGTTCTGCTTCTTTGTGAAATCAGTGAATGAAATTCATTAAGTACTTTCAATTTCTGCTGGCTGCTGTTATCAAACGGAAACCCAGGACTCCATAGGGCTTCTATCATGTCTGGGGAGAGAGAATGTTCTCCACTGAAGTCATAAAAATACTGCATACAAACTAAGAATTGCCCTTATTATAAGATACACTAAGCACAGATATATAACTAGAATTAGGTCCATCTCTGCAATTTAAGCACCTGCCTCTGATTTCTTCAGATCTAGAGGCCAGGAGTACCAACCTCTAAGAAACAAAGCAAATCTGATTCTTCAAGAGGAAAAAAAAAAAAAACAGTCTGATATACCATTCCTTATATAAGTGCCTGTCAGCTGTATCACTTAAATAGCAGGCTGGAAAATTGATGCTAACTTCATTCTCATGCTAAGCAGTTTCAAACTCCATGCCTTCCCACTTAAAACCCACGTAATAAGTTCAAAGCTGAAATATCTTTCACCTTGAACTTTTTCATGGAAATTGTTTTTTGCCTATGAACATTGTAATGAGTAGGCTACTGGGTAAGAGATAAACAGCACCTATGGTGATAGTTTTTCTTTAAAAAGTGAGCACATTGCATTCCATGAAGCATGTAGAGGCATCAGTGTGCTAAATAAACTCTCAAAATTGCTGTCACAAGGGAATTCTAAGGTCTTTGAGAAACACCATGTCTTCTAATTCCCAGACTCACTCTCTGTATAACACTACACTTGACTCTTGTAAAACTCTTTAATAGTCCCAGAAGTAGAAAACAGGTCTCCCCCCTTCTGGCATGTCTACACAGACCTTCTCTTCTCTGCCATTTTATACCTTGACATCTAAGAAATAGAAATTAGATTTAAATCCTGTCAACTATAAGAAGAAATCAAACATGGGTCATCCACTTCTTGGTCAAATGCTGCAATTATCTGGCTGTTGCTGGAAATAGCAGGTAAACCAACCATCGCTATTTCCCTTCCAAAAGAGCAATTTCATTTTCCGTAGTATCCCATGTTTTTAAGCTGTTATGGCTGAAGAATATTCTGTTAAACTCCATTAGTTGTCTTTGGAAATACAAGACTAAAAACTGTCAGAGATGTAGCATTTTGGGCCCCTCTCCTCTAGATTGTAGCTAATTTTTTCTCAGGATGCAGATATTCAAATCCACATATCTACCAACTGTCATCCAGAGGGCAGAGAGAGCTTAAACAGGGTATGTCTCTGTGTTCAAGTTTTTTTTGGAGGTTTCTGTTATTTAGCAGATCAAAGCATAAGGAATTACTACATTTGTGTGCCACTAAAACTTGGTGGCACATTTTCTTAGGTTTGGACTTAAAATTTTCACCGAAGTCCAGTTTCAGGGCCTTGTTTCAATTTAGTTTATCAGGGTCTGATACCACCATCATTGATAACTATTTAATTACTCCTCCTGATGTCAATAAGGTGTGAATTAGACTCTCAATATGGTTTGTAAATCAATATACAATATTTTGGTAAAGCCATGAGAATTATTATTTCAGTTACGATGCAATTCTAACACAAAAATTGATAATTTGGTAAAAGTTGATAAAAAATTGTTACATTTCTATTTTCATCACTAGTATGTATCTTGATCTATTGGCCTCACTGTCCTAAAGATAAGTACATCCTACTGCATGTAATCTCTTGGGACAGATAAGAGCAAACTGCAGATGTCTCATATGAATGCTCTCTACTGTGTTTTCTACCAAGAAAGATGTTTGAAGTTTTTGCTTGTTTGTTTTAAAATTCTACCATAGAACAAGCCCATTGTACTCCAGAGTTACTCTGTGCTATTTTGAGAAATGAAGGAAAGAAATACAAATTTTAGATCATTGTCCTGCAGAACACTCCTGAGGCCACTTAAGCTGATGATTTGCAAGTGCCTGTCTGGAAATAGCTGTGCATTGCCCAAAAGTGGTAGAAAATAGAAAATAACTTAATTGGTTTACCTCCTGGTTCAGGAAATGTTCTAGGCTTTGGTCCTCCTCATTGGAATGCTCAGATCTTTGATTTATGTGCATTATGTTTATTTTTATGATCGTTTTTGATAACATTCAAAACACAAGAATCACCCATGCAGAAGCCTTGCTTTGACAAGAGGGATGCTGAAATACCCCCTCTGGATAGCAATCTTCCAGAAATGGTATCAGAATGAGTTTTGTATTTATATGGAAAGTTGCAGAGGCAAAGCTGAATGCATTGTCAGGGGAAAATAAAAAAAAAAAAAAAAAAAGGAAGGGGTGGGATAGAAAATCTTTAGGAGATGGAAACAAAGATGCACTGGAGAGTCCTGAAATATAAATAATACTTCCTGGTTGGCTGTTCTGTAAGTTCTGTATCTGACAATGAGATGCTTTGCTGAAGATCCTAGTTCATAAAGGGTTTAAAATAACCATATTTGCCTGTTACTGCTTGAAATACAGGATGAGGAAGAAGATAGTGAGGGCAATACAAAGATTAAAGCTATAGCTGAGGATAACTGAGAAGCTGACTGCTTTATTTTATTATTCTACTTCTGCTCTACTTCTTTCAGTTTTTATTCTCTTCTTGTCGTTGTCCTTTAAGAAAATGTTGATATGGTACCCTTTCTCGGGGTAGTTCATTTTACCAGTCCCACCAACTTCAGCACACCTTCCTACCAAAATAAAACTGTCTGACATTATCGCTTGGTGCAGCTTTGTCTGTCAGAACTAACTAAAATTATATGTATATGTATTTAGCTTTCATCAGTGTGAAATCTTTATTCTCTAACAATGATGGGGAATTAGTGTTGAATCTCAAGCAAATACATTGTTACATTGTTGTGAATAGAAGATCAATGTTTCTATGACTGCATTCTAGTATTAATCTTCTCTAAAATATCTATCACTTGTATATACTGTTATGGGATAAACAGTGCTTCTGACATATGCAAGCTACTCAAGGCATTTTTAAACTCACTGGATCACAAAACCTCAGGAGACGTCTCGTCCAATTTCCAGCTTAAAATCGGGTCAACTATGGAGTTAGACCAAGCTGATCAGGGCTTTACTCAGATCTTGAAACCCTCTAGCTGTGGAGACTATACAATTTCTCTGGACTGTCTCCTCACTCTCTCTGCTCCGCTGTCCTTACGGTGAAAAAGGCTTTCCTTATATCAAGCACTGATAACTGATTTTGTGTTCGTTGTTTGCCACAACCTTGAGGTCCTGTTCAGCCAGTCATGCCCCAGCTGGTGTCACTGCAAGAGCCTTTTCCTTCCCAGGCAAAGGACTTGGTGCTTGTCATTACTGAATTTCCGGAGGTTCCTGCTAGCCCCTTCCTCCAACCGGTATAGGTCCCTTTGGATGGTAGCCCTGCCACTGAGAAAAGCCTATGCCCCCAAATTTAGCATCATCATCGGCATACGTGACAAAGGAGAGCTCTGTTGATTCTTTGAAGCCATTGAGGAAGATACTACACAGGACAGGTTCCAGGGCGAATCCCTCTAGCACTTCACTTGTTACCACCCTCCAGAGAGAGCACAACTGATTAATCATGACCCTCTGAGAGTCATTTTAATCATTCATTTAGTAGTCCACCCTTCCAGACTATAACATCTGAACTCAGGTCTGAGAATATTTATGAAAGTGGTGGAAGCCTTATTTGAATCAAAGTGATATCCACCACTTTACTCAAGTCAATCTCTCTGTTTTCTCCCACAAAGTCAGTCTTATAACAGAAGGCAATCTGGTTTGTCAGACATGATTTCCCCTCGATAAATCCATTTAGGCTGTTCCCAGTCACCTTCTCTTTCATTTTCCCAGAAGTGTGTGCCAAGAGGCTTTGCACCATGATTTGCCTCGGGCCTGAAGTAAGACTGACCTCCACACCTTTCCCATACTCTTTTTCAAAGGTTTTTGCAGCATTTGCTTATTTCCAGTTGTCAGGAGCCTCTCTGGGTCTCCATGAACTTTTAAAAGGAAATGAGGTGGTGAATATAAGGATACAGGAGAACTACAAGGACCTAAACAAGAAAATTTCGTGGGAAAAAAAAAATTATAAGATTTCCATCTGATTCAGATTGGAATAACTGGCAGTAAGTAGACTGTGGCTCCATACGTCTACCTGAAACTCAAAATCTTACCAGTATCTGAATTGGGCTTTCAGCTGCATTGTTGCTTTTAGAAGATACTATAGTAAGGATATTTCTCTTTGTCCTTACAGTATATGGCAGCCTGGTTTATTTATTTTGACCATATGTTGCCATCCTTTAGAAGAGTAAGTGGGTCAAATGTTCCTCTCTGGTAGAAGGAGGAGGGAGGACGTTATTCCTGTCTTGAAGAGCTTGCTCAGAGAGATGGTCTTTCAGAGACACTAGGGCAGAGCAAGAAAGAGTCACAGGAGAGAACCGATCAACCTGAGAGGCTGCTGAGAGCAGCAGGCACCAGATATACCAGTCAGGAGCCAAATGGGTTAGAAAGGAAACATTCTGGGCACAAGAGAAAATTGTGAGTGGACTGAAGGATGTCTGATAGTGTGCTGAACTTGAAGTGGTGATCTGGGCTCTTTTTAGAGCCAGTAGGAAAAGAAGCATCTCTGGAAGACAATTTGCCTCACTTATTTTAACTACCTCTTGGGAGATGTGCTAGAGGATCTACTAGATGCCTTTCTCCACCACCTCTCCAAGGAAATGGCCTAGCCACTGGCCAAGACCATATGGCTCACATTTAGACAGTACATGTACATGAAATATGTCTCAGAGAATTTGCACATTTTGCCCCAGTGTGTAACTGTACAACTTCACTGTTACTATAAATTAACAAGAATGTGTGAAAGTTACTGACATAGTTTTTAACTTTCAGATCAATAAGAAATTAGTTCCAAAGCAGTGGCATATAAACAAGTAGATTCAAATGGTTTGCTGTGATTTATATGCTTAATTAAAGACTTATAAATATTCATTAATAAATTAGATAGGTTGTTATTTTTTCAAAAAAAAAATCACTCACAACTGGGTCAATTCAAAAGACAAAGTCAAAGTTGCAGTCTGTTTGCCAACTCAAAGTTTCGTGCATTTTTTGAAAACATGAAGAAGGTAGCTAACATTCTTTGGAAATAAAGACCTGTTTTTGTTTTTCATTTAAAAAATTATGAAATACAGAGTATGAGCCATTTATTTCCAACAAAAGTAAAGCAGGAAATTAGCTATGAAATACCCTTGACCACTATGGCTTTGTTAAACAGATTATTTGAATTGCCAAGAGAGCTTATGTTACATTTGTTATTTAAACAATATGTCATATGAAGTGTTCATTATCAAACAAAGTCAGTGACTTCCCCCCACATACTTACCGGTAAATCCCTATATTTACAGAGCTTCTTCACTGGTTGCTTAACTGAAGTCACAAAAGTATTTGTACCTTTTTAAAAACTCCTTACTAAGAAGTACCAGAGAAACAGAAGCTTTCCACTGAAGTAGAGGATAATGCTCCTGTCATCTGAATGGTCTTTTGTTCCTGGTTTTAATTTTTTTTTTTTTTTTAAATTGTTACCAGAAAACAGCTTAGTGATGTTACGATTATCCCATGAGGGGATACACAGTGTGAAGAAAGTATGTGATTTCTTGCCAAATTGAAGTTTTTGGTACTTAATGCCACATGGGGACAGTGTTTGTCCCCCAGTAGTCGTAATCTCTTTCTGCCACTACTGCCATCTCCATGCAGTTTGGATCATTCCCTGCACTGTTGTTACTGCTGATATGAACACAGGCTTAAAGGTCATAAACCTGAAAAAGTTTCAGGATATTTGGTACCATATTTGTACAATTAGAAACAGAATAATGCTTCAGGTTTATTGCTGCCAACAGCATAACAAACATGACAATATAATATTTATCTGCAAAAGGTTCTGAATATTCAGCTCTACAAAAATGGTAGCCTGAATCTACCAAGAGTCATTATGAGAATTCACAAGAGAGCAAAAGGACCAAGAAGTGACGTACAGGCTTGGCTTGCCAAGCATCTTAAATGATTGCTTACTAAGACAAGGTTTTTGAAACAAGTAAACAGAGGAGCTTGATCACTTTCTCTGTAACCAACTGCACCAAGAATCTCCTTTTTACAAGTTTGGTTATAGCAAGTGCCAACGCAATTTACATGAATAGGACTTTACTGAAAAAAATGTACAGCACACTAGGCTTGAACAAACAATGGGAATAGAAAAGCAATGTCTCCTTGCATTTTATAGACTGCTCTGGGGACTAGAATACAGAAACAGGTACAACATTAAATGTTCTTCAGTGGTGCTTAAAAATATAACAGTGTATTATAGTTTCCATTTAGCAAGGGAGTCTACTTAAGGTTTATATTAAACCCAGAAAAGGAGAATGAAGCTCTTTTTTAAGGAACTGGCAGAGTTGTCCTAGTACCCCAGCTAACCTGAGACTCAGTAAAATAAGAGATCTGTTCAGTAAGTTACGGAATGTACTTGTGGCCACCACTGGTGGAGACAGGCATCAGAGAGAAAACTTTTTCAGGCTTCCCTTCCCTTTAAGACTGAAGAATGTTGAGATCATAGAATCATAAGGCAGCAAGATTTTTTAGGGTAGAAGTGCAAAGTAAAAACAACGGATTTCAGGAAAGGAGACTTCAATAAATTCAGAGAATTGGTGGACTGCATATCCTGAGAGGGTAGTCTGAGCAGAAAAGATACTTAGAAAATCTGGCAGTTCTTTAAAGAAAGATTTAAAAGGCTCAAGCACAAACTATCCCCCTGCAGAGAAAAGACAGAAAATATCATAAGGGACATACTTGTCTAAATGAAGAACACTTCATGGATTTTAAAAAAGAAATGAGCAAAAAGGAAGTGGAAACTAGGCCAGGCTAATAAGGATCAACATGAAAGTATAGTGTGACCATATAGGGACAAAACAAGAACCACAGAAGCAAAAACAAATGAGCTGCAATTAGCAAAGGACAAAGAGAATTTCAAGCACGTTACTGACAAGAGAAAAAGCAAAGGAAAGGGTGAGTCTGCTGTTCATCAGAGTGGTACAGCTCAACACAACTAGTGACAAGAAGGCTACTGCTCTGCTACTTTTCTGTACCAATTTTTGAAACATAGTTCTCCTGCAACTCGTAGCTCTAACAACCACTAGTAGCAGATATAAGAAAATAAAGAGGTGAGAGACAAGTTATATGGATTTATCATGAATGGATTGTGTCAACCAAAACGTAATTTCTCTCTAGTAGAGAGTAGCAGGCCTTGTGAATAGGGAAGTAAAAGTAGACTGCATATATCCCAACCTTAGTAAGGTTTTGACAGACATTGTCATGAGGAGCCTTGGGAGACATAACATAGATGAACTAAGGACAATATTATAATAACGTTTCTCTATCAGAATGAAGGCTGTAAAAAGTAGGAATATCCAGGGTTCTGTCATGGGTCCAGTATTATTCAATATTTTCACATGCTTCTTAAATTTGCTGTTCAGTAGGAACAAATAAAGGTTACTAAAATTATGCAAGGATGCACTGCTACACAAATACAAGTCACAATTCTTATGCAAAAAGCATAAATATTATTCTATGCTACAGGTTGAACTCTGAATTACAAAGTCATGCGAAAGGAAAAAAGTAACACTTACATGAACAAAGAACATAGGACATTAAACACATGAAGCAGCCTGATCCTCTGCTACATACTGGCAACACCTCAGTTGAAGTGGTGCTCTGTTTTGGGTGCTATATTTCTAGAAAGATGGGACATAGCACAATAGTTTCCAGGCACGAAAGGGGATTCAGTAAATAACAGATCTACCTCTGTGTCCATATCAAACAGCAGGAAAAATAAAGCAGCGTGGAAGTCTGCATGGATATAGCATGGAGAGATTTTCTAATGACAAAAATTGAAGCTGAAATTGACTGAAGTTGGCTAAAGCTGGCAGCACAGACTGTGTTACTTTCATCACTAGAAGTCTTATAAATATGGGTTACCATGTGTGTCTGTATATGTTTGTGTGTGTATATGTGTATATATACTTATGCCCACACACACACGTATATATATTCCTACATAAAAGCAAGGATAAGGATCTCTGATTGTATCTTTCAGACATGATTCTGTAACTGTGTTGGTGGAAGTTTTGCCTTCAGGTTCAAAATAAAGTATCCTAGGGATTCGAAATTGCTGGTTAGAAATTGAGTGAAAACATACTAGGTAGTCTGAAGAGACTGAAAAAAAAAACAATGTGAAAGTTTGCTAAAATCCTGAACACCTGGATTTTATAGCACCGAAGATTTCTAAATGCATTTTCAACAAAACCAGTAATTAAGTATGCATAGTCACATTTCTGTTTTTTCATAAAAGGCATCTTCCTTTCCTGAGCTCTTCATGCATACACATGATTATTCAAATTGTAAATTAAAGTATTGAGTTGACTTTCAAAATCCAGTGAACTATATGTATAGATGTGTTATTAAAAGAGAGATAAATAAAAATATAAAGTTAAGTAATCAACACAGTTTAAACCAGTCCAAACTAATTTGTAAAGAAAATGCCTACTTTCTCGACATTTTGCCAACCAGAAGACATACAAATATGGATACATAGACACAAGGTAAACCAGAAATTACACACCCATTGAGGAGAAATGCAGAAAACTAACATCAAACACTTCGGTCAGAATCCTGTAATCCTATAATTATAGTAACTTATTGCAGAGATGTATTGTTAACCCATATAGACAGGAAAATCTTCAGATTTTGTTGGCATTTTAACATCTTGGAGTCTCTACACAAAACATTTTTATCAGGCAATGTTTGTTCTAAAAATGTCATAGAAAGATAAGGTGTTATGAATATTCATGACTGTAGTTCATATTAGTGCAACTGTTCAAAACAGAATTGGGGATTTTTCTGCCATTTTAAATATCCTATAAGCTTGAAAAACATCCAGCCACAGAATAAAAACAGTCTTGTGTCTGTAACAAATTTGGAATGCAGAATATGCAAAACGGTTATTGAAAATTGTTCCTAAGTACTCTGTATGCTGAAAGAGATTTGTATTTCAGTAATTATTCAAGTTGTCACTGAGTAATTTAGAGTTCTGAAATTGTTCATGAAAACAACTGGACTTGAACACATGGCCATTGTGCAAATATGGTGGTCTAAGGATTTAGAATTACTCTTTTGCTTGTTGTTATCCTTTGGAGGTTACTGCCCACCACAGCTGAAAACAGTTAATAAGAACGTAAGAGCACATACTGGCATCAACCACAGATTAAGATAATTTGAATTAATATGGTTTATCTAAATTCTGCCAAAGTCTGACTCTGCCAAAGTAAATAAAGAGAAAATAAAGGCACAATAAATATGAAAGCAATTAGTAGATACGTGTTTATTTTTTCTGAGATCCTTCATAATGCATAAATTGCTTTTGATTAAGAGCAATTAATATGTTCTTTTTAAAATGGGACTTGAAAGAAAGAGCCTAAGTCTAGCTCAATTCTGTTTCTGTAAGAAGAGAGACCAAACAAGCAAATAACCAAGAAAGAAGGATTTTGAGTGAAGAACATTTACACACTTACAGTTACGCTACATGCTAGAACAACAAAAGTATCTTTTCTGTCACTGATGTGCATTTAAGATCAATATGTCCTTCCTGAAGTGTTCGCAGTGCTGACAAAGTGTAAATTCATAAGCTAAATTGTCATTACTGGAGACAGTGACTTCCAGGAACTACTACTGATTGATGCAGGAAATGAAAGACATAAAAAGTATCAAACACCAAAATGTCAACTTTATCAACAAGTAGGAAAGCCAATAATAGACATCTTTCTACTAAAACATAGTCAAATATTGCTACAAAATCGACATGAAATACAAAAATTATGACCATCATTACAAATAAGAAAAATGTCAACTTAGCCATATTAGTAAATCAAAAGAGATTTTTTTCCTTTTAATCAGATTTTCTTCAGAAATATTTATGAGCTTTAATGCTCTCTACCATTTCTGTGGGCCAAAATGAGAATGTGTGTGACTTCTTGTTTGACATACAAATTACCACTGAAGCAAGTATTAATCTCAATTTCAGCTGTCTAGAAATGAGCCATCCACCTTTAAGTTAAACTCCTAAAGTAATTTTATCAGTGGTAGAAAGAAGGAGGATCATCCAGAAAGATATTGAATATGCCTTTCTTAGATATCCATTTCCAGATACAATCAGTATTTAATAAAACCTAAAACTTTCTATAAAGTTCACCATGAGTTTGTAAGTCTCTGTGCATACATTCAGGATTCTGCACTTGTGACGGTGTAATACTGGATGTACATATATATTGGGGGACAAAATCCTGGAGTGCAGCCCTGCAGAAAGGGACCTGGGGATTTTGATTCGATGTTAAGCTCAATATGAGTCAACAGTGTGCCCTGGCAGCCAAAAGGGGCCACTGTATTCTGGGGTGCATTAAGCACAGTGTAGATAGCCAGTCAAAAGGAGTGATTCCTCCACTATACTCAACATTGGTGCAGCCTCACCTCCAGCACTCTGTGCACTTTTGGGCTCTGCAACATAAGAAGGATATAAGAATTTAGAATGTGTCCAAAGGAGGGCAACAAACATGGTGAAAGCACTAGAAGGCATGATCTATGAGGAGCAGCTGCGGATACCAGGATTGTTGAGCTTAGAGAAGAGACTGAAAGGTGACCACATTGATGTTTACAGTTTCCGCATGGGGGAAGTGCTGAGTTCTTCTTGCTCATATATAGTGATAGGACATGAGGGAACAACCTAAAGCTGCTTCAGTAGCAGTTCACATTGGGTGTTAGGAAAAAGTTCTTCACTGAGAGGATGGCTGAGCACTGGAAAAAGTTCCTCAGCAAACTGGTCATTGCCCCAAGCCTGCTACTGTTCAAGAAGCATTTAGACAATGCCCTTAGATACACGGTATAATTTCTAGGGTGTCCTTTGTGGAATCAGAAATTCTACTTGATTATCCTCATGGGTCTTGTCCAACTCAGGATATTCTGTGATTCTGTGTGTATTATAGATATTTTTTAAATAAGAGCACAGACAGAAGTCACATTTGATACACTTTTCACAAGTCCAACAACATAGAGAATAAAACTATGGAATTACCACCTCAGAACAGTAGCATTCAGTGTTAAGTGCATAGTATCTGTCTCCACATATACATATATATAACAGTACATAAATATTGTTAGATAGTATCTAACTCAACACAGACCTGTCAAACACAGACACTGGCAATGGTATTCCTAATCACGTAGGATTGAGAAGGAATGTCTCTACATGTCTTATTTGACCAATAGGTATGGGTGGAACACTCCCCATTGATGTAAGTGGACAAAAATAAGATGGGTGAGATTCTATTGGGAGATAATTAGGGTGGCCATGTGTCCACTGTACACTGGTATTGAACCTGTACTGCCAGATCCAGATATGCAACCAGGATTAAAGAGAACATCCAAAAGCATTCAAGACCTCATGGGCTAGAAACTGCAAGTAACTGCAGCAAGAATATCCAGGTGTATGCTCTTGCATTCTGGTTAAACTTTAAAGTCCAGACTTCTACTTTTTTTGTAAAACAGAAAGGTAGCTGCTAGGTCTTTCAATAGATGCATGATTTTTACAATAGCCTTCTTAAATAGTTATTTTAAATAAAAGGCTTTTAACAGCCTGGCACTTGAAGATGAGAAATTGATTTATAAACGCAGTCTTCAATAAGTGACTTTATGCTATCCTATAATGCCTACTGCTCTTTTAAAAGGTATTAAGTTTTAATTTAATCAGACAGAAATACTTTGTGAGGGATATTCTTAAATATTTAAAAACTGAATCTTAATTCTACTTCAGGTGTCCCTGTGCCAGCAGAGAGAGAATGCCTTTCAGGTTTCTGCAAAACCTGAAAGCTCGCTAACTGCAGCAGCTGAAGTCCAGATGGGACAAGTAATTTAACTAAAAACATCCGATTTCTTCCTACATTTTGCCTTTAGGCTTCTTTCTAACACTGTATATTGTAATAGGGGGGCACTGATCCAATGTTGTGACAGATGCAAACTTTTGTACAGCCAGATTTTCATTTCAGGTGTTATAATTCATGCAAGCACACAGAGAGATAACCACTAACTTGAGACTTCATTTGAATGTACCTTTCACTGCAGCTTTCAGCAGACCTGGTATAATGCTGCTGCAGATCGGACACTCTATTTCTAAACTGATGTTTGCACAGACTTTTCATAGCATATTTATAGCTGCAGTGAGATAATTCAAATTAAATTTATTTTGTTTGAGTAACATAGATGGAGAGAAACAATACAGGAAATACTACATGTATCACTCTGTATTATTTAGGTTAGCTACAGCAGTAATGTTCTCTCCACAGCAGTTTATATAATTCTTGTACACCACAACTCTCAAAAATCTCATCTTGCCTACCATTATTGCTGCTGAAGGACATAGATAAAAGAACAAAATACTAACTGTATAAAATTCAAACAATTGCAAGAACAGTAATGCTTCATTAACATCTCCCATCACAAATATTAGGAATTAATCAGTAATAACTGTAATAGACTGCAGAAGCTTACTGTGTTGTGATTTCTTGTAGCAAACCATTATACAACATGTATCAAGTAATGAAATACGACATGACAGCTAGAATATGAAGCATTCATTTTGTATTTTAGGCTGAAGACATCAGCCAAAAGCTACATAATGAAGCAGAGACAGTATTCAGATGACTGACCTGTACAGTATGGTCATCATCTCACATCAGTGACTTTCTGCATTGCATTTGGATATCTTGATACTTCAGTGTAAATAAAAAATAGTTTGAGATTAAGCAATGGAAATAGTGTAGAGTTCTAATGTCCCTGGGATCTCTACAACCCATAGCAAAACCAATATTGTAAAGAGATCATAACTAAGATATAGAATTTAAATTAATCAAATAAAAAACCTTTATAATAAAGTAATAACAATTACATTTTTTCTTGGCCCTTACTGAATCTTATCCATAGCCCTTCAGTGATGGCAAGGGACAATACTTGTCCGAAATCCACAATAGTGGGTACTGAGCTGGCTGTGAACCCATGTAAACAGTTTAATAATCCCCAGTTTGACAGTCCTACCTGCTAGTCACATATCTAAAAGTGGTTTTCTTTTTTGAGTCAGTACTAGGCATCAGCTTAAGAATATGCACTCCACAGTAAAATCCATTTGTTAGGATTTCTCAGTGTGTGTTTTTGTTTTCTTAATAATTTCAGTTTCACAGCAAAGGTGTGGGATGGAGCCTTGTGCATAGGCTCCAGCTTGTCGGGGTAGCTCATTCAAGCTAGGAAAGCACTGGAGGGAAACAGCACTGTAAGCAAAAGCAGCACTCACCTCAATATTCCTTGTGATATCCCAACACAGCTATTAGGCAGCCATAATAAAAGCTTCTCCATGGCATAGAAAGCAAAGCAGCAAGATTAGCTCTCTCCTACCAGACCTGAAAGAAGTTGCTCTCCTGGAAAGACTGGTAATCCAATAAGAAAAGTTAGGTGAACAGCAGCAGCATGGAAAAGAGAATTTGTAATTAAAATGGGAAAAATAAATGGAGAACTCACATTTCAAAATGCTCCACACAAATTTTTCTCCTCTCCATGAATGCCTTAAAATCTCCTCAAAATAGTCTCTTTCTGTCTTTCCTCATAGCACTCATGCCCTCTATGCCTTTTCACCTCATGACAGTAGAAACCTTTAGAAATTTTTGACTATTCTCCAGCAATAGCTTGGGATCCCTATACTTGTTCCCCATACCCTTATGTACAAAAAAACCTCCTGTGTTTGTTTGCGTGCACATATTTGAAAAGCAACAAGTGTGGCTGCTGTATGGAAAGTGAGTCTGAATTTGTGGGTTGTTAGCTAGTCTGCAGTTGTTGCCCATGTGCAGATTTTTACCCAGTTTCTTGTTACCTGTAAAGAAGCTTTTTCTTTTTCATCCAGAGAGACAAACTTCCTAGGGCATGACTCAGCCTATTTTAGGCATGCACTTTAGCATGAGATAAATTGCCTTCTCAAGGTGTCTATTTTTCCTTATTGACAGTAATGGGAGCCTCAGGGGTAATTACTATAGATGAGTTGTAGTCGCTGTAGTTTAGTTAAATTAATCCTACCTGATATGAACCCAGACCTTTTTCATCTTGAAGAGAACTCAGTTTGATGTCCATATCAAAGGACAATAATAGTCAATGTTAATTTAATTCCCATACTGTGTTTAGCATGTTGCTCATTCAGTAGGGTTTGGTTTTGGTTGGTTGGTTGGGTTTTTTTGCTACAGGCAGACAAGTGAAACTACAGGCTTTTAATTAAATTGTGTAAAGTACAAGGACACTTCGTGCATTGTTCCAAAGTAGTTCAAAACACTTCATGGCTCTGTTATCAGGAAGGAATGACCAAGCATACAGAAATCTCTGTCTGTAGCAGTAAGTTTAAATGTCTATCTGTTTACTGTAGGTAAAACTTACCTGTGAAAGAGCTCTCAAAGACAGATGTCATTGAACAGTAGCACAGAATTTTATCACTGCCATGAGATGATCCTTTTCCACCTACCAGCTGCTCACTGTTGCTCCTCCTGCAGCTGACAAGACATACCATGGGTGAGATATTGCTGTTCAGCTCAGCAGAATTTACAACGCACTTTGGATCATTCATTTTGCTGCTCCTTGACGGGTGACAGAGACATGCAACAGAGTAAAGGGAATTTAAACTGTATTTTCCATATGTTTCTCATTTGCACTTCACTGATGGAATTCCAAATCAACTTGATGGCTGTTGTTATAGTCTGTAGCATTCATAATTAAAAGTACAAAGCAGAATTTACGTTTAATTCAACCTACATTTGCATTGTTGAAGTGAATGTTCTTTGTGATGATTACTGAATTGAAAAACAAACATCTATGCATAACATTTAAGAATTAAGCATATCAAAATACAGCAGAATTGGTGGCATTTCATTCTTAAAATGTGGAAGTGCATAGATGCAAGCCAGGCGTGGTTTTTTATGGTATTTGACTGCCACTTGGGACATTCAGTTCACTGTGCCCTGTGAACTTCAACAAGTCCTGCAGATGAAAATCTGGGAAGGGCATCTTCCTTCGCCTCCAACATGGCCAAATGAAAGCCTGAGTCATTTTAAAACCATATCTGTAGTTGAGTAAATAAGATATTTTCTCATTGCTAGTTAAAGAATACAGTTTTTGTATTGACCTGACAGAGCATGGTCTCAGAACTTGTTTGGGCTTGTCCTGGTGTATGTAGTTTTACCTTGTTTTAGCTGTAATAACAATTATGTAAGCAGTCAAGTTTATTCTAGGATAGATGTAGCTTATAGTGTAGCTAGTTGTTATTCTGTGTAGAACGGCTTATCTGTATGGTCTGCAAGAGTGTAAACACTGAATTGTACGAGAAATATCAGACTGTACACACAAATCTCAATGGTCCATCAGTGGTCACTGTAAGAGTTACATCTTGTTAAAGCAGTTTAGATAGAACAGAGAAAAGAAAACTGAATAACTGAGAACCAAGGGAGAGAAAGTTCACAGACACAGACTGTGTTGAGAAAAAGTATAAAAATAAGCACAAGCAGATACCAAAAATGAAAGAGAAAGGGATCAACAGCATCAGACTTTTCCTGATGTGAAAGTTAGGACATCAATGACTCACTGGCACCCCCATGACCTCCAGTTAAACCGTGTGAATAAATTTGAGGCAGTGCTGGACACATAACCTCATCCTATTTAAATGTGCTAGTATAGGTGCAGTCAAACATACCTGAAAATAAGTTGAAATACACGTCTTAAAGCTTTTTGACATGTAAGTCATTTTCACAAGTTCAACCCAGATGGCTTATGATTGAAAACTGTGGCCATCTGATAGCTGTTTTGCAGCTCAGATGTAGTAAGCTGGCAGTTTGTCCAATCCCTAGCAGACAGATGCCCACATTACAAAAAACACCATCATAATTGACACTAGCTGACACCTTTGTATAGGTCTAAGCCGTAAGGTCAAGGATGAAATAGGCACAGAGACCAAACTTCCCAAAGACGGCACTTTCTGGTCACAGCGTAAAGATACTGTCTGGGCAATTTGAGAAAACGTGCATTATTTTTGCTTGAGATGTATCTTTTCAGAGACTGAGTAGAGCAGTCATATGCGCTCTGAATTTACTTGCAAAAATTAATCATAATGAAAATGTTTCCAAAATGTTATGATCCTTCATCCTGCTCTATTTGGCAGTTCACTTTGTATTAGAGCCATGTAACTGACATCAAAACAAGCTAATATTCGTTTTTCATAAATTATTTCTTAACTCATGTCCAGAAAAGACCATTTCAGCAAGGAGCTTAATTTGTAATTAATATGCATATTCATTTGTTGCTCAGCAAAGGAGCACAGACGTAGCTGAAAATTTAGACAAGTTAGATGCTGTTCCATTCATTATTATAATTTTTTTGTTAATTTAGAAAGCAAGGTCTCACTTTCATACAATCACAGGATCATTTAGGTTGGAAGAGACCCTCAAGATCACTGAGTCCAACCATAACCTAACTGTAGCACTAAATCATGCCCCTGAGAACCTCAGCTACACATCTTTTAAATACCTCCAGGGATGGTGACTCAATCACTTCCTTGGGCGGCCTATTCCAATGCCTGACAACCCTTTCTGTGAAGAATTTTTTCCTAATATCCAATCTGAACCTTCCCTGGCACAACCTCAGGCAATTTCCTCGTGTCCTATCATTTGTTGCTTGGGAGACGAGACCAACACCCTCCATGATACAAGCTCATGTCAGATAGTTGTAAAGGGTGCTAACGTTTCCCCTCAGCCTTCTTTTCCCCAGGGTAGACAGCTCCAGTTCCCTCAAACATTTCTTATAAGACTTGTGCTCCAGGCCCCTCACCAGCTTTGTTGCCCTCCTCTGAACTCTCTTCAGCACCTCAATGTCTTTCCTGTAGTGAGTGGTGCAAAACTGAACACAGAATTCAAAGTGGGGCCTCACCAGTGCTGAGTACAATAGGACAATCACTTCCCCAGTCCTTCTGGCTACATTATTCTTGATGCATGCTAGCATGCTGTTGGCCTTTTTGGTGACCTGGGCACACTGCTGGCTCATGTTCATCTGTCTGTTGACCAACACCCCCAGATCCCTTTCTGCCAGGCAGATTTCCAGCCACTCTTCCCCAAGCCTGTAGTGTTACATGGGGTTATTGTGACCCAGGTGCACGACCCGATACTTGGCCTGTTGAACCTCCTACAATTGGCCTCAGCCCAGTGATCCAACCTGTCCAGATCCCTCTGTATGGCCTTCCTGCTCTCAAGCAGATTGACACTCCCACCCAACTTAATGTTGTCTGCAAACACTGATCATTGATAAAGATATTAAAGAGAACTGACTGAAATACTGAGCCCTGAGGAACACCATTCCTGACTGGCCACCAACTGGATTTGACTCCATTTACCACAACTCTTTAGACCTGACCATCCAGCCAGTTCTTCAACCAGTGAAGAGCATGCCAGGCCATGAGCTGCCAGCTTCTTCAGAACAAAACTGTGGGAAACCATGTCAAAGGCTTTGCTGAAATCTAAGTACACAAATATGCACAGCCTTTTCCTCATCAACTAAGCAGGTCACCTTGAAAAAGTGATTTCCTTTCACATGCATCTCAAAGACTCTTTAAATGCCCAAATCCTACAGCTAAACAAAGTTAATCCCTCAGAACTGCTGCTAAACTTTTGCCTAAGTCAACGCACTTGTGCCTCTGACCCTACCTTTCTACTAGTAGACATTCGCATGGTCATTTCTTCTTGATGTTATTTGGACAATAAGTTTTGCAGTAACTCTCTTGGCTTCAGCAGAGTCAGTGTTTATGTTTTCCCAGTCCTCATTGCTGAACTTCGCAGTTCAAATCATTATACTAGTGTAATTAAGATGGGATCCTTTCTGTTCCAATAAACACTATATTCATCCAAAAATTCAAATAGACACCTATTGAAATTTTCAAAAGACAGATGCAACCACACTCGATACGTATTTCAGTTTGAGTTCAAATTAGGGAGCTAGGACCTTTGAGAACCCTTCTAAGTCTCAGACTACATATTCAGAACATAAGCACCATAGAAAACTTTTGCCAAAAAAAGAAAGAAATGAACAAACAAACATAAAGCAAAACAAAACAAAACAAACAATGAGCTTCTGTAGTGTGGGAGAAGTATTACAAACTGGATCTGTATCCAAGTTACAAAGTTATGGCCTGGATGGGTAGACAACTATAACTAGTTGGTAAAAAAACTGGTTGAAATACCAGATTACATGGTTAATAGGTCATTCTCTACCTTATGACTTGTAACAATTAAAGTGCTGGAGGGGTCTACCCTAGGAAATACCATGTTCTACATCATCATCAGTGACTTGGAGGAAGTAACAGAGATAACTGTCTTCAGGTTTGCGGATTATGCCAAGCTTTAGGAGTACCACTTACCTTGAGCACAAAGCTACCATTAAAGATCTAGACAGACCAGAGGAATAAGCCAACAGGAATCTTACAAAATTATAAGTCCTGCATTTGGGAAGGAAAAGCCCCTGACAGTGACACAGACTGGTGCCTGACCAGCTGGGGAACAATGCTGGGGGTCTTGTGAAGCAGTAAACCCAGCATGAACTGGCAGTGCTTGGTATGTGTGAAACCTTTTTCACCATCAGGACAGCCAAGTAGTGGAGCAGTGTGCCAAAGAGGTTCTGTAGTCTTCATAGATACAGATTTTCAAGATCTGTCTTGGCAAAGCCCTGAGCAGCCTGATCTGACCCAATCACTGACCCTGCTCTGAGCATGAAGTTGGACTAGAAACCTCCTGAGGTCTCTTCTGAATTTTATCACTCTATTGACTGCTGGAGAATGGCTAAATGAGATAGGCCATGGATCATGGGAACGTTTATACGGACAGAGCCAATTCTAAATAGTATGTTAGCAAGACTCAGGCCTTGGCTGAAACTGCTAGTCATGCTGACAGCAGCAGAACAGCAGGGACACTGAGACCCTGGAGTATCGTAAACACCTTTGAGGAGGTGAGAGCCGTAAGAATGAGAGGGGTGCACAACTAGCTAATCTCAAGTAAGAGGACTATGTAAATGATTAACTAGTGACTTAAACCAATCACAGATTGACTAGTAGGCATAATTAGTGTGAACTGTATAAATGAGCGCTATTCGGGCTAATAAATTGAATCATGCTTTATCACTCACACTGAGTTGGCTGCATGTCATTCCCTGCCGCCCGCAATTGACAGTGTGTGTTACCAGCCAAAGCATTCATGTGAAATTTGATGTGTCCACCATAGCTTGTGATGGTAGAGAGATAGTTTTTCATATTGTTTTGGTTTGCTGTTGTTTTTGGTTTGGTGTTTTTTGTTTGTTGCTGCTGTTGTTGTTGTTTTTCCAATAAAAAGACTAATGATGGCTAGAAAACATGGGAGTTAAAGGCCATCATGTTTCTACTGCTGTCAATTCCAACTAACGGTAGAGGAGAAGGATGAAGAAAATGGAACAAAGAATGTAAGATATGGTACAGAAACTAATCTGAACGGAGTTAGTTTTCAGGTACCTAGATATCCACTGATTTCAGGGTTAGCACTACAAATTTTACCTTTGACATTTTTATAGATTGGGGCTTTACAGTCCAATGATGCCCAGCTTGAAAGACAAACAGAAAAACATCTTGCCAGAGTCCAATATCCTTACCATCTTTTAGATACTCTGTGAATGAAAGGTGTAGTGTTTAATAGTAAATTTGCTTATTTGAAGATGGTTGACGTTATATGGGGTTTCCAATTTAGTGGAATGGTACAAAATATACTGTATAATGTGATACAAATGCAAGTTACACTTAGAAAAATGTAGCAGTTGTAGCACACAGTTTCCATCACAATACCAATGTGATTCCCATTCCTGGTCTCTATAACATGCTCACCATCATGTTGATGGGCATTGCCAGTCACCAGGAAGGAATATGTGGGTTGATTCCAGCTCAAGCCCATGTCTCTCTTTAAAATACTTTTGCAAGTTGTCTCATTTTTATACTCTTTGCTGGGCTGAGCTACATGTTCATTCACCTACAATGCTGGTCTAAGAGACATTCACACTTTTTTAATGAACTCAAGGAGAAACATTTACACCACCCGTTTATCAACTCAAGTGTTGACAGCTGTTTATCTAAAAGAAAGACCACTCTTATTTGCAAAGGTGTCGTGTAGCAAACAAGCTGGTTTCTTTGCAAGGTCTGTGGTCAGGCACAGCCTGCCTTATTCCCTGAGCTTCAGAGGCACGTTACCCTTGCTCATCTTCTCTGAGCCTTCTTCCATTTTAGGGCTTTATTGGTTAGTCGCATGACTTTAAACATTATAATGCACTAGATAGTATGGCAATTTTCACTGTAAGAAACCCTATAATTAATTACAAATACCTGGGACTGATAGGATACAATTTTATTTCTGTTTTTTAACATTTCTTAAGACTTCCCAGAACTGATGTTTCTGCTATTTCTTTTAGTGGTATTCCCCAGTCTTCTAATGCTATGGGATACATTTTTTTCCTCAGCGATAGATTACCAAAAGTAAATATGGTAATCTGGAAAACTGATTTTCCCTATTAGAAATTCACCAGGTGGTCTTTCTTCATTCACCTTCCAATATCCTTTAGAATATTACATGCAAAGGGAAGTTTAGACAAAATCATAAGTACCATGATGTTTTCATCTTAATTTGGAAAGTCTAATAAAGATAATATTTTCCCATGCCATGAATAACATCACAGCTGATTATGTTGACTCCACTGTTGGTATATCAGCATGATTGTTCTGATAGAGAATGCTGGAAGTTTGTAACATGAAACGAACTTTTCAGTTGTGTAAACAAAAAACATATGATGATTAAAGAGTATAGAGACCACAGTGAAATTAGAAAATTCTGTTTATTTGAATCAGTTAACAAGATGAGAGCATTGATCTTATTATACCACACACTAGTACTGTTGAGGACTGAAATTGTATTTTAGCTCTCATTATGACTTATGGATAGGGAGCAGATTTTGTGCATTTCCAATCACATTGAGATAAATATTAAATATTTCTCTTGCACATTCTGAAAATTACTTAAGCTTGTTCATTCATAATGTCAGTTATTCCTTTCTTTATTAGTTTTCTTCTGACAGAATCCACAGAAGCACAGTATGAAATCAGAAGACAGCACCATCCGTGAACTAACAGTCTAAGCATCAGGAAAAAAAAAGCAAAAACAAAAACAAAACAAAAACACACATAAAGACATATAGGAAGGAAAAGGTTGCAACATATAAGAAGAGAGGTTATATGGTAAATGATCAAGGGATGAAAATACAATGTATTATTGTTGTACAGTATCTTCTTATATATCACAGACATAATCCACTTAAGCTGTTCACTAGCACCTGAAACTCAATAAGCTGATTCATCTCACCTGTTTTAAATACCTGTTGAAGGATAATATGACTGATGCGCTTCTATTACTTTCCTCTTGTCTTTATGGAGGAAGCTCATAAGGGACCAGTTAGACATGTAAGATCAGAGGAATGCCATCTTCAGTATCACGGGTCAAATGTCAGCTGCCTGGTCAACGGACATGTTGAAACTTCCAAGTGTAACTTGATAGAAACATTTGGGCTATCATATATAGATACAGTATAAAAGCACATTGCTAATGAATCTGTCTAGGACCAACAGGAAATGGCAGGATACAATTTGTAGATGAAGAAAGGATTTCACCGTTTTGTGATACACAAAAGAAAATAACATGTGCCTGTTAGAATAACACCTTTCTCCTTCTGGACTTTCATGCAGTTGATGAAAAATCATTTTTTTTCAGCTGTTCCATTTAAAATTAATTAGAAACTTTGGAAGGCCAAACATTTCCAAGTAAATATTATACTTTTTACAGTATGTTCTTTCTCCTTAACTATTACAATAGTAATGCACATTTCATTCACTTTGCCTACATAATTATCTTATTCATAGATTTATATGTGAGGAAAATAATGTAAGCAAACTGAGTAGTTACTAGTAACCAAAGTTAGTGCTTAGATATGGTAAATAAAAGCTCATCTCAACACTTCAGTAACTCTTATGTGAATAGTCAAACAGTAGATTTAATTAAACCAATCACAATAATTTTTCTATATTTGAAAAAGTTTTATTCTGAAGCTTTTGTGACACCTCAGTGTGGAGGACGGATATAATTTCAATTAATACAAGGCAATTCAAAGGTATAGTAATCATATGGGGGTCATTGGAAGGTATAGTTTACGTTGTTCAGGTGTCTTTACTCTGTATTACCATTTCTTAGTATATTTTTATGTCTTTGCGTAACAGTAAGATTACTTTTCTTGACTTTGTGTCTCATTATGATGTTACCATGCTCAAATGGTGATGTGTTTACACAATTCTACTTCTACAGAGCATTTTAAGTTTGTGTTGTCTTGAGATACACACACTGTATTTGTATTCCTGTCAGCAGCTGTGGAGAGATAATATAATAGAGACGTAAGCAGAGTCAAAGCATATCAGTTTATGAAAAAAATCTGACTTAATGTTTTCAATGTTATTCCATTTCCACTTTTGAGTTTGATTAGCAGTGATGACAATAGCTTTATTCTGAGCTGACCCTTTACTAATATAAGATGACATTTCTAATATCATGCTTTGTGTGGCGACACTGTTATTAGACAAAAGTCTGTCTGAACCGAGTCCTCAGATACAAAACATTTCCAGGGATCATTTTCTAAATTACGGTATGAGAGATGCCTTCAGTAAGGTAGAGAGGCACCGGTGTCTGCATTGAAGAGCTTGCTGGCTGACTGATTTAACTTCATTTGGTACAAAAGTTTGTGGTAGCAAGCTGGTAGCAATCCGGTTTTAAATGAATCTCTTTGTAGTTCTCATTAAGTACGAAGCACATGTTCTTCCTCACATCCTCCCTTTACTTAGGAATGGAAGCAGGATACATGACTCATTATGTACTGTAAATTATTTCTGGCTACAGTTTGATGCTGATGAACATTCTAATAGACTCAACAGTTTCAGTCGCATTTTGTTTTCCTTCCCCTTCTGTGTGTTAGGCATCATACATATATGCATTTATCTATTGATTGGGAGGAAGGGAATTGAATACCTGTGCATTCATGTGACAGAAAGTTCTGATGATGCGTTAACAGTTCATCTACAACAAAGTGGCAGTTCCAAGACTGTGAAGGTGATGCAGCTGCAGCTCCATCTGACTGCACCTTGAGCTAACTGGCCTTACTCAAAAAAACAGGACAAAGTAGGCAGGGAAAAAAAACCACCATTGGTATCACAGCAGCTGAGGATGTGCTTACAGGCCAGGGAGAGAGGTCCATACAGCAGAACAGGGGGTCATAACTGCTAAGATTTTAAAAACAACTTCTGAATCTTTCTGTGGATCTTTGTTCAAGCAATTTGGTTAAGATTATAAACTGTGTTTATAGTAGAGCAAGAAATTAAGTGCAGGTGGTTTTATTTAATGGCCAGCACTTGTATTGTAGTAGCATACTTTTTTATTCTTTTTTCAGTTAAGCCAATAGACAGGTAGATGAAAATTACACGATGTATTTGTTTGCACCAGTGAAAATGCCCCATAAAAAGGATAACTCTTGAACATATTTAAAATTAAAAATATCTTGAGGCCAAGGCAATATTCTTTTCTGTATACCAAATTACTCTTTTTTTTTTTTCTTTGAATATTCTCCTTGTGATATCAATATAGGGTTTGAAAATTATTTGGGAGGATAGACAGATCTGCCATACTTTATAGGCTTACTGCATTACATTTCTTTTTTATTTCTATTTCAGTAGAAATCATCTTGTACTGCTTAGAAGTTCCGTTATAGGTTTATTTTCTGTTCTATTCTGCATGTCCAAAAGCCTGTACTAAAACAAGCAAATGCCCTTACAGCATCACAAGCTAGAGGTATCATACTCATCAACATAAAGATTTAATCCTTCCTAAATGTAGTGAGCAGCCTAGGGGACTCTTATACAAGGAGCTGGTGATCCACATAATAGCAAATTTGGTGTATGTCCCTATATCGTAAGTACTATGCAACCACAAAGTATAAACAAATCAATAATATACTTAACCAATGTACACATAATCAACATGTAGTTAATCAATGTACATGTAATCAATGTTATTGGTTTATCCACATTCCAAGATTGATTATTGTTAGTGCCTGACAGACAGGTACTGTGAGTAAGCCCCCGTAAGAATACTCATGACGTTAGATCTGCCAAAACTCACCACAGGCAGGATCTGTGCAGTGCGCTGTGCCCTGACCAGAGGTCAGTCCGATGCTGCAATATTTCAGGTTTCCCTGCATCAGAAGAGATATAAGCTTTTAGAACTTGCTATCACCTTTTCCATGATTGTATCTATAAATAGCTATCTCTCTTAAAAGTATTTGAGCCTTTCTTGTTGGGATCTGAAAAGAGCTAGCACCTTCTGGTTCCACCATGTAAAGAAATACTTACTTTTCCCTTTTACCTGTTATCTGTCTCTTTTTCTGAAGTGTGAGTGAAAGATGTGGTATACAAGCAAAGACATTTGCCTTACCAAACTAATACATTTGTAATTGATAATGAGAAGAATTATAAGCATTTTGAATTATTGATATCTAGATCTAGAACCAGATTTCAAATCCAGACAATCAACAAAAAAATTCTGAAGTTGCATGGCTGTTGAGATGGCAATGTTAATTTCATAAATTATTGATATTGATATTAAAAATATTTCTAGGATATGTATGTGTTTACTAATTCTGATGCAAAAAAAAAAGCTGTATTTTTTTTAATGCTGGTTTTATTTCAGAATAATTCCATTCAAATTTGAAGATATATTTTAGATTGAATCAAGTCTTCCTTTTTTTGCTTGCAGTATCTATGATATTTCTGTGATTACTATCCAAATTCTGATGAAGGACTGTGAAAAAACGGTTATGGGGTTATTTTAAATTACTGGGTTTATTTCAGAATAACTGGATTCAAATTGAAGGTACTGTTTAGATTTACTCAGGTCTTTCTTTTTGTGGGTTGCAATAGCCTCACATTAGGAGATGATTTTGGAACAAGTGGTGATATTTAAACACCTGCAGTATTATTCTTTCACATAGTCAAGAAGACCTTGATGGCCATCAAGTGAGAAGGAAAACTGCAGTTAGATTTTTGTGTCTTACTAAGTCTTCTTCTTGCAAAACATCCTTTCATATATGTGATCAGAAACGATGACAAAAGAAGTCCTCCAAGGATGTGCTATCACAGTATGTTTTCCAGTGTTTTTTATAAAGCATATTATTTCTTCAGTGCATTAAACATACTTTTGAGTAAGAAATATTGCAAACAAAGATGCTGAACTCTAAAGGAAAACATTGTTTATATGAAGGGTCTCTTGTTTCCAGGCTGCCTCAGCTCAATAACACTTCAGAAGGACCAGTGTCTCTTTTTAATGTAAATATCACTTTAAAGTGAGGAAGAAAGCTAACCTGAAAAGTGCTGAAGTTACCTTTATACACTGAAGGGCCTGAGGAGCCTGTTTGTTGATCTTATCTGGCCTAGCTGTACCCATCACTGTGTCATCAAAATTCCTGTCTGTTGGTGAGAGAATATTTAGTTGATAAATAATGTTTGAACTTTATTTTTCAAGCACATTTTCTCCCTCTATAAAGTTCTCTCCATCTTCCTATTTCAGTGGAGTTACCAAGAATACAGTCACACTTTCAAATGGAATATAGTAAGATAGCAGTTAGGAGCAAAAAGTTTCTCAGGAAGGTTTTCCTTTTCTGTATAAACTATTTCCATCCACCGTACATCTTCCATGTGTAGCCACGTCAAGTTTCCTTGTCTCAAACTCAGAAGTAACCCCCAACAGCTGCCACCCAAGAGAGGTAGGTGCACAAACAGAGCAATGAAACTGCTGCAGAATACTTTATATGCCTTAAACTTTTCTAATGAGGTTTTTGTCACATCTGATGTCTGACAAATGAGCTTCTGTCCTATAAAGCATACTGTAGTCGCTGGGGAGCTGAGAGCTGGTAGTTATTGAGTATGTCACACCAGGAAGCAGATGTGTGATTGATGATCTGACTCTGATATGTGTCATGTCAGACTACCCCAAGCATCTCCATGAGCCTCTGAGGTCCTGATCTTGCTTTCTCTGTTTAGGCAAAATCCCACTGAAAGGGGTTGCTTCATTAAGTATGCAAGAATCAACAGCCTACAGATCCAACTGTCTCAAGTACTTTTAAATTATGCAAAGCTCAGTACATGTTTTAAAGGCAAGAAAGGATTATGTTTATGAAAAAAATAATAAGGTACCTAAATAACTTCATAGTTTAGACACCTGACCATCATTTCAGGAATCAATGAGGAAAATTTGTGTGTGGTTTTTTTTTTTTTTAATGCTCTGCAGCATTGTTGCCTAGCCCTGAAAATAAAACTTAGAAAGCTAATTTTCATCAGTAAAATATCCTAGACCACACCAGGAATATACTCAAACATCTCAGACCTGAGAACACTCAGAAGTCCAGAGCCAAAGTCTTAAGTGGTGTTTTTAACATTGTCATGTGTATATAAACCATAAGGATGGAAAGTGAAAGGAAGGTCATTCTCTTCATCCAGAAATCCAATATTTATCCCATCCATCTGAGGTTAGAAAAGCTTTCTGCAGTCCTTCATCTGTTTCAAAGCAAGTCCTTCCAAAAGAAAATGACTTATAATAAAATAAATAAAATAAAGCTTCAAAAAGGTTCACAAGATAACCTATTTTTTTTTTCTCCTGCCCAATTAGAGGTTGACATAGATTTCTTCTTGTTCTTCAGGGCTGTTTATCTAATCTGTTGTTGAAGATCTATACTTACAGACCCCACAACTTTTGGGCAGTGTATTATAACACTTCATTGCTGGTTTTGTTTGGATCATTTTTTTTCCCTAAAATGCAACATAGTTTTTTGTTACTGGAATAAGCCTTTTAATTTCTTTTTCAATTGGATAATAGTATTCTTCTTCTCTGCAGCAGCCTGTTACATACTTAAAGGTTGCTATCACATCCCCATTAATCACCATTCACAGAATGACAGAATCACAGAATGTTAGGGACTGGAAGGGACCTCAAAAGATCATCTAATCCAATCCTCCTGCCAGAGCAGGAACACCTAGATGAGGTTACACAGGGATGTGTCCAGGCAGGTTTTGAATGTTCCAGTGTAGGAGACTCCACAACCCCCCTGGGCAGCCTGTTCCAGTGTTCTGTTACCCTCACTGAGAAAAGAAGTTTCTTCTCAATTTAAGTGGAACCTCCAGTGTTCCAGTTTGCACCCATCACCCCTTGTGCTATCATTGGTCACCGAAAAGAGCCTGGCTCCATCCTTGTGACACTCACCCTTTACATATCTATAAACATTAATGAGGTCACCCCTCAGTCTCCTCCAAACTAAAGAGCCCCAGCTCCCTCAACCTTTCCTCATAAAGGAGATGCTCCACTCCCTTGATCATCTTTGTTGCCCTGTGCTGGACTCCCTCCAGCAGTTCCCTGTCCTTCTTGAAATGAGGGGGCCAGAACTGGACACAATATTCCAGGTGTGGTCTCACCAGGGCAGAGAAGAGGGGCAGAAGAACCTGTCTTGACCTACTAACCACCCCCCTTCTAATACATCCCAGGATGGCATTGGCCTTCCTGGTCACAAGGGCACAGTGCTGGCTCATGGTCATCCTGTTGTCCACCAGGACCCCCAGGTCTCTTTCCCCTACGCTGCTCTTTAATAGGTCGTTCCCCAACTTATACTGGAACCTGGGGTTGTTCCTACCCAGATGCAAGACTCTACATTTTCCCTTGTCGTATTTCATTAAATTTTTCCCCGCCCAGTTCTCCAGCCTGTCCAGGTCTTGCTGGATGGCAGCACAGCCTTCTGGTGTGTCAGGCACTCCTCCCAGCTTGGTGTCATCAGCAAACTTGCTGACAGTGCCCTCTACTCCCTCATCCCAGTCATTGATGAATATATTGAATATATTTAATAATATATTATATTCAATATAATATAATATATTAAATAATACTGGTCCCAATACTGACTAATTAATAAACTCCAGATATTTCAGTCTCTGTTTACATGTCAGATTTTGTATTGTTCCAGTTCTTCTCATTGCTCTTCTGTGCCTACTTTTGCCGTGGCTCAAATTGGTCACAGCATTCCAGCTGATGTTTTGCCCACGCAGTTTTAAGTGGAGATTAATAGCAACTGGCAGCAAAGGCAGTGGGGAAGAATCGTGTTCCAGAGCATTCGAGCATTTTTGCTGTTTATCAGGATGTCCAAGCCGTATAGCCTGCTGTGACATAATGGTATGAATTTCATCCCATCTGAAAGTGTTAATTTCACTACCCTAAAACATCTAGATTTGGAAGTCTCATAAGGCATTTGGAAATGCTAAACTAAAAGCCTGCTGGATAATGTCATGTTCTATATTTAACAAGATAATCCACCTTTTATTTCCCCAACCAGAGCAGAGCTTCACATCGTTTAAATGTGATAGTCTCAGCAGTTTTCAAAGTAGGGTTTTTATTTAGAACATAGATTTCCAAAAGAAAATAAAATAAAATTTCAGACAAAAGATTTGTCTCTTAGGAAATAGAAGTAATTAATTCAGCTCTACCATAAGTACTATAACAGAGAAAATCAATAAAGCCCCTCTATAAATACAGCCTGTAAGTCTGAAGTTTGTCTCATTTTATTTTGTTATGCCTGATAGTCACTCTATTCCTATGATTCATAATCAATATTAAATTAACTGGTCTATAAATCCAAAACAGTGAGACTTGTGGCTTTCATAATATATCATAAAAATATTTTTATGTGTACAGTTTTTTAGTCTAACCCTTTACATGCTATGTGCATCTATTCAATGCAACAGACAATCAGACAATTTCCTACTTAGAAATATCATTGTTTTCCTCCCTTAAATACACTTGAGACTGTTCATCATTGCTTTACATATTGCAAGAAGGATACCAGAAACACCCATTTGCTACATATCAGGGCAATGGGAAATGACCCTTGAAATTCTAGTGACAGAGGATAGGGAAATTTCACAAAGTTTTCACCACAGGAAGCACATTTTCCCTAATCAAATAAGACTTTGGAACAGACCACTACAGAGTAAGAAAAAAGATAAGAAACTTGGTTATGAAGAAACTATAGAAGTTTACGTGAACAAAGCAAAAGCTCTCTTCTACCTGCAGCAGAGGAGGTGAGTGGAAAACCAGTACAGTACTGTGGTCCTCTCTTCTGACTTCATCCTCAGTTTACCCATCTCTGGTGAAAACTACTGTATTGTGGTTGAGTCTGCACTTGTCTAGGAAATTGGATATAAATTGCTCAGTTTGTACTAGTCATTAGCTGACATCCATACAAATGTGTTCATTTCAATACTGTTTTAATAATGAGACTTAATGATTTAAACTGAGCTCTGATCCTATTGGGACCACCTAACCTTCCTAGGAACTGCAATCTCAAAATGAGCATGGAGGCATCTGTCAGCTGTCCCTATGAGTTTCCTAGATCAAGGGTTTTTCAGGACTGGTTAGTCAATACTGGTTTATCTTCTTGCTGGGAAGTACAAGGGAGCAGGCAGGTGAAAGACCAGGACTTCATTCCCAACCAGGCAAATGGCAGATGTTATGGGAGCATCATGACGTTGCCTCGACCAAGACCTGAGGACTGAGCACGATCAGCTATGGCAGTCATGGCAGTACAGACAAGAACTGAGTGGGATGCAACCTGGTAGGGGCTCTGGACCAAACAGTAAAAGGGAAAAAGATACCTGAGACTGCCAAAAAAATGCAGCTGGGGAAAACACTAGAACATGGACTTCTGGCACTGTGTATGAGCAGAGAGCCCATGTCAGGGCCAAGCCACTGACCAGAGCCTGACATTGACCCTGACAAGGCTGTGTTTCCCCAGGCTGGTCTCTGCCAGCCTCTCAGGGGGATGCTGGGGTCCAGGCCTTGACTGTCTCCCACTCTGCATGAATGCACACAAAGCTTTTCCCGACACAGACCGCCTCTCACTTGGCCCACTTCATAAATTGAGCTTAGCTCTCTCCATAGAGAGATGTTCCTTTCTGCTTCATTGCAGCAGAAAACTGTGTCTTGGGACTGTAACCTGTAAAGCTGAATCATACACTAAGTAAGCCTAAGTATGCCCCTCTGTTGGAGAAGACGTGCCACTGGTCCATACTTATTAAGAAAATATCTACCTCCATTTACTGAAAGATCTTAAAAATTCTTAGAGATTTATGGACCAATTGTATATTATAGCAATGAGTGATTTTGCTGTACATACTCATTTTCCTTGACTTCTCTAGTGTTCTAAGTAGTTTTTATTATATTATCTGTTGAGGGTTTTGATTGCAGGGTGGCAATAAAACCATGGCAGATGTATTGTTAACCCCCCTCTTCCCTCCTCCTTCCCCCTTCAGCCCCTCCCTCTCTCCCCTTCCCACTCAGGACAGGCGATCGGGAGGGAAAGAAGGACAGAGAGAAAAGAGCTGGAAAAATAAAAAATGTTTTACTAATGCTACCAATAAGAATAGAGAAAATAATACGAAATATACAAAACCAATCTTGAAAGTCCCAGCAACTGCAGAGCCGGCACCTGAAGTCCTGGGTTGGACTCTGCAGTCAGCCGGAGCTGGATTCAGTCTGTCACTAGGCCTCAGTTCACAGGGACGACTAGCAAGGTCCTCTCCTAATGTCAGCTATAAGCAAAACGAAAAAAAAATGGCGAGATCCTCATGATCTCCCACTTTTATATGAAGTAGTCACGTGAATGGGATGTTATACCCAGTTAATCAGTTTCTTGGTCACCTGTTTTCTCGTTGCCCCTCTCGCGAGATGTCCATCCATGCTTATCAATAAGTTAGCATTCCATTGCTGTGTTTACCAAAACATGTATCTGGTTCTCCAGGAAAATGGAGGCTTTAGCTGACAGGCAAATTCACTAAAAGAGGAACTTATTTTTAACAAAACCAGGACAGTTATATAATTATAAATTCCTATCCAACCATTTTTAACAGCTTCCAGTAATGTATTAAGCAATGCTACTGAAAACTGTCATATATTTCATTTCTCCTCTTCTGTTTATTCTAATGGGGTCTTGTCCTTTCCCCTGTACTCTAACAGGATCTTGAGAGGTAAGAGGCTGGGATTACATGTTTGTTTGAAAAACAGAGGCAGAAATGAGGAATAGCTTGAAGAAAATATATCTTTTTCACAATTAAACTACAGAAGTGTAACATTTAGTTAAGTTACTGAAGTTCAAATAAAATTCTTATTATAACACTGGAGAACACTGTTTTATGGGAAAGGAATTCTTCTAAGTTTCATAATTTAGCATATTTTGTTAAGACCCATAAAGACAGTTATTTGATGTAAGATATTATCAAAACAAGGAAATAATACTGTCTTCTTCCTAACAGATTTTATTTAACAGTCTGAGCCAAGAATTATACATGGAATTACACATTTTAAAGACTGGGTTTCATATTGACATACTGGTTTTTATCAGCAAACTAATCTTGGATAATAGAAATGCATATTCATTATATAAATATCTCTAAAGCTTGATCAAAAACTTCAGTGGTTTAACTCCAGGTTTTTATGTTGGTGAAAGGTAGCAGAGATACAAGGGGGAAGGATGACTTGTTGCTCTATTTTTTAATTTTTCTGTTACAGTGAAATCATATAACCTAGCTTAACCACCTTTGGTTGTGCAGCTGGGAGACTATGTCTGCTCCTAATAATATTAATTGCATTTTCTAATTATTATTTATATTCTTTGAGTATGGGTTAATATCCATTTTCTTGATGCATTTAAAGACCTATTTTTGCTCTAAGAAAATGTGCTGCCTAATCAAGTCTTGTGAGTGAGAGCAAAACATTGTCATTTTCTCCACTGTGCTTTCTCCAGCATGAGATCCATAATACCATAAACAATTGTGAACGCACTTGTGGCTTTCATGACCCATATTTTCTCCAGGTTATATAGTAACTGTCCATATGTGTAAAATCTTTTTCGTACTTGCCTCATATTACTATCAATTCTGTTTACAACCATTATCATTATTGCACGTTTGTCCTTTCCTCTCTGCTGTGTACAACTCCTCCAAACACCACATAGGGTTAACATTTTGATATAAACATAGAATATTTTGGCAAACTGAATTATTGTAATTTACAGTACAGAACAAGATGATAATGAACACTGCTCTGAACTAGACCTTTGAGTTGTTATTTGTCTCACTGTTTGAATAAGAATATGCTTGAAGTTGTGATCTAAGAGGACACTTCTGCCACCTTCAAAATGAAAAATAATGGCAGGAGAGAAAAAAAACCCAAACCTGTAATAATGTTATATCAGTCAGAATCTCCCAGATATTACAAAGCGCTTTATCTCTATTACATAAAAAAAAAAAAATAAAATAAAATAGGCCACAACAAGACAAATTTTTAATAAAATAAAATATAAGAAAGAAATGGGTCACCAAACAGATGACATATGTTTACTAACTGAGGAAATGTTTCCTAGTGTATACAATTACTCTTTCTGTTGAGTGCCATGACACCTCTTACGAGATATATTACATGGAGAAGATGTGTGTTGCCCACTTGAAGAATAATTAAGTTTTCTACTGCTCAATATTACATTTGAAAGCACAGCATAGATCGAGATAAAAAGGCAGAAAGGCAAACTTATATCAAATTAAAATCAGAAAAGGTGAAAAAAAAAAAGGAAGAACAGCACAATATTTTTACTTTTAAAATATGAAGGCTTTTTCTTCTGCTCAAATGTCTTGGTATTATTTTTTTTTAATTTGATTTTGGACAGCAGTAAGCAATTACAAATAACTGAGTTGTAGAAAACGAAAATTTCTTTTTGAGTGCATATATCAGTTTTAATGACACAGTATGTTATTCTGCAAAAAATGCTATTTTAGTTTAGAGAAAACTGGTCCTATACTGATGAGAAAAAATTGCATCCAGCATGATTTTATCATCATGTTAACAACAAATCTTTGTACAGAATTTTCCCAAGGCCTGAATCTATGCAAGAAGTTAGGGATTTGTTCAATCTTTTCTTAATACACTTAAACTACTATTAGTGTGAATACCCATAACTGTCCCCTATATGAAATAAAGTCACTGAACTGTAACCTGACAGCTAGATGCCTACACTGTTCAATTCTGAAGTACCTAAATCCAAGAAAATAATCTATGAAATCCTTGTCTCACCTGAGAACTTGTGTTGAATTTTTCTCCAGCAATATCCCAGATACCATTCAAACTCAGACCTGACAGGTCTGATCACCTTACACTGGTATTGAATCACAAAGTATAGGAGCAGAGAGAAATTACAGAAGTTAACCACTCTATTCTCTGACACAAGGTCAGATCAGCTGTATTTGTGCTGTTCATAATCGCGTATTACATTTTGTTTTTCAAGAGCCTTTCATTAACTACTGGATTCTAGCTTGGCTGCTCTGGATGTAAACATCTAAAACTAGGTGAGATGAATCCCAGTCTTTGTGTCAGGAACAGGAATCTATGCATAAAATGGGAGGAAAGGGTGGCAAGAAAAACGGGTTAAAAAAAGAGAATTGTGGTATGTGACTTTTATGGGACTGGAAAGACAGTGAGGACAGTTTTGAGATGCTGTCCTAAAAGGCTGTAGATAGATGGTCACAACCATGTAATGCTTAGTGACCATCAAAAGATGTCTGCCCCAGCAATCATCACACCATACTTAATAACGGGAAGAGCCTAAGCAGCAATGGCATAACCATTTGTGATTTTAGAGGTCACACCTAGACAAAAGAAAAAAGACTGCAATGGAAACTTGTGCATTAAATGACTTAATATGGAGTACTATTCTGTAACAAAGTGGCTGGGATTGGATCCTGTAGCTACTTCTATGCATTGCAGACAGGAGTTGAATGACTACATTATTCTTTCTGTTCTAGTCTAAGTTGCAAACACACATGTAATAGAGGCTATAATACTTTTCTAAAGGGCAATACTCTTTTAGTTCAGCTATGGAAAACACTTCTGGTGCTGAGGAACAACTTTTCACAGTTTGATATTGACATGAATCTTATGAATGGTGCTGGAAAAAAATACCTTTTAAACTCCAAGCGAAAGTTTCTGTTGAAGCAAATGAGGCAGAACCATAAAAGGTACTGAGACTTTTGAGTCAACAAGACCTTGCACGATATGCTGCGTGAAATGTGAGGCTTTTGCATTTCAGCTCAACACTAATCAAGCAATAAACCTAAGAGATATTTGACAAACATGTAAAAAGTCCCGAAGACTGCAAATTTCAGTGCTTTTGTCTTCTGTAATTTTACTTTCAAAGAATTAAGGTTATTTAAAAAAATTTTTAAAAAAAGGGTATGTGAAAGTCTGAAGTTTTATCAAGTGGGGTGGGCGCTTAGCTGTTTGCCACAGAATTCTGTATCAGTTTATCTGATGTATTGTTTCTCCTGATCAGAAGAGGTTGCCTTACTTACATGCAGAAATCTAGTCTGTTTGCTTTGTAACATTGCCTAGCATTGTAAGTCCCTAAAATCATCTGTGTTTTTTTTCGTGGGCACCTGTCACTAGGAAAAAATGTTCAAAACTTTGTGCTGTGAGAGAGATGTCAATTCTTACCTGGAGTTACCCATCATCTAAGGACACACCAAAACAGTAGGGGGAATGGTGAACCCCCAAGCATACTGAGCTCATCCCTCCCACATCTTATGAGCCTGAAATACCATACTTGGAGGTGTTCTGAGTGAAAGTACTTTCCCTGCTGAAAGGGAACAGGAGAATGGAGAGCAGGAGAATGTAAGCAGGAGCAAGACTTAGCTTACACTTGTAATCAGGGCAGGTGATCAAAGGAAAAGGCTCAGGATCAGCATACACCTTCAGTAAATACTGCTAGTTATTGGTCTGTGGTAGCTAGTGCAAAATGCAGCACCACTTCGTTCCATCGTCAGTGAGAGTCAGACATCTTGTTGGGTCCTCTCTGGCCATGTAACTCTGGCACTGCCAGCTGCAGAAAGGGCTCTTGTTGAAACAGAACAGTGAAAGGTGCATTTAGCTTGTGTGCTGTGGTTTCAGCTGCTAAGATGAGAAGGACCTGATGTCCCAGGCTCTTGCTCTCACCGCTGGGGAATTATTTAAAACAACAGGAAAATTTTAATAAATAAAAAAGTTGAACCTTCTTGCTTCATCCCCTCTTTTTTAACAGAGCGGCATTTTAAGACTATCTTCAAAAGAGGGAGGAGGGTGAATTCTTGGTGGATGGACCTTTCTGATAATTAACTCCTACTATTTTCTTTTATAATCAGGCCAGATGTTGGAGCCTGACCTTCGACAGGCAGATATGCTTTTCTGTTACCCATCACTCTATGCCTTCCTTGGGTGTGACCTATTAGCACAACTATACTACTACAGCTCGTGGAACACACACTGTGCTTCTCATTTTGGCATTATGCTTACATTCAAAACCCTCTTCAGCACTGCTGAGCAGACTGAAGTCCTAGTGAGGCTGGAATAACCTAACAACAGCACCAACAAATAAACCTTTCCAAATCATTCAACATTTCTTACAGATTTTAGTTACATTTACCTTAAGTTGAGAAAATTCCATGTCACAGCTGGATAAAATCCCTGGACTACTGTTCCCTGGGTTAACACAATATACAAAAGGTATCCTGCTTCCTAATAAAACTCTCCTTCTTTGATGTCTTGTATCACAAGATTTTTATGATTGTGTACTTTTATATTATGAGGCTCATAATAAAAACATACTCTTCTGATCATTAGATTTTTGTACTCTACTTTTTAAGCTAATAATAAAGGCTAAACTTGAAACTATATCCTGTTTGTTTAACTTATTAAATGAGACATGGGGACACTTGTTTAAAGACTGATGATTGTGCTTATTCAGTGAAAATTACCCAGTGTAAATAACTTGCAGAAAGTTTATAGCCCACTAAAATATCAGGAAAGCATTATTTTAATGACTTTGCTGCTCACACACCAAAGGGCTTATGAATACTCTGAACTTTAAAAGTAAATGAAGAAAAATATCTGTGTGCTTTGCTGGATTTTTTGTGAAATTTCAGTATAGTTACTTTATACAAATGTCTATATTGATGATGATCAAATAAACCCTTCTTTTTAATATTGATTTATTTGCCTAATCAATTCTTCAACTTTATTCAGTAAGGACTTTCAGTGTGTCAAAAAAAAATTAAAAAATCAGGCTTATTCTAATCCTGTTCTCTTTGGAAAGAATATGGCTTGGAAATAATTCAAAATTAAGCAGTTGTAATTAGGAAGAAATGATCACTCATCAATAGAAATAGTGTTTCTGAAGATTACATTGGTTACTCTTTGAATAAGATAGAACAATTCAGCAGATCCTGATATGCATACCAGTATACAGGGTCGGTATAGCATCTAAGAACATACAGTGGCCATATGAACTTCTAATAAATCTGAAAGACAGGACTCAGTTAAAATAACATTTCATAGTCAATACATAGCAGGAAAACTGTAACAGGGAGTAACTAAACATGATTTTATTCTTACATCATTTGTGGAACAAAAAACAATTTTTCAATTGAGCTTACTTATTCTTTCAAACAAAATTATAATTTCTAAGAAATACTAATTAGAACCCACTAAAGTAATAATAACTGATGGTAACAGAGATCAGATGATCCCGTTAGGTGGATGTCATTAACCATTAGCAAACACCAAATTCAAAAAACTACTTTCTTTTTTCCTTTAAAAAAAAACCAAACAACCCAGACTAAGAAAAATACAGTTTTAACAGAACTGTCTCATTCATAGAGCTGATAAACTGTGTTGCATATTAACAGCATGTTCAAAATAAAGAGCAATAAAAAGTCAGAGGAGAGAATATTCCTAAATTAATGAAATACAGCATTATATAGTAATGAGCTTGTAGCTATACTGAACAAAAGGGAACACACAAGCAAATTCAGGAAGACTGTTATGATCTTAATTTCCTGAGACTGTATTTGAACATAAAAATTTGAGAATGAAAATCAGTACCTTGTTTTCAGCATATAAATGGGAAGAGTCTAAGAGATTAATTTTAAAATGTAGAATTCTGTTGGAAAAGTGTGACAAAATTTGGACAGAACTGCATGATCTAAGTTGGTACATGATTAACGACAGAATAATGAAAAGCTTCAGATGTAAAATTACATTAACCATATTTTAAATGGCAGGAAACATTTACCTGTCTCATACTAACTGCTACCACAGAATTGTGCAGTACAGTTACGTCTGTATACACAGCCTTAAAGGTTATAGAAATATGGATAAGGGCACAGACAAGGATACAAAAATGAAAATAAAACTGACTGTATAATTCTCACTTGTCTAGATTCAATACACAGTCAAAAGCACTTGCAAATGTGCTATGATATGTTAAGGCATGGGCAGTTACAGAGGAAATACAGTAGAAAAGTTCATGGTAAATAAAGTTCAAAATCTGTCTACCCTTGGAGTTAAATAAACTGTTCCAAAGTCTCTTAATAAATTCTGTCAAAATGGTAGCAATTTGTAGCAGTCCTTATGAATCATATGCAATACTGTAGAGTGAGGTCTGAAAAGTTAATAAATCTACCCTAAGGTAAAATTCATTCCTGTGTATAGAAACAAAATCTATGCAACAGTAATCAGCCCCCTTGAACCATTTAAAATGTTTTCCTCGATGTAATTTTGTATTTTTTTGCTGAAAGATGCTTCCTGTACATGTCAATGCATTCCTCAGATGTACATTTGGGATATACATCTTATGAAATTATATTACAAGATGCAAAATGTGTATCAAAGCTTCTGATTTTCTGATAATACCTACAGAGGAAGTCCTCTTCCATACAGGGAGTTGGAAGTAAATGGAAATGGATTATTTCCTGAATTCTGATTACTGTATGTATTTTATGTGTTATTGATGTAGTTATATAAAATAGACTAAATTGACAGTATGAAGTTTCATTTAGCACAACAGTTACAAATAGAGCTATGTAAAGCAGCAGCTTAAATACTTGCACGTAGAAATGTCTAACACTATTGCCTGTTGACTTACTTCACTGCAGGATCTCGTGAAAGCGTATTTCATTTTGTATTGTTCATACACAACACCCAGAAGGCTGCTAGGTCATTTGCAGGCATAAAAGAATCCTCTTTCCAGGAGATGACTCTTTTATTCTTCCTTGTTTGCCTGTAACCTTTAATCTAAAATTAAAGCCATTTACGCTGATAATATATGCTTGCTTCTTGTATACCAAAAGCAAAACATGGACTCTGGTATTGAAGCAGGCTCTAGGATCAAAAGCCTCATCTCTGCCTGACAGGCTATGAGGCAGCTGCCCCTGGAGAAAGGCTGAACCTCTGCTCCTACCACACAATTTCTGGCCGCAGAGCCTGGCAGACCTCCTGCCTTGCACAGCGGGGTGCAGCACTGGCAGCTTCCACTGCGAAAAGAAACAGAAACAGCAGCAGCTATTTGCCTCCAGGCTGTAAGATGCATCATTTCAGGCAGCTAATCCCCATTAAAAGGGCTGTAGCAAAAGACCTACTCTTGCAGGGATAGAAAAATGTGAATACACTTTTCATTAAGGACTGGTATAAAGTGACAGCAGAATTGGGACTGTGTGATAATATTAATGACATTTTGAACTGTTGCAGATAGAGCTTTTCGGGCCACTCGTTCTTCCTTCTGAAGCTTGCTTCACAAAAATGAGGCCCCAGGGCTCAACCTGCCAAGGTGCAGAGCTCTCTCACCAAGGGCTGCGTCCTCTTAACTGACACAGAAAGCAGAGAGACTTGGTCACACTCAGCCTCCCACAGAAATGCCCCAAATCGGCAAGATCAAGTGTATCTTGAACTGTGAACAAAAGGCAGGCAGAAAACAGTCTTCTGAAAATGTCCAGCTTCTTTGTTTCTTCCAAACCTCCTACACAGCTGATTAAAAACACACCAAAATTACACAATATCAACCATCCCTGTTAGCAATGCTGATTTTTCTTTCTGAACATTTTGTCCTGTACCCAGCAGCACCTCAGCTGGAATTCAGCCTCCAGCTATATTGTTATTCCTGTGATTTATAGTGGGAGATCTGACAAGATTTCTACAGCAGTATATTGCTCTGCCCACTTCCTTCCAAACTGGGATTTCAGTCTCTTTCTTACATTTAGGCATATCTGTCATCTTTCATTTTTTTCACTCAGATGCTAGACAGACTTTGCTACCATTGATGATACTCTGCTGTTGATTGGCAGTGACTCTGGCTTGTCCTTTAAACCACCATCTGTTTTTGCCTTCTCCCAGTCCTCCTGATGCCAGCTGTGCTGATAACTTGACACCATTGCTGGAAGATTGTCTCTCACCAGTTCACACTATTTGCAGAGGAACACAACCACAACGGGAAAAAAGAAAAAATGCCCATTATACCGAATGTTCCTTAGTGGTTCCAAGCACTGATGGCAGCCAGACATTGGCACCTAAAGAGAGTCTAGTAGTAGTACTGGGATATAGAAATCCAACATATGAATGCAATAATTCTGAGTAACATCAGAATGAGTAGCTTGTCTAATGCTCACAGAACCAGTATCACTTATACTAGGTCTGTTTGAAGATATTAGTATTTGTAAATCTTTGCAATTTTTAAATAATTATATGTGTGTTTCTTTGCATGCGTACCTAGAGGTGAAAAGAATATGCAAAAATTCTGTTTGGGAATTCAAAGATCACCCTGTGAAACCTCTGGGAGTCTGGAAAGAGTCAAAATGTATGTCTGAAGTGTGCGTGTTGCCCACAACCTTACACTGCCTGTTGTACACATACATATGTATGCATAGGTATATATCATCTAATAAATAAAGTTGCAAATGATGGCATGTATAAATAGCCCCTGGATTTTTTTAAGATTAATAAACTCGTGGTTTTCTTGTTTTGTACAGCATATTGCACTTCTAATGCTAGTATGCTGTTGATCCCAGTATGCACCAGGCTTTTCCATTTATCCACATTACTGGATTTGTTTCTGATTGAAGATGTGAAGAAGGGGCAAACTCAGGTGAAGGTTTTGTGCTGAATGCAACACGAATTTGAAATTATCATTACATGTATTAATGGAAGATCTATCCTGGCTATCCCACATATAAGTCAGTATTAACTTTATGGGAAACACAATATTTGCGTGTTTATTTCTTCTGTAGTGTTACAGAAATATGAGTTAGTGATCTATTTATTTATTTATTTATTTTTATCAATGGTTGTGGTAGTAATGTCCTTAATAGTAACTTCTCTGTAAAACCAGGTGAAATGTTTACCAGAAATTCAACTAGCTAAGACACAGACAGTTTCATAAAAGCCCTTGCAACAGCCTCTATTAAAATGTATCCACTGTGAGAAAAGATATAAGTGCTCTTTCTGAGACTGTAAGTGGAAATGTCATTTGTCATTTGGAAACTAGAAATCTTTCCCATCCCTGTTTTTGGATTTTGGTTTTAAAGCTCTGACATTTTTCACCACAGCTTAAACTACCACATTCATAAATACATACACAGTTCTGCAGACAAGCCATTTTTCCAAATCAAAGCAAATCAACAGCTGCTTAAAAAACAATGCTGCAGATACTTGTGGGCAGGAACAGCTTGATTTGCCCATTGCACGAGTATTGATTTTTGATTGCAGAGGTTATTCTGCAGATGAAAGATCATAATCATACTAAGAGATGCTTCACTGAAAACTTTCATTCTACAAAACAAAGTGGCAAAAAAAAAAAAAAACAACAATTCAGCCAACTGAATAAAAAAGCAGCAATTACTTCTATATTTGCCCTACTTTCTAGGACCCTGCTGTAAATGACCTTAAATACCTGTTCATATCAGTACTACCTATACCCAAAAGTGAAAAGTGGGAAACTGGGCAAAAGAGAAGGAGAAAAAAGGGATTTGTGGATTGTAAAGAAAAATAAACTTTAAAAAATTCTCAGTTGCTGATCTGTGTCCTGGAAGCACTTCAGAGCCACAGGCATGTCCCTGTTTGACTTTAAGGTTGCTGAAAGTACCCCAAAATATGCGTCAGTGCACGTGTAAAACACCCCAGGCTGTGGGAGTAAGTTAATCATCTCAGTATATAGGAGGTAGACTGATTCTATGCCGATATCCCACAAAGCGCCTAATCTTGCTATACATACACAGTGCTTGTGTAGCACACCCAGGCTGTACAAAAATGCAGGGGCAGCCTCCACCTTCTTCAAAATGAAGAAATTGTGGTTCTCCTGCTGACCTTTGGTATTATAGTTCCCTAATCAGAGCACTTGCTCTGCAAACCAAAGACCCAAGGTCATTTTTCTGCTCAGCATGAGTAGATTTAACCTCACATCTTCTACCTCCTATGTGAGTGTCCTAAATATTAGACTGTAGACACTTCTCTGCTTGTGACAAAGAAAGTATCATCCCCTCCTACTGAAACTGCAGCTTTGCAGCAGCAACTAAAATTACTGGAGTAACAGTGGCATACAGAAACCCAAGGAAATTATCAGCTATTTCTGTAATTAAAGTCACCAGCTTTGTGAATAAGAAATTAAAGAGTTGGTATTAGTCAGGGTAAAGCTGAAATACTGGAGTATGGTTATCAGAGCACTGCCACCTCTATTCAGAAAGTATTAATTGTCCTTTGTATCTTTTGGGAAGAGGCTGATTCTGCACATGTCACAGGTGTATACAGAGCACGTATCTCAGATCAGTCCTCCCCAAGGACTTACAGAGAGGAACGCGGACCCCAAGGAAGAAAGTCAATCTGCACACCTCTGTAGAGTAGAGTAAGTAAGAGATATAATGGGACTGAAACCCATTGTGGATCAAGTTCAAGTAAGAGCCAAAATAAATACTGTAGATTGACATATTTCAGTTGTAGCATGGAAGCACTTAAGAAAATGATTCTGTGGTGAGAATTCTGGGGGAAATGGTCAGGTAGGATATGGTCCCAGCCCTAAGGACTCTAGCATTCCTAGTTAAAATGAATAAAAATCACAGAACTAAGAAAACATATTAATCTTCTTTTCTCCTCCCTTTTTTACCAGATCCATGAGTCCCTCATTGTACAGCTGAGATGTAACAAAAAGAAACCTGGAGATGCCTCAACCACTTCCACCATAGCTTGCTGCCTGAGACAAGGGGACCTGTAATTGCAATCCAGGTTTCTGATGTTCTGGTTGATTACTTTGGTCCCCAGGGTATTATGACGATGTTGATGTCCACCAGAGATACTGTCATCACTAGAGTAAGAATCTGATTGCTGCACTCTGTGTTAAATACAAGGTTATTAGTTCACCTCAGATTCATCTGAGCATGGATTACCAATCATTACCTCACAAGGCTTGGGCACCCAAATGATTGGTGACACTTAAGTGGCTAAAGGGAGAATGGTGGAGGCTGAGCTACTCCACTGAACTAAGATAGTGATCCCCATGGCATAACTTTAACCTCTGAAATTTTTATTGAGTGGACTCTCAAAATTAAGTGTTTAAAATAAATTTCTTCTAGTTTCATCCTTGGATTTAAACATGCAGTCATCTAGTGGGTTGATCTTGACTGGCTGCTATGAGCCCACCAAGCTGCTCTGTCACTCCCCCACCTCCACTAGACAGGAGAGAGAAAATATAACAAAAGGCTTGTGCATCGAGATAAGGACAGGGAGAGATCACTCACTAATTCCTGTCATGGGCAGAACAGACACAAATTGGTGAAAAATAATTTCATTTATTGACAATCAAATCAGAGTAGGATAATGGGAAACAAAACCAAATCTTTAAAACACCTTCCTCTCACCCCTCCCTTGTTCTCAGGCTCAATGTCACTCCTGATTTCTCTACCTGAGCAGTGCAGGGGATGAGGAGTGGGGATTGGAGTCAGTCCATCACACGTTGTCTCTGCTGCTCCTTCCTCCTCACGCTCTTCCCCTGTGCCACCGTGGGGTCTCTACCACAGTAGGCAGTCCTCCACTAACTTCTCCAACACGGCTCCTTCCCATGGGCTGCAGTTCTTCACAAACTGCTCCAGTGTGGGCCCCTTGCACAGGGTGCAGTCCTTCAGGAACAAACTGCTCCAGCGTGGGTCCCCTGTGGGATCACAAGTCATGCCAGCAAACCCACTCCGGCATGGGCTGCCCTGTCCATGGGGCCACAGGTCATGCCAGGAGCCTGCTCCAGTGTGTGCTTCCCACAGGGTCACATGCTCCTTCGGGCATCCACCTGCTCCAGTATGGGGTCCTCCATGGACTGCAGGTGGATCTTTGCACCACCATGGACCTCCATGAGCCAGAGGGGGACAGCCTGCCTCACCATGGTCTGCACCACAGGCTGTAGGGGAACCTCTGCTCTGGCACCTGGAGCACCTCCTGCCTCTCCTTTTTCTATTACTTTGGTCTTTTTCAGTGACCTTGGTGTCTGCATAATTGTTTGCTTCACATATTTTCAGTCCTCTCTCTGGCTGCTGTTGTTCCACCCCAGCAGCTTTTTTCCCCCTTCTGAACTATGTTATCCCAGAGCTGCTACCACCATCGCTGATGGGCTCAGCCTTGGCCAGCAGCAGGTCCATCTTAGAGCCATCTAGCACTGGTTCTGTTAGACATGGGGGAAGCTTCCAGTAGTTTGGCAGAGAAGCCAACCCTGTAGCCCCTCCTCTACCAAAACCATGCCATGCAAACCCAATACAAATCATCTTTTGGACATGCACATGCACATGCACATGCAAAGGTTTTTTTTCATTTACCACAACTTGTTTATTTGTTTGATATAGTGAGGTTTGTACAACAGAATTCATTGTGGTTAAAAAGCGGCAGTGGATAATTAATACCAGTAAGTACTGTAGTGCGACAGTAAACTATGCAAAAGGATAACATCAAAATTATATTTTATTCAGATTCAGATTTCCAAAAACTTTTTTGTTCCAGTAAAATGACCATGTTGAAATTTGCAGAAATATTTCCCCACCTTAGAAATGCTGCTTTTCTTTGGTATGCTACAGTCCTTTCCACTGTTCTTAGAAGTTGTTTTGTCTTTCATTGTTCTTTACTCATCATTTTCATCAGTTCTGCTGCTTCTTAAGCACATGCCACCATCTTCTCAAATTACTACAGATGTTCCATGAATAAAAAGCTTTAAACATCGAGGAAGTGGTTTTATATTATAGCTGAGTCCAGCTAAGTTAAAATCAATGCCTCACTCCTTTACTGTGGACATAGAAAGCAGCTTTTTTCAAATTTATTTGAGTAATCTAAAAGGAGATATTGACTTTGAGAAAAACTTCAGTTGAATCCATATTTACTTATGCTTCCATTTTTAGGAATTTCACTAATACACTTTTTCTCCACCATCAGCTTTAAAGTATGCCAGTCCTAGATGAAAAGGATAAAAGTCAAAAATAGTTTATAAATTATGAGTAGGATGCAGGTTCTGAGTGCACATGGCTAGAGATGTGATAAAGCTACATTTTTTAATCTCCCTGTGTTTGGCTTCGTGATACTGCTAGATATTCTGCTCTAGAAATCTGTTTGAAGAACTGACTCACTGATGGGGAGGAAAATGGGCAGTTTTTCATTTTCACCCTCCAAATGTATGTCTTTTTCTTGAACTAGCATTAATACTAGATTGTATTAGCCTTCTTTCATTTCTATTTTGGGGAACAATGGGCCAGAGAGATGAAATTTTACTGAAATATAATGCAGGGCACACAGAAAAAAATGTGTGTGAAATATGGAATTATAAGGTTATTAAGGGAATGGCTATGGTTGATGAAGCAGTTTTAGCTTTGTAAGTCAAACAGCAGAGGCAGCCTGGTATGAAGTAGAAATGGAAGTATTAGCATGCCTGAACAGAAAATGTCAGTATTTTGCCTCTTTGCCACTGTTACAGAGCTGGCTGCACCTTTGTCTTTTCAGTATCTCTGACTTCGTTCCTGAAATGTCAGGTGTCTTTCATTGTCTTTGGATATAACTCAAATGTTCTTTTCTCAGACTGAGCAAAAAGCACTACCACCACTACCACATCTAGTCATACCCAGGTGTTTCACCTCGTATCCTGTGCCCAACAGTGTTTGAGACAGAGAAACATAATAAGAAATTGTGCATGCAGAGAGTGACACAGACCCTCTCTGGCTTTAACAGTTCCCCAGCTTTAACAGTCCCACCTTTAACACTCTCTCTGAAGGACAGGCTGCACCTTGAACACCGTGTCCATGTCTCAAAACAGATATAAGCCTTTATTTTTCCCTTTTTTTCTATCCATGTAAATCCTTACCCTTGTAACTGCCTCTGATACTCACATCCTCAAATCCCAGTGCCGCAGTGCTGATCAGCAGCTATTAAAACAAAGTTGTTTGAGGGTTTGTTTGCTTGTTTGTTCAGCAATTGGAACAAAATAGCAGGCAAAGGGCTTTTAAAACAATCAGCCCGCAGACGCATCCAGTCTCACCTTATGCTTCCCTTCAAGCTCAGTTAGATAAGCTTTCCTCTTGAGTTATGGAAATGCAACTGAGTCAAATCACATCCATGGCTACTTGTCCTAGTGGCTCCTGCCTTCCTTAAGTTGCATACATCTGCTTCTGGGAATCCCTCTGTGTTTGCCAAGTGTTTCTGGGAAAAGTTATCATAAAGATCAAAAGTTGCTTTGCTTCAGCTGCCAAGTGTGAAGTCTCTGGGGCCTGAAATTGTTTTTTTTTTTTCTTTGATTAAAAATCGATACAGTGGAAGTTCATGCAGGAGAACATCACATAATACTTGCTCAGTGGCTTGGAAAGCTACGCCTGTAAGATCCTTCTCATGAGCTGTCCTAGCACTTCGGAGGGTTTGGTGTCTGCTGTCAACAAGAAGGTTAAAATCATTGTCATTCATTAGTGCTATACAATGTCCTATACTGGTACATCTTCTCTAAGCAAAAACATATTATCTTAGATACATTCTCAAAATACATGATCTTATTAATAAGTATAGTGAAAATATAAGGTATAAGAGAAAGGACTTTTCTAGCTTACCAAACATCAAACTAATTGAGCTGACAATTACAGGAGAGCTGAAGTCATCCTTCAAGCTAAAAGATTTTTTAAATTTACTGAAGCTGTTAGTTTTCTAGTTTTCAATGGATAAGTGACACGAGTGGAGAACACCTCTTATGGGTTCTCAGAACATACAATTCAGCCAAAACACACACACAAAATCTAACAATTCAGCTACAGTAAGATCTTACTTAACTTTTTTCTACGAAAAGCCATGCTTGTACTGAGTTGTAGAAGCTGCACTACTGTAGGAAATGGAGGTATGGAGAAATAGAACAGAAACAGATAGCAAAGACACTTCTCCAGAAAACAATGAAAATAATTCCAGAAAATAAAACAATGCAAATTTTGCATCAAGATATTGAACAGGAGACAGAGAAAGCACCTCTGTTTGTGTATTGCTACTGAAAATTCAGACACAGAAGAGGACATTGCATCCACCGATTTACTACAATTGGATTCTAACAGGTTCAGAGCCAGCACGATAAGGCTGTTAGACTTGATTTAACAGCCAGTCCTGTTAATGTAGTGGAATGAAGAGCCTTCCTTGGCACAAGACCAATTCTGCAGTTCAGAAATGTTAGACCATCACAGATGTATTTAATTTTTCAGAAGGAAAATGTTTTCTAATGAAAAAATCCCAACAAAGCTTGTTTTCAAGCCTCATATAATATAGACAACTCGCAAATGTTTTGCCAACATAACAAATGAACTACACGAAGGAAAGATACTACTTTCTTCAGGAACGCAGGAGATGTCTCTGGAGTTATTATGAGAAAGATGAGGGGCAAGGGTGGAGGCTGGGTAATTTGGGAGAAGAATGGTGGGGTAGGATAGCTGTTGAGTTTGAAGTTATCTTCAAGCCATTTGCAGTTGAAATACTGAAATTGCCATATGAACTAACAAAAATCAAACACATTTGTTTCTTCTTTTTCTTTTCTCAAATAATAAAAATAGCGAGCCTTAGTTTTATATCAGAGAATCTTTAGGAAAATTACTTCTATTATGAAAGCAATGATTTTTTTCACTATCAGAATATTAGCACATTGAAGTGGTAGACAGTTCACTGACGCAGTTACATGCAGACAGTTATATTATGAAAAACTGAAGATACCAAAAAAGTTTTTCAGACTGCATTGGAAATTCTACTTCAAAAATATTTGTTCCCATAACTCAAGATCATTTTTGTTGTTTAGAAGTTCAGATTTTTTTCTGTCTTGTGGAATTCAACTGGAAACTTGAGCACGTACCTAGCTTTAAGCTTTATAGTACCCCCATTGACTTCACCAGGATATGTCGTAGACCAGAATTGTAACATGGATCAAAACCTAGCTTGGAGACAGGATTAAATGGCCAATTTTCAATCCTAGCTAAAGGTTAATAGTGAGAACCTCAAGGCACAAGAATAGGTGTCATGATGCTTAGTGATCTGGAAAGGGGATGAGTAGTGAGAAGCAACTTTTACAGATGCCACAAAGATGCTTAGGATGGTCAAGCCCATGCTGTACTGTTAGCTACTTCACAGGGGCCTAGAGAAGCCAAGAGGATGGGCAATATGATGACAGTAAAAAACCCTAGTATTTTTTCATTGAATATTGATAAATGGAAACTGTCCTTGAAGAAAAGAAAAAAACCAACCCTGCACAAAAGTTCAGCTAAGTTTGAAATTAATTATCAGAGCAGCAAGACAATTTAAAAAAATACTTAATTACTAGTGTAAAAATTCAAATGCATAGCTGTGATTAGGAAAACACAAATGTTAGGAATGCATAAGAACTGGGTGATCACAATGGATACTGAGCTAGATAGACTTTGGATGTGATTCACCATCATAAAGTCCTGTTTGAAGTAGACAAGGATCCTCAGTGAGTCCAAAAATTATCTAGTAAGGAAATTCAAAAGGCTGTGGGTTACCTTCCTTTACTAAAATAAGATTTACTTTAGCCTTAACTTGATGATTCTTTAGTTCTGTTGTGAATACCTTTTCAAAAAGAAAGGTAAGGAGAATTAGATTTATTCAAGAGGTGTGAATATCCATTCTAAAGCTGTTGATACCCTTTGAAATAAGGTACACTTGAGTGTTTTTGGGGGTTGGTTCCTTAAGCTGGAGGAGACCAGACATTTTGCAGCATTAACTAAGTGTGACAACCTTGAAGCACTCCCCCCATCCTTGGCAGAACAAAGGGCTATGTTATGCCTTAAACATCTGGTTTTTTGTTACTTTGGGAGGAAAAGATAGATGACACTCATCTTATCTTTCCCAAAGTTTTATGGCCATGGAGGCAGACACCTTGTAAGATAAAAGCAGTTAACAGTGTTGCTGTGAAAGGTCTCATGACCTAATTGGGATGATAGAGATGAACCATCTGTCGGACAACCAACTCCCAGAAGAAAACATGAACCAACAACTGCCCCTGACAAGCAAAACTTCTCACTTCTCCTCAGTACCATGAACTTTCTCTGGTTTGAAGAACCCAGACTCATTTCCAGAAGAGTCTTCCTAATTAGCATAACAAGCAAACAGAGGGAGGGGACGAACCACCCTCTCCTATCTCACATGTACATGAATTGGATTATAAAACAACCTTACGCATGATATGGGTCAGTGGCATGTAAATCTTCAATGTGTCCCCCCACTCCAGAGGTTGTCGCAGGACCGATATACCTGTGGAGTGGTGATATCTTACTCTCTGTCTCTCTCTCTTACTGTTATCTTAGATTTCCGTCTCTCTCTCTCTTCCTTTTTCTTGAATGTATAGAAGTAATATAATTGTAAGTTCTGCTGCTAAAATCTTGTTAAGTTTTGCACTACAGTTACTAATTGTTGCCATTCCACCATTTTTAGAAGAGCTTTTGCTGTCAATGTATTGATAAGTTTTGTGTTATTGTAGCATACTTCTGTCAAGTCACTAATCACTGCAATTTGTATTCCACCATGTGCTTTTAGTAAATTCATAATTGGACACCCGGAAGTGATTGTCTGTCATTCACTTCACATTGCCGCACAGAATTAGCCAGAGTTAATTCATACCTGATCTCATCTGTTGCATCAGGGCACATGTCACATTCAGAGTTAACTCATCCCTCATCCCATCTGTTGGGGCAGGACACTGAGTCAAAAATAATGGCCTGAAAGCACAATTGGAAAAGAACTACTATTATACCAGTCGTTTGATACAAAATACGGCACATATTAGGGACTCAAAACATAAGGGGCAAATGCTAGCTAGAAAGAAGCAACATCCTTAGGAAAAAAAAAAAAAAAAAAGTCATCAAAGCAGAGGGAAGCAAAGGGCCTCTCCAGATTGCACTGATGTCAGCCAGCACATCACTGCCCAGTAATCACCAGATGCACAACTGTACTCCTAAGAGCTTGTATCAGGCTATAGGAACTGTGTTTTGTGTTTCACCTCATTTAGAATGCATCTTTAAGAAATTATACCTGAAAAAGTTGTAGACCTAATCGTGTAGAAAATAAAATAAACTGTCTTTAATGATTACAGAAAAATCACAAAGAAAGCATTTTTGGAGGATGTTTTACATACACATACAGTGCAGAAAGTGAGAGTTGTTGTTCTTTTAAAACATTGCATCTCCTCTTTTGTAATTTTTCTATGTATGTTTTATTCAGAAATTTCAATAAGTTCCAATTACATTCAATGAACAATAGGAAAACTCTCCTAATTAATTTTTGAGTAGTTAATAAAACACTGTAATTTAGCAGGTAAAGAGTTTCTAAAACAAGTAAGGAGACATGAATGTTCAAATGTTTATGCAATTCACTTTCTGTCAATGAAAGATTAATGTCTGGGTTTTTATCAAGCAAAATAAAATTAAATTTAGAAATTATATTTAATCTAAAACTTATTATGAACATTTATTTGTCTAACTTTCTTGAGCCAGAGTAAAATAAAGGTAATTCATTTTTATGCCCCAGTTCACAATCCTTCTTTCAGATAGGAAGGATCTTTTGTGGCAGAACAGGACAAAATCCACCATCTCTGTTGCAGATGAGATATACCACAGCACTAAGACAGTGGCTGGTGCTGGCCGTTCTTTAATCTTCTTCAGAGTGTTATTGCTCTTCTGGGATCTATTATCAGACACAACCTGGTATAAATCTGGTCCAAAAATCAGGGATTAACAGATGATACTGTGACTTGGCCACAGTGGGTGGGAAAAAGCTGTGAGTGCAGCTATAACTGTGATACCACAAGGGATATGGCAGCTGTGTGATGCTTGTTACAGCATCCTTCTGCATATTCAGTCTTGTCAGCTGAAAATCCCTCTGAATTCTTCCCGAAATCTGTCATCATTTGAACCAGCCATGAACGGGTGCCTGATTGCTTTTTCTGTGGAGCCAAAGACAGTTATTTGTGAGACTGGCTTTTTTGCGCACTTGTGTTTTGCTGGCTAGTAAAACTGGTACGCTTAAACCAATTAAACCAGTGAACCATTTGGGCTTAGATGGATCTCTGACCTCTGCCTATGAAGCCACATTAGGCCTGCCATCCATCAACAGGAGTGCTGTAGGGCCCAATTAGGATTCATTCTGCCATTTAGACTGCTAATCCAGTACAGATACTGTGGCTAGTTTACTTTTCGAATTGTCAGATTTCAGCCCACAAACTCCCTTCAGTACAGCCTTGGACACAGTACTTTGTAGCCAACATTTCTTGCATGGTAAAGGAAAATATTTATTTTCCAGTATATGTACTCACTGTAGAAAACCTCTGATCCTCAACTTCTCATCCCTCTGATACGTTATTGCTTGGAATTAATTCCCTTTCAGGCTCCCCAGCCTTCTGGGCTTCCCTTCAATGGGTAGCAGACATGATATATTTTCAGTCTTTGAATTCAAAAACCTTCCATAAGGAGACACGATAGTCAAACTGTGTCAGAGACCAAAAGATGATGCATATAGTATATTGTTAAGTCTAGCTATCAGGAAAAAAAATTAAGAATACTCTTCCTGCAGAAAAAGATTACGGTAACATTGGCACGATTTTCCTGAATAGGTCAAATTTCGTGTGTTTTTAGACTCATATCTACTTACTTTAGTGACAAAAATAAACACTTCATTTTTTTTTTTTTATTTCTCTTAGCCCTGCAGAAGCAACATAACTATTTGAGACAGCTGGATACTATTCCATCTCAAGCATCATTGGCAGAATTGTTTGCTAAATCCCAATAGCCACACCTGTTCAAAAGCCTTGCAGGCAAAACAATCACATAGGTACCACTATGGGTGTAATTTACCCTCAGAAACTTTGTTACTGGTGATAAGTGATATGGAAAGAAGCCTGCCTGCCTCTTGGAGCCCAGAATGAGTTTCAAAGACAGGTGCTTAGGAAAAGCTTGTTTCACTGTTTAGGCGAGCTCCTGAGCTGTGGAAATGAGTGTGATACCTGGACAGAAGAAGACCCTTGCTTCAGAAAACAGGTTACTTTTACTGGTAGTCTGGTAGAAGAAGGGCTGACTTGATTTTCACGGTGAACACTAGTGGCAGCCCTGGTGATCAATGTGTCATTTGGACAGCTCATACAAGTAGAAAATATGTGAGCTGATCATATGTAGCTAAATATTATGACAGAAAACTTGCTAGGAAAATATATATTCTGCAAGCAAGTAATTTAATATAGGAGATTACTATTTCTATAACATATACTACATCAAGTACTTGGTGTCAGCGTTTTCACTATATCCTCCACTGGCAGTACTAAGTATGCCTGGAAAATCTTGACTCACAGTATGACAGGATTAAACTGGTGAAACCAGTGGGAGACAAAAATTGCTTTGTAGTCTGTGTGGTGGAATACGAGGTATTTAACACCCGCCGTCCTCCAAGCAGCCATCATTATTCCCGCAGTGCCATCTTCTGGTGCAAACCTGAGATGTACAGAAAGTGACTAATTTACGTGAGCATCTGTTACGGATAAATGATCTGATCCTGTATTCAGATACAAAGAAAACAAATAATCATTATTATTCTAATGGCTTTTCTCATTTCCCATAATTTTAAGTTAATATTCAGGATTTCTTTCACAGATAAATATTTAGTATAAAGAGTGCCATATGGTACAGAATGCTTTCCAAAATGAATGTATTTACTATACCTGAGCTAGAAATAGCCCTATTTGGCTTATATAAATGCAGAGATAAACATTTCACACTTCATTCAGATGCAGACATGTATCTTATTTTCACAAAAAAACAAACAGGCATGCATGTTCTGCCTCACATGTACTTTACAAATCTGTGGACTAAATAATTACTCTAAATGTTTTAGAAGTTCCATAGCTCTGTTAATGTCTAATGATTTTCCTAGATTTTGTACAAGAATCTAAGAACTTTACATGGGATTTCATACAACAGGAAATCTGTACAGGAGAGGTAATTGCATCAATCATAAATCCACGAAGTTTTACAAGGATGCATGTCAGATCGGTCCTTCCATTGCAGGAATTGGTGGTGAAACACTATGGTTCTCATTCTGTTGGACCTTCCCTTGTTGTCAATAGTATTGTTTGACAGATATTTTCTCCTCACTTCTAAAGCTTCAGGAAAGCAAGGAAAGGGTAATATCAAAGTTTTTTCTCCAACTTAGCTCAAAGTATGATTATAGCAAGTTTGCCCCCTCCACCTCCTCAATTATGGAGCCCCACAAGATTTATTCTTATCCTCTTTAACACCAATCTATTAGTGCCTAAATGTATTTTGAGGCAGCACAAGCTTAAGGACAGTGATAACACAAAATTTATTTTATAAGAAGCACAAAGCAATGTCTTATCTCAACAACTAGTTGAAAGTAGTGTCTGGATGAACAACAACTGACTGATGCACAAACTAGGTGTAAACTTATTCTGACAATGTGAGGACAGAACTTGTCACTTTTACAATACGTATTTCTGAAATGATCAGATACTTTCAGAGATAAATTGGTTTTGTAGCCCTAGTTGCCAAAGTAAAGAGTAGAAGAGAAAATACACACAGATTTCTCTGCCTGGTCCCAAGAGAGCACCTTCTCATTTCAGACAAAGGTTTATGATCTCCTTTCTTGAATGCAGGTATTTATCACAGTCAGAAATGAAGCCCGTGTTCTACATTAAGTCGTCAAAGGAAGCTTCACAGTGAAATTTAACAAACTACATTGAGGAAGGCAGGAACACCTGATTCTGTATTCTTCGAATGTGAGAGTTTCTGCTTTTTACTCTTACTAGACAGGGGACTCAGTGGTCATATATTCTAGTATCAGTTATCTTCAACACAGTATATCTTCTAAAACAGGGTATTTGAATGCATACACAGTAGAGACTGTTGAAAAATGTTCTTGTATTTCCCAGTAATCTTCAGAATGACTTTGGTGATTAACCAACAATGTGTCTGAACTGAACTATCTCTTTTTCTTTTTTATTGTTAATACTTAGAAAGAGGCTATCTGTCTGCCTTCTCTCTGTCTGCATCTGACCTCTACTTGTCCTCACAGCATGAAGTGTCATAATTTAGTTTTACAGTAACTGTCTTTTCTCCTTCTTGACCACACAGCTTCATATTCTTTCTTAAGTAATCTGTTCATCAAAGATTAATTCATTGCTCAATAAACATTACATATTTCTCTTTTCCCTCTCCCTGGCTGGATATACCTGCTTAAAGTTAAAGCTAAGGTTCATCAACTCAAGTGACTGTGTATTCCTCAGTCAGTGTCACTGAAGAACACACTGACTTTTCTTATAATATTAGTGAGTTTTATACTAGCTGAATAAAGCAACTCCCATTGTTGGTATTCTTGTGCAAGCTATTTCACTTGCATGATTTTAGCTGTTCTTTTTGAAAACTCTGTTTTGCATTTACATTTTTATATAGTCATTGCTAAAAATTTCATAGGTGTAGAAATGCAGCCAGAAGACTATCGTACAAGGAATTAATAATCCACATGCTTGTTTCCTTCTCATGTATACAGGTGCACTTTGAGTAACATGTGAGCAGTTAGCAACCATCTATGGTAGAATATCTATAACTTCTCAGGTGTACTCCTCTATGTCATCAATTCCATGTGAATGCCCTATAAAATAGTACAATTACTCAATGTCTGCATAATAAACGCATAATAAATGTACATGTATTCAATGCGTATTCAAACCTGAAATATTATTTGCACGTCTTTGGGAACTACAATGATGAATCTGCAGCATGAGCAAGACCCTACAAATGTGCTAATGAACTTAGAGCTGGTGAACCTCACCACAGATGGGAACTTTGTGCAGAGTACCAGGATCTACAACAAGGTTCTTGTCCAATGCTGCAACATCCAGGATTCCCAACATCAGGAAGGTTGTAAGATTGCTATCAACTTTTCTGTATTTTCCGTCTTCTACTCAATACATTAGTTAACAAGCTTTGACCATTGGCGTCTGTCATGGAGGCACCCCGAGGTTAGTTTAAGGGACAACAGGGTCCAAAACAACTTTTATTAAAGTGGTGAGAAACAGGGTTTTAGCACTCCAAAAGTGACTTGAATACAGGTTCGGATATCAGTTGAGGAAAATTATTAAGGGGCAGCAACTAATACAACAGGCGGTCCACAGAGTGCATGCACGTGGCTTCACCAAAACAATGCCAGAACCGTCTCTGAGTCCCAGAGGAGTACACACTTGCCTGAACACGGTGCGGGATTATTTTTAAAGAGATACACGTACTTGTAGTGAGCACAGAAGGTGTACACTCGCGATTCTGCAAGGGCAAATCCACAATACACTTGAAATCCTGTGAGGGTTAATTTACTTACACATGCAAATGTGCACGGAATATTACACCTGCTTATGTGGAAGCATGGGAGGAACATACACTCATGATTGTGTGAGGAAATAATTTATACACGTGCTCGTATTGAGCATGGAAAGTTACACGTGCAAATGTGTACGGAAAGTATAAATATACTCGCAATCCTGCGAGAAGTTTTACTCACACCTGTGGTGGCAAGGCAAGCGCAGTCTCCATCATGGGGGGCTCTCGGTAGCAGCATCTCGTTCGTGCTCCAAGAGACGCGCGACAATGGGCGGAGTCTCGACGAGAATCCCGTTTTTGATATTGGCTGATCAGATCTGACTGTAGGCATTCCAGAAGCTTCTCTGCACCCCCACACTGGCTGTGGGGTGCCCCTGAAGCCTCCAAACATCCCCCACACTGGCCACAGGCACCCAGCGACTCACTGATGCCTCGGCACTCCCTTCTCCTAATGGTCCTGGCCAGGGTGCTCTGAGGCCAAACAAAAGAAGCTGTTAGCCTCAAACAGCAGAGAGAGAGGGAGAGGTGCCTACTCCTTCCATACTGAAGGGGGGAGGGGGAGAGAGGGGGGTTTGCATCCTGCCACAGTGTCTTTCTTACTGAGTGCCCAAAAGAACTGACGTCTCCTCCAAAAGAGTAGGAAATTGCTATACTTTCATCCATAATACAAGGAATGAGGACAAAGCTTTCTTCCTATATGAAAAAACTTCTGAAGACTCTGTGAAGATGGTAAGAATGGTGTGGAGAGAGGTCTTTTCTGAAGGACTTTTAAAACAACCAAAGGAAGAACCATATTGTAGAACAGTCTCTAAAGAATGGTCATGGGCTTTAGGAGGGTGCTACTCCTACCATTTATATCACAAAGATATTCCTAATTCAAACAAAATCACTGACAAGTGATGTTGGTATGTTTGAACATGTCATGTAATAGCAGTTTCACAAATTTGTTATGAACTTTGTTGGTGTTATCAGCCTACTGCTGACCTCAATTTATACTACTACAGATTTTAATAGATTTGTCCTGATTCTCTTCCCAATTTACACCAATAAAAAAGAGAGAAACTGTACTCATTCAAGGCACATCAACATAAAAATGGAAGTTACACAGAAGACTGGGCCGTGTAGTTTCAGATACTCTGTTCACTGTGGGAAATGGCTTGATGAAATACAAAACGAAAAAAGGCTTTTGTGCAAGCATCTGAACAGAAGGGGCATGTAGAGATACAAAGAGAGAAGTAAGTTTTGTCTGGAAAGCACAGAGACTGCTGAGCAGACAGGATTTTCTGTTTTGGCAACTTGACTAAGATTTCTGCTTTATCTATACACTGTGTTTTGAGACATAGACCCTCTCATGCTCTCTTGCCTTTAGGATCAGACCTTCTGTATAGTCAGGGAGAAATTATGATTGAATCCAACTTTCTCTACGATATTAGGGATTTTCAAAAAGGGTGCATCTCATATTAAATGAAAGTCAGATACTCAGGGAGAAAGTGCTTGGATTCAGGAGAAGAAACAAATGTCAGTGCAGGCCAAAAACTCCTGTGTGCACATGTGATCCTGTGATCCCTTCTAGTTCATTTTGATTCAAAGCTAAGCAAGTGATCTTAGACCACTTTCAGCAGAGGTTTAATCTGTTTGATTCTGCTTCTGGAGTCACCTGGTCAATGTAGATGTGAGACAGTTTAAGGACTTAACATTTAAGTGGTCTATAAGAAATATGGAGACAGACTTTTTCTCAGTGCTTGTTGCAATAGGACAAGGGGTAATGGTTTTAAATTAAAGGAGGAGAGACTCAGGCTAGACATGAGGAAGAAATTTTTACAATTGCAGAGAGGTTGGACTAGATGACCTTCGAAGGTCCCTTTCAACCCAAACTGTTCCATGATTCTATGATTCATTGGCTGTACTTCTCAGCCATTCACTTTTGTAAATGCTTCTAGTCAGCATGGGTACAGTCAGACTGGTCAGATTAACCCACAGTGGTTTAAGGAAGCCTGCTTGTTTTCATACAGTAGTAGAGGAGACAAGCACTCAGGAAGTCTCATCAATGACAAAGTGACAAATAGCAGCTCATGGTTGTAATGGCTATACCTGACTCAGAAGGTTCTTCCCATCCAGGGTGAAGCTCAACAGATCAATTTATCTGCTGTCAGTGTCAGCTGCATCCTCATTCTCTGTATAATGCTCTGTCCTAGTGTAGAGAGATAAACTCATGACTTAAGCCTACACAACTTCATAACTATGTAGCTGGCTGGCAGGGAACAGAAAATGTTGCTCAGCTATTTGTTCCTCTACTTTTTCTGACATCTGATTTGTTACTTACGACAATTTAGACTGAAAAGGAAGGAAACAGAAGATAAAATAGCCCATGGTCCCAATCCCATACCTGGGCTGAACACACACCAGAATTCATCTCCATCTTGTCCAAATTCTTCCCTCAGTGATATCTGAGCTATATCACTCAGAACAACAAACTGGTGTGGAGCAAGACAACATTTGTCACCCATATTTTGCTATAGTATAAGTTCTTGGTAATAGCCAAAAAAAGAAAGAGCAGATTGAAATCCATATCCTTGACTAACTCTGCAGGATCTGCTGTTGGGGGTCACCCAGCTTCTATGTGCAAACCGTGTAAATTTGACATGGAAGTTGTTGTGACACAATGAATATGGAACAGTGTCATTGCTCAAATTTAGAATGCCTTAAGCATTGACTCACAACAGTCTTTTTACTCCCTTCTCTAATTACAAATTCTGCTCTATGAAAGGTCATGGAACCGCGAGGTAGGAGAGCGTGTTAGGGAGAGGGAAAGAGCTCCTTTGGTTTGGCTTTGACCTAAATCAAGCTGACAAGTCAACCAGCCATTTTTAACTGTCTGGTGTTTCTGAGCAGAGGTTTTCATATTCTGAAGCAATTTTCTGAAATCAGTAGAAAATGACTAGCTACCAGGACCCAAGGCTTAGACCTGTAAAGTAATAATTGTTTATACCTAGATCAGATATGCATTCATTTACTGGCCTAGTATTATTAAATATCCGAAGTTAGATGCAGATCTATTTTGAAATCAACTACAATTCTTCCATTTGTTCTAATGAAAAAAATGGTTTGGTTTTAAGAATTTGGTCATTACTGTTATCACAATTTTAATTTATTAATCCTCTAAAACTTTTTGAGGAAGATAAATTCAGTAATTCCCAGTTACTGATTATCCATTGATGCAGAGATACTCAAGACTTAACTTTAGTGGAATTTAGACACATAAATCCACATAAGTATAGGTATGTCTTCATTCAAGTGACTTATCCATGTTCAGTTGGAAGATCGGGATGGAACCAGCACTGAACTCAGTTTTTTCAAATCCAAAGTCAACACCCTAACATTAGAGCTTCTGCCATTAAAAATTCTCAATTTTCACCCCTGTTGTAAGATTAGGGAGTTGCTGAATTTATTAGACAGACTCCAGATGACAGTTCATGAATGGAAGTGGCCTTGTCAAGAAACTACAAAAGTCTCAAATTTCCCCAACTGTATTTATCATAAGGCTCATAACTTTCTGAGAATTATAGCCTTATTGTATAGTCCTTTTTGTCTTGAAAGTTGTTTAAAATTTTCTTTTTACTTACCAGATCATTCATTAAAAACATGGACAGTGCTTTTGGAAAGTCACTATCTTGTGTCTGATAGTTATACCACAGGGGTTTGTGTTAGATTTTGTGGGAAGAAGATTTGGGGTTTTGAGAATAAGAAAATCATGAAATATGCATTGGAGAAAAGAAGGTTTTAAAGCAGTGCAAAATTTATACATGAAAACCCCTGCTGAAAAAGAGTCTAAATTGGATACAAAATTATTCAGAGGAAATAGGGGAAAAAAGAAGGGGAGAGGGAAGAATATCTCAGACCACAAAGTCCTTATACAGGTGAAATTCAGAGGTTCATAAATCAATTATAAAAATGTGCCACAGGCTGCAACTTGGAATTTCAGTTCCTAGATTTGAATCAGGGTTTCTTGGTTTTAAATCACATGAGTAATGGTGAACATATTCACTAAAGCTTTTTGCCTTTTTTTTTTCCTTCTTACATTAGAGTATCTTTTAAAATGAAACTTTAAGTCAATAATTTAATCTTGGTAGGAATTGTTGCTCTTGGGTCAATGTCTACTTTTAAAAAATACTAAAATATTTATATTTGCATGATGAGACATAATATTCATGGACTGAAAACACCATTTAAATAACACTAAGAACTGTTTCTGCAGACCCTCTGAATGTGCATTTTATACCATTGATAGAAGGCCACAGTACCAACAATACCCATTCCACTACTGCTGCATGACCATCAGCTAAAATGCTGCCCAGTGACAACCTTTGCTTTGAAGACTAGCAAGTCTCTGACAAAATTCAGCTACAGATGGAAAAATTATATTCACGTAGATAAAATAAGACTATCAACAGCACTAATTATGACTGGTTTGGCTACTGGAAGGTGTTGAAGAATATAAAAATAATCCTGGAAAATTACAATCAAAAATGAAGGACAATGAATAGACATATTGCTATATGCAAGGCAGTAATTCCCGGGTACTAGATAGGCGCCACCATATCCTCACATGGAGGCTCCTTCCAGTTCCTGTGGTGCTACAGCACAGATGCTCTCACACTGTCCCAAAATAGTGATTTCCATGGGCTAGTAGTTAAATGCTGTTATAATAGCTGTGAAACAAACAAGTAGCAAGGTGTAGCTCAGATAATGTATTTGTGGAAAAGAGAACTTAAGATTTCTGCTACTTACTCTAAAAATCAAGGACTTCATTGGTCACCAGAAGCCGAGAAAAACACATACACTAAGCACAGTCCTCACTTCAGGGTTCAGGCTGGCACTGTGTTAACAGAGCGTCCATCTCTTGCATGGTGCCTGAATCCAGCAGCAGTGCCATGGCAGGCTCACTTGTGCACAAGCTGTCCGAGCAGAAGAGAAGAGCTGGCAGGACACAGAAAGATGCTGTATCACCAATGTTTTCCACAGTAGCAGCTTAGCCCTGGCATATGACCCATCACGTAATCTTCTCCTCCTCATGTACATGCAGCACATACTTTTTGAGGAGATGCAGGCTTTCAGGAACACATTTTATACTCCAGGACAGTAGGAGGTTTCTGGCCAGTTTATTTTATTTGTTCCATTCATGACAAGCAACACGTCTTCAGCGCCTTCAGAGGACACTTAGGAAATCAGACATTAATGGCAAGGTAGAAATTCTCCTGACTACATAACAAATTCCCATGGCCCCCAGGATTTCCACTTGTGCTAGGGCTCTCATCAGCTCATTTGTTGGCAGCAAGTTATGCTTCTTTGAAAATGCCAGCTGTAGAAACAGGGACGCCTTAGGGAGCTTAGGCATACAGGGAGATTAGTGCCAGCCCTGAATACATTATCGTTGCCTACCTGGTGCACTTTGGTGGCTATTTGCTTGTTCAAGTGTCAAAATCACTTTTAAAAGCTTGGCCAGAGGCTCTTAACGCTCAATATACAAACAAGCAGATTAAAAGACTGTCACTACTGGACTGATATTCACAGCAGGGTTTCCATGCATGCAGCTAATAAATAAGTAATGACAATAAAATATTTTCTGTTCTGTATTTGATTCTCTAATGTTTTCTTGAAGTACTATCTTCAGAAAGAGACAGAGAATAGTTGAGTTTTTCCTAGTCACACAGAAAAATTTTGGCAGAGGCAAAAATAAAATGTCCATTCCATCTTTGCTTACTTGGTCAGCCATGTCATCTGAACAGTATGACATATCTGAATGGGATTATTTAGTAAAAGAATACAGAAACATCTCAAAACATATTACAAATCAATGCATTTTATCCCTTATCATCTCTGCCTCTGTCAAATGTTATCCTTTGGAACAGTTAGCAGTGGAAAGAAAACCGAGACTGCCAATAATGTGCTTAAACTCTTTCTTCCATTCTGCCTCATACCCCGGAAGATGGCAGTCCTGATGTAGCTGCAATGCTGACACAATCAGTTTCCAGCACACTTTCTGCTACTTAGCAGAAGAAGGTAGATAGGGAGGATTAAATGATGGTAGATGGTCTCAAGTGAATTTAGATATTTTCCCTCACAAAGTATTTCTCAGTTAGTACAAATTTGGGCAGTTCTTAAGTTGCTTTAACCTGCCTTTGACTCATTAGGACAGAGCAGGTACCCTAATTACCATCACAAAGTTCATCCTCTTGGCTGTACCCAGCAAAGAAAGTGCATGGTGTCAACAACACTAATTAAGTAAATTAGACTATTAGCATTCAGCAACAACACCACCTGATTCAGTGGACGTGGAGCAGGTGACTGCCTAGTTGTCATAAGTATGGATGGAATATAACTTCTGCATCCCAAAGCAAGAGATGCCTGATAATCTTACTCTGACTGCAGCTTCAAAGGTCGAAAAACTCTTAGGGGAAATGCAGCAGGGAACAAGGCTTACATCCCATAACAAATAAAATCTGAAATGTACTGAAGGACTTTGAATTCAAATAGCCTTTATAAGCGGATTAATGAAAAACAAAAGAATGTGAAAATAAATTTCTAAACATATATTTAGACAAATCAGAAAAGCTAAAGCTTAGACCATAGTGGCTCCTAGAGGATGCCAAGCATTTAAGTTGTTAAAGATGATCCAAAGGGGAAACATGAGCAAACTGGGGGAAAAGAAACCAACTTGAACAGTGCTGAGGCAATCAAAGCACAAAATAACAGACTTTTAAAAACAGTACTTAGTTTGAAACTAACTGGCACATGGCTCAAGTGAATGCAAGCAGGGCATAGCCTTCTTTTTACATTCATTTTTCTCCCAGTCTGCAAGCAGTTAAAGAATATGGCAAAGAAGTGAAAAGACAACCACTCACTCATCTGTTAATGATTCTCTCTTTTCTGAACAGATCTTTCGTACTTTTCCAAAACAAAGAGGTCCTCTTTATTTTTCCTCTCCTTGCAGCCTTCTATGTGTTATTCAAAAGGTCAAAGATTTAAAACAAAAACAAACAAAAAAACATCTTCCCTCCAAAAAAGACATCAAGGAGATATAGTATTAGAGAAAAAGAAAAGTGCTTAAATAAAACCATGCATTAAAAGATCTTACTACTCTCTGGATGCCACTTTTTTGTTGTGTTTGTTTGGTTTTGAAGAAAACTCCAAGGACGAAAAAAAGGATAACAGTTTGAATATCCTTGTCCTTATTTTTTCAAATTTGCTGTATCTGCTTTTTCTCTTTTTTCCTCCCCCTCTATTTTTTTTTTTTTCTCCCTTCTCCACCATTTCCTTAAATGCTTTTTCACTCTTCATGGATCCCAGTATATATTAATAACTGACAGATTGCTGTACTGCATCATAGTTTTGCACAGTCACCTCAGCTAAATCCACCTGCCTGTAGTCCTTACACACTTGCAGAAATCTTCACACTTCCTCACTGCTCTCCAGTCTCTTCTAATCATCCATCCCAACAATCCATACCATTTATTTTTCTTGCCCTGCTGATAAGTAGCGATTACACAGGGCTGCTCTATGGAAGTCTGAACCCTGTTTTGTGCCAGGTGGCAAAAGGCCCACACATGCCACCATGCAGCACTTCTTAGAAGTCAACAACCACCACAGAGTGATAAATGGTATTGGTCAAAACGAAGCGATCTGCTAAGACTACCAAAGAACTGTGTCAAAATCAAGCATGTTGACTGTGACACAGGTCAGAAATGATGGTAGCATCTGAAATTAAGTTTAACTGATTAACAAAATAGTGGGATAATGAGACTGTATAGCCATCTTGAGAGAATGGGGAAGAATTTTTTTCCCTGGCAATAACTCCAGAACAGATGGGTGCAACAGAGTAAACATTTCCTGGAATACTCTGAGACATTGTAGCACAATTAAGACTTCATGGTTGTATATCAAGAGATGTCATTGAAAAAGAAAAGAATGAGGAGAAAGAGGGTATCTAAGTGCCCTAGAAATATTGCTATCCTGTTTTCTATATTTTACAGTACAAGAATGGGGGAGTTTCTGATGAAAAGTGCAGACAGTATTGGCTGTTAATGCAAAATTTAGTATTCTTTTTTTGTACCTTGTCTAATGTCTCTTTCTCTGGTAAACTGATTGTTTTCTTCCACTGATTCTACTGCCATCAGTTTAAAAAACCTGCCTTAATCAGGTAAATTGCCTCTTAAACAATGTAACTGTGAATTTGTGACTAAAAAAAGCAGCTATTAGAAGCAACTCAATATTGTAACAAGTTTCTAGATCTTTGGATGGCCAGTAATATTATGTGATTTGCCTTGTTGTCCTTATCAGTGAGATAGAACCATGTGCCTTCTGTCCTGTTTGCTATCTGTTCTTTTGTCTTCTATTGAATGTTCTTTTTGTTCGGTCTTTCAGGAAGCACAAAAGTATTCCCATGACAAAATAAATTTTACGGAATAATACCCCAGTTCAACTAGTTTTTCTTCTTTTTTCCTAAGATGAAGGAAATATTTTACCATCTTTACTATGACACAAAAAGCTTCTAGAACACTGAGGTTTACTTTATTCTGTCCTAAAGGAAAAGCAAAGAAGGAATTTCAGATGTTAGAATGAATATCTTGCTTTGTAGTTCATATTTCCAGTGCTTTACTGTCCTTGAAAGTTTTAAAGACTTTAAGTAGCAACTGTTTGCCATGAATTAATGTCTTGTGTTTGCATGGAAAGGTTTTGGTAGGGAGGCGGCTGCAGGCGTGACTTCTGTGAGGACATGCCAGAAGCTTCTCCCATGTCCAACAGAGCAAATGCCAGCCAGCTTCAAGGCAGACCTACTGCTGGTCAGGGCTGAGTCCATCAGTGATGATTGGGATGACATTGTTCAAAGGGGGGAAAAGCTGCACAACTGCAGCAAACAGGAAGTAGGGAATTCAGAAGTGAAGTTGCAGTGCCTGGGAACAAGGGCGGGTTGGGGGGAAGGTGGTTTAAGTTTTAGTTTTTATTTCTCACTTTCCTAACCTGATTTGGTTGGTAATAAATCAAATTAATTTTCCCTGAGATGAGTCTGCTTTGCTCATTACAGTAATTAGTGAGTGATCTCTCCCTGTCCATATCTTAACCCACATGCCTTTTGTTCTATTTTGTCTCTGTTGTCCAGTTGAGGAGGAGAAGCAATACAGCGGCTTGGTGGGCACCCGGTGTCCAGCCAGGGTCAACTCACCATGGCTAATTAATCTTCATTCACCACAACCTCACTTAAATAAATGTGACTTTACATCTCATCGAAGTTTCAGCAACACTCAGGCTAATATTAGGGCAAATTCCTGTTACAGTCAAATATCACTACCAAGGCTTTCACAGATTTTTACTGATATTCAGTGGTGCAATTTAACATACTTTGTTCATGTTTATGCTCCTTTGGTGTGTTTATCCTCTATAAATATTCTGCAGTCTGGGGAAAACAAAAAAAAGGGAAAAATCTACTTAGCAGTAGGACCTGTATTTTTACATCCCTCGCTGAAAAACTGCTCACTGCATGGTTCTTGCTTGGTTTCTCTCATCAGTTAACTCTTTTCTCCTGACTTGAAATCTAAACAGTGCAGGCAATGTGCAAGCTCCTCTGTGCAATGGCACATTGACTAAGGACAACAGTAGAAAATTTAAAATATTAATTTCAAACTGTTATATGGGAGATATTCACTTTTATCTATTATTTCAGATGAGACAACAATAAATGCTTGGTTCTGCACTATCCATGTAATTTGGGAGTACCTGCTAAACTAGGGTGCCTCAAGGACTTAAGTGAAGCTAACATCTTTTCTGTCTTACATCTGGAAAGAGAATTTGGTATCTTTTGCCCTAGATAAAAGCACCCAAATTTAGAGTCATATTTCCAAAATTTAGGCACTGTATTTTGCATCTCATCAAACAATTTCTGTTTTGTTCTTCTGGAATTAAACACCTAAATTTTATTTTTTTCCTATTGGGTTATAAAGTAGCATTTAGGCCCTTCCAGTCCATATTTCTAAGGGTCATGTAAGAAAGCAAAAAAAAGATCATGCATGTTGTACCCAAATCAAGAGCACTAAGGCTCAGATGATCATTCTTTTCATCAGCTCATTTACATATATTATCACAAGTGTGAAATCCATTTCAGTGAAATAAAAATACCACAAAAATGCTGAAAACAGTCACTTTCTCTGTCTTAAAAGCAGAAGGACTCATGAACAGATTTTGGTCTTTTAGTATTTCTCAACTCTTACACAGGCCGCAGTGTCAGTTCAAAGTAACTTTTTTTGGTATTTTACAGACTGTTTTTTATCCTGTGTTCACACAGCACCACACAGTTGGGTGCTGCTTCATCTCTCAGGCTCGTAAATGTCATGATTACATAAATAAAAAGTAGTAACAGGACTATCTGCCACATAGAAAACTAATTTTTTGAAATAAATTGGGTCCATGTATAAAGTACTTTTAAAGCATCGATTTCCTGAGTCAGCCTCATTTTGAGGAACAGTGGTCTATAAAAGGCAGTTTTTAGACCCCATCAGTAGCTGCTGAATGGCAGAGGGACTAAAAGCAGTAAAAGATTGCCGCTTGCAGTACTACTGAACAGGAACAGAGTCATCAAGGAACTTGAAGTCTTGAAGGAACTTTCTCACCTGTGAGGATTAACCTGTCAGTTACAGGAATGATTCATGATCCAAGGGGGTTATAAGTACCAAAAGTCCACTCCTGCAAAAGATGGTTCAGATGAATTGAAATTCTCAAGGAGAAGGTAATATTTTCTTAAAGTGTTTTTGTTTTTCAGTTTTTTTGGTGACTCTTCATTGATATTCCTACTACAGCTAATGAGTGGTTTCCAGCTTATAGCAATTAAACTCAGTCTGGGAAAATATTGTGAGTTCTGTGTCTCTGGGGAGAGTATGCTTTTCATTCTAATAAATAATACACTGCACTCATTTTTAACAAGTAACTCTAAAGATAGTTACTTTGACTGTAATGAGTTTCATGTGGATAAATCTGTCTGGTGCTCCTTTGGATCCTGACTTCTGCAGTAGATAGTGATTCCTACAGTAGAAGATGTGTGCTTTGCAGTTTTCCTTGTTAATTTTTGTAATAGCTTAAAAATTATTTTACCATTAATCAAAAAGCAGTTATATATTATTCTGTTTTGAGATATATGAGTATTATTAGCATTCACCAGTTCAAATAGAGAACATTCTTCATGATGATATAGCAGAGGGCACACTTCAGAAATTGCTCTTCTTTTTTGTATTATTCTGTCTTCTATCTAGTCTTTTAAGAGATTAAAGAATAGAAATTAAAAAAAAAAATGAATGGTTGTTGGATTGCTTGTCATCTGAAAAAACTCTTAACAAAATCATTTTGGAAAAAGAAGTACTATAATTCAAAGGAACTCAAACTTTAGAAGTGCAAACACAGCAAAAAGTGAGCTTCACCGTGAAAAAATAAAAATGAATACAAAGTGATTAAGCTATATTTTTGACCCTGCACTCCTTTGGATGTATAGGAGTTTACAGCCAGAAAATCCATGAGATAGCCTGAATCTTCTGCAACACAGTAGTTAGGGGCAAATTATTTGTTTCTATGAGGTAACTGAAGCCCAGCAATTGTCTAGCAAGCCTACAGAACAGTTTTTGCTGTATTCAGAGTAGGACTCAAGCATATGTGCTTCACTGAGGCAATGGAAATCATGACCTCAGCAGCCAGGTAGTAGACACAACCTGAAAATACCATGCAAATGTTCAACCTTTTGTTTTGCAAACCAGATGAAAACTGAGGCAGGAGTATGAAGGAGTATGAAATGAGTGAATACAAGGAAAGGATGAAATGTTGTATTTATTTTAAAATATGGATAACTGACAACAAAATTAGGCATGATAAACATAAGTCTACAAATATTTGATGTCTCAAGAACAAGGCTGAAGTGTGCTAGTGTATTGTCCTTGAATGAGAGAAGGTTGATTAAAAAAATGTAGGTTTCCATCAAGAAAATATACTTTCAATAGAAATTGTCCATGCTATAGAGCTTTTGTTTCATCAGTGTATTAGGATTGCTTGCACACTGGTGCAGCATTGCCAAAGTAGCAAAGATAGCAAACACTAAATTCACAAAAGCCCTCCATATTAGGATAGCAATGCCAACTAGGGGTTGGCTTATTGTTGACTACAGGAGGAAAAAAAAAAAAAAAGGACAAAACATTGCAGGAAGCTCTAATTGGGCGTAAAGAACTTGTCAAAGTAGGAGTGGTTTAATGCGCTCTCACAGAACAGTTTACCCACAGCAATGATGGAATCACTGTTTTTTAATATTTCTGAAATGGGCTAGACAGGGTTCTGAACAACTTTCTATGGTTTGAAATTAGCCCTGCTTTGCCCACAAGGCTGGCCTACGTGATTTTCAGATGTGTCTTCTTTTCCTTCTCACTTAAGTGAGCTTTCAATCAGTCTGTGAATATCCTCAAATAACATTATGTAGTTTTTCAGTCTTCCCTAGGTTTGCTTCTTTACAAACAAGATTTTAAAGTCAGAAAAGATGTTAACATCTGGTTACTAACCCCCACACATTCTAATTGCTATCCTTTGTCACTACAGAATCCAGGAAACTCCTTCAATCTTACTAATGTATAGTAACGTGGAAGGTTATTTCACTTGGAAACTGGTGTTTGACTCCCACAAGTACTGGGCTCTTCAAGCAGTACTCTTTTGCTACAAATCTTGTTTCGCTACAGGTCACTGTATGATATGTTCAGTATAGTTCTCGAAAGTAGGGAAACACAGTGAGAGAGACTGCATAGTAGAATACTTCGATCATGAGACTTATAAATCCCATGGGAATAAATCTGTATCAATGTGATGTTCACTTCTGTATGTCCCTGCAGAATAGGCAATCAAAGAAAAAGCATTATCACTATCGACCCTCAAGTGATTTATTTTGATATATCCTTTTATAAAGGTTTGTTTACGAATGTTAGTTGCATCCTCCTGAATAAGGATGCAACTAAGGTCCTTTGAATAGACTTCTAGAGGTTTAGATATAGAGTCTTAGAGGGTCAAAACTTACCTGATTTATATCAATTGTCATTTTTTAAAGGCACTGGAATATACTCATGCAGTTATTGCTTTAGCTAATGTAAATCAATACTGTGGCACGGATGTAGACTGAAGAACATTCAATGGTAAATTTTATCCTGCTGTAGAATTCTTTACTGTCTTATCAAACTTTAAATAAAGGATATAACTTAAAGCTTATTAATTATATTAATTCTGTTCAGTCTTTCTAAAAACATGGATTTATACAAAATGTCCCCAGGTTTCACAAGTAGATGCTGATGACGAAGTACCTGTATTTAATCATTTATGTTCAGCCCCTGTCTGAAGTGCACAATCAACCGTTTTCCTACTTATGAAAGCCTTTTCACCTTTTTTTTTTTTTTTTTAAGTATTCTATCATGATCTGAAACAAGATTAAACTTTATGATGGACTGCCAGTGGAGAGGGCAGCAGTAATGGAGCTACAACATTCACAGTTCTTAAACTCCCTGTAGCTCTAAAGTTGCTATTTTTATGTAAATCATATTCCTTAATTAATTATCAAATATTGTTACTTGTATGTCTCTTCTGAAACATCACTCTAACATGTTTTAAGAGCATACAGTGAGGTGTTGGTAATCATGTCATTGCAAATAAAACACATTCTCCTCTTCTCACACTCCACTATCCAATGGCATGCTTTCTTAGACTGTTCCAGATACCTCATTTAAGTCATTTTTTAGAATAGTTCTTGTAACAGTGCCATGTTAGGGAGAATTAAAGAACATGTCTTCTGCAAAACCTTTGGGCAGTATTACTGTGGCATTTCAATATCCAGTTTTTGATCTTTCTGAATATCTCTCCTATAGTTACTGGTTGTGCAGATACCACTATCACCATTGCCTGTGTAACAACATTGCTATGAAATGTGATGCGATCTCCAGACTGGGTAAAGCTTTGCAAAGAGGAGAGAACTAAACTCTTAATTTGCTTCCCCTTATGAAGTCTTGGCTAGATATAACACATATAGAAAAATAAAATCAAATCAGGGACATAAGTTTTTTGTTCTTGTTCTCCTTGATAACAGAAATATGCCCAGTTGACTCAGTTGTTCCCCGTTTTGATATAAAGGGACATAAATGGATGGACAGAATTCTGTTGATTGGGATTTCTGGTACTATCTCCTCCCGCTCAAAGGTTATAGGAGACATTCTCCAGCTCATTGTACTTAAAGAATCACTTCATACTAAAATGCATAGAAATTATGAGGCCAGATTTTGAACCCTTAAACTCATAGTAAAAAACATATATCTATATATGTGTGTGTGTGTGTATTTTATAAAAAAGAAAAAAGTCCTCCCAGTTTCAGAGTTTGTATGTCAATGATGTCCCAAAGCAATTAATTCTGTTTTGAATTCTTAGCATTAGAAGAGACATTACTAAATGAAAAATAACTACCACTGGGTGGAGAGGCAGTATTTGATAAACTTAACCCTCGGGGTACGTAATTAACTAGAAGCAAACATTGTTCTCAGAAGTCGATGACTCAAAGAATTTTGTAAGCTATTTTGGCAAAAAAAAAAACCAACAGTGCCTATCCAGAATCCAAATAAATTACTATACATCAGTGCCATGTGTAACCCTAGGTAGTACTGGTTAACATTAAGATATTTTCAAGTTTCTTTAAGCATACTAGGACTTTCTGATAATTTAGATGGTTAAGAATTAATTTGTTTATATCAAAACTCCACTGTTTTATACATATCATATTGAAATAATCCAATTCTGCAAAGCACTCAACATTTCCCATTGCTATTAAAGTAAATCAAAATTGAGACTTCTGAGCCCTTGGAGGACTGGGCGCAAACATTAGTAAGATAATTTTTTTCCCCACTTACCATCTAAATTCATTGCAAACAAGATTCTCTTCTCCTCTTGAGAGGACAGTTTCTAATTTAAAATCTAATTATCATCTCATTAATTTTAGTCAGTAACTTAGCCTTACAAAAATTCTTCCATAGTTCTTTATTTTTGTAGAAGGAAAAGGATAAAAGAAACTATATTAAATTGGGAATTAGGCTTTGTCATTGTTGTTTGTGACAGTCTTTTAGTTTTCACATTTTCCCTTCTTGGCCCACTCTGCTTTGCCTCCCATCATTATACACCTACATTTTCTTTTACACTTACCTTTACACCTACATATATATAAATACACACACATTAATACAAATAAAAAATATCATTATGTGATTTCCTACAGTTTCAATCCTCCTTGACTTCACTCTATGTGTTATGCAATGAATTAAGTTCTTCCTTATAGTAGAGTGTTATTTTCTAACATCACTACTAGGAAAAAAAAAAACAACTGAATTCAGTTGTATGTATTTTTTTGCTCAATAATAGCCATATCTCATTGTCTGTCAAGGCTTTAAAAAAATATCTCCACAAGTGTGGCATTACTTAAAGTTCTAAATTAGAATGGAAAAGAGAGCAGGATAAACAGCATATTTGCCTGGAGAGAGAGCTACCGCTATAGATTAAAGGAATTAGAAAACTCCTCTCTTCTCTGCAAGGTTAATTGAGCAGGTGTCTCTGCTGTACAGTGTTTAAAGAAAAGCATCAGCTTAGCAGAAGTCCAGAAATGCTCTTCTAGGGCAACTCAGTAGCTGCTAAAGGTCGTGCTTTGCTGTGAGACTCCTGGACTTTCCCATAGGCTGCTGGTACCTGTTCTCTTTCCTGAAGTACCCAGCAAGAGCTTAAGCCTGAGCATTCCCTTATCTTTTTCTTGTACAGATATAGGCACCATGAGAATTCAACTGTCACAAAAGGTAAAATCATGCCAGGTTTAGCTTTGCATTCAGAGTCTTCTTATCCTCAAATGGAAGACACAGGTACGTTAGAAGTGACCTCTGGAGGTCTGTAGCCCAATTACCTGCTCAAAGCACAACCAAGTGAGGTCAGGTTGTTCATCTCAGGACCACATCCTGACCTATTTTGAGTATCTGCATGGATGGAGAATCCACAGCCTCTCTGGGCAACCTGTGACAGGGCTTGGCCAACCTCATGATGAAAAGGACTTTCCCAGTTTCTAATTGTCTAAGCTTTGTTGGTTGCCTCTCATCCTGTGACTATTGAACACTTTATTATATCTTTATTATATCCCACCTCCCATTAGATAGTTCCAGGCTATAGTAAGATGTGTTTTTCTTGAGTCTGAGCAAACTCAGATCTTGCAACCTCTCTGATGTGCTCCAGCCTGATTGCTACTGGATGCCTTGTACCAAGTCAAAATGATAGCGGTGTCTTTGCTCCTACCATTTGTCTGGTCCACATACCCTGGCACAACTGTAAGCTCAAGTTGTAATCCTCTCATTAGCAACTCATCTCAGAGGGAGAAGAAAAAGCAAAGAGACACAGGGCAAAACTTAAATTATTTTTACAGTTTTTACACCATCATTGTATATGTGGATTCTATGCCATGAAATATGTTGCCTTTGCTGCAAAGTATTTCTTCATCATGCATGTCAAGAACTCTTCATTAGTACATACTAAGTACTGTAATGTTATTACCCTTAACAAAAAATTATTTTCACATGTTTTATCTAATTAACTGTAAAGAAAGTGAACAACATGAATTAAAAGCAAAGGAGAAAGGTTATTTAACTTGTAATGTCTGATTAGCAAAGCTTCAGGCTCTAGTGATCAATTACAAATTTGTGACTGATTCTGATTAGTGTCTTCTTGAGTGCTGTTGAGTATCTTGTACTTTTCCTAAATGTAGTAGAATAGCTTTTTTACTTACTGCTTTATATAATGAGAGATAAAGTTACACCTTATAATATAAAAGGTTGTCTTTTACCATTTTAATAATTAAAGAATTACAGTTATAGTTGGTCTCGAGCACAAATCATAATTTAACAAATTGTGAATGGTGTGATGGTGGCTTGAACATTTAATGGAGCAATTTGTATGTGATAGGGAGCTCATAAAAATGTCAGCGAAACAGAGGATACCTTAGCATGGTGCAGCACATTGGATGATTTCCTCTCACATCCCCTATTCCTAACTTTCAGTGTTTAACAGCACCATTTGTTTCTGTACATTGCTGCTGAAGCACAGCTTTTCTGTAACCCAGAGTAGGGGTCTCATTCCAATGGGAAAACCAAAATTATTGCTATTGTGGTCATATGTTTCCTTTTTAATAGCTATTTGTTGCAGAGGGAACCCAGCAGGAATGGAAGAGTCTGGTTAATTGGGAAGTGGTTTGGAGTTTAGCTGAGGCTGAGGTCCCATACAGCCAACCTGATGGCTATTTACTGTGCTGTCATCTGTGCCTGCTGAATCCTGTTATCTCGGGTCACTAACCTAGTAAAAAGGTCTCCACATTGGGATGGCTGCTAAAGCTGAGGCAGGGAAGGGGGTAGGAACAAGTAGAAGAAGCTGGGTGAGGGCAAAGCAAGGTTTGCACAATAACATGGAAAAATTAGCTTGACGTGTTTTTTGCTGTCCTGGATGGGACCTGTTAGAACTGACCCTGATGATGCAGATAGGTCAAGTGCTGATTAACCAGTCCAGAAACAAAAGAACGACTTGAGGGACAATAGGTTCAACCTTAAAGGAAGAAGGGCACCACTAGCCAATATGTGGGATAGATTTGAGGTGACTGGTTTTTTATTGTTCATTTCCATCTGGATTAAACTAGGCCCATGAAAATGTCAGTTTAAATTGTAGCTGGCATGTTACTGCACTGAAGAACACTTGGAGCAAAGTGGACATGAATGACTTCAACTCCACAACCCATCTGGATAAAGCCACAAGTTGACATTATGGTCACATGGCCTTAAAAGCCTGGCGCCAAATCGCAGTTTGCACTACATGACTATAATGGATATATTCTGAATTTGCCTGCAAATGTGGTTCGCTCCTCTCCTCCCCCAAACCATCAAAGATACATGCTATACTGCTTGTAAGACTGAGAGATTCATCCTCAGCCTTAAGAGCCTTATTTCTCATTTTTCTGCTTTACTTCCAACTAGTTAAAATGCACAAATATTTTTTTTCTATATATTGTTTGTCCAGCACGCTCAAATGAGGTATCAGTTTCTCCAGTATAACAGCAGTGAAGTGCTTCGTAAGTAAACTCCAAAGTGAGAGTTACATATAGAAATAACTTTGGGGAGTCTATACTAATTAAAAAACTTAGAAGAGCTGTCTTGAGACCCAAGCTAGCTGATCCTCTACTTGATTTTTTTTCTCTCAAAATGGATAGGCAATGAATAGGGAAAAAAAAAAAAAAAAAAAGTAGGAAAATCAAGAAAATTGCAAAGAGGTAATGATGAGAGATCTAACAAATATTAGTGTTTCCTTCTTTTGATGGCTTATGTAATCATGTACACCGCAAATTGGAGGGAAAGAATTTAGAAGTGAAGGTCAAGAAATCCTTCAATACTGATACTACCATCTTCTAGACAGCTGGAACATGTTCTGGGTCTTGTTAATCTTGCAGTTGCTAAGTAAAGGCTTGCAATTAGAAAATAATTTTTTATTGCAGACAACCTGGCAACTTCCCTTTTAAGTATATGTTATAACTGGCCTCTTACTCAGAACAACTTTCACCATATACTATTGCTTTTTTTTAACAGCAACTTTCTAGCTGTACTGAAGATTTTCAGGCACATATTCTGTCTAGCCTGTGAGTAACGGATTTGTGAGGGTGTATTACTGAAATAAACAAATGCACATACAGACTTCTTAAAGGGATGATGACCTTTGACGTGGGATTTCAGTAAATTAAATATATTAACAAAATTTCTTGCAGCTATCTCTTCAGTATTTTATGTACTTACAAATTTTCAAAACTAATATCATAATAAAACTAAGCAGAGCTCAAAATTGTGTGTTGCTGCCACATGAGAGACAGAGCCTGACACACCAATATGATGTTAACAGAACTCACTTTATTGTGTGACTACTTTTATACCATAAGCTGTTTTGTCCATGTGATATAACTGGCTACAACAGGCACCATACAGCAATATGATTGGTTGCATGCACTGTCCATGCACCCCACATGCCTGTGTTGGCAATTGTTCATTGGCTGATATTGTGTCTTAGGTTTCTTCTTGTCCCCGGCACCACACCCCAGTCGGCCTGGCAATAATCCTATTTTACAATGTCGAAACCCACCACAAAGGCAATAACAGGGAGGGGCCTTGCCCTGCTGCTATGACCTACATGTTTAACATCACGCAGCCCACTACATGTGTGATCCATAAATGAATGGGATTCTAAAAATTAAACGATCAGCAAATTATCCTCATCTCAGTTCTTTCATGGCAATAGATATCTAAATCGAATGCTGAAGATCTCACTTGGAGACAGAGTTATGACAAGCCGTTCCACCACAAGTGCCCAGCCATTATGGTCACTGCTTTGAGATCCATGAGATAAACTACATCACACTCTGAAACATATAGACTTTAAACTGTATTTTAAACTTTCCTTTTCTATATCATGCCAAGGTGCTCCATGCTTTCATTTTTCCTGTCCCCTTTTGAGAGTGAATAACAGGACTGCATGCAAGTGTCTGTTGTTGGAAAATGGCTGCAGTTGATTAAGTAACCTGAAATCTAACACAGCTCCAGTACAATTCTAAGCATTTTCTTAATTCAGAAAAATAATAAAATAGGATTACTACCATATAATATGATGTAACTACATTTTTTGTGAAATAATTTTGGATTATTTCACCTTATCTATGAGAGAGATGAAAGGAAGTAAAAAAATAATAAAAGTGAGATTTAATGATATTCAGTTTTAACCATGAGAGAAAACTAATAGTTTATTTAAAGCTGAGTAATACAAAACAAGCCAAATGTTTTGGTTAGGAGCTAAAACAAAAATATTGCACAGATGAAGTTATCTGTCTTGACTGAGACATGTTTAGGTAGCAATAGTGTTAAAGTAAACCAGATGCTTCTCTCAGTTTCCTGGTACACTTAAATAAGGTGATTCTTTATATATCAGCTGGAGAGCAAAGCAATCAAACTGTTTGGAAATACTTAGAAAAGAGTAAGGAGGTTAGTAATGGCCAATGGGGATTTGTTATGAACCAGATATGTCAACCCAGTCAGACATCCTGCTGTGACAGGCTTCCAGGCCTTATGGATAAAGGGAAAAGTAGACAAGCTATGTCTTGAATACAATAAAGTTTTTTGACACTCTTTCAGATGACATTCTTAGCAGTAACTAAGAGAAAGTATTGCAAGGTGAATACAAACTGTTTGGAGAACTGTACCACATGTGATCTACTGTGTGAGATCCTAAAGAGATCTGCTCTGGTTTAGGGACTAGTCATGTATTCAGTGTAATAGAGACACACCTTATTTAATTTATTGGTGATAATAAAAATAATAATGGTGGACTACACATGATTTAGGAAAGATGCACTGAATTCAATGTTGTTCTAACAAATTAGAAAGATGGTTTGTGTAAAATCATAGGGCTATTCAGTAAGGTTACGTGCAATAGTCCTAGTCAGAAATAGTCAGTTAAACAAATACAAAAAGAGGAACAACTGGTCAGGACTTCTGCAGAAAGAAAGAATCTAGGTTGAATAAAAAATTTTTAAAAATAATTAAAAAAAAACCCAGATTTAATAAAACAGTATTAATAGAAGAATGAATTATAATGTGAATATCATAAAATATATAAATTCTTAGCTGCTAGAATGCATGCTCCCAGCAATGAAAGTCAGAGGAGGGACACTGAGAGCAGAGCGAGTCCAGCTAAAAGGAGAGATCACAGCAGGTGTCAGGATATCACAGAAATAGAGCCCTGGGGACCAGCAGCAGGAACAGGACCCCCCAGGGATGGTGGCCATTGAGGAAAAAGGGCTATTCCCAGAAATTTCACACGTATATATGGAGTGTGACATTCATGGTATAGAATACTTCTGTTGTCCAGCTTGAATCAGCTGTCTTGGATCTGCTCTTCCCCACATTATATACCTGCTTATTTGCAAAACATGGGAAAGTGAGGGACAACATTGGTTTCCCTAACAATATGTGTCAACAACAGTGAGTTCTTACATTCTTTCATACCATATCCCAAACACCAGAAAGTTACTGGAAGAAAACATTAACTTTATGCAGGGTGCTATCTTATTCTCAAACTAAATTCAAAACAAAGGCCTGTGTTAGCTACCAAGAAGAAAATTGACTAACTGCAGGGAAAATTACCTCAATTCAGCCAAACCAGAACAACACATTATGCAAAACAGCACAAAAAGTTAACAACTTCCCTGACACCATTCTAGGATGTGTGGCCTAGGAGTTTGGCCTGCAAAACACAAGATGATACTCCTACTGGTACAGCAAAGGGAGAACAGTATTCCAGGAAAGATGTAGACTTCTTGCAGTGGTGATCAATGACAGTAATCAAAAGGTCTTGAAAATGTGATCTGTAAGAGAAAACAGAATGAATTTCTGCTGTTTAGCATCAAGAAGGGATGAGGATGGGAAATAAGGCAATAGATTTCAAGAATGTAAAAACAAACAAAAAAGATTACTGCAGAGAGAAAAGAATAATCTTTTCTTCATGACCATGATGAATAGGACAAAAACTAACGGGTGCATATTGCAGCAAGAAAGATTTAGGTTAGATATGAAGGAAAATATTATAGTAAGAAGTATAGTGAGGCACTGGGATGGATTGCCTGGCATTTCTTGTACTGGATGTCTTTACGAACAGGTTAGCAAAACATCTATCAGGAGTGACACCAGGTGTAGTTAATCTGGCCTTGAACAGAGGGGTGGACTGGGTGAAATATTGAAATTTTCAAACTTCTCATTCTGTGCTCTGATTACTTGGTTGTAGTTTATTATCTGTCCTACTACTTATTTAAAATAATATTGCTTTTAACTCAGCCACACAGTTTAATCATGACTTTGATTTGACTGCAAAACTGTTTGGTTGCATTTATGTTTTAATGTTTTCATTTTGTAATGTTAGCCTTGATAATGTGTATGCTTAATGCCTGCTTGTACCTTTTTAATTTCTCTCCATTTTCCATAAAAATTCAATGTGCATTTTATCTTCTAGAAGCTACTGGAATTCAAACTGTTAAAAGCAGTCAAATTACTTTAATTTCATAAGAACCATTTGTTCATCTCTTCGTTTTTATACTGTTCTTACATAATATGTATGACCAGCTCAGATTTTTCATATCATTATGCATCCTACATATGTTGATATCATGCTTATATTTTTTTTCTTTTTTTAATGATTCCTTAAAATTATTCATGTTCTTTTTGGATCTTGATTTTCTTAAAACTTGTGCCATTTGCAAATTTTTCTTCCTTCCTCCAGGTTTTATAGAACCCCTCATTGATTATATTCCTAAACATGTTGCTAAATTGGATAAATCAATTACTTTTTCCTCAGTGACTTCGCAGCTCTTTCCATTGACTCCTTAGTTTCTTTAATAGCCTTTCCCCTTTTTATCAAATTATTTCCTTTTAACTCAGTATTTCCACTGTTTTATCTATTACTCGTCATTTCATAGTGAACTTGAAACAGCCATGCTATGAATTCCTGATTCCTAGTGGTGACCAAGTCAATGAGAATAGCTCAGCTCAGTAGTAAATCAGTGCCAATTAACCTTCATCCTTGACTTATGTACATTTTGCTACTGATGAAGATTTTATTGAGTGTATATTCTAGTACCTTTAATGACATTTTTTCACCAGAGATCTTCTGAAGTACAAATTCATTTTTTTCCTTTTTTCCTTTTCTTTTTTCTCTAATAATAACAGAATTAGTAGGATTGGACCCCACTCTAATGTATTTCACGACAGTTAGCTACATAGTGCATAATATACATTGTAATAGACATGATAACAGAAGAATTAGAGGATTTTGATCCCTTTCCCTTTAGTATAACAACATCTACATGGGAGTGTATAAAAATATTGCATTTTTTCCTTGTTTGAAAGGTTTTCAAGTGAGTTTCTGTGTAAAGAATAATAATTGCCTTACATAATCCTTTATAATATATACAGGTGGCATGTCCCCAGGAAATTTTCAGTTCCCATAGAAGATAACAGAGTGAGTTTCCTTCTTTGCAGTAACGGTACCACCATTTTCTTCAGATTTGCAAAGGATGGATTTAGAGTATGTCACGGAGGGACCCCAAAGCCAGTTCTAGGCGGCAAAAGAAGTTCCAAACCAGACTTTATTCTGGACGGAAAAGTACAACCAATGAACCAACCAAAACAGGGTTTATACAATTAGTTAGCATTCCGATAACATAAGATAAAGGTTCGGATATCAGTTGAGGAGATTATAGGGCTGCAACAAATGAGAATAATGAGGATCCACAGTGTGCATGCACGCACTCACAGGGAACAAAGCCAGAGCCCTCTGCCCCTGATACGAAACTCGCCTGGTTCGGCAAGGACTTAAGTTATCACTCACCCAAACGAGGAGGTGAGGCGCTCCCAGACCTGGGAGGTTTCCTTAGGTGGTGTTCCCGCCTAAGGGGAGGGTTTCAGCACAGACCTGCTGCTCCAAGAAGACCACACAAAGGGAATCTTCGGCAGGAACCCCATTTTATAGCCTGATCAGATCTGGCTGTGGGCATTCCAGAAGCTTCTCGCCTTCTCTGGGCCCCTCCTCCTCTGCTAATGACCCTGTCCAACTGATTCAGGGTCCCACAAAAGAGCCATTAGCTGCCCCATTGGAGGAGAGGGGGGTGTGCAACTGCCACACCACTTCTCAGAGGGTGGAAGTGCAACTGCCACAGAGTAGCAGCTGATAGTGTTAGGAGATTTTAGATTCTGATACTCTTGATCAGTTATGATAGGACTATGGCATGCTGTATGAAATATAGAAGATTCAATGCAGAGAAAATGTCATCTATAACCGTCTATAACGTTGCACAAGAATACCTTTTCAAACTGGCAGATACGGAAAAATATCTTCCCATAGGGAAAGAAAATGAGAGCATCATAGTGCTGTTCAGGAAAAAAAAAAGGCTTATTTTCTTTTGTTTTATATTTTCCTTCAGACGGTAGTAACATTCCTGTAACAATAAAATAAAAACTTAAGTATATCATTTAATGGAGTTAGATGTTATGCTCAGAAAACATATGAAATCCATGGATAAAAAATGTTCTCTGCTTTTTAGGGACTGGAGCCATGTATGATTGTTTAATGGTTTCCCTCTGTAAAAAATTCATGATGAATCAATACTTATCAATTGTGTTTCCTGTTTCATCTGATTCCTTTTTAGTGCTCTGCTGTCTCTGTTTCACATTTCATCTCAAATTTTGTCTCTGTCAGTGCTCAAAGAAAGTTCAAAAGGAAAATTGCAGGTTTGTTTTTTTTTTTTTCTGGCATTTGCTTAAGCTGTGAAAACAGTAAATTGGGTTTTAGCACTTAGAAGCACATCTTATAGTTGTAATTTTTTATCATCATTTTTATCATAATTTCTGATAAGACCAAGTCTATGACATGGTATTACTTCATTCACCTGAAGACGGATGAGGACAGTGTCATAAACTGTAAAGTGCAAATGACGTTCTATACAATGTTTATCTGCTGTACCACTGCAGTGTAAAATTATTGCAAATGGAAACAGTCAGCTCTCCTATGTATTCTCATTTTAAAATAGTCAGACTAATCAATTGTTACAGATTGCCAAATACAAAATCAAATTATAGCACAGTCCTTCAAATTAAGGGTGAAAAGTTCTAATGAGTAACTTATTCAGACTCAGTGCTCACATGTTTAGTTCTAATATTAAAGCCACCTCAGATAAATACTACTGAAAAACAAGAAGCTATTGAAAGAAATACAAAATATGTCTGAGCCTAGGACCAATCAGTCTATTTTCATATACAATACTGTACATCTTTAATGTTATCTTCCTCCACAAGTCTTGTTAATTAGGTAATTATCACTGTCCAAGTACTCTGCTCCTGAGTGAGTTATGGTCAATTTTTTATTAAATTTGCATACAAATGTCACATCATGTGGTTCTTTTGCACAGCACAGTGACAGAATTCATTCCCAGATAAGTAACTAAGTTTGTGTTCAATGGCATATTTCATCTGCTAGGTGTTCAGATGGGAAAAGGTTGCAAGTTTAATTGAGATTAAAAAAGAATGGTAATTAGTAAAATTAAATTAGAAAAAACAGGATGTAAGGGTGGAGGAAGAGAAGTAAATTTGAATTAAGCTAGAAATGTCATTATTGGTATAAAGTTTCCTTTGACAAATATTTCAGAATCTCCCTATACAGCATCTTCATTAGCACAATCTGGCTGTAAACTGTTGTCTCTTGGTGGGAACAGGTTTGACAGAAAATGGGGTTTTTCCATCAGGCACATGTAGCAGTAGGCAAGGAAGAATACACTGGAACAGGAAGGCACTGGAATTTTCAGGGCTTTAAGATAGAAATGTTTGTTTAAATGAAGGTTACTTCATTCTGCTTCCAAAAGAAATGTTCTTTTCCCCTTCCTCCCCTTTCCTCCATGGTTAAATCACTGGGGCCAGAGAATATTGATCTGTGATTTATCTTTGGGAAAAAGATTTTTACATCCTCAGTGTGTAACAGGAATGGAACCAGGAAGACTAATAACAAACTTTAAGAGATAGGGACACAAAAATAAGAATTTCTGGAATATTCTGGTTTATCACGGTTCATATCTCTTAAGGAGCGTACAAACTTGAATGAAAACCCTCTGACTCTCACAGAGAAACCTGAATCCAACAAAAATATGCATTTTAATTCACTAACCTTTATTTGCAACATAATTGCTGTAAAACTCTCCTTCACGTAAGACCAAGACATATTTCAATTCCATCAGTGCCCTCAGCTGATATATTCAATTGCTTTCACACCACCTGTGACAAAAATCACAAGTAATAAGTCTTCCTAGCTGTCAAATCCTTTTTCATATTACCAGTGATAGACAACTTCTGGGTCACATGCCCAAATGTTTCCTGCAAAGACATCACACACAGTGCCTGCAAGAGGGTGTTGCAGGACACAAGAGGAGGAGGTAACAAGAGGTAACAGGAGCAGGAGGAGGAGAAGAAGGCAACAGGAGATAACAGCAGATACCAGGAGTTAATCGAAGGAAGAAGAGGAGGAAGAGGACAAGGATGTAAAAGGATAAAAAGGAGGAGGACAAGGCAACAGGAGGTAGCAGGAAAAGAAGGATGTGAATGTAGAGGCCACAATTGGCAGCAGGAGCAGCAGGAGAAGGAGGAGCTGACAGCAAGCTAAGGAGACATTAGGAAGAGTAAGAAGACATAGAAGAAAACAGGAGGAGACAATAGACGGTATTATAACAGCAGGCAACAGGAGGATGCAAGAGGAGGCAACAGGAGGAGAAGGCACCCAGAGGAGGGAAAACACGAGGCAAGAGGAGAACATAGAAGAAGAAGGAGGAGGAGGACATACAAGAAGAAGGAGCAGGAGGTGGTGGTGGGGGCAGCAACAGGTGGGAACAGGAAGATGAAGAGGTGAAGGCAAAAGGAGGGAACTGGAGGAGAAGAAGGCAACAAGAAGGGGAGGAGGCAATGGAGAAAAAGGAAGAAGAAGAGAAGGCAACAGGGGACAACAGCAGGAGGAAGAGGAGGAACTGGATGAGAATAAGACAGGAAATGAGGGCTGGAGGGGGAAGAACATGGGAAGGTGAAAGGTAAGAATGAAGATGAACAAAATCAGGAGAAAGTATTTAGCAAAATAATAGAAGAAATAAAAGCTGGATTAAAAGGGGGGGGGGGAAGGAAAAGAGAGGGAGTTGGGAAAGGAACAGGAGGAAGAAGAACAGGAAGACTGGGAGAAGATCTTAAGGGTCTTTTTCAAAATAAATTATTCTATGATTCTATGAATTGCACCAGTTGCAGCTGTTACTGTTTGTCTATTTTTTCTATATCACTACCTGCTTCGTCACAATTGTTCTTTATTTAGCTGAAAGAGAAAACTATTTCTGGATGTTTTTCTTTAGTATAGTACAGCTTAACCAGATTTGTGATGTTAATAAGTACAGTGCCTTGGGGTCAGAAAACACAGAGCAAGAAATTATTTTGTGTTAACACAATGAAAGTGTTTTCACAGGTAATTTTTAACTTTTCCTTGAGACTTTTTTTCCCATGGTGTAATTTAAAATTTATTAGCTAATTATGTATGTTTGATGGTATTTGAGATGTAAGGATCTCTTTATTTTGTTGATAGCAATTAATTAGTTTTCACTTGAGTGTTTTTCTAGCTGTGCTATTATAAGATGTTCAAAATAATTATTGATAGATTTGGTTAAGTATATTTCACTAATTAGGGCACTGTAGGGATTTGTAATTGATTTAATTGAAGCTGAATGAGTGAGTAGATATATGGGTAGCATATAAAAAGAAACACATGAGACTGTGGGAGCCTGGGAGATATTTGGAAACAGAATAACTCACTGAGAATTTTCATTTTCATTGTTGGCTGTTCATAAGGATATATCACAAACATAAGATGTTTTCCTAATGTTTGCATTGCCTGTTAAACTAAGAAATGTTATTCTGCAGGATTACATTTTAATATATGTGCGTTTATTTGCATATGGACACTTGCATATATTTGTGTATATATAAATACACACACATAAACATTCTGTATACATTTGTTTCTATATATTTAACGTTTAAATGTCTGATGTCTTTCCTGTTTTTACTACCTGTAAGTATATACTAGAATGTACAAACATACATTCAAACACACATATGCCATGTTTGCACTTTACCCAAAATGGTAATGAAGAAAAAGGAGATGGTAATTTGTTTTCAGAAAATGAGTAACAAATTAAGTGATAGCACAAATTTGACACAGAGGACCAAAACTTTGAGTATATAATATAAATCACAAAAGTATATGAGAAGAACAAATAAGACTGGAGCCAAAGCTTCATGCCAAATATTGCTCAGCCGCAGGGGCCAGGGGAAACAAAATATGAACCCAAGCTCATCAATCGTTTGTCAGTCTATGTTGCTGTGTCTCCTCTCATCAGTCAGAGTACCTATGGGTTCCTCTGTGTCGTGGTGGCCAGAGACTGCAAGGAGAGTCACTGAGGGCATTCTCAAAATACTTTGTTGGCCATGTGGGCGGAGCAGGAAAGCAACACTGTTCGGCTATGAGCCTTTCTCAATACCCAGTGGCCAGTTATGCTGACAGCCAATTTTGCACCATCAGAAATGTGTGTAACATTCTTTTACACCAGTCCAGGATGTGACCCACAGCATGAGAGGATGTTTTCCTTTATGTTCTTTGTACACCTGAAGTAAAAATACATTTGAGTAGATTTTTCTTTTTTCTCACATTGTTCACTCCCTTTGTGCAAGCGTAACACTGATACTGTCTAACAGTACTCTCTGTACTGACAGTTGCAGGTTTCTGTAATAGACTGTTGCAGTTTTTTTGTAATAGACTTTTGCGATTTTGGAAGTATATTTTGATACTGTTTGCATTCCTAGAGAGAGGAGAGGTGATGTAGCTCATTGGCAGCAGAAACACTAAAGTGCATGCTTAAAATAAAGAACAATGATAAAAATCCTGAAATGTTGCCTGTTAGCTTATATTAAACACAGCTTAAACATGTGGGGTGCTGTCTGAAACATGTCCACAATGAAAAGATGTGCAAATTTACTGATGCATAGCCAGTTTGGAAAAGAAACTGTACTGGAAATCAAGATCAGTAAAATTAATACATCTGTTGCACTCAAAACCTTGTTTACAGACAAAGAGAAAGCACACCTCATGTACAGAATTAATTGTTAGTATAACTGAAATCTTATGAGTCTAATCATTATTAGTCCAGATCTAGCTGTTACAGAAAAAGAAAGAGTAACAATTCAGTTACAATTAGTCTGCACACTTCTCAGTTCCTTCCCCTTCCGCTGCTCTTTCGGGTCATAAGGTTGTTGTTTTGATGTTTGGTGGAGTTTTATGGGATTTATCACCCGTGTGGAGACTTCACCAGGAGGAATACGATGTCAACGGCTTTTTCTTCCTAAGTCTAGGATCCAATTTGAGACAGTTTTGTATGTTTGGTAATATCCTTTTACACCTTTCTATTTCTTCATTGGTTTGTAGGTCTATGCTATCACAGAATCATAGAATGGTTGGAGTTGAAAGGGACCTCTAGAGGTCATCTAGTCCAACCCACCTTCCAAAGAAGATACACCTAGATCAGGTTACACAGGTCCCAACTCACTGTCCATGGTGTCTCTTAGGTGTGTTAGATATCACTTCTTTGTTCTCTCTGTTAGCTCTAAAAACTTTTCTTTTTACCAGCTCCAGATCTTCATTTCATTTACTGACCATGGGTAAGTTTTTTTATACCCCATGAGGCTTCCAGTGCCAAGTCTGTGCTTCATCTCTTATCAATCACATCTCTTATCATATCCATGCCTTTACTTCCGTATTCTGCATTCAGTGCCTCCACTTTTAAAGGTCTCTGCACTTATACCAAGCCTGCAGTTCTGTCATCATGTTAAAGCCATAAACACCTCATTCTATATCGAGCAACTGCTTGTTACAACTACCTATGTAAAACTGTCGTTGGAACACACAAAGATAAACGAAAGTAAGATAAATTAGCCATAAGTTTCTGGTGTGTTGCCTGCAGGGGATGTTGCTTTTCTATCATCTTAAGTAAGTTAGACACTCAGTTTTTGGAAATGTTACCTCATTTTGGTCATTTGAACTCTTACAGGAATTCCTTAAAGCAATTCTATTAGTTACTTTTACCATCAAGTAAAAAGAATGTTCACATGAGAACTTCTTACTGGACTTCTAGATAAAGGCAAGGACATGCAGGTGGTGTATTAGCTGAGTGCGAGCTGCCCACATGCTCCTCTGTTACAATTAGCTGGCTATGTTCATTCTGCGGCCAGGGGAGACGTGCAGTACTGCACAGTCCTAGAAGCCATGCTATACATGTGTGATGGCATAGCACAGCACATGCCTGCGCCCATTCAGGTTAACCATTATGTGGATCACTTACCTTTCAATGTACAATGGTCTTCCTGTCAGGATCATTACACCCGGTATTTTAGAGAAATCACTCTTACTACTAAATTAAGTGAAAGCTGCAGCCAAGTCAGAAAAAGTTGATACACACCAGTTGTCCCACTCCTGAAACCCTGCAAACTCAGTACAAAGATTATGATCTGTTACTAGCAATGGAAATAATGTGTTGCAGGGCTATGTAATACAAATCAAACAATATAACAAGTATTATTTATATAATTAATTGTATGATAGGACTCAGGCTTGCAGCTGAGATAGGAACACCATCGTTTGTACCTTATAGAGCAAAGTTGGTTTCATGTTCAAGTGGATTTACTCTTGCCTATAGTTTAAAAAATGTATAAGAAAAAAGACTGATTATTTGAATATATATGTTTCTAAGTGTTAGTGGAATGAGCAGAATTAGGTTAAGCACAGCGCACTGAAACTGAAGAATCTGTATGAAATATATAACTGAACTACCATCCCAAAAAAGCTCAAATTCTCAGGACAAGTTGGGAGGAATAGTAACATGATGAAAAAGGCATGGAAGGAATAGAAAATGTTTAAAGCTAAATTAATGTCTATCCAAAGGTAATGTACATCATGTAGCAATAAATACTGAAAGAATGAAAAATGTCAGTAGGGATGTACAAGAAAGTCTAAAGATAATTGAAGCAGGAAAACAGCCTATTAAATATATAAAATAGCCAGCAAGGACTGAGAATAACTTAGAATAAACCCTGGATGAGAAAAGTAATATAGGAAACAATAAAAGGAGGAGTCAAAGTGATGTGATTTCAGGAGTACATTTAAATAATATTACCGTCTCTACTTAATATTAGGTGTGGTCATGGCAACTATGAAATCAGTTCCTTCATTGCTGTAGCTCAGAAGGGTGTAGATGTAGATTTTTTCAAACGTTTACCACAAGATTCATAATGAATTAAAGCTACTTTTAGGACAGTTTTATCTGTTTTCAAGTATGAAAGCATTAGAATACTTCTTCAACTCCTACATTTTTCCTGTTCCCTTCTTCCCTCGCACAGTATTTTTAATTAGGTTTGAATTAAATTGTTAATTTTTCAAAATATTTTATTTCAAGTTTGAGCATCAGGCAGTAGAAAATTGCAAATAGATACTGTGAGCAGAAGTAGAAAGAAGGAAATTCTCTTCTTTCACACAACAGGCTAAGCCTTTCTGATTTTAATTCCATGAGGGTTTAATGCAAAATAAAATGTTGGAACAGACACTGGGGATAAAATCTGTGCTCCAAACAGGACTGACTTTGAATTCTCAGAACCTTCTCAAATTTCAGATATCACCAAGGGTTTGGCAACTTTCGCAGGCAACAAGTTCTAGTGTTTGATCACCTTTGTGGTGAAAAAATTTTCCTCACAACTATATGGAATTTACCTTGCTGCAATGCACGTCCACAACCTTCTGTTCTCTCACAGTGTTCAAGAAGAATCTGACATTTCCTTAACCACCTGTTATGTAGTTGAAGATAGCATTAGATCCCTTAGCCTTCTTGTAGTTGAACAAAGTCAACTTACTTGGCCTCACACACACACACACACACGCGCGCACACACACACACACACACACACTCACACACAGAGAATGTTAGGGATTGAAAGGGACCTCGAAAGATCATCCAGTGCAATCCCTCTGCCGGAGCAGGAACACTTAGATGAGGTTACACGGGAATGTGTCCAGGCGGATTTTGAATGTCTCCAGGGAAGGAGACTCCACAGCCCCCCTGGGCAGCCTGCTCCAGTGTTCTGTTACCCTCACTGAGAAGTTTCTTCTCAAATTTAAGTGGAACCTCTTGTGTTCCAGTTTCAACCCATTACCCCTTGTCCTCCCATTGGTTGTCACTGGGAAGGGCCTGGCTCCCTCCTCATGACACTCACCCTTTATAAACTCTCATGTATACTCTTTAATCATCTTGGTATTCCTTTGCTGGGGGGCTTTCTTGTACAGGGAAACACAAAACTGGACATAGTTCTCCACACGCAGTCTCAGAAGAGCCAGGTACATATGGATAATCATCTCCTATGACCAACTGGTTGCACTTTGCTAATATGGCCCAGTATGCAGTTATTCTTCACTGCTTCAAGCACACATTGCTGAGTCCTGTTCAAGATGTAATCACCTGTTCCTTCTTTTCTCTTCTTCCTTTGATCTCAAATCCCCCTCCCTCCCAAAAAAAAAAAAAAAAAAAACAGTTTAAGCTCCTACTTGCTAGATTAGCAAGGCTGTTGGCAGATATGCCCTTGTTCTGCTTTGTTACCTGACTTCTGCCCCTTCCCAGCAGTCCTTGTTCCTCAAGGGGACAGCCAGTGGGATAAAAGCATGTCCATAAGAGCTTCTCCATCTCTCACTTGAAATCCCTGATGCCCTATGACTTTCATATGATCTTTCTGCAATCCCTTCATCTTGTGGTTCAGCAACCCAGCTAGAGCCTACCTTCCCAAGATATCTCCCCCAAGTATTAGAGAAGAACACTCAGCAGTTCCTAAAGCCTGAAAGATGAATAACATTGTCCGCCCTCCTTTTCGGGTCAAGGCCTCTGACAGGACAAAGACAGTTGTTCCACACAGTGCTGACAACTAGGTCCTGTATTGCATCGCCATGCTAATTGCACTGAAAGCCTTGCATGCCCACGGTTAAGTGCTGAGGCCCTGTTTACATACCCTATGTGCTAGCACTTCTGGTCACTGATGCTCTCTACATTTTAGTTAAATCAGATATCAACTGCCTATGGGCAATTACATCTGGTTTGGTATCTTTTGTTTACTGGCTGCAAAATACTGACTGCATGAATCCCGAACCTCCTGCACATTCCTTCTCCTTGCCCTGTGCTCCCAACAACAAATCCATAAGGAGAGATGAAAGCAGGAACAGTTATCACAGCTTAAGAAGTGCCATCTCTTGATTTCTTTTTCTAGCTTTGGAAATTTGAGCTCCCTTTTGCTGATGAGCTGTTTTTTTGTGCATATAAATGCATCTTTATACCATACAGGTGATGAGTTTCAATAAGGCAATTATGTGACTATTTTTGCAACTGTTTAATAGCATTTTATAGAGCTTTCTCAGCTGTGTAAGAACTATATTGCATCAAGTTTATTTGCTTGATCTGGATTGCAGGACTGTAAAATAAATCTCTTCATTGGAAGTGTTAAAAATAGAAGAATAAAACCAATGAAATCTTTCACAAGAAGATACTTTTCCACACTTGACAATATTGCATATGTTGAAATAACTACAAACCTACTGGTTAGTTTTTTTACTTTGTTGGGTTTTATGCACCTGTCCATCTGTCTCCACTGATACCACTTCTCTTAAGCATAGTTTATAAATTCTTTGAGACACGGACCAGCTCTGAGCTCATTCTTTGCACAATGGAGGGCAGTGGATCCTGGTGGATGACTGACATTCTTACAAACTCTACAACAAAACTGTTGGCAGTAATTTACCATTCTGACAAACTACCAAGACAGTTCCTACCCTGCATTTCACATCCAGAGGAAAGAATTTAAAATATCACTATGCCAAACTGTTGGTTTTTTTTTTTTTTTTTAATTGATTTGTTCCCAGTATCTTGGTATGTTACTTTTAAAATGAAAGACACTAGGAAGAGATAAGGAGTTGCTCACCAATATCCATGCAGAGAAGTCTTTTCTTTGCCAGTCACACCACTACTGTAGTACAATTGCTCTCCCCAAGGCATAGATGCTTTGAGACTGCAAGGTGCAACACAGAAGAAAGGAGCAAGAAAGAGGTCAACAAAGCTGGGGGTTTGGGAAAGTCCAGTGAAAAGAGCAGGGACAGACAGACAGGGCCAGGCTTTTGTAGTGGCAGAAATATTTCCTAGGAATGAGACCAGAGATTGCTGAAAGTCACTGAAAGTACCAAAACAAGGAACTTCCTTGCATGGACACAGTGCCCAAAAGCAGATTTTTGTATAAATGTTTCATTTCTATTCTGGCTTATCCACTTTTGGTTTTGTTTTTTATTTTCGTGATGAAAAGTGAATTATTCTAATTTACATTTTAATAAAATATATCTTTTTGAGTGTAAAGCCTCTTGTGGTCTTCTATGGAGAGTGCACAACTAGGAAGATGTTTGGAGAGATTGACTTCATGGCTCAGATTAATTTATGATCCTGTTGTGGCACTATAATACCATAATGAGAAAGCTATTTTAAATTTATTTAGGTGCCATTGAAAAAAACATTTTGCTCAGATTCTCAACACAGGAGTGTATTTATCAGTCCTCTGAACCAAAAACATAACGTAAGCATTTCTCTGCTTAGACACTATAGGAAAGCAAGTAACTTCTTCACGTTTCTTGCCCCTACTTACAAAATAGACATGTTTGCAGTCCAGGCTGACTAAGTTGTTTTCTCCTATACATGTGTTTCATAGCTATTTTGAATGATCAAATCATGGAAGTTCAAGAAACACTGATGTAACAAAAAGCTTTTAAGCTTTACCTTATTTTTTCTTGGAACAAAGGCCTATGGTGATTTGAGAAGCTGCATTTTCATTTCTTCTTGATCTTGAATTCTCTGGGAAGACAGAGTAGTGAAGCAAATTCCTTTCAAGTTTTTTTTTACTTTTTTGACAAACATATAAGCTCCAGGATGGCACAGAGATACACGGGATCTTTTTGTAAGCAGAGCAATGTCTGCTTCCAGAGTGAGCATGCTTGGCATCCCAGTTCCTCTCTCACACATTCCCATGACTTCTCCAGGGACCTTTTCCTTTTTCACCGTCTTTTTCCAGTTCCAAAGACTAAAAGGATACTCAGATCCCGTTCCATGCTAAAGTCAACATATAAAATCTTTTTGTCTTTTTTAAACATTCATTGTTTTACTCTGTCATGATTCTCACTGGAAGGTTATTGCAAATTCTGGCACCTTTTTAGTTTGTCGTTTTTTTCTTAAATCTCTCAAACTTTGGAGGTCTTTGCTACACCTCATACTGGATGTGCCAGCAGCATTTTTGTGCTTTCTACTTGTATGAAAAGTTGCCTCTTTGAAAATGTTATATAAGAGATATATATTTTTGAAAAATATGACTGGCAGTTCTCTTAGTACATGATCATAAAACTCATTTTTTTCAATGAAATCAATTTAGACCAGTATGAATAAAGTAAAATTTCACCTCTAGCGTCTCTGCTGTTCACTGTATTTTCTACTGCTTCAATGTAGTTGAACACAAAGAGGTTGAATGCTGAAATTAATGTAAATATGTATGTTTTCTGGACAATCAACTCCTTGTTCTCTGCTGGTCGATCCCTGTGTTCTGAAGTCATTTCTATTCTAGTTTGTCAGTTTTTTCTCCTTTTGACTTCTCTGCTTCTCAGAAGGGCTTACTCTTTACCTTTTAGACAACCCGGCTTAAAGAATCAGTGTGACATGGTTATTTGTTGTTTTTATCTGTCCCATGGTGCGTGCCATTCTCCCTGCAGCTCAGGCTTTTAAATTAATCCCTAACTTCTCTCCAGGTTTTTCCATGTTGCTGCAAGGCAAGCAGAGGAAGGAGCACATGGTCTGCAGGCTGTAGCTGTCTGAGAATTATCTAGAGTCTGCTAACAGAAAATGTAGGATGGAGTCCTCTTTTTTTGTTGTGAAAGATGACTCAAATTCTAGTCTCATGACAGTGTAAATCCAACTCTGCTACTGGCCTAAACTGAGATAAGAATATTTTCCAGTATTTCTTCTTAGTATGGATATTCTGCAGTCACTTTGTTTTTTTAGGCTAGATTTAAGTATGCACCTGACAAAGAATAATTTCTGTATTCCAGAAGAGCAACAGAAGAAATCCTTTAATTCTGGCAAAATCATGGAGGAGATTGTTCTGGGAGTCATTGAAAAACATCTGAATGACAACACAGTCATTGGGCCCAGCCAGCACGGATTCATGAGGGGAAAGTCTTGCTTGCAAACTTAATTTCGTTCTACAACAAGGTTACCCACCGAGTTGACCAAAGGAAGGCTGTTGATGTGATCTTTTTGGATTTCAGCAAAGCCTTTGATATTGTCTCTCACAGTATTCTCCTGGACAAGATGTCCAGCATACAACTGGATATACACACAATGCAGTGTGTGAGCAATCGGCTGACGGGCTGGGCTCAAATGGTTCTATTAACTGGGGTTATGTCGGGCTGGCGACCAGTCACTAGCGGGGTTCCACAGGGATCTCTCTTAGGGTGAACACTCTTCAATGTCTTTGTAAATGTCTTAGACTCAGAACTTGAGGGATTGCTTAGTAAGTTTGCTGATGACACAAAACTGGGAGGAGCTGATGACACAAAATTGGGAGGAGCTGTTGACACAAGATCAGGAGGAGCTGTTGACACACTCAAGGGCAGAGAGGCCCTGCAGAGCTAACTGGACAAACTGGAGAACTCGGCAGTCACCAACCACATGAATTTCAACAAGGGCAAGTGCTGGATTTTGCACGTGGGACACAGCAACACTGGCTGTACATACTGACTGCGGAATGAGATGCTGGAAAGCAGCTCTGCAGAGAGGGATCTGGGGGTTCTGGTCGACAGCAAGTTGAACATGAGACAACAGTGTGCCCTGGCAGCCAAGAGGGCCACCCGTGTCCTGGGTGCATCCAGCACAGCATGGCCAGCCGAGGGAGGGAGGTGATTGTCCTGCTCTACTCTGCACTGGAGCACTGTGTGCAGTTCTGGGTGCCACAGGATAAAAAAGATATAAAGCTACTAGAGAGTGTCCGGAAGAGTGTTACGAAGTTGGTGAAGGGTTTGGAGGGGAAGCTGTATGAGGAGCGGATAAAGTCGCTGGGTTTATTCAGCCTGGAGAAGAGAAGACTAAGAGGAGACTTCATCACAGTCCACAGCTTCCTCACAAGGGGAGGAGGAAGGGTAGGTGCCAGTCTTTTCTCTTTAATGACCAATGACAGAACCAGAGGGAATGGCAGGAAGATGTGCCAGGGGAAGCTTAGGTTGGACGTTAGGAAAAGGTTCTTCACCCAGAGGGTGGTGGAGTACTGGAACAAGCTCCCTATGGAGGTAGTCACAGCTCCAAGCCTGACGATATTCAAGAAGAGACTGGACAAGGCCCTCAGACACATGGTGTGAACTGTGGGGTTGTCATATGCAGGGACAGGAGTTGGACTCGATGATCCTTGTGGGTCCCTTACAACTCAGGACATTCTATGATTCTATGATAACTTGAAAAGAAAACCCTCTCCATTCGACCCGTAGATTGAAAAGATACTTTAGATTGAAAAGATACTTAACACTGGTCCAAGTATTTTTGCAAGGTGTCTATGGATGCCATGGAAGCGGTAAAGTGCACCCCACGTTTAAAGATGGAGGAGGTCTCTGATCAACCTCGTATTGCTCTTGGTGGAAAATCACTGGTACAGAAACTTTATAACACTAGAAATGGTTAAACAGTTCTCTCAGCATGGTGACTAAGCAAGTTTTCAGCATTCAAGCCCTGCATGTACCCTCTCTGAGTGGAACATTAACTCACTGAATGGAGAAATACTTACCAAGAGGAGAGGGCTTACACAAGGCAGAATGCCTCCAGGTCAGTGCCTACGTCCTGCACCATTAGCTTATTTCTTTCATTTCTATATTCCATTTGTAAGACAGCATTCTAGTTAATAAGTGTAACATTATCTTAGAATATCTCATCTCTTCAATTTAAAAAGGTGGGCACATTCCCCTTTCTTTGTGTTGATGCACGAGCATATTCCCATTAATTTTGGTGAAGGTGATACGAATGCTGCAGTGAGCAATCAATCCCCTCCCCAGTCACAAAATAACAGCAACAAATAAATGATATTTTTCTTGTGCCTGGGATATAAATTCCAATGAAAAAAGTCCCTCTAGGCTCTCTTGGAGATGCTAAAAAACTCAAGCCAGGCTGAGAATACAAAATAAGCCTGAAAGCTGCCAATATTTAAATTAGCAGAATCTGGAGGTGGGTTTTTATTGTTTTGTTTATTAATATGAGATAGGACAATCAGGGAGAAAAATGTCATTGTAAAATCAGAACAAAAATAGCATATTTAAGAGGTTGCTTTTTTTTTTTTCTCTCAGTGTTTTCTTCATTGAGTTTAATTAAACTTTCCATAGCCTGATGAGCAAACTTCCAATTAAGCTCTTGTAATAAAAGAGTAAACATATAAAATAACTGCCTTCATGGGTAAGCACATTTGAAATCTAGGTATTCTAGTAAATGTTGCCACTGTGAAAGAACTGGCATATGTTTTTTAAAGTTGTGGGTTTAAAGCTGGTATATTCAGAATTAAACCACCATCCTAGTGGAAACAAAAATAGGAGGTAATAAGATTATATTTTTCATTTTTATGGTATGTTAATTCTCAAAGTATCATTATGCAACAAGTTGATGATATCAGTACCATTTTCCAGACGTCATAATTGAAACGAGTTGAAGGGTCAGTTAACTCATTCTCACAGAAAATTCTGTAAAAGAAATGTCAGAGGGGTGGGATAGGAAGTAAAAGGCCTGAAGGAATGCAGAAAAAAAATGTAATTTGTTGTTTCCAACAAGGTCAGGGAGCTATAGATTCAACAACGCCCACTCTGCTAGTAGTAACCAGAAGGCATTCTATGGGGATGCCACTCAGCCTCGGAATGCTGTGGCCATTCATTGCTGTTATTAGATGGCCACATCCATGGTATCCAGCTTCTAGGAGAAACAATAAGAACTGAATTGAAAGAAAGAAAAGAAGAAAACTTTCTGTGATAAAATCAAAATTCATATTTGATATTGATGCCAGGAGTCCTGACACTTTAGAGAAGAACAAATTTTGAGAAATCTCCTTCAGATGGCACATAAGCACAGGAGCTCCCTTGGCTTCACTAAGTGATAAGAAAAAGAATTTCAGACTTTGATGTTTATAGTGCATGTATTGATATTTTAATAAAATGCAACATGATTCCAGATAGTAGGTGTGTTAATGCACATATATCTGTGAAATCATCATCCTGAAAAAACTTAATTTTTTGAAGATGGGAAGGATTTCAGCAGTTTGTATAGGTATAGAAGATTTTATTTATGGTATTCTTTGCATTCACAGTTGTACCATTCTGGTCAGGCCCTGAGAATAATATTGTGGGAAGGACACATGGCCTTCCAAACCTTACATTCATGAAGAGGTCATCTTGGCTGATCACAGGCATGGTCTTTGTTACCTTTCTCCTTTTCCCTCCATTTTGTTCTTTGTGTATATTTTTATGAGATATCGAATTGCTATATAATGACTTAATATTATATTACTTTAAATAATGACCTATCAACCTGACCAATTATCTGCTTTTCCCATGTCCATTCACTTTCACCTCTAATAGTGAGCTCATCCTTTCCAGGTTGTGCTGTGTGAGGAAATTGCTGAATATAATGGTAAATATAGATAACATAAAATAACTGTTAATGTCTTAAAAGTTATCAAATTTCAAATAAAATTCAATGACAGAAATTGACTAAGAATTTGTGTTAGGCTTAAAATACCAAATACCTGAATATTTGCATTTTTAAAACTATTTGTATCCTGACTAATCTCATAATTCAGAGTTCCCTCATTAAATGAAAATATATTTATATGACACTTTATCATTGAAAAAGACCAATTATTTACTGTTGCTGCACATTGACTATAGAAGTACAGCTTACTGAAAATCTTCTAGCCAAAAAGTTGACTGATAAAGTGAACACCTTTTTTTTTAGAAATTAGTCTCATGATATCAAGAGCAAGGCAGTAAATAAATACCACTTCTGCTGTGTACAGTCCTGGCTTTCTTACTGCTCCCATTATGTAGCTGTGTATCCTAGCATATCAAATTGTCTACAAGTTTAGAAACAAACAAAAAGTCTAATTTATTGTGCTGAATTGTCTGGAGTTCTGCAACCTTGCTTATTCTTGCTTCTATAAATTCTTGTTGATATTTGCAATATTTCTGCTCCTATATAATGCATCTGCAGAACAAGTGTGGAAAGTTAGGATTGATGGAAACTGTACTGAAGTTAGTGGAGAGTCACCCATTACTTGAGTGGCTTTTCAATAAGAATGCAGATTTAAAAAAAATACTTGAGGATAGAAGTTACATTACTGGCTTGGAAAAGTCACTGAATATGCACTTCCTTTATGTGAATTTCTAGTCAGTTAACTGCTAATGGCAGTTGATGTGGCTGTTCATTCATTTCAAATAAACTTTCTGTCTGAAACATCAATAATCCAACAGTGTGCCAGAAAGAATGAATACCAGCAACATAGAAGTTCTGCCTTTCCCACTAAGCTATCTTACCTTTATTATTAGTCACAACAAACACTGGATGGTGCATCAGAAATTAATTATCTCTCAGACTGTCTTACAAGCGAAATTTCAAAGAGAAGAGGTCATTAAGTCACCTAGACTTCTCTTCCTTGGGCCTTTACAGTTGAATTAAGACTGGGACTTGAAGTGTGTTCATATTAAGTGTTTTAGATTGGATCAGAGTACATCTTTGAAGTGAATATCTCAGTCATCTCTACTTACTTTGCTTTGATTCACATTGCAAACTGTCTTTGGACACAAGAAATGGATTCTTAGGATGAAACAAAGCTTGAAACCCACTTCAGTACCAAGCTTAATGCTCTCCTGAAGCAAATGAAGGCCAGGCTAGAATGAGTTCAAAGTAGAAAAACACTGGAAATGTAATGCTAAGTCCACCAGTTGTTTTACTCTGCACATCTGTACTTATTCATTGGTGCTGTTGGTTATACTGACATAGCCTCAGTGTCTCATGGGGGATGATAATGTGCTCCTAGCTGACACTCTGCTAGGAAACTCATTGCCTATAAGAGTCTCCTTGCTTGCTTTTTAGGCCACATATGTGACTCATGCAGTGGTGGGAAATCTCATGCTAAATAGTTCCTGTTGGGTCATATATTTGTTTCCTATGAAATTTGGAAAAAAAAAAAAAAATATATATATATATATCTCTAAAAAATATATGTATATATTTAATATATATACTATATATGTGTATATTTGTATGTGTGTATGTGTGTAAATAGATATATATACATGAAAAACTCCTCAGGAGTTACTTTGGACCAAGGAGAGTTCAGGAGTTCTTTGGCGCTCCATTTCCTACATTTTTTTCCAAACAACAGAAGGTTATTTATAGGAAAGTTGATTAAAAAGGCCTTGTGCAGTTACAATGTAGCAGTGCATTATAGTAATGACTTATGTGACTTGTACTTTACATCCTGAGCTGCTGTGCCTGTCTCAGGCTTCCCCAGTGTAAAAGAGGCATGGGCATATTGGAGCAAGTCCAGTGAATGACCACTAAGAGAATAAAGGTTTTGGAGCATCTAACATACAAGGAGGGGCTAAAAAAGCTGAGACTGTTAGGCTAGAGAAGAGAAGGATCAGAGAGGTCTTATCAATATATATACCTGATGATGGAGGGGGCAGAAGTGGGCAATTGGCATAAACAGAAACACAACAGATGCCATGTACGAAAACACTTTTTAGCGCGAGAGTGGTTGAACATGGGAACAGGTTGCCCAGGAAGGTTTTGGAATCTCTATTCTTGGAGATATTAAGAACCTGGTGGGACACAGCCCTGAGCAACCTGCTCTGGCTGAACCTGTTTTGAGCAGGGACATTGGACCAGATGATCTCCAGAGGTGCCTTCCAACCTCAAAAGTTCTGTGATTCTGCAGTTTGAAAGAATTAAGCAACCTGTAAATTAGTATTGCTAAATGCTGAAACTACTGAGTGCCAACATTGCACACTTACAGGGTCTGTGTAATTGTACTTGTTTAGGATCTGTGTGGAGTAGTCCATTAAAATGACAAGGTCATTGTATTTCCCTCTTCACCACAAAGCCTTTAAGTATTTAAAATGTATTGTGATTCTTTATTTTCTTGCCAGGTTTTCTTGCCTGCTAAATGTCTCCTAGAGGTATGCTGTAAAAGAAAATATGTTAACATAAAATCACACCTGAGTAGCTTTTGTTTTTCAGGTTTCTCAAAATAGGACTGAAATTTTGTAGAGGAAAACATTATTTTTTCCTGGCTGACAAGAAAAGTGAGCCTCAAATATGTCATAAAGCCTGTAAAAATCTATCTCATGAATATTTTTGTTTGTTATAAGTTTTGCCAATATATTACTGCAGAATATACTTAATAAGGATGTTCAAAATGATGTACCACCTCTATACAAGTGTTTCCTTAAAGAGGAAAACAAAGGATGAAATTGTAAATTTTTCATGAGCATTCAGCTAAACACAGTAGCTATTAGATTAAGTATACTGAATTGTGTAAAGTTGTTAATTGTCTAATATTCCAAAATACGTTTTACTGATGTAAAAGGAGCAATGATGAGACACTGCCGTCATAGACTACAATAATCCAGAGTTTTCTGCAGCAGTGACTTGCTGGCAAAACTCTAAATTTTTCATTATTAGCCTTTAGTTCTAATACCATAACAAATAATATTTCCAAGGACATTGAAAAGCTATACAGAGTATAAAATATAAATATACAGGAAGAAACTGATTTTTCTTCTCATTTTCCCTGAATCAAACAAATATGATTGATTTAGTGCATTGAACTGCTACAGAAGAAACTTGTCAGTTAAGCTGAAGGATGTCTGTTCCCGATGGATTCTTTCTTAGAATTGTTAACTACTGTATATCCACTGGTGCAAGTTACACTATAATTCGTCTTAAGTAACCTGCATATCTAGGAATGAGCCAGTCCAGTGATTTCCATCAGTGGGGTGAAAGAAAACAGTATTTCTGTCTTCATACATTAATTATAAAAATAATAAACCACAAACTTAGCATGTCTTCTAAATTGCAGGTAACTATACTTTCTGGATATGTGTTTTCTTCAATGTGACAGGTAAATCATAAGATGTCTGGTAGGTTTTGACTGGCAAGTACTTCTTTGTATACAATGTAAGGTACACAGAAGCTACTGGGTTGCCTTTCATGGTCCATCTATTCATAGGTTAGACAAAGCATGGTCAGCATTCTGGCTGTGCATCAACCATATGACCGCCCAGAGATAAAATCAACTCTTTATAAAGCAAACAAAGTTGTTTCCATGACCACGTCAGTTTTAGCACAGCTGTAGGCCCTGGAAACAGTCTTTTCACCACCCATACAGACTGGTTTTTAGACAGTGTAGGAGCAGATCAGAGACAGAACAGGGCTGATCACTTTGTAACTAGCCAACACTTACATATTGCATAAAGTCAGTACTTTCAAATAAGAAGAAAGTTGGCCACTAGCCAGACTGGTCACTCATCAAAACTCAAACTAGAATTGATCACTTTTGTATGTCAATATGAATATCCCTAAAATGTATCATAATCAGTGAGATGGGCTGTTTTAAGCTTTCTTCTTAAACTCCCATTGGTTTCTGTTCCCACCATTAAGAGAAATTATTGATAAAATATAATTTGATAGATAAACTACGGAGGTCTTTTGGTCCAACCTCACTGCTCAAGCAGGGCCACCTAGGGGCATTTGCCTAAAATGATGTCCAGCTGGCTTTTGAATATCTCCAAGGAAGGACAGTCCACACCCTGTGCCACTGAGCAATCTGTACCACTGCTTAGTCACCCTCACAGGGAAAAAGTGTTTCCTGATGTTCAGATGGACCCTCCTGTGTTTCAGTTTGTGCCCATGGCCTCTTGTCCTGTTACTGGGCATCACTGAAAACAGCCTGGCTTAATTTTCTTAGCATCCTCTCTTCAAGTGTTTGGATAGAATCCCACTGAGCTTTCTCTTATGTAGGCTGAACAGTCCCAGGTCTCTCAGTTTGTCCTCACAAGAGAGACAGGTCAGACCCAAGACTGGACTAAAGCTGTCCCTGGACTAAAGACCTAGCCATTCAAGTTCAGTTGTGGTTATGGAAGGTGGTATGTAAGTCTACTACATCAATGATCACGCCACTAATCTTGACAGGGATTAGCAGCAGCTAGTTCAGTAATTTAGGCTTTATTGCATTATTTAATATGTGGTTCAGTACACCACAGTTTGTCACTCTAATTTCAATGGAGATTAAATGTAAGGACCTCTTATGAGACTGTGTTATAGTTTCTGCTAGCAGTTGAAAATTCACTACAAGTAGCTCAAAAGCTGAATGTTTTTAATTGATTATTTCATGTGTCAGTACAGTGTTGGTAATTAAAGACTATAGGACGACCGTAGATACTTTCAGTATTAAAAGGCATTGTATGCCTTGTATGTTTTGCCTTTATTTTGCATTACATTTCCTGATATAGTCCAAATGAGTTACTATAATGTATTTTTGCATTTCCTCTTTCCCACCTCCGGCTTCATGCAAGTACTATGACATATCAAATGCATTTCCATTTAGACAGACATAAGCAGTCTGTATTTTCCCCCAATTTTTTCTACTTCGTTGCAGATCCAGGGAACTGGGCATGATTACACTGATATGACAGTTGCTGAACCACTATCCACATCCTAATTCAAAGCCATATAGCAAGAGCAACTGGAGGTAGAGGCAGAAAAACTCTGGCAGGGATTGCTAGTAGTTGGCCTTTCTCAGCTACTGTTTCATTGTGAATGAGAAATGGAGACCAAACTACAGCAAATAAATTCTAAACAAAGCAAAGGCAGAGAGTCAACAGAGGGATTTGAAGAGATGGAGCTTGAAGTCAAAAGCTGCAAGAAAAAAGGAAAAGATAAAATTAAGGAAAACATGCATTTATCAGTTATGTCTCAATGTCAGAAACAAAACATGCTTTGTTTTGCATCTTCAAATATAAAAATCTATTTTTAGAGGTATTACCAAATGCTATGAAGCTATTACTTTATGTTACTAAAAGGACACAAACATCTGAAATTTGTCGTGTGGCTCCTTTCTTTCTTTTGCCTCTAAGTTTATATATTGCCCTACAGATGACAACATGTAGTGTTTAGAGTACATAAAATTTGGAGTATATTAAGTATTCCCTCATTATCTATTGTGAAACGTAGTCAATATAAGGATATGTATCCAGAGTGGTCTGGTTTCCAGAGTTGTGCAAAGACATGATTAGACTAGGTTTCCCGATAGACAATTGCCTTCTATCTCCATCCATGGCAAACCATCAACAATTCTGTAACCTTCTGTTGTCTTTTCTACACCTGCCTCCAAGATATTTCTTCTAAAATGCTCATAAAATTGTGGTTCACCAAAAGAGGTTCACAAAAAGTGCCAATAATTACTTTTTGCTAATGTTACGCAGCTTGTACATGCAGGTTTACACTCAGGACTGTCCACCCCAGACAGTAGGTCTGTATCTTATTAGTATTTAGCTCTAACTTAATTCCTTTTGGAGTAAAAATTAAATGTATTACAGCAAATACAAAGTTTATAACCTCTAACTATATTGGACAGTATGAAGCAAACAGTTCAGCCTAACAGCTGCCCACAGTACGCTCTGCTTGGCCATACTAAATGTAGCACAAAACTTTAATTATTTAATGCTGAGAAAATTTCAAGTATCACAGAGATGAATATGGTTTATCCAGATAAGTACCCATGGGAAGAGGCATCTGAATATACGTGTCTTTAAAAGAGCAAATGTGAGCTGACAGCAAACTTTCAGACATACCATGACAAACCAACAATGACTCAGACAGGTCAGTAGGTGAGATAACTTTCTCCACCAGCTCAGACGTGAGATAATACCTGGATCCCTGCTTCCTTTGGCTAATTCTGTAAGAACTGATTTTACAGTAATCCAGTTTTATAAACAAATGAGTATATAATGCTTGGACTTGCACAAGTTTTAGCACCAATTTAGAGGTCTTAATTGCACGTTCCTCACCCACATTGGCAGAACACCGAAGTATATAGCATCAGGACACTCACAGGAACAAAATTAAAGCAGATTACTTCATGGGATGCCTCACACTCCAACTTGAAATACTACAGCTAGTTGGCAAGAGAAACAGACAAAAACGTGGCACTCCCTTTGTCATGCATTGCTTTCTTGGAAGCACACTGCGTCACCGTGAGTGAATAAAATTTGCTCTAAACATTGTGGGTGAACAGGAAAGTTGGTGTATTTTGTGTTAGAATATATGACAGGCATGAAGTTGCAGCTATGGAAACATTTGCATCAAGGAGAAGCCCACCTGTACTTATGAAGTATATCTCTCCCACAGAAAGCCTTTACTTTATATGAGTGTCTTGAAGGCAAATGACAATGTAACATGATCCAAGTAAGAAGAGGTGCAAATAAGACACCATCACAGATGTACGATCTGTTTTAAGTTCGCGTACATGTGCGGCACAATTACATAGGACCAGTGTTTCAGTTTTGAGTTCCTTGTTTTGAAGTGGTATCTATCTCTGTCATTAAGAAAAGACAGCAAATTGTGAAAATTATATATTTTATGGCTGAAGTACACCATTTATTTAAACATACACTCACAAAATGGAATCCCATTAATGATTCTCTAAAGGATGTTGTTTTGTTTGTAGAGATCTTAATGACCAGATAGCTGTTCATAAGGAGGGACCAAAGGTCTATTCTGGACCTCTTATTTTAACATGTGAAAACAGTGCTTTCAAATGTCTGTCAAAGATCACTTAGAATATGAATGGTTTTGTTTTCCTGTGGAGTTGTGTACATTGCAGTAAAAATAACTAACAGAAACATGGCAGAGAATAGACAAAGCTAAGTGACCACAGTTTGAATTTCCCTTCTCTGTCTTAATGTAGTGTTTTAACCCTGATAACAAACATTAGTGGTGGTGTAGAATTAAGTATTTTCTTGCTTACTCTTGCTTACATTTTTCTAATAATAACAAAAAAATCTTGATATCTTTCTCTGTGGTAATTATTTCCAATAAAACAATAGAATTGTAATCCAGGCTGCTCAATACCTTCACCTTCTAGTATTACACAGAATTTTGTTTTCCAAATAGCTTTATATCATTACAGTTTTGAAAAGCAGACAGTAGCTCTAAATGAGAGTAATAGCTTTGAAGGAGCAGGTTTTGAGCTGTATTTACCCTCTTACCTTTCTCTGCTCCCTGCTTAAGCTACTGTTGATATTCCATGGCTAATAGCTATCCTTTTCTGGAGAAGTGAAGAGCACAGAGTATATACAAAAACATGTTGCAGTTTGAATACTTGTAGTAACTTAACAATATCACACATCCAAGCTACAAAAATGATCAGGTAACTATCAAGCTCAACTGCATGTTCTTCAATTTGCTAGATGTTATAAGACGTATGTTTATGCTATTATTTATGAATGTCAAGTAGATAATTTAAACGTCAAAGGATGTCATGAGAGTCTGTAAACAGAACATATGTAAGTACATTGTTTCACCCAGGTAAAATATTGATGTGATTTTGCTTTGAAAAACACCATTGATGTATCACAAACACACCTTAAACAGTATGCAGCTTTTATCATTATAATACATGATATGTTTGTTATACTTGTGATGCCATTTTAGTGCCTAGTCATATTTGTCTGCTTCCACTGCAGCCATTGGTAATTCAGTTGGTTATTTTGTCCTGGTGTAAAGAGAGGATGTTACTGAACCTTAGGTGTATACCAAGTAAACTAAATGCAAATGAAAGAAGTGGTGAAACCTTCAAATACCTAGACACTGGTTCTAAATAGGCTGAATGGCAGAGCAGAAAATCCTATTATAACATTAAAGAAAATCAAGGGGCAAAACCTTGTTTTTAAAATGCCTTAATAAAGGTTTAAATATTACAGTATAACATGTTAAAGTTTCTAAAAAATCTGTGTTTACTTACCAAATAAATGTAGAAGTTCTGAGTAAGCATCTTGAAATACTGATGAATTTTTTTTTATTGAATTACCCAAACACTAGTTTGAGGTAAATAATGTTAACTGTTATTTTTAAAGAATAAACTGTTTAACCGACAGGCACTTAACATTTCATGCACAAATCATAACACTAATGCCTCAGGCAAGGCATAACTACTGTTTATTATAACATTTTTGTTTTAAGAAACTCATAAAAACAGCAATGCCAAGTAAGGTGGTGACTTTTGACCATAGAACTCAGAACAACAATAACCTGCGGGCTGAAAGAAAATATGTATTGCAATATGATCCCTAGTGGACAATAGTGCACATCATAAAACTACCAGACATAAAATGTTAGGGGTATAAAAACTTAAATTTTACAGAATCTCCCTGTTGACCAGCTGTTTGAAATATGGCCAATGGGAAACATGGAACAAGAATGACACCTACTGGTCTAATAGACTTTCCATCAGGGAGGATTCTCGTTTCTCTTCTTCATTTGAAAATAAATGTACAGTCGTATACGTACACACCCATGTATGTGTGTTCTCAGTCTCATCAATCGATACTACTGTTTCCAGTGCTAAAATTATAGTCACGTATTCCCTAACTCAGCTTGTAATCTAAGGAGAAAATCTACAAATACAAGGTAGAGATGTTCTTAACTTTGTTCAATCTATATTCCTCAAGTCTGACACTCAGCTGCAGAATGCTGATGTGCAACAGCATGTCCATATACTTCTTTGACTTAACCTCTTTTTGATTGAGCAAACAGCTATATTTATAATCCGCTGACCCCCTTTGATTAGCTTCCCCATTTTTTGAGGCATTCTTAAAGAAAGACATTAAAAAGAGAAGAAATATTTTTGGACTTCTGCTGGAGAGGGGTATTCTATTATCATCAGAAAGCACAGAAAAAGACTGAGATATGGATTTGGGGAGAAACAGCAAATGGAATTAACACCTGTGTGTAGGTGAATGTATTGAAAGAAAATTCCCAGGCATAATTAAAACAAATTGGCACCTGTTCCTGACATAAATGTTTTCTAATGCTTGGTTTCATTTAAAAATTAACAGCATTGTCATGTTCCCTTTCTTAATATTTACCTCAAAATAACAAATTCAAAATCTTCTAAAAATGGTTATCCATAAACAAGCAGAGAGGAAAAGATAGTTTTTCAGAAAACACAGTGTTTAAATAGGTGGTAATGCTTTCATTGCTCCCTGAAATATTCTGCCCTGTGCTCTCCTCACCAATACATGAATATTGTTGATTGACAAAAGCCTGCATAGATATGAATCAAACCCTTTTTCATGTTAATTCATATGAAGATGTTATGATATTCTACTGCCTATTTTTCTGCTTCTGAATCTATTTCTGTACCACTAGTAATAAAAAAGCTTGCTTCTTTCAAAGGTCTAATTACAAACCTCTAGAGAAAGCAGGGCAGTGGAATTCAAACATTGCCATGGTCACTGATCTCAAGCTGAACAGAGAAAGCAAGTCTGATACAGTCTTCCACTCTACTTCTAAGTGTTGTTGAAAATCCACATCTAATTTCAGTTATATTTATTTACATACCATATTACATTATTGTCTTTGTTTTGGCTGGGATAGAGTTAATTTTCTTTCTAGTAGCTGGTATAGTGCTGTGCTTTGATTTAGTATGTGAATAATGTTGATAATGCACTGATGTTCTAGGCGTTGCTAAGCAGTTGAGAATTTTCAGCTTCTCATACTGGCCTGTGAGCAAGAACGCAGGGAGTGCACAAAAGGTTGTGAGTGGACATGGCTGGGACAGCTGACCTCAACTGACCAAACAGACATTCCATGCCATATGACTCCATTCTCAGTATATAAAGCTGGTGGAAGAAGCAGGAAGTGGAGATGTTCAGAGTGATGGTGTTTGTCTTATCAAGTACTGTTACATGTGACAGAGTCTGGCTGTCCTGGGGATGGCTGAACAGCCTACCAATGGGAAGTAGCAAATGAATTCATTGTTTTGCTTTGCATGTGTGTGCGGCTTTTGCTTTACCTATTAAACTACCTTTATCTCAACACAAAAGTTTTCTCACTTTTCCCCTTCCATTTCTCTCCCCCATCCCATAGGGGTGGGGAGTGAGCAAGCAGCTGTGTGGTGCTTAGTTGCCAACTGGGGTTAAACCGTGACTTAAAAGAATATCTGTCTTAAATCAAGACAGATAAAATATACTCTGCCTTCACAAACTTCTCCTTGGGACCCAGACTTGAGAGGTGCTATGAGCTTTCCTATAATAGAAATAACAAAGAATTTTGTTTACATGGAAAACATGATGGACTGCTAGCTAGGTGTGTTAATATGCTGACCATTTCATTGTGGATGCATGCAGGTTCCTGAGAAATACTGTTTGACATGTTATCAAAGCTGCAGCCTAATCTGAGTGCTACTTGTGAAATGTTCTTGAATGAAGTTGGTAGACCTATCAGGAAGACAGCTTTCAATAAATTCTAACATAATGGGCAACACATCAGGATTTCTATGATTTGCATCAGAGGGCCCCCAGCTTGTGCATGTCCTGTTAAAAGATTTGTGGCTTTATTACTGTGTCATAGCTGTAATTCATTTTATAGAAATGAATTTATTCAATGAATGTAGCAAGAATTTCCTCTTCTTTTTCAAGAAAAATGTGATGGGCTGATTAAGTTACTGGAATAGAATGTAGGATTTTTGTAGTTAGGTTTCTGATTTCGAGTCTTAATCGGAATTTCTTTATGACTTACATTCTCCACCTGTAAAAGGGAGAAAGTAATTTCTTTCTACTCACTTTTATTCAGGTTTGCCTGTTTAGGTTATAAACTCTTCCAGGTAAAGCACGTATTGATTTCTTTGAGTGTATAGAGTTTAACACCAACAGAGCATTGGTTTTACTCAGGTCACCACAAGAATCCCACTGATTAGGCTTAAAAAAACATGGCTGCTTGCCTAACTTCTCATGTCACAGAAGTGTGATTTCTCTGTTGTCCTATCCTTCATATTCTTTCCTTGCTGATGTATATTTCAGTCTATCACACCTCTGTTCTTTTCCATATCTGAAATTGTTGGGCGAATTTTACAGGTCACAAGGAAAGAGGCATATGTTATAGCCTTTTCTACAGGTTCCCTTAATTGTCTCTTTGCTAGTAGAGTGCTAGGGAAGGTTCCCAGATGTAAGACCCTATTATGTGTTGGGTTAGATACCCAGAAGAGTTCTTTGCACAGCTCTGGGCCAGGCAATTGTCAGTTTTCCAAGGAATACGTGGGCACAGTCCCAGTTCCACAGTTTTCCTTTTTAAAGTTGTCAGTGGCAATGGTGGGAAATAAAAGAAGTAACAGCAAAATGTGTACAGTATGGCCAGTTTTTAAGAGATATGTGACCAGAATGAATGGCCATCAGCAAAATAAATTAATAATCTCTTCCTTTCTTATCAGCACTGTAACATCTGGATGCCTGTTTGGAGCATATATTTCTGAAGCTACTCATCCTACAAACTCAACAAGACATTTAATAAGAAGTTTCTCTCTTAAACTTTCCTTAAAGTTCTTGTTTATTGGCTACTCCTTTTAGATTGTTTTGAAAAGTGCTTATTTCATCCTTCTGAGGCAATAAAGATATTTTGAAATGAAAAGAAAAAGGAAAGCAAAGAGACATTGTGTAATTTTTCTTACCTATAAAATCTTAATTTAAATGGCATCTAAGTTAATAATTCATTGCAAATACATTATGTGATCATGGAATCACAGAATAGTTTGGTTTGGAAGGGACCTTCAGTGGTCATCTAGTCCAACGCCTCTGCAATGAGCAGGGACATCTTCAACTAGATCAAGTTGCTCAGAGCCCTGTCCAGCCTGGCCTTGAATGTCTCCAGGGGTGGGGCATCTACCACCTCTCTAGGCAACGTTTCAGTGTTTTATCACCCTCATTGTAAAAAATGTCTTCTTCATACCCAGCCTTAATTAATTAATTGATTAGTGAAGTCTCCTTTTGTATTGTGCAGTTATGCATTATGGTATTATCTGCATTACAAATATACGTTGTTTATTTTCTCAGTGTAACTGTTCATAGTAGTATAGTTAGACAAAAGAGCTGGAGTTTGATTATCTCTGGGAGAGTTAGCAGAAAGGCAGTATTTTAAATGTGTTTAAAATGTTTGGTTTGGGTCCCGTAAATTCTGTTTAAATTATCTTTCCTGAAATAAATTTGCTACCACTGTATTTAGCAGCCAGCTGCATAGTAGAAACTGAGGACCTTAGTGCAAGCCCATGCAAATTACTTCAGTCCAACTGCAGTTTATGTGCAGCTCATGTATACGCACAAGAAGTCCTAGCACACGTTAGATCTTTGTCTGGCTCACTTAATTTCCTCTGTACCAAGTATATTACAAGGGGAAACTGGACCCTGCCCTTTGCTGTCACAAACTCTTACATTTCCTACTTTCTGCTCGTTGACATAAATGTGAGATTATTGTCCCTCTGTTCTTCGTGAATAAGTCCAAGACTGCATCTCTTTGTGGATTCATGCTAGAAAAGCATCCTGCCCTGAATGTTCATTTGAAAGACATCATTAAAAACAGATGCACATCGTAAAATGTTAATTTGAACAAATATTCATTATAATCCTTTTGTGATGTTCACCCTACACCATCTTCAAGTCTGGAGAGAAGGTTCAGGTCAGTTCTTGTTCTGTCCCCGCACAGAATGATGAAAAATTCTAAATTCCTATTACAGTGTGTGTGTAGATAATCCACTTTAACAGTTGAAATAGTTAGAATTTGAAATGTATGTCCCCAGCCTACCCAGATGACTCTTCATATGAGTTCCTTGCTCAAGAAAGTAAGGAGACTGTTTCACCACACTCAGAGTCTGTTGAAGGAATTAAACAGTAAAAGCAAAAGAAGACTCGATCAGACAGTTTTATCTGCTTCAAGGCTTTCTAGCTCTCCATGAAATGAGTCTTGCTTGAAAAAGCATAGCCTCAGGACCTGTGATTAAGGACTGTTAAATACTCAGCACATGGTCACAGCATCAAATAGAAGGAAGAGGAGAGATGAGCGGAGAGGAAACCTTGCATATCAGGCCAGTGTAAGAGCAAAATGTAAGTTCTTACTTTATCACCTTCACTCTATGCAGATGACTGCTGCAAAAAAAATCTCTTCTGAAAAGTGATTTTTCTAGGAAGATAACAATAAATGACAGTTTAGAAGAGGGAACAATTTACTGATATTCTGAACCTGAATAGTTAGCTACCTGGGTGAGGCTTATTTTCTTTCCTTTTTCTTTCATTTGTTCTCAGTTTTATTATAAACCCTCAAGCTCTGGAAATGGGTGCCTTCAGTTACAAGTTATTTACATCAGCTCTTCGAGTAATGTTTTTGCTATGTTGATCAACTTTTGAATGCTAATTAGAACATTCTTCCTACTGTTTTTCTCCTTAGGAGCTAGAAACTCAGCTGTGTAAATCAGCTTTTGATGATGTACACAGTGGTACGGTTGATTCTGAACATTTAAAGGGAACATATTTACCATAACGGTATTCCACTTCTATTTGTCAACAGTATCAAAGAATGGCAGTGGGAAAACAGATAGCTTTGTACCTAGGGGGTTAGACTGCAGTTCAGGATGTCAGTTCTTTTGAATTAGTTTTTGTGAATGAGCTTCTTAAAAGACTAGGTCAGCTCTTTTTCCATAACACATTTCCTGTCTGACTATTAAATCTGAATCCCTTGTCTGAAAAATAGGAAGCAAATTTTCCTACCACACCAAAATACTTTCAGGCTCTTTCTAAAGCTTTCCTCACCCTCCTCATAAATTATGAGTGCTACATAGGACCTGGGGAGTACCTTTTTTATTTTTTAAACAGCGGGATATCTACAGGAGAATGAATGACATTTTTATTGACACTATCCCAACCTCTTTCCCAACTGAATTTTCTTCATAATTATGTTGTGCTAAACAGCAGCCAAACCTAGCACACGAACAGGATGCAGCTAATGAGACCAACATGATTTCTCCTCTCAGTCTACTCAGAAGAATTCACCAGACATCAAGTGATTAATCTTTCCTGGTCTGCTAGACGTGAAGGTGCTGTGGTTCCTGACACGCAGATCCAGCCTGCAGTGAGACTGGGCACACATTTTCTCTGTACGCAATATACACGCCCTGTACAAAGGCATCCAACCACCAACAAATCAACTCCAACATGAAAATAGTGCCTTTAGAACTGACACCACAAACAGCAATCACACAAATTTGAACTAGCCTGATCAGGGTTGGAACTAATTTGAAGAGGATCAGATCAGCCCATCTTTTTCTTCCTTGCCAGCTAATTAGACTCCAAGATTGCTACCAGATCTTAACACCCTCCACATACCTATACTTGCACACGGCCCTCTGTAGCTGGCCTAGACTTCCCAGTAGTCTGCCCTCGGATCTCATGTCTCACTTAGTGGCTAGTCTAGCTTGACATTTGCTGTTCTCACAGACAAACACAGATCTCTCCAGTAGCTGGCCCATAAACCCATGGTCTCCCCAGTATCTCCCACACTGCTTGAACTGCTTGCCAATTTGTCTGCCTTGAAGTTTGCAAGCTTCTTGTACACAAACATACACAGACAGAGCAGAGAATACTTCAGACAAAAAGGTATCTAGTGAACTTACCAGCTACCTGATTAGATGTGGCTAGCTCTTTTTATTCTCCCTTCTCTCTGTTTCCCCATCCTTGTTCTTTCCAGATCCACCATTTCTCTGCCCATGCCTCTTCCCGACTAAACGATCTGGCTTGAATGACTTTGTCTGTATTCATCCCAGTCTTGCTAAATTCACACCGAAATCTGAAGGGCTGGAGAGATGAATACAAGTTTGTTTATGTGAATGTTTTGTGATGGTAAAACCTCCTTAGAGGAAGACTGACAGTCTTGTTTAGTCTGTGAAGTTAATACCTGTACCTGGATGCTTGTCAGTATCTGTGTTCTACTCTGTAGGAATCTATCTGGGCAAAGAACTGTGAAGTTTATCTCACGTCTGTGCATAATCCTAAACAAACCAAGAGTCAGATGTCAGCAACAAATGAAAAATAATTCCAAATTTATGCAAAACTTATGATGATAAGACTAAATATGCAAGAGGAGGCAGTATCAGACAGAAAGCAATGTCAAGATTTAGGGGTTTATTTCATTAGTTAAACCTTTTGGATCTCAAATATCACAAGCTTTTGCAGCCTGCCTCTTCTCTTTGTGTGACTGAACATCTTTCAATGATAGCATTAACCACAAGCTGATTCTGAATTAGAATCAGAATTCTGACTTCACACGGACAGCCAAGACTTGGTTGGATACAGATGCAGGGCTCCAAATAGATATCTACAGTTTGTTCTGAGGGAATATAAAGTCAGTTTGTTACAGTGATATAATTACAGTCTTCATAATCATTTTGTTCTTGCATTTTGGATTTGGGCACTCCTGAAGAGATCTCAGATGTGTTACATTACAGAGGTTTCTGTGATGCTTGTTTTTTCCTCTCAGGATTTGGAAAAGGGTGGATTCATGAGTATGAAGTAGAGCATAGCAGGTTGAGGATTTTCTATTCATAACATAATTGTAGGGGTCTTTTTATATGAGTAGTTCAGTAGGCATCCATGTTTGGTGATTCTTCTAGTTCGGTAATTGTGTATGTTACTCCCAGCAGAGGTATACAGTGCTAGGGACAGGTGCTTCAGATTCAATGGGAATAAAAAAATGGAAAAGATTTTTGGCACTATGTATTTATGTGGCTATTGACATCAGCTAGAGGAAGAATACTAGTACAATGGTTTCCACTTAATGTGATCACTAGCTAATTTGATCCTCCCTGTTATTTGATTTGATCTCCAGGAAATAAATAATTCCCATTGATTCTTATTGTGGGTTCTTATTGCTTATTTTGTTCACGTCCACTTCAGCTAATACTAGATAATTCAATCAACATTTATTGAATCTGCCATGGAAAATGGAAGGGTAATCATGTTGTTTGCAACATAAAAATAGTCTTGTATCTGGCTTCTTTTCTAATCTCCTTTTCAGCTTCCCTGAACCAGTACATAATGGCTTGAAATTAGTAGTTACCTTTGAGAGAAGTTGGAAATTAACATTTTATGGCACCTGCAACATGGCCAAGCACAAGTTAAAAATAAAAATGTAAAAAGCAATTAATAGATTCCTGCTCTCATTTGTACTGATGTATAAGAATCCATACTGCTGAAGTTAGGCAAGCTACACTGGAGTGAAAGTAATCAAATGAACAGATATATCCCTGGTCTGTCCTAATATTAGGTAATGAACACATACAGAGTGTTGTTTTTAAATGGAAATTTCAATAGTTTTGCTTTCCTAGATAATTTTATCAACATGCATTTTGGATGCTCTCCTAAGTTTCCTGTGGATAAATCAGTCACTTATTTAGTATGATGCAAGTAAGGTGAAAGCTAAGTTACTAAATAGCCAGGCTGTGCTGCAAATTCAGTTGAGTCAGTGGCTGTGAAAAGCGCAGGTGGCAAAAATTAAGTTAATGATGATGGAAACATTAATAAGTCTTTTGAGCCACTAATGCAAAGAGATGTTACACCAGCTACTGCTATTAAAATGAAGGGAGGCCATGGAGGTGATTCTTTCGTTCACTGACTGGTGACCACATTCCTTAGGCATGAAGTGTGAAAACCATGATCTTCCTAAACACAAATACTTTCTAAATTTTTACCCCAAAATGGGGGATCCCAAACAAGTTCTCCTACTGAAAAATGGATAAGTACGGCTGGGTTTTACTTGGATTTTCGGTGTTGTGACAGCCCTTTTAATAAAGATACCAGTATAAAATCAAACAGCAACCCAATGGAGTTGAAAATATTTCATATCCGAACAACTGCTCCTAATTGAATCTCTTCTCTAATTTTATCATTCCTCGTTTTTATGGACAGTCACTCAAAGACAATAGATATTTTTGTAGCATGACCAAGTGTTTTTGTTATATTTATCAGCAAATAAGTAGTATTCTATTATAAGGAGATACTGTGTATTTTATTTTAAATAGTTCGTACAAGTTGCAAATTACTGAATTGTAAAATATGAGACTGCAGAAGATAAAGCTAAAGCTTGATGTATTTACATTTTATAATGTGATTTTAGCGAAGGAATAAGTATAAAGAAATGCTTGAGAATTATCACTGTTTTCAGTTCTGTGCTAAGGATTTATATATTTTACTCTAGAATGTTCCCTGCCTCAAAGAAAATGGGAAATCCAATGTATAGTCTTCCTATTATGAAATGTTCTTGGAGAGAGATGGACATTTTAGTGAAATGCAAATGATGGTGCTCAATAGTGAGATGGAAAGTAGTTGTGTCTAAATCATGTCCCATATTTTATAACTGGAGTTACAGTATGCATACATCAATGCAAATTAAATTCCAGTATCTTTTCCCACATCTCTTTGTAAGTTTCTAAAATATTAATAATTTTCACTTCTAAAAGCTCTTTAAGAATCATCTTTCATCAATCTATCAAAATGGAGATTCATCTACTTCATATGACTGGAGATCTTATACTCAGATTTACAACTGAATATTTTAATTACTTAGACATTTAAAACAGCATAAAAGCTATCTTGTGTATTGTGAAGAGACTGGAAGACATCAATGTCGCAGTCTGGAAAAGATCAGTATTCCAGTCTCTGGCTCCAGAGCCCATAAACTGAGTCCTCTGCAACATACACCAGGCAATACCTACAGAGTAGATTTTCTCCATGCTGCATAAGAAGAAGACTCATGACAGGCATGCTATCCTGACCTGATAAGAACTTCTTCCATCCCTAAATCTGGACAAATCCATAAACAACATTTTTTTTTTTTTTTTTAGAGAACAGCTCAGAGCAAGAGTACATTTTGACTAGTGTCAGATCTTCAGCAATGACCAGTATCTACTGATTCAGAAGAAGATTCAAAAATAAAATAACTAGCATCAATCTGGCTAATTATGCACCAAGAAAAACATCCTTGTGAGGTATCACATTCTAAAAATTACTATTTCTCCCTATTAATTATAAAGGGAGCCAAAGGTGACAGATACAAATACAGTTTAGTATATCTTGTAGGTGGATGAAATCTATCTACCATGCCTACAGAAGTGCAGGAAAATAACGTACCAAACTCCTAGATTAGTGCGGTTTATTTCATACTTTAAGACTGGCTATCTTCATTGTAATACTTTAATATTTTTGCGTAAAAATCCTGTAGTGAAACTAATCTCACAATCTCGGTGCAGTGACTGTTCATGTTTTTACATAAAAGAGAAAAACACAGCCAAGATAAATCAAGTCCAGATTCATTCCATGTCACTTCTGGAATTAAACAAAGGTCTTAGAAGTGCTACAACATGTTCTGGAGAGCTGAGAGACTCACCACTTTCTATTGTCTACAGGAATCTAGGGTGCTTTAGTCCTTAAATATTTGTATTTCAGCTAGATGCCTTAAGTTAGGAGGGAGGAACCTGGGTTTCTGTGTTTTTGTAGAAATCCGTGAATCGTTTTCACAGAAGCTAGGAATGAGGAAAAATGAGTCTTGCAAATTCAGTAAGATATTAACCATATACTGGGAAAAACGTAATAACAATGCTGTTTTCCTTGCAGGCATATTGCACTAACCTTGTTAAAGTAAACTCGAGAAATTCAAAGAAAAGAGCGCAATGAAAGCATATTTGCATGAACCGGCACTGATCAAACAATATGTAAAGGAACAAAATCAACCGATGAAAAAAGATACAGTCAGTTCAAATGACTGATTACTGAAAATTGTCTATCAGACTGAGAGATAAACATAAAAATAAAATTTCCTTCTAACATTAATTGAAAAGTCAGTTCAGTATCACCATAGAAAATTCATAAAGCTCAGTAGCCTTGCCATGAATTTGTTGATCAACAGGATAGAGGGGCTGTGTATCTTGTTGCTGGAATCAGTGGTACTGAATCAGGCCTGCTTGAAGGGCAGCAAAATATTTTCTTTGGCTACTATTACAGGAAATAAGTTCCCTTCTCCTTATTAAATGGTATCTCTTTCAGATTTGAAAGAACAGAACTGTTCTTTGTATCTATATACTACCACCATTATTTAGCTTAGTACTATCCCCTCTGCAACTACCAGCAGGTCAAGGTACTATGATACATAATAACTACGAGTCAAGAGAAAGTGATGAAGAGCTGTCACAAAGCTCAATATTTTTCACATTTTGATACTAGAGTATGAAAAAGAAGAAAGCTGTACTTGAATTCCAAGATGAATGTAAAATACTAAGGTGCAATGCAGTCCTGTTACTGTTCTTAAGAATCCAGCAAAGGACTACAAACAAAAGTATTTTATTCTAAAGTACTATGACTTATACAAGGTCATCTGTTCATACCATCATGAAGCTATTTACATAGAGACATGAACAGCTGATAACTCTATTAGGATGAAACTTTGCAATATCATGACTACACTGAGTCCTCAGGTCTAAAAAAAAAAAAAAAGAGTACAAGTCCATAGAATCACAGGTATCATGGAAACAGTGGATAATGTTTGATTCATTCCTCTCCCTTTTAAAGTAAGACCACAGGAAACCAAATGAACCCATTAGGAAAGTTTTAAAAATCAGCAAAAAGGGTAGTTCTTTAAGCAAGTAGAACTCCTGGCCAAAATGTTTTGTGGATACTGAAGGTTTACACAGATTTAAAAGGAAACTCTACAAATTCTGTAGAGAAATCTATTATGGTTCTACAGGGAAATTGCTTCCAACTCAGGCAGTCATGAACGCATGGAATCATCAAACAATTTAGGTTGGAAATGACCATGGATGGTCATCTAGTCCAACTTTCTGCTAGAAGTAGAGCTAACTTCCAAGTTAGTACAAGTTACTCAGGTCCAAGCAATAAGATGCCACAACCACTTTGAGCAAACTGTTCCAGTGGTTAGTAGCTCTTTTAGTAAAAATATTTTCCATGCATCTACTTGAAATTTCTCTCACTGCAAGTTGTGACTGTTGCCTGTTACCTGTTGGCTATGCCTCTGAGAAAACTCTAGTGCCTTTTTCTAACTCCCCATTAGGTACATTTGGGTCACTCTTTAGTGCCCTCTTTTGACCACAGAACAAACCCAAACTCTTCAATGTCTCCTTTCATGTTGTATTGTCCATCTCTCTCCCCATTTATTGGCACTCTACTGGACACTCCTTTGTAAATTTCTTTCTTGGACAATAAAAAACTGGACACAAGCCCTGTGTTGAAAACTATTACAGGTTGAAAATTAGACATTAGAGTGAAAAGTGGAGTATTACCCTTCTGCTCTCCTTACATCCTTTTCTCAGCACCCATTTTTGTCTACTATGGGAGCTATAATTCTCTGTGATACCTCTCTTCCCCAGTTCAAGATGTCCATCCCTGCCTGAGACACTTCTGTTGTCAGGAATTCTCTTTAGTGTTTATATTCTGTAATTGCATTCACTGTAGGAATCTTATCATAGCCAATGTTGCATTCAGCCACTTGTTTACTATTCCGTTTGTTGTCACAGAAGTTTCCTTTCTTGTATAGTGTATTTCTTCTCTGTTTTGGATAATGGTTATCTAGTCTTCCTGATTATCCAATGTCCGTTTCATTTTTTTCTCCCATTCAGCTGTGATCTACCATACATCCACACTGCTAATGAGGAGACTACTTTGGGTCATACTGACTAAAAATCTTTGCACATGTTGAGAGTTTGTTTCTTCTGAACACAGTTCTGAAAAATAAAGGCCAGCAGTGGCTATACTTAAAACACTGTCTTACATGAAAATTGCCATTATGTGGAAGGATTTATCAAGTCATCTGTAGACACCAAGTACTCAGATGCTATTTCAGAGGTATAAACCAGTTCGAACGAGATTAAAAACACTTGGTAACATCTACATCACTAGGTCTGGAAGTACTTCTGATTTCTCAGATGGAAGAGCTCATTATGGCTGTATCTTCACTCCATTATTGCATGTTCTGGGTTCTACTCAAAGTTGGTATATACAGCACAGTACATGGCTGTCTTTTCTAGATGGATTACCAGGATGCCAGACTTGCAAGGGTCCAATGTGATACTTTCCAACCAATAAGTGGCAGCACATCATATAGAACCTACATGTCCTTGGAGTACAGGTGAGATTATGTTGTCCACTCAGCAAATAGATGTTCAGAATAGCATAACATTCAGAGATGAGAATGCCCTTTCTAGATTGTATGAACAGCTAGCAGAATAAATGCATTCGAAAACTCAACTTTGGCCTATTTTTCCTGAAAAGATCATTGTCTGCTTGGTGAAACTAAATTCAAACATTCAGACGAAAATTTCAAACTGTTCTTCATATCTGAGGATATGCATATTGTTGCTACCTGACAATAATGTATATGTGTTCTCTCTGAGTGTTATTGGTATCCATCTTTCGGCTCCAATTGTTCCTATTAATTTTTGCAAGAACAAATATTTTTCTAGTGCTATATTATTCTTTCCACGCTCTCTTCACCCCCTAGGAAAAAAAAAAAAATCACTACCACTGCCTATCTAGAAGGGTGACATTTATTTAAGTTAAAGGATCCTTAAAGTGGGGCTTATCACTTCTTAGGAGAAAAGGTTAAAAAGTAGACTTCTATCAAATAAAAGGCTTAGACAATAGGAAACAGAAAAAGAACAGATTAAGATAGTAATATGTTCTGGTTATGTTTACACTGGGAGACCTGAGAATTTGCCTCATTTCAGTATCTGGGTGTACACAGAGCTGTATCGTGACCCTACAAAGAACCTCGTTCTGGATACACACCATTGCTTTGCACACTGGAGGCAGATCCTCAGGTATCAAAGGACGTGTAATCTATGTTCCTCTACCCCTTTCCTAGTGAAGCAGGCAGGTTTTGGCAATAGTCACTTGCTTGTCTTACGGGAAAGATAAATGTGCTGAAACACACTGAGGCACTCTTCATGCTGTTCAGTTAAAAGACTAGAAGCAATACATACTGCTGACTCCTTTATTTCTTTGGTCACAGTGCATCTGATATTACTGGGAACACACTGGGCTGATAACATCCTTATGAAAAGTTGAAAGATGGTGCCTCCTCCACCTTGTGGTATAACAATAAAACTTCTATATAAAATGCAGAGACAAAAATGTAAAGGTGGAGATTTTCTTGACTACAAATAGTAGTCAAGCACAATCTAGTTCACATCATTCTTATTTCTGGAGTAGACACTCCTAACAGTAAGATTTCCTGATAGTCTCAAGGAGTGATTTTTAGAAGATGTCAGAACAACACTGGGACTAATAAGTGCTGCATGACATTTGGTGATGAGCCTTAAAAGCACCCAAAACAAGTACAGTCACAGCCCTCACCTCCACATTGTTCTTTTTCTCCTTGTTCTTACTGCCATGGTTAAGTCTGGCGAGCAGCTCAATCACCAGAGGCTCTTGATCAGGGACTGTGACTAAGGCACCACACAGGGAGTTCTGGTTTCTTCTCACATAGAGCCAAGTGAAGTCTGACTGAAAAAACAAGTTTTTGTCTATCCTCTGGTCAAAACTCTCAGCAAGGGCTAAATTGGTTACCAATTTCTTTAGGATTTAACTTCTTTTTTAAAATTTCCTGGGGCTGCTCAGAAATATGTTCTCAGTAACCTTTTTCTTTGACAGAATGTCTTTCTTGCTCTAACCCTTTCATGGAAAATCTCTTCCCATTTCAATCCTTACCATGCTGGTTAAAAAAGAACTTTCATAACAATCTTCAAAATGGTTTTTTTGCCTTTTCCTAAAGTGTCAGAGGGTAAGATACCTTTCATCAGGTTCCCTTTCAAAGATTCTGCCTTCACAAATGAACATGGGCCTAATTAGAGCCCTCAGCTGGAAGATTTGTGATTGAAGAAAGTTCACGTTTAAAACGCTATAGTCTTGCAATGCATCCTATAAAGGAATCTGTAGGTAAGCAGTGATAACCCAAGAGTGGATATTGATGTTCTTGAAGAGTAAGACCAGTCAAAGATTTCTCCTGTACTGGGGTTAAAATTTTTGGAAGATTGAAATCATGCCTAAGCCTAAATTTGAGCCGAAATGCAACAACTTCCTCTGTCACAGGAGGATCCTTCGCAGTCATTCACTTTATCCCACTATTTCCTCCCTCAGGAAAGGACATAACATTGTCTAATAATGCAGTGTAGTACTTTGTGTGTAACTGTCTATATCTTATGGTGAGATAACTGAGATCCTGGTGTTCAGTAAACAGACCCCTTGTAGCACCTGGGTTCCTCTCTGACATGCCACAGTGATTGATGATGCTTTGCTGCACTAAACTCCATTTGTTCTGGAGATAAAGGCACTGCTATGCTGTACCTAAACAGCCTTTGTCCTCCACAGCTTTGTCTGAGAAATTCCAGCACATAAAAGGATTAGTGTCTTCCTAAATCTGTGGATCATTAACCCAGACGAGGTAGTTTTTGAACTTTACAGTCACCAGCTTCCCCCAGAAATATTGGTTCATTCATGTATAAATCTAGACAAGAAATGCCTGCCTAGTATGGTCATACCTTTTATTGAAAAGTAAAACAAAATCAGTGATGTCTTTGGAGAAAGTATCTAGGTACAGGACTGTGCAAGTTTCAGTGTCAATGAGTACTCCTCCTTACAGGTACAAACGCAGTGCTCCAGGGGTCTTGTTCCATGTTTTGCATGACATGACACAGCAATTCCTCTACATACCCATTTTTTCTCTCATTCTAGTCATATTCTGGCTTTATTTGATTTATGCTACACCTTCAGTTTTTAAGATAACATGTTACCTACAAATCACTGTCAGGATGACCTTGGGCTTTTACAGACCACCTCATTCACTCTGATGTTGCAAGTGTCTCTGCTAATGCTCATCCTCTTCATCTATATTACCAAATACCAGGGGTGATTGTAATCCTGTGTGTGTGCTACTTACTCAGAGTCTAATATTGTTCTAATCTTTTTTAGCAGATATTATTTACTAGGTGTCTGTTTACTACCTTGCTCCCTCTTAACCCTTCTTTTTGATCATTTCATTATCCTCAGGGATGCTCAGCATCTTTGCCATTTGTACCTCCAACTCAGATGTCCAGTGATATTTCTTTCAGTTCAGGCCAGACTATCAGATACCAGCTTCTCTACCTGAGTCATATTCACCATAAATGCTTTTGTATAACCAGGGTTTGATGATGATATCCTTTGTGTAAAGCAGCCATTTTTATCATACTGAACAGTCAAAACTATTCAAAAGAGTGCTAGTATCTCTGACTACATATTTTCAGATAATTTTCACCTTTTTTCCTCAATCCTCTATTTAGCTTTGGCTAACTATTTTAGCACTATGCAACATGTGTTGTAGACTTATAACAAAGAGCAAAATTTAAAGAAATTTCCCTTTTTGAGGTAAGTATTCTTTTTGAGTGATAACTGGTCACTGCTACCAGGTTTTAGATGTCTGGGAACCACCTGCGTAACTTTTAATCATTGTTAGACACTCTTGACTCCATCTTGATGGTTTTACAAATGAGTTTTTAATTCCTTTCAGATAATTATGGATATAAAGGATAAATCTGTCACAACCCCCCTCACATAACTTGTTGACATGCTCTTTATATCTTCTGGCCACAAAGTCCCCAGCAAAACCTTATTTTTGCCTTAATTTTTAACTCACAGTAACTTTTGAGGGAGGTGTTGTTGTGGTTTAAACCCAGCTGGCAACTAAGCACCACGCAGCTGCTTGCTTACTCCCTGCCAGTGAAGTAGGGGAGAGAATGAGAAGAGTAAAAGTGAGAAAACTCATAGGTTGAGATGAAGACAGTTTAATGGGTAAAGCAAAAGCCATGCACACAAGCAAAACAGAAAAAGAGGAATTAAATCACTACTTTCCATCGGCAGGCAGGTATCTAGTCATCTCCAGGAAAGCAGAGCTCCATCATGTGTAACAGTTACTTGGGAAGACAAATGCCATCATTCAGAATGTTCCCCCCTTTCTTCTTCTTCCTTCAGCTTTATATACTGACGGTGATGCGATATGGTATGGAATATCCCTTTGGCCAGTTTGGGTCAGCTGTCCCAGCTGTGCCCCTCCCAGCTTCTTGTGCACCTGCAGCCTTCTGGCTGAAAAGTCCCTGACTTGGTACAAACATTTCTTGGAAACAAGTGAAGCATCAGTGTGTTATCAACAGTATTCTCATCCTAAATCCAAAACACAGCACTATACCAACTACTAGTAAGGAAATTAACTCTATCCCAGACAAAATCAGGACTGGTGCCCTCTGGAAAAAAAGTGGAAACTCAGACCCTCAAGACTCTGAACTATTTCATCAGCAACAGTTAGTATAAGCTTCTGTGTCCCTGCCCAGCAGGAATGTGAATTAGACCATAACCTTAATTTACATAACTGAATAATGATGACTTATGGACCTTAGTGACCTGGCTCAAACTTCAATGAACTACATATGAAAGCCTCAGGATAGAACGATTTTCCTAAGTCATACTTACTCTGCTTCTACTCTGTTGGAAAGGTATTAATTAATTCACCAGCTTCCTCAGAAGTTCAACAGACTGAAGTTAAAATGCTGTGTGTTATCAATGATTTACTATGGGTATGTGCTCCCCACTTAATTGCAAACTTCCTCTGTTCAGACCACAAGAAGTTTTGGAGTGCTGTTGTGTATCTGCTTCAGTTCCTTCCATACAAGACAATTAGTACACTCAAATCATGGAGACTGTATTTGGTTTACATGGCAAGGTTTTGGTAGTAGCTACAGAGTTTGCTTTTGTCTACAGGGCTGGCTTCTGTAAGAAGCTCCTAGCTTCTGCTATGTCCAATAGAGACAATGCAAACCAGTTCCAAGATGGACCTGCCCTGGCCAAGGCTGAGCCAATCAGAGATAGTAGCAGTGCCTCTGAACATATTTAAGAAGGGAGAAAAAAACAAACAAACAAACAACACTGTTGCAGAACAGCAGCTGGCTAGAGGATTGAGAAAAACATGAGAGAAACAACTCTGCAGACACCAAGGTCAGTGAAGAAGGAGGGGGAGGATGTGCTCCAGAGATTCCCCTGCAACCCATGGTGCTGCCTGTGGTGCAGCCCATGGTGGAGACAGCAGTGATGCAGGCTGTCCACCTGCAGCCCTTAGACCCATAGGTTTCAACAGTTCAGAATATTCCCTGGAGACTTTATGAGGCAACCATCTGTCCTGTTTCTGGGCTTCTTACTCTCTGTTCAGAATTACTACATGCACATATGCCTACTGCCTGCATAACTATGTGGCTACTACCCCAGTGGAGTTGGGCACATGGCAAAAGATGTCAAACCAGAAATCCATTTGATTACTGCACCTCCAGCTGCATCAGGTTCACAGCATTAACAGTTTTCATGGGTGATCCTATTCTTTGACATCCTTCATGTAAATATGTGCCTCCAGTTAAGTTAATCAAACTGAGTTCTTCTAAATTATTAATTTTTTTCATGTAAAACACTCAGGGATGTCCTGCATGTCCTCCAAAACATTTGAAGTTTTGAAAATGAGCATTGATATGGCTGTGCAAGTCCTAGTGATTGATCTAATGCTTGAAAAAATATCCTCAAATAGCTTCCTCTGCTGTTGATGTTAAATACAATCTTTTCAAGGCAGCTAATTTGCCAGTGATTCACTGAGGAAAATTCTCATTACTGGTTAGCTGCAGAATAACCTTTCCCTTGAGACTTCTTCCCCAAGGATTTCTTCATGCTGAAGCTAGTGTCACCTTCCAATAGCATACAAAGGTCAATCCTATTAGAAATATTTTGTTTCATTCTGCTAGTTAGGGTGGCAATCGACTGACAATTGATCTATGGGATACTTCTTGGACTAATGAAGAATTTCCTAGATGTCTGGATTCCGGTTTTAATAAGGTAAGAAGACACTTTGGTGTTTATCCCAGTCAAAGACCAACCAAACCTGTTACTTTAAATCAACCTGCTTTGAAGATATCAGATTTGTCTACTTAGCTGATAGAAGGTTTTAAGCTTTCAAACTATGTTTTGAAGAAGATAAATGATGGAAGAATGGCCAGGATCCATTTACTTGATGATTATCCTGTATGGAAAACATCTCTGTGTCCATAGAAAGGGATCTTTTGCATTCTTGCCTGAATCTAAACTTGGTCTCAGCAATTAATTCAAAGTGCAATAGAATTTAACTCGAAAACTCATCAGACTGATTAAATGATAGAGGTTGTAAGATGCAAGGGTCATATTTGGTAAAATAATTTCTGTTTATTGCAGTTCAGATTCAGCCTAAAAGTAGTTTGTGAATAGCAGAGAACCAGTGAGAACTGAGGTTGTTGTCAGGGATTCTGGAGAGGTGGATGAAACTCTTCTATATCCATGTCTGACTCTGAGCAGCTTTGCTGAGAGACCCCAGTATTTCCTGTATCAGAAGCAAAGAAAGGAGTACCATAGGTCTGTTACCTCCTCCCTTCCTGTTCTCTCTCTAGGCAGAAGTTCCAACTCAATATTTCCCAAATTCTGTAGAATTTAGCTAATTCAGAGACTAATATAAGTTTACAAACACTATAATCAGATGAACGATTATCTCTACATAAGCTTGGGAACAAAATTACAGGTACCATCTATTCCATGAAATAATCCATGCACATTTTTCTCCTGCAGTGAATATGCAGCAACCTACTCCAGTCCACCCTGAGCAGACATAGACTAGGACTCCAGATGTCGCACCCTGTCAGAAGTGCAAGACGAAACTATGGAACTACTCAGTGGAATAAGATAATCAGCAGGAAGGTAAAACTTCAGTGAGCCAGGCTGAGGTAGGAAAGATGTTTGGTCTGCCTTACTGAGACTTCGGGTAACTCAAACAAGGATCTTTTCCAGAGAGTTGTCTGTGATGGCTTATTTTTAGGGCTGAATTTGTGTTGGTCTTTGGCCTGTGTGATTCATAATCCTTCATCCCTCTCAGACCATTGACCAGTACCTGTGCCAGCTGTACAGACAGATGACGGCACCTTCATCAGGAGCAAGTAATTATGTATTAACTCCAAATGAACAAAAAATAACACTATATTTTAGAAAGACATCCAATATCTGTGTCTTCAGTCAGAACAACTATAGAAAATTTTATTTAGCCATCACTGAAGTACAACTATAACTGAGTGAAACAGTAATTGCTTTAAAGCATTATAGCAACATTACACAACACTCAATGAAAGGCAGCAAAAAAGATTTTTTATAGTTGATATTACTGGTAAATTTGTAGGTAATTCCCTTTTGACTGAATTAAGGATACACATACTTGCAGTATTATTTTGAAAAAAAAACAAAAACAAAAACAAAAAACAAAAACAAACAAGTCTTAAAACCTTGTTATTCATGAGCACTTGAAAATTGAGTACTTGGCTTCCAGGTAATGCTTTCAGCAGTTTCCCTCTGGCATTTACTGGAGTATGCATGTGTCAAGTAGCTAGTCAGAAGTTGTCTTCTTGCACAGAATTTAAGTAAGTCCACAGAATCGTCTAGCCAGGACTACCAAGGGGGATTAGTAGTTAATTCATTATCTCAATATGTGCAGATCCCAAGCACTTTGGCTAGACTAAGGCCTGGCTCTATAAAAGCCTTGGCAGATATTGGAATGAAACCTGGTACTCTGTGTTATAAGATGTATTGATCCTGACCAGGAGACTGTTGCACGTTTAGGAATTTAGAGACCCACACAGAAGTGTACTTGAGTGGGTCTGGGCCTGTGCTGTATGTTGTACAGTGTGACCCTCAGGTCTGTGCTGTGGTGCCCAAATGACCTGGCCACAGAACAACCTCAGCTAGCTCATTGTAACAAAGAAGCCTGTGGGCAGCTTCTCCATGGCATTGGCGCTTAAGCCACTCGCGTGGCCTTAGCTTTATCTAAAAGTGAAGCAAGTTCTCATGTGAATAAACTTTAGAAGTACATCTGCTTTCTTGTAAGAAGATGTTATATCAGCTTGAATGACTAAAAGGGAAAGATTCCCTCCATGGGCAGGATCTGCTCTGCTTAGCATGCTGTGAGAAAATCTCTCTGTGCTCCATCTGAGGCTTCATGAACTTAGGATGGCCAGCATCTGAAGGGATTTAAGACTTGCTTGCTATCTATATTCCTCTTCTTATTCTGTCTTATTAAAGCAGCTACCTCATTAAGCCCTCTGCTGCTGGTCTTATCTCATCGAGATCCAGAAAGATCTGTGTACCATCTCTCTCATGTCACCTCACCGTACAACCCCTGACGGTCCAGACCAGAGGCATCCTGTATAGTTCAAGGGAAGAGATGACCAATTGCAGTAAAAAAGCCGGGATATTTGTTTTGCATTGTTCTACTGCTTATTGGCCAGCTCTAACAACCCTTACTGGGTATGTTTTTCTCTTAAACGATTTCAACGTAAGAGCCACGTCACCAACAGGTGGTCATATCCCTTCCAAAGACACAGAGCTGGTTAAGACCAGATGCTTCCAGCTTTTGAGTTGGGCTGCACGGGGTCTCTGTGAAGAGAGACTGGGGCTGCCCCATGACAGAAACGGAGGGTTCTTGTGGCTCCAACCAAGCACTGCAGGACACAGCTGAGCCCCCCAGCCGAGGTGGGGGCAACTCAGAGAAATGTATTTAAGAGTGAGGAAAAAAAGTGTGAACACCAAGATCAAAGGTGGAGGAGAGAGTTCTCCATGCCCGAGCAGATATTCGCGCCACTGCCCATGGACAACCCATGCTGGAGCAGTAGAAAATTGTGCCGAGGAAGGAGGGGCAGAGAGGAACTGCTGTGCACTGACTGTAGCCACTGAGCCCCTGCACAGCTCAGCAACAGGTAGAGTCTGGAGTGAAGCTGAGCCTGGGAAAAGGGGAAGAAAAGTTGTTTTAATGTTTGTCTTTTTGTTTCCCTCTACCCAAACCACTAATTGAATATTTATTTTTATTGGTAATAAATGAAGTTCTTTTTCCAAGTAGAAACTATTTTGCCAGTGATGGTGGCTGATAAGAGATCTCTCTGTCTTTTTCTCAACCCAGGAACTTTCTCATTCCTGCCTTCCTGCTTTGTCCTCCAAACACCCTATCCCACAGAGGGAATGTGAGCAAGGACACAAGTGAGAGTTTGGCTGCTAGCCAGTGTTAGCCCACCACAAATGGCAAAGACCTGCAGGATATTATTCTGTGCCAGTGCCTGGTTGTGGACATAACACCTTTTCAGATAGTGTGCCAGGTTATTTTTCAATGCATAGTCCTGACAAATTTTATCTAAAAAGAGTTATCATGTGCATGCCCAGAAATGGGAATTGACACAGAACAATACATTGAAGATCAAGACAAAGTTTATTTGATTCTGACTCCATTTTTTGTATAGAGGTGGAAAAAACTCCCACACTTACTGAAGAGATTTTTCCTGTTTCCTAAACCAGTTTTAACCTTTGGTACATTCTGACATGGATGTCCTTGCCCCATATTTATCCCATGGGCACCAGTTCCTTCCCTGTTTACCAGCCTTGTCTCCATTATTCCCCTCTGTCAGAACAGCGCACCTCGTACCAACCTTCTGCCCTGCTTAGCCCGTTCCCTCTGAATAGATCAGCTGTTGTTCACAAGCTCTATGAAGTATACTTTGAATACTGCTTTAGCAAAACCCTTATATAAGCACAAATGCTAAACAGTATTTCAGCAACATGCTTGTTTTGTGTGTTGTTTTTTTTTTTCCCCTCCACATTTTATTCTAATAGAAATAATTGTTGTGTATTTATCTTAATGAATGGATCAAAAAATCACCCCAGCAGTTTTTATCCAAGTTATAGTTCTGCCAAGAGGATAATTTCCAAATGCCCAAGGTGTTAATAGGAGGATTCTGTTCTTATAGATTCCATATTCTTATCCCTGGCTCACAAACCTGCTTAGCTATAATGGTGATCTCTTGCTTTACATCTTCTTGCTAAGAAATTAGGTCTATGAGTATCTGAGAGAAAGGATGAGAGAGTTTTAAAGTGCTTGATACTTGCCAAATTCTAGGCATAAATTAAAATTTGTAATTCCAAAAGGACTCAAATCCCATTGGAAGAAAAATTAGCACAATTAACTTGTGTCAATATGCAGTCATGTAAATTCAAATAAAGACAGGAATAACAGTTTAAGGTATCATCTGAGGTGTTCTTATTGGCTTCCTAGTCATTTTAGAGAAGAATTTATCTTGAAGCACAAAGCATCCTATATTCAGAACATGTAATGAGAGAAGTAGATTTTAGTAAACAATATCATTTATAGGTGATAACAACTTTAAAATCTGCTTTCTTGGAAGATATGCAATATTTGTGCTTCTTGTTTGATAACTGTAACAGCAGCTGAATTACTCCACAAATTTATATGCAGGAACCGCACTCACTAATTGGAAGTTGAAAGCATCAGACACTCCACTAGCCCTAGCCTATTTCTGTCCTAAGTAATAGGATTATTGAAAACTCTGTCCTTATATATTGTGTTCAAGGAGAAAAGCACGAAAAATTCAAAGGCTTAATTTAGGCATCATTAGAAATATATTGCAATTCTTGGACTATTCTATACAGATCAGCAAAATGGGCTACTGAGCAGGGAGTATGAAATGGAGTATAGAGGAAGAAAAAAAAATAGACTAGACTTTACATTCATATCACTGTATGGCACGTACTTTTCATTACTGCTTATATACATTTTGGTTCATAAAATTCAACAGTAAAAGATGCATATAAAGCATATATAGCATTTTAAATTCAGGTTACTAGAATAGACTACTTAATGGAAAGGTACTATAATAATATGAGCTATTTCCTTCATGGGTGTCCCTGAAATAAAATAGTTCATCAATCACATTTGCAAGTGGAGGAAAAGTAATAGACTCTTAAAGGTCAACACACTGGTTAGTATAAACATGCCTAGTTCACTTACTAACAAGATGCTTTAAGTTTCAGCAAACTAGAGAACTAATTTCTTTAAATAAGTGGTCATCTAGCCCACTATTTTCATTCATAGACTTTTACAAAGGAGGCTGTTTGGTCCATAGCTTTTGTAGTACTCGCTCCTAGCAAAAAGTAAGAAGGTTTCCTCCATTTTCATATGCAAGAGGAAGCATACTTCTATACATATGCAAGATTTCCTTCTGCTTGCTCTGAAGAATTTCAGACACAGTGAAAATCTATTTAACATGATCTATGAAATGAGTCTATTTGAATGCTAAGGTCAAAGTCAAGTGACTTTAGTAAATATTTAATCTTCAGCCTTTTTTTCTGAGTAGCAATCAACTATTCAGCTCAACTGCAGATAGTCTCACTTATCTAAAGATTGCCTAACTTGTTTTTCTCTTCTTGAAATTCATACCTATATCATGAAATATAACTGTTCTTTTGAACAGTTAAACAGCTACTGAAATTGATATAATTTTCTCTCAAAAGGAAACAATTTTGCATTTTATGTCATCTTGTTTTCAGAATTTCTCTAAATCAAGATGAATATTTAAATATTTGTATTCTTTTGAAAAGCACACTGAGATATGAATGCTATAGAAATGCAAAACAACCTCAGTTCTCTGTTTATTTTCCCAGGGACTGACTTTCTGCTTCAGCAATTGTTAATCATGGCACCAACTTAGCAGAGTTTTAATATATTTTTATATTGAAGACACAGATTATTTGGTATGTATCTACTTTTTCAATATTCATATTTACTCCATCTGTTTTCAGGTTACCTTTGAATCATAAGGGTATATGAGCAAATATTCTGTATATGATTCAAGTAAGTTTTTTCACTTGCGTTTTGCATATTTATTTCATAAAACATCCATTTTTCATTTAGTCATTTGTATGTGATGCACAGACTATCATTGGTTTTTTGAACAAATTAATGGAGTAGGTTTACTGAAGCAAGGTAATGATTTTGTCTTGCAATTGTGATGGCTTGTGCTGTTTCTTACTGTTATTTAATCCAGTTTGCTTTACTTTCTCTGACTCACTTTTTTTACTAGTGGTTTCCTACTATCCTTCCCTGACATACAGTTGCAGTTTGGTTTAGTAAAATGTCAAGTCTGGTACAGAAATTATTGTCACATTATGAAATTTTTAGAGCTAACATCAGCTGATGTCAGCATATAATGTATTTATTTACTTGATTTGCATGTACTCTGACTAGTCAGTGTTTACACAATCCTTTTTATTAAAATGTTAATAAATTTCATCTGTTGATATAAAAGAAGCAACTTTTCTTCTCAGTGCACACCACAGCGAGAAATCTGCCTAGTAAGGGGAACAGTGGTTGCAACCAGCCATCTACCCTGGCTTTTCCTGGGTGGCTGGTGACAGGTGAGGACCCGTTCCCAGCAGAAAATGCATGCAAAAGAACCATTCAGAGTGGCTGGGTCCTGCCTGACTTCACAGCAGTTCGTGGTCTGGCTTGGGGAGAAGTGAGCTCAGAGCTGTCCTGCGTGTGCCCACAGGCAAGGCTGCAGTAGAGCCAAATGTGCCAAACCGTGAGAAAGGGTGGGATGCTTTGTGGCAAGTGTGCTGCTGACATGCACAGGCTCTGCAGGTAGGGATCTGAGGAAGAAAAACAATAGGCCTAGAATATTTATGAGCTCAGATATCTGCTGTTGGTGGCCCTGATCCTTTGCCTGTGTGTCAGTAATGCACATGGACTTTCCTAAAACTGTATCCTTGATAGATGGGGATGATGATAAATACTTCCCTGTGCCTTCATCCCAGGATTTCCACTGGCATAAGGGCTGGATTCAATAAGGCAAGAGCACAGACAACATGTGCACAGATCCATGGTTATCCTCCACCAATTTGTACAAGCTATTAATTATATTTTCCGGGATGTAAATGCAGAAGACATGGCAGCATTTCTGTCCAGTGTTTTGAAATGCAGAGTTGAGAGAGGATGAAAGGGGTTTGGGGTGTGAGCATGTTCATGGTACCAAATGCCTAGGATGTTTTCCAGTGCTATAAATATTTTCCTTCTCTGCCTGCTGTCTTCCCACCCTTGTTGTCCTTCAGGGCTGGACTGTGCCATGTTGTGTGCACAAGATACCTCCATGTAAATGGTGCCGGATACATTCACAAGGCAAGTGTGTGAGCAAACAGGTCATCATGCAGAAATCGTACATCACCACTGCCTGCATGTGTGAGCATCCCCAGGGAGTACGTGCAGTATTGGCCAGCTTACTGGTCCAGTGCCCTTTGTGGAGACGGTAAATTTGCTAGGAGGAAATGCTGCATGAATTATGATGGCCTTGAGGATTTTCTCAAGAGACAGAAGGAACAGTGTTTGATAAAGGTAGAGTAACCCTGTTTGCATGCTTGGCTTTCCACAGGGATCTTCCTAGCAAGAAAAAACCCATACATTTTTTAAAAGATATTTCTGAAAGTGGCAGAAGTGACGAAGGCATGCAGTGTCGAGAGCAATGCTGTGGTTTGTTTTTGCTCTGTTTTGGTGGCTGTGTCATCCATTGAGAATTATTTTTGAGCTGAACTGTAGTGTGCATCTGTATCTTCAATGTCTATTATAGACTGACTGCTCATTATACCTCTCTTTTTCTTTAATATTGTTGCTTGAATATAAAATTGGGTTGTTTCCTCCTTTGGAGAACATGAGGAGCCAAAAAATATGGCATTAGATTTCTAATTTTGTTCAATATCTTTCCACCAAAGTATTTCTGTGGGCTTAACTGCCATCGCAACATCAAATCACAATATTATAGACTCCTTGATATAAATTTTTCAAGAAGTATGCAAAATTCATTCTTGAAACTTGATGTTAAAAATAACCTATTCATGCTATAAAGCATAATTTCTATTTCTGATTAATTTAAAAAATGCAGTCTGTACCATTCAACTGATACCTTAGTCTTTAGCCAGTTTTTCCGTCTGGATGATTTTAAACTGAATGTTTTAATTAAGAAAGAACAATAACAACATTTGACAAAGTTTCAAACATACGAGTTTTTTAGAAAAAAAGGAATATTGGTAAAATTAATTGCATGTATAGGTGGTAATTTGTAGGAACCAATACAATCATGACAAAACAGACGTTCTGGGATTTTTTTCAATCCAAGAAGATCAACAAGATATTAAAATTAGCTGGGTTGAGGACGTTAATTTAAATAGGATTCTGCATGAGTGAAATGACAGTATCTCAAAAGATCTTATATTCACTATTAATAAATGTAAAGGTTACAGAATTCTTCCTGAACAAAATGTAAATTGGTTCTGTTTTAAAGATAGAGGATTTCTGAGGTAGTAAAGTCACTGAGATTCATTCCAATTTTTGTAATTATGAAAGCTTGCTTTACTTTTGTTGTTTAGTCATAACCCAAGAGAAGTATCATCTGGACAGGCTATAAGGCAGCCTCTTTTTCTGAGGTAAATTAAACAGAGTTTCCTCTTTCATGATCCACCTTCTTAAATTAAGACATTTGCTTACCTGTAACACCATGATAACTATGGATTAAAGATTTCAGACATGTTCTGAAACCTTGGACTCTTCTGAGAGGACAGATGACCTCAACCTTCAGAAAAAGAGGCAGAGAAAAAGCTTGACCATGCACTGACTTCTCTTTTTTCCCTAGTGTCCATATGCATGCTTCCTCCCTTTTACAGGGGATCCAGCATATATATTCTTCTGAATAAGGGCTCAAGATACCACAGTATACGGTCAGATCTTACTGAAACGGCTTGAGGCTGCACATTACCCACAAGAAAATAGCACTGAGGCAAAACAAACAACGTTCAGCTTTGCTAGCTCAGCTTCTGGCAGTACCCATGGTCATCGTGTGTATCTTGCCCCACCAATGTAATTACTTCATAGTGTAGTTATGTTACAGAGTGGTCTGTGCTGTCCTCAAGCACATTCACTAGCTGTATATTCATCAGGAAGCTGAATTTTCATGTCAAGTGTTTGAATCTGCTCCTGTCATGTGGTTTATTTCATGATAAATGCTAAGGTTGAATCTTGATTTAGCACCTTCTAGATGTAAACAAGTGCTTCTATTGGCTTTTTGGACCTTTAAATCATGTGGATAGCTGCTGAGATTGTTAACACTATTATTTGGTGAATGGTGATGCAATATCCTCCACCTTTTTAACAACACATCATTTTCTCCAAGTTGAAATATTTATTCCAATAGCACAAATAAATAAAAACTAGAAAGATGAGTTATTAAAATATGAAAGATTATATCTATTTTCAGAAGATACAAAATGAACTTTTTTTTTTTTTTAAATGGAACAAACAAGTAAGATAAGCCAGGTAGAGGAGGATTTAATTAAAACTAAAAGTTGGATAAAAAATTGAATGTTTTTTTATTAGCATGCAGTGAAGCTGAAAGGTCAAATGTACCTCAGTTTGGTCACGAATGGGAACTATCTTGGTGGTACAACAGGGTGGAGATGACCTGACTAATACATCTGCCAATAATATGGTTCACAAAAAGGGAGATGAATCAGCAGCTCTCTTTTTATTGCGTCATGCACTTCAAATTGAACACCTTTTTCACTTTGGCTTGTCAAATATTAGTGTCAAAGTTCTAGTGGCTTTTGGGAAATCTTCGTGCAATAAAAGATATTGGACAGGTGAGAAAAACCCTGAAATGAGTTTTTCTAAGACAAAGGGTTTACCATTGAGGAAACATTGTAAGTAAAGTATTCCTTTATTTTAGTTTTCCTTATATAATTTTGTGGAGGCCTGAGCAACTGGTGATAAATGAAGTAAACATACTTCAAAGAAATTAAAGCCAAATCCATCAAAATTTAGTGATAAAAGTGGTCCCACTGATACCTGACATCAGTTGAGTGAGTAAGCACTTCCTGTTCCAGTACCTGAGTACTCAGTGCTCATGCAATGGGCCCCATTGGGTATGAAACAAACGCAATTCTGTTGAACACATTTTTCCCATTAAAGCTAAGTACAATAGATTATCATTAATGAAAAAAATAATATTTTGGAAGATAAAATGTTAGGATACTAACTGACAAATGCTTAAGATCTGTGTTTATTTGAAGACTTACTTTCTAAACACAAGCAATCTATGACTTCTGCTTTTTCCACATTTAGTGTCAAATCCTACTGTGTTTTTTTTCTAGATAATCCACATGATTTTAATCAAGTCATATCTCCTATTCTCTTATTCTCACCCTTTTTCAAGGATGATTCTTTCCATAGGTTAATTGGCTATCTTAAAATGGGAGTAACCTCTCTTTGGAAGTGTCTATTCCTCCTATAGACAGCAACAGCAATCATGTTTAAGTAGCTATTGGTTGCTGGGATGAACACCAGTGATACAGACAGGCATGTTTTCCACTTGCTTCTGTGAAATTAATATGTCGGTAATGGCCCCACACTCCAGAAACCTGACTGTTTGGGGGAATTTGTAGAATTGTTATTATCGTTGAATTTTCCTTGAAGGTCCTTGAAGATCCATGTTTTTACTGTTCGAGAGGCAGTGCTGGAATCCTGGGTGAACATGTACAACTAAGTTTTATTAATGTGCATAATTAAGTTTTATTAAGGCATGCTATGTGTGTGAGGATATATGACAACAAGTTCAGAAAATGTAAAATAATTCCACTGCTTTCTTATTGACTATCTGATGGATGGTTTGCTACAAAATTATTATTGTTGTAGCTTGTACCATAAGAGTGTAATATGTTCTCATCATTTTCAATTGGCACTTCTGTTAGAGCACAGAATTATAAAGCAAGCAGTTTTGTGCCTGCTTTTTTCCAAGTGGTCCTTTGGGGCCAAAACACAAGAAAAGAAGAAAACAATTTGGTTAGAAAGGTCACGATGAGAATATACACAGTCCAAATCTTGGATTCAAGGCACTTTTACTTATGTGTGTACACATTTACATGCAGAAACATATCTTGACACTATTTGTCTTGCTTTTCCTCTGGGCAAGAATTCCTCTTTGTTTTACAACACTGTTGAATATTACTCTAGCTGTTACCACATGCTTCCTGCACTGTTTCGTTCATGGATTTAATGTCAAATTATGAATTTTTCAGAGTAAGGATTATATTTCTGTTACGTGTACTCCCTATGCTCGGTGCAATGGGTCCTTGAATTTCGATTCATATTCCCAAACAATACTTGAAAGCAGAATGCTCTTAATGAATCTCTAAACTCCATTAAAAATGGAATTGTGTATAATGTCAAATCATTTAGCAATTTCTCTATGGATGAATGAAGCAGAATTCATGTACTTCTCAAAATATGCTAATGAATAACAAAAGATTCTGATAACTTGGAAATGACTAAAGGAGTACAAATGCTGAAATCATACACTCTTTACTCATCAGCATAAGAAATTTTAGAAGCTATGTCATTTCTGGTCTCACTGCTCTGTGATTACCTGAGCTATGTCCCAACCTATTCCAGTCGTGAATGCCTTCACCCTGGGAGCACTGCAGGACACCACTGGGCAGCTGCAAAGTGATAAGAGTCTAGGGAACGTCTTCACAGGGAAGCGATAATAGATGAAAAGGCAGGGTACTATGATTAAAATATTAAAATATATTTAAACCCTATGTCCCCTTCAAATTCTTAGCTTTGAGAAAAATGAACCCATGACCTACAGCAATTGTGAATTGCTAAGAACAAAGATGCCTCTATATAATTCAGTTTGTTTCCTTTGAGGAAGTAAGCACATCAGTAGTCTTTCGTTAAGAAATATTTTCCTTGATTTTCTTTTTAGTTATGCACTGCAAAAATCACATGGGAGCAAAAGACACAAATAATACAATAACTTAGTAGTGATAATTGAGGTAAAAAGCAAAAAACAAGACTCCTGTTTTACTGCACAGAACCAGGGCACTAAAGCTCTGTAAAACCTAAGTATGTGTGTTAGAGACAAATTCTGAGATTAACAACATACTGCTTTTAATAGAAATTAAGTTCTAACCACAATGCAGCATATACAGGAGACACTTTTGTCACTACCACGAGAAAAAAATGTGTTTACTGACTGTTAAATTTTAATGCAAAGAGCTATGCTAAAACTAAGTGAAACTTATACTGAAATCACCTCCTTAAACCAAGTCATAAATGTGTAACCACATAAATTAAAATATTTATTTTCTCCCTCAACTGATGAAGATGAGATAACAAGATGAGATAACATATTTTCCTTCATTGAAGGAAATAATAACCTGAGATATCATTGAGCCAGTGCATTGAAAATCTGTACACAGTTAAACAGAATTTTCACACACTTTATTCAAAGTGGCATGCTTCATTTTCATTTAAGGTTTGTGCTACTACAGTTCACTGAATAGATGTGTATTATGGGCAAGTGATTACTCCATCGCACACTGACTCCATCACAAATTCAAAAATGCAAAATTTTCTTTGATTATTTGAAGTGGGAGTGTAAAGACAAATTTTTGGTAAGCTGCTCAGGAAATACTTGAAAGAAAAGTTTCTGTACTAATTACATGGTTATTTAAGGATACCAACCAATGTATACTCATTTCTGACAATTTGATTGTTAATTATCTTAGCAATTTTCCACATGATATTGTACATAAAATAGTTCTTGCATTTACTAAAACAGAAATTACTCTTCCATTTATCATAGTTGCACTTGTTTAAATTTGAACAGACTGCTTCTCTACAATGGATTTGCCTTTTATTACATTTTCATGTGCTCACTGTTCTTAATTCCTCCTTAATTCCTCATTTTCTCCTTTTTTTTTTTTCTTTGCATTTCTGAGAAAGACAAGATGTTAGGAAGTGCATTTCTGGGAGTATGGAGAATTGTCCATTCTGCTGCTGAAGATCAGGAATTCTGGAGCTTAGAAGTAGTCCATTTCTGAAGACAAGGCATGGGAGCCAGAGGTTATAATCTTTTTCCTTTCCTAATCGCCATCTTTTCCTTTTGCTCTGCTTCCCTAAATACTTTATTTCCTTCTGCTTCACAACACCTGTGTTCTTTCTATGAGTTGTCCATTCCACAACACCCCACATCTAATCTTCAAAAGGCTTTCTTTACATTGCATTCAAATCTTTGGAACAGCTCTAGCTGCTACATGATTCTTGCTATAAATTACGGATGAAAAAGGCAAACCCATGGTCAAACCTAGCAGAAAAGATTGCAGATTGTAGAACTTTTTGCAAATTATTCAAATTTCTTAAGCCCATAATGTTGATTGGATGCTGACTGTATGCATCAATGACATTCAAATGCAGCACAGAATTTTCTCTGCCTAAGTTCAAACGTTGAGCTGGTGAGCTAACCATACCTTGTCCACATTCAGCATGCAATTCCCATTGTATTTGTTGCTAGTTTTATGACTTCATTACATTAAAATAATCTTTGTCCTATTTTTGAGAGACAAGAAGGATAACGTATAGACCTATAGAGTCATAACAGTCCATACACCGGAATGGCTGCAGTGAATAGGTACAACAAAAAGAAAATTCTTAATTTCCACAGCTCAGAAAGACTCTGTGACTCTCACTGTGGCCTTGTGCTTCTTAATTAAAATAGTGAAGTGATATACTAACTCACCTGAATACATTCTTTCATCAGGCAATTCCAGAATCTTTTAGAAATTTTAGTTAATAAAATTATAAAATATGTGAAATGGTAGGTTTTGGTGAGGAGAGAAAATGAGTAGAAATGCCACATTAAAATATCCTTTATACGGGATTTTTGTTAGATTTAAATGCACAATTTACAAAAAATATTTATGTTTTATGTCACACAGTCATATATTAATGTTTATTTTCCTGTTAGTATGCATACAGTAATATAGTATCAAGACTAATTTTTTTAAAAAATCTGCTTTATTTCTGAATAAATTTAAAAGTGGATGAGAACTGAAATACAGATTTCTTCAAATATCCACCACTAAGCAAAACCATGATTTTCTGCAGCTGACTACACTGCTGGGAGCCATAGCAGGAAGTAGGTAGATTGGATAAGAGAGAATTTGCTTGTAAGATTGTCCCACACCTGCAAATCGGCATTATCTAGTGCTTACTGGATGGTTTATGAGATAAGAAATTATGCCCTCCAGATGGTTACATGCTTGTGTAGAAGACCAGACAGGGAAGTATTCCAGTGTCCTTACATTTCTAGATTAGGACAGAGGTTAGTGCAAGGATAGTTACTGTGGTGCTCAGAGCAGTTATGGTCCCCTACCTGATACCTTATCTCTTAAATCACTGAATTCTTGTTATCCCCTAAAGTCCTGCTACCTGCCATTACTGATTTGTACTGAAACAAAACACACCTCCAAATAATATTGCTTAAGTAATCTGCAGCCTTCTCTTTAATTACAATTTTATATATTTCTTAACTTAAAACATCTCAGGCTTCCACAAGTTCCTTCAGCATGAAGCCTATACCTCAGCCCACTGGAAAAGAGACCTCAGAAACATTTTTCATGCAGTTTTTGTTCTTCAATGGCTCAGGTTGAAAGAACAAAACAAAAGGCTAAGTTTAATTTAACTGTGATGTTATGTAGAGCCTTCATTTCCCAGTACTTTATGAGCATATAAGAGTGTCTAAGAGGGAAAGTATTTGGTGAAAGAACAAGAACACAGGGCTAGGTAAAGACACTTTAGCACTGAAAGCAAAATTGGCAGTGCCTGGAAAGAAAGGCCTCTCTTCTCTATGGAAGCCGTCCTGGATAGAATGGATGTAAAGGCTTCCCAAAACAGTGTGCAACAGTTACGGGCAATCACTGTCTCCTTCCAGAGGTTAACATGAGACTGGGGAAGGGAGTGAAATGGAGCTTGTGTTCAGCTTGCCACCAGCATGAACTAGCTTCTCAGTCTTCAATAATGTGGGCTAGTAGCCTGCGCACTCTATGTACATCGGCAGAGTGGTACCTATATACATTCAGCTGCTGTACCCTTCCTAAGGGACTTTTACAAAGCTCAGTTCAGCTCAGAATGAATATTGATAAATGACTGCAGGAAATGGTGGTCTGCCAAAATCAAGCATCTACATGTATCTTCCTGATGTCTGTGATGTGTAATAGTGTAGCCTTTTCTTTAAATATTAGGCCACTGAGTAGATGGAGTTTTATTTTTTTTCTGTTGAAGTTATTTTTGTAGTGAGCTCCCATATAAGTAGCTTTTCTACTAACAGTGTTGCTCGGTGCAGTGGAATGAAAATGGTAGCGAAGGGGAATATTTTTCACAGCGTACTCCAAGACAGCCTATTCTGACATGACAGCAAGAGCAGGTAATGATTTGAGAGTGAAGCTGTCTCAGACTTCAGGCTTTGAAGTGTATGATAAAATACCTTCTTTGAGTCTTATCACTGTCTATTCATCTCTCTGAGCTATGTGAGTATTTTGAGATACTGTGAATTCAGTTTATTCTTCTCCTGTGAGCTATGTTAAATATATTTTGCAAGTTTACTGTGATAGTATGTTTATAGATATGCTATAGGTTTCATTTTAACCATAATGTATTAATGTATTTGTTGTACATGTTTCCTTGAAAAGCACCAGGGAACCCTGATCGTGGAACTAACATGAACATGAACATGGAACTAACAAATCTTCTGACTAATTCTTCTTTTTCCTGGAAGAAGGTATGGAACTGAATGCTTCTTGTCTTTGATCACACAGATCATATTTCAATGAGTTTCTCTCATTGTCCCAGTGACTACTGTTCAAATGCAAAATGAAGGTAAAACAAAACAAAATGAAAACAACAACAACAACTAAACAAAAAAAAAAACAAGATTACTTTTGTAGTCACATTTAGGGTCTGGTAATTGTTTCATAAAGTTGATTTGCACAATTTAACACTACTAATGAAATTTTATTTTAACTGTGCTTTTTAAGCTCTGATCAGTGTAATGCAAAGCTTCTGTTTCATGCATATGTTATGATCGATGAAAATTATGACTTTTTCATCCTACGAAGAAAAATATTTCCACGTCATTTTCCAATCAAATTAGTCAAAATCACTAAGGTGTTAATACAAATAAGATCTTCTTTAAAAGATTATACTATAATAGTCATGTATCTGTAGCATTTGCTAATCTGAAAGGTGTGTGACAGTGGCTCATACTCACATACACACATGTACTGAAAGGAAAATTTTGGCCCTCATCATCCTTGCTATCAAACTCCCCCATTACCTACCACCACTCCTGCACTCTGCTCAGCAACAAAAACTCCCTTCCCATTTCCAAAACATCCTCATTTCCACATCTCTTGTATCAGGTCTGATCACAAATTCTGTGTGGTCAACAGTGTTTATCATTTCAGCAGTTCAAGATCCTCCACTCCTCTCTCAGCTCTCCCATCTTTCCTGCCTCTGCACCACTTTCATCCTGTTCTCCCAAGTGCACACAATACAGCTTCAGCAGCAACCTCTTCACCCTAGACCTAGTTTGCCAGACAAGCAAACAACAGAAACAGAGCGGAAAACAGCCTTTACTTCTCCCAATGCAAAAGCAAAATGTCAAGCTACCTTGGACTTGTAGACACCTTGTTTTCTTCTCCACAGCGCACTATCAAAAAATTATATCTGTTTTCATCCCTGTTCTTTTGGGCATTTTTTTATTGACAGAGGTAGGTAAGTAAAGAAGGGAGTCAGCTAGATGGGAAAAGATCTCTTGGGCCGGCAGGGACCTGTGCCTGCAGTGCCAGCCAGGACGCCCGCCCAGGCAGGAGTGAGTATGTTCAGAAATTCTGAGTGAGTTCTGACTTCTTTTTTACTTGCTCAGTTCCTTCTAGAATCCCAGAACATTTTATGTTATGAAAAGTTAGTCAGCTAAGTAGCATAAGCATTAAATCATAGATCAAATTTGTCAGGTTCAGTTCCATTTAGATGAGTAAGTGAGCATCAGATGTGGATCACAATATATAATAAATTATATAAGCAAAGTAAACACTTTAAATCTCCACAATTCATTCAAAAGAAGAAAGGATTCATTAATGGTGGTGAGTAACTTTTTAATAAAATGTATTAATAGAACATGAAAAAAGTTCCTGTGGTTGTCATGGTATTTAATATAAAATACATGGTAAGATAAATGGGTGACTTTTCATTAATAGAATAGATCTCACTCTGTAATACCAGATATTTAGTCTCGAAAGTCATGTAGCACACACAGCAAATTTTCTGGATCCAGGGCTTTACTATTGGAATTATCATTAGCCTGTCTGCAAGTCCATCTGTAGAATGATTCCTTGTCTGAGCATGAAGAGATTCTGTTGTGGTAGCAAAGAAAATTCATGAATAATAGTAAGGAGAATTACAGTCGTAATATGGAAATCTCTAAAAAAAACCCCAGATGTTAATCCTTAAGAAAAGTCTTAAAATGTAAAATGCATAACAGCTCAAAAAGAAGGGGGAAAAAAAAAAAAAAAATAAAAACCACATAACTATGAGACAAATATGTGCTTTGGTAGGAAATGTATCAGGCCTTTCCTACAAGTCCAGTGGAAATTTGTTCCTGACTCACCTGGAATACACTCAGTTATCTTTACAACAAGCAGCAAAGAAGCCCATCAGTAACTGGGAAGCTATCCCTATTTGTTACTTTTCCATTCATTCACTTGGTACTGCTAAAAATTGTACCCAGGACTCTTGCTTAAAGCAAGAGAGGGAATGTTTATCTGCTTACTAAATCCTTTTGCCTATGTTGTTTGCCTCTTCATTGCAATTGTAAATATTATTTTCCGTTACCTTAATTACATATCACTCATAAAATGAAGTATTATAGCCACACAATGCTCTGCAAGGTGATTTCATCATGGCACAAAGTAGGTATTCATGAGTCTTGTTAAATGTGAGCAGACACCAAGATCTCATAGGAATGGAGAGGATCTCAGATTGCCAGTACCTGCAGGGCACTTATTCTTTTTTGTCTGCCAAAGGTTTCAGACATGCTTAAGAATAAATGTATATCTGAACTGGTTTGGTTAGAAGAGATGCAACAGGGCTAAAATTTGGCCAAAGCAAGCTTTCTTATATAATTTTGGGGTGAGTAAACAATGAAAAGTTAAATATTTCCAGCTATATGGCTAATGCATCATTAAAACTCTAAACAAATACTATTATAAAAGACCAGTTTGTTAAACTGGAAAAGATCAGAATCAATAGGTAATGTAGATCAAAATAAAGAACCTGGAAGGGAGTCTATTACTCGATCTTTGCTTCATTGAAGTGTGGATTGTTTTCTACGTCAGGATTTTATTTTAAACTTAACCTGTGTATCCTAGTTCAGAAATACTCCAGGAGATTTCTGTTGTGTCTCTAGAAAGTTCATCCAGGACCCAGACTGCAGTCCTCAGAATTGGGAGATGCATAGCTTTGCTCTCTGCTCTGTTTGCCTGATTCCCTCTCTCAGATGAGACACCAAGCTCGAGAGAATACAAGTAACAGCAATAAAAACAGAAACTGCAACACCCACTGGTTTGGGGATCATTACTTGGAAAGTGTCTGAGTATATGTACAATAAAATAAAAGAGAGTGAAGAGGACTCTACTATCTCATTATATTATAATACAAGAACAATTGTATGACAGTTAATATGATTATTTTGATATTTTGTAAAACTAGAAAGTATACGCTTCAATTAATTATATTGAACTGGATGTTCATTTAGGTTACACAAATTACAAAGAAAAAACGTATCCATATTGATTTTCAAGATCTATGCCCAACAAAAACTTCTTGAATGCACAAAGAAAGCTGAAATGGCTAACAGCTTCCCTTACTCTGTTTTGTCTTTTCTCAGCAGAAATTTGATCATTCATTTGAACTTCTTCTTCAACCAGCTTTCCTAAATTGAGGAAAAAAGCTATATAAGGGAAAGAACAATATTCCATCTGGCATCTGGTTTCAGTATTTGTGTGCTTGAGACGCGCACATCAATGTTCAGAAATGCCTTCATATGCACATATTGTATTCACACTGATGGAAAAGGTGTAACTTCTCTTGCAGTTACCCCGATCATCTTCTGTTACAGACAAGCAGAAAATGTCACTCCATTTCATTTTTGTCACACATGTTCTAATATTGCTACAAGGGGACAATTCTCAAAAACAGAGTTTCAGTACAATATGAATTTGTTTACAAAATATAAATTGAGTACATTTTAGGCATGGGTTTCCACTAAAGTTTGATCATAAATTTTTAGATGCTTCTTATATGCAGAAGTTAACAGTAGTATTTGATGACCACCCCTAACTTACAGTTTTTCTTTCAGAAAACAGCCTAAAACCTGTGGTCTAATACAGTTTTGGGACCACAACATAAATGTCTCATGCCAAAAAAAAAAAGGTTGCCATAATACTGCAGTCAAACTCATATAAATAAACAGATGTACACTTGTAGTTAACAGTTTACATAATTTCTCTTTCTTTCCTCTCTTTTTTTTGGCAGAAAACACCTTATTTTGGATAGTCCTAAATTTTCTGTGATTTGAATACAACCTGAGGATGTCATTAGCAAGTACCTGGTGTTAAAGTAGTTAAACTAATATTAGTATTTTATTTTGAACAGCTGGTGTTTGCTGAGCCAAATCATTTTATGGAACATCCATTAAATGCTCTCTATGTTTTAGACCATATTCTAGGCTGTATTTGACCCTTACTTCCTTTTACCATATCAGTATTATTACTGAAAGTGCAATTCATGGTCACATGTTTTACAAATTTTACAGCCCAGTCACAACTGTTTTCATTTTTGAGCAAGGAATTATTTCACTTACTCTTTAGAAACTTTTTTGTGTGTTACTGGATTTGTTTTTCCCAGAATGAAGACATCTATAAACAAGAAATACCTTAAACTTTGTTGGGTTTTATTTAAACATTTTCGTCACAACCTCACTTAGTAAATGTCAAAAGAATATGCATGACACTGTACCTACTAAAAACTTGGCAATCTCTCTCAGCAGTACTGATCTTGTCTCACCGAAGGTGCTGTGACTTGTGATTTAAGGAGAAAGAGACTGGACAATAAAAGATTTATGTAGACTGTTATTTTCTGAAAATAATTGTTGTTTCAAAATCTTCAAAGAAAATTTAATACATCTTTAAAGTGTGTGTGGCAAGGCTCTGTTATGAAAACAACTATGTTATTCCATTACTATCTCATACTTTCTTATCAGTAGCAAAAAAAGAGAAATTAATGAATCATCAAATATATTTACATGATAAAGCTAGTCGCCATGCCACCCTGTTGTTGTATATATTTGCCTCCCATCTTCTTTCCACTCTCTGTCAATTTTTTTGTAGAGGAGCCATATGTTTCAGAGCCATCTTTGAAGCATCCAGCTAGTTTTTGGATGCTGAAGTATCAGTTATGACACTTAACATGCACAAGAGACTTGAGCTCTGATGATTAGAGTGGCTGTGAATACTAAGAAATTAGCTGTTTACCTACAAAAAGACTAATAAAACTTTTCCATCTCTGATAATAATTCCTAATGTGTAACCTAAAAATGGCTTAATAATCTCCTTCCACCACTGTGTAAAATTTATGAGTAGGACTGTGATGTTTGTATTTCCTGGCTTGTGAGTTCCTGATTGTAACTCCATGGTTCATGCTTTTCAACTCAATAAACCATGGGGACATGCGTTACTACTCTGATTTCTGTGGGAGCTTTGGGAGAGAGAGGTCAGTCCACACTGAGCTTTCTTACTTTGGAGCAAAATTTCACTCCATCCGTGTGCCAGAACAGTTCTCTCTTCTAGGTTTTTCATTTTTCAGATTATTCTTATTACTCATTTTTCTGTGTATATTTAATTCTGATTGGGGAATTCTATTACTTTATTAGAGGATTTGAGTTTTTTGCCTTGCTGCCTTTATTTTCCTTCTCCTTCCCCTGATTTTCCAAGCTGACTCTAGTGCTCTTCATGTTGAGCACTGTCCACTGTTCTAAATAAAATCACACCACCTACAATGGTAAACTTTCTGCTACTTTCTTTTGACAATTTACTGTGCACTGCTACAGGTAAATCAGGCGTCTTATTTGAATATCATTATTTGAACACCAAAGCAAAACAAGAAATTCTAACATCATAAAAGCTCTATTTGCTACTGGTTTTACTCCAGTGAGTAAGTGTTTCATTTACTCTTTAGAAACTTTTTTGTGTGTTACTGGATTTGTTTTCCCAGAATGAAGGCATCTATAAACAAGAAATACCTTAAAAATTCTCCTAGCCTTTTGACTGAGGCTGTAGCTTTGTTTAGCTTTAGTTTGCACAGAAGGAAAGATCTACTGGTGTAGAAACCTACATCTAAAGGCCAGCACAAAGATGACAGGTGAGCAAAGATGGTAGATACACAAATAAGGTTATTTTGAGAGAAAGTTTAAATAAAGGCAGAGAATAGAGGTCATGAGCACTGGGGCACTCACAGGAAGCAGAGATATGGAAGAGCTTCTCAAAGACATGACGAATGATTAGACAGGCAGAAAAAGTGACACAGGTGAGATCAGTCACAGAAGCAAAGAGAAATATTTTGAACAAAATAATAAGCATTGTACAGGTCAAAGATGATGAAGATCTATCAGAGAAGTCTGAGATTCTACTAAAATGTCACTAAAGATTTTGGCAAAAGTATTTCCCTTGGAATGCAAGGGAGAAATTGAGTATAAATAGATGGGGAAATTCAGGCTGCAGCAGTAAATGCTGTGTTTAATGGGCTTGAAGTAAAAGAGACAAAAGATAGGGCAACAAATGAGGAGAAAATTTAAGATAAAGGTGGGGTATCTTTCAAAGAACAACGACTGCCCTTTTTATACTGTGAAGTAAAAGATCCAGAAAGTACTGAGAGGTTATGCGGAAAATACAGACAAGGGTAAGAGTGGTATCGAAGAGCTTCAGAGATGAAGAGAGGTCACAAGAACCAGAGGAAACTCGGGGGAGAACTGGTAGAAAATGTGTAGATCAGGAGCAAGAAAGAAGGAAAACTGAATTTCAGAAAGAAAACGAGGGGAAGGGAGGTGAAACTGAAATCATCCTGGATTTCAGCAATGTAGAAACCGGCGGAGTCCCATATGAGGGAGAGGGAGAAAGAGAGGGAGGGTGGGAGGTGGAACAGAGAAAGGGATAGAGGGAGAGAGAGAACAAAAGGAGAGTTTGAAGTCTGAGCCAATGGTAGGAAAAAGCAGATGGGACTAAGCAGATTTGAAGTAGCTGGGAAATAGTTATTTACCTAGGCAGATGGTAGGACTGAACAGAAAGAGTGGTTTGTAGCGTAGAGAGATTGACTTCACAAGTACTTCAGAAAATAATTCCACTGTGTGGAAGACAGTGTGAAATATGCAGATTCAAAGACATGAGGAAGGTGTAGTGGTTGAATGAAGTTGTAGAGGGCCTGATCAGGAACCACTGTGAGGGCAGAAGGAAAAATAAAGGAAGAGAAAGATGCTAAATTCAAATGTAAGCTTAAAGCTCGGCAGAGATTGTGAGAGGAAGTTATTCTGTAAGAGAAAAAAAAAAAAAAACCTCAGACATTTTCTGAATGGGAAAAAACCAGTTCATATTGACAGCCACAAGCCAGTGAGAGTGCAGAGTAATGAGACTGGGGGCATTTTTGAAGTTTTACAACAAGACCATTGGATCACATCTGGAAATTTTATCCCTGTGGTACAATTATCCTCCTGCAGAAATTTATTCATTGACATCATGAAATACACTTTAAAAAACAATCTTTTCAGAATATCCAGAGAACATGCATTGTTCAAAAAAGAAAAAAAAAAAAGTGCAAAAATCCCTATTACATTCTTCACAAGTTTGGTGTATTTTGCCAGTTAATGCTTCAAGCTTATGAGAAAGCTCAACATGTAAGGAACCTGGCTTTCTATGTGCTTTCTCTCAGCACCTCATTGCTGTAAGCTTTTCTGTGTCATTGTTCTTTCTGTGTAGGTGTAACTGAATCCCCCAAAGTTATTTTGCCATGTTTAGGTTTTCTCTCATCTATTTAAATTCCATGGTCAATTTATTAGCTACTCCCAAGAAAGGTCATGCCACAGAACTCTAATTTGCTTTATTCAACCCACCTCTGAAAAGCACTGATAATTTTCTCCTGCTCTCTTTTTAAAATAGCAAGTGACGAGTCTTCCATTATTCTTTTACTTCAACACACATATTTAGAATATCTACCAGCAGAAATTATCACCAGCTCTGCAGCCTGAGGAAACACAGAGCTGTGATACTGATAAATAATGCCTTTTTACCTTACATTTCACCCTGACCTCATACTGACTTAATAGAATCTTTACCTCTGTAAGAGAAGAGTCAGTCAGTGCCACAGGGGCAGCATATCTTTTCAAAAAGGTAAAGAACAGAGAAATTTCCATTGCTCTGACGTAATTAATTTTCAAAAAGCTTTGTGACTACTAATGACCAATTCCATATGCTCTAAAACTGAGCACTACAAAATCACTGTACATATAAGATTTGAGCATTTGAAACAGATCAAAATTAGGGGAAATTTGAATATTCACACCAGAATAAATATACTATAAATTACTCACACATAACCTTGCATTTCAACAGTGACCTTGGTCCTAATCAAGAATTTAGGAAAAAAACCACACCAACTCTGGAGAGGTTTTTAAATGCATGCCTCATCAAGTTATCATAATTAAATCACCATTTTCATCAAGCAGTAGAATGTGACCAAATTACTATGCCAAACTATTAATCACAGCACATATACATTTCAATTGCAAACAGTTTAGGATGCATTTATAAAAGTCTTCCTCAGATAATCATGAGCAAAAATTATGTTAATGTTTTGCCACTGGAAGAGGAGCTATAGATATTGTAGAAAGTTTATCATTAAAAATATTACATCCTGAATCCTGAAGATTATTGATATGGATAAGGGTTTCATTTTGATAGATGTTTACAGAATTTTTGCACCAGCAATTAATAGACTGAAAAAGTTAAGCATGTTTTATATGTGCCAAATTTTAGGTACACCATACTTGAAGTTATCTTCAAAAACAGGCAGAAATCATTATCTATAAATGTAAGCCCTCTATACTTAAAATGTACACATAATTTAAAAGGTTAGTTACTTTCTTACAGAAATCAGAGGTATATTAATGCACACCAACTGAATGTACATATATATGTTATCCCGTGTAAAGTCACCCTATTTAATTACATGAACATTTTAAATTATAGAAAATTAAACCATATAATGTAGAGAATGTATCTGAGATTGCATTAAGACACACATTCTGCAACAAGTACACAGTGTGCTAAGCAAAGTTAATCTCTGGGGAAAACATTTTGACAAGAAAAAGAACAGAAATTAGTAAATTATTTGTTTCAACTTCATCACTCTAATCTTTTGATTCTCTTTGACGTGATTTGCCAGAATGCTGCACTGTGTGGATATTCATCTCTTTTCTTTGTATTAGGTTCCCTGTTTTCTATGATGATGTTTTCACGAGTGATGAGCAACCTCCTTTTACATTATGCCTTGCTGATTCAGCAGTAGAACATGACAATTAGATCAGCCTTTCTAAGGAAAACAAAGACTGTTCCAAGCTCACCTTTCTGTATTAATTCCATGTTTCAGGGTATACAAGCATTTCTGTCTTAGCTTCACAAAATCCTCTTTTTGGCATCCTCAGCTGCCCTCTTTCTTCCTCCTGGTTTCTGTGGGCTTTAGTTGCCTTTGTTCTGGCAAATACAGAAGGGACAGTGTCTCTTCCATTCTCTTTCCTGCTATCCTATCCATTTTCTTAGAAAGAAAAGGTCCAGAGACCTCAAGCTACAGGACCACTACTTGGGCCAGGCAAGGAGAGCTACACTCCTTGACTTATCTGCATACTTGGTCTTCGATCTTTCTTTGCCTTCTTTACAGAGGAAAGGCTTTTCTGCATATAGAGTATCCTGAACCACTTGTGTATTTTCTAAATGGAGTTACAACATTAACTTGAGGAACTAACTTGAGGAATCTCCTTGCTGTCTGCCTGTCCATTGTTTCTAACAAAGATACCGTAGTCAGAAATACTTCTGGATTTTGCAAAAATGTTTCTCCTGGTTTGCTTGGTTGCATTTTGCTGCTCTGATTCATGCTGAGACCAGCTAGACCTACACTATAATTTTGCTGGGAGATCACAGGTTTTGCCCGAAGGTTAGCAGAGCCCAGCACCACGTATCTTCACTGCATTTTTTAGTAGTCTGGGCTCCAGCTGACTCTCCAGCAGACAGTGCCAAGGCCCTTTTGTCTACCTAAAATCAGCTAACCCAACATCACCTCAGAGAGATGGGCTACAAAAGGAGGACAGCAGTTCCAATGTTCTTTGCTCCTTCAGTACTGTAAAACATTAACTGATGCGATAATAAGTATCAAAATAGATGTGCTTTATAGCTGAAAGTGTACCTGAAGTTCTCTTCTGTAAGAAAGAATACAAAATGGTTTGCTTCAACCTCAGGCCCAAGTGGACTTCTAAAACAAAATGGCACAAGCACGCAAGCAGTTAGCAGATTCGACTTTGAAACTGGCTCTGGAATTATTCTGCAGGGGGAAAGAAACAAACAACAACAAAAAGTAAACTAGCTCAGAACTGAACAAATAATTTTAAAAACTTCTTCCACACTAGTAAAGGATTTGGTGAATTCTTATTTGATCTGTGTTACTCTGCTGTAGTCTTTTACTGCTTGTTGGGGAGATAAAGGTGTAGATTGTATCTGCTGAGGCAACTGACCAGGAGAACAGGCCAGAGCCCAATCTGGTGTTTGTACACAGCCCGTGACTGGAGGTGATGTTCTTCTAATGCAGGGGCCTCTTTGTCTTTTAATTCTCTGCCATTTAGAAGGTACACTGCTAGCACAACTTCGTCATTTTTGCAAAGCCTGGGAGAACTAAGGATCAAGCCTATTTTGACAATGACAGAAACTGGTTGTAACTCAGCATTTCAGATTGCTTTGCTAATATCCAATTACTTAATACACAATTTATCTTTCTAGCAGTGAAGCTTAGTACAGAGCTAAATTATGGAAATTGTTTCCTTCAAGAGGACCAGTTTTATTTTGTTTGTTTTTTTGTCCTTAGTTTTAAATACTACTGCCCACACAAGTAGTACGAAGAGCTTAATAAGCAAGGAAGTCTGTTGTTGGTCTTGATGAGAAGTTTGTTAATACTGGATGTTCTGATTAAAAAATATTCTTATTACTCCTATTTAGTGGGCAGGCAAAATACAGTTTGGAGAACTTTATCTCTGTGATATGTGGAGCAGGATATTGCTTATATCAATAAAGCTCTGCTGTGTTTATTACTAAGATGCTGATCTGTAAAACACAACCTTTATTAAATTAGTTAAAAAGGCTAATCAGAAGAACATTCAGCACTGGTTTCTAACAAACAGAACGTGGTTGACAGTGACAGTCTGGCCAAGGAACATGTCCTCATGAATTGCAACATAGCTTGAGCAAATAAAATTACATTTTGGGCTTCAGGAGTTAATTGGTTATAATCTCCAGTCATTGGGGAAGGAGACATTTAGAGAAGTACACACTCACAAGAAATCACAATCCAAAAAGGAGAATTGAAAGGAAAGGTCCAGGAGACCTAACGCTACCAGATATATATTCAAAATACAGTTGTCATTTTAAAAATATGCTAACAATCTAGCGTTTGTTTCCTGACTTTCATTAAATTATAATTTATCACTTTAACCAATAGCAATGCAGAAGACATCACCTGATGTAGGCAATCTAAATTAATGCTTTCAAATACCTCAGTGAGAACCTGTGCTTACTTCTGTGATAGTAAATGAACACGGCAAGGGCATCGGCTGCAGCAGTGGTCGAGGATTACCACAAATTCTCAGTTTCAAGATTCTGAACTCCACAATTTCATGTTCCCACAGTCAAGACTGCCTTAAAGCATTACAACCTTGATAAGCCCTTCCTTGTTTATGAGCATGATATCCAGCAAAACACTTTCCCTCACTGGGTCCTCTGTGACTTGGGTCAGGAAGTTGTCATTGATGCTTTTCAGGAACCTTCTGGGTTTCCCATATGTCACCCATACTGGTCTGCTCTTCAGTCCTCCTAATCTCTTAGCTGGCTCATCGTCCATCACCAGGCAGAGCTCCACACAGTCCAACTGCTCTCTCATGTGAAGAGCAACTGCCTTTCTTTGTCCTCCTGCCTTGTGCTTCCTAAAGATCTGGTATCCCTTCGTTGCAGCTTGCCAGTCATGAGAGCCATCACACCAGGCCTCCATGATTGCAACAAGATCATAGTCCTGCAGCTGCGTACAGTTCACTAATTCCTTGTCTTTATTTGTGAAACTGTGTGCATTTAGTGTGCAGGAATTTCAGAGAAGCATCCCAGCATGCCAGTTTCCCAGAAGGGATCAGGGACAGTTGTTCAGTTGTCATGATTTGTAGGCCTTGTTTACATACGAATGCTTGAGGTGACCCTGCTTCAGCCCTGCTTTGTTGATTTTGTCTTTCATTCACATCACCTCGAGCCCTTTGCTGTCAAACTTGTCCATCACTCCCGCCTGTTGAACTGCTGTTAACTACCTACCTCCCACAGAATTACTAGCTTAAAATCCTTCTTACTAGGTCAGCCATCCTGCTGGCAAAGACATCTTTGCCATGCTTAGTGAGGTGGATCTCATCTTTCCCAAGCAGCCACTGATCTTCAAATAAAGTTTGATGGTCATAGAAACCAAAATCCTGTTGCCAGCACCAGGTCTGCAACCAACTGTTGACATACAGAATCAGTGCCCTCCTCCTTACACCCTTTGCTGTCACCAGCAGGATTCTGGAGGACTCTGCCTGTCTTCCATACTCCTGACCATCTCCCTCAGACCTCTGTATTCACTTTTGATAAGCTGTAGGTTGCTCCTGGCAGTCCCAGTGATGACCACATGAAAGAACAGCAGGGGCTAATAGTCCAAGGGTTGGAGTGGACCACTAGCAAGCAACAAACTTCTGTAGACAACAGATCAGGTTATCATATTCATAGTACTTATCAGCACATTTCTTGACAGTGTTTCCACTCAGGACAAGATTTTCACCCTTAAAATGCCCAGGTGTAGTTTAGGCAGTATAGACAGTTACCAGCAAGAAATAAGGACAAGGCAATCACTCTTCTCCTCCTCTGTGGGGACAGCAAATGGTTCTAGGCATATCAAACCATGCTGTGTGATGGTACTGATTCTGAGATCAGCCTAGGGAGCCTCACCCCATTCTCTTCTAGAATAAAATATGTAGGAGACAGAAATTGAAAGACATCCTTCAAAGGAGAAGGTGTATTTAGCACCATGAAAGTAGAGGAGGAGAAAATGCTAGGGTCAAATAAGGAGAACATAGGAAGAAATGGGGACAGAAATCATCCAGGATACATTTGATTTATAAATCTTGATGCAATTACAGAAAGAAACAAGTTTTATATACGCCACAAGGTCCTACTTGGAATTGAAAGGGTCATATACTGAAAGAATTTGAACAGAAGATGACTCTTTGTTAGTGGACTGGTTTTAAAAAATGAAAAACATTTTTCAAAGTAGAACAGAGCACAAAAGGCAAACACAGTAATACAAAGCAAAGAAAGGTTTAAAGAAAGGCTGATAGAAATAAAGATAAAACTAAAGTGTGCACTCAAGGTAGAAATGAGCTAAATAAGAGATTAAATTTGAATTTATGGAGACTAATAAAGAAGGACATAAGCTCATTAATAGAGAATTATCCAGGTCCATCCAGCAATCTGCATACAGACAAATGTGTGATACTATAAGCCTAACTGAAACTTTGCTAGAAGATAACAATAAAAATATATTAATATCATGGGATATAAATTATTTTTATAATGGACAGCCAGTGCTCAGGATGCTCAGGCAATTAAGACAGAGAGGGAGCGTTATGGAAACGTGAGACACTGTAGAGCACAGGGTAGTAAAACCGTATTTTTCTTTAGTTCTTAGACTTTAATACTTTATTTTAAGCTAAGGCAAGAAAAGAGGATTAAGCAGATGATAATGCCCCCATGCATGAGTTACAAAAGCACAAAATGTAGTGTTTCAAAACCATGATCACCTTTTCACCAATATTTTAATGAGATATTTCTGTCCTATTTCAGGAATTACTAGGAGAAAAGGTATTATGTTGTAGGATGAGTTTAAAGAAACAAATAAAGAGAACACATAACCTAACACGAAGCAGGGACAAGTAAGAAATAAAATTATGTTTTGGTTGCACTGCCATTTTTATGATGGAAAGATGTGGTACTAAAGATTTATATCCTTCAGTAAAATTATGCTGTCAGTCTTTGCATTCCACTGGGAACTTGTCTAACCCACTGGTTATTTTAATATATATCTCATAAAGCAAAGGCCTAGGTTCAACCAAAAAGAGTAAAAAATCCCAAAGAGTAAAACAGTAAGGATTTTTTAAAATCCCAGTTACTTTATGAATTATGGAAGTTATTTATTAGCAGATGTATTATGAAAATTTAAACATGCTACCAAAGGCATAGCTTGATTTTGGCAACAATAAATTTGTTCATATGGTAAACTGGTATCGAGAACTGATTCCTGCAGTACTTGAGGAATTTACATTTCCATGGAAGAAACTGAGGTCTGAACCTGCCACAGGAGAAGATATTTTGCCAAGGCAAACACAGACATTAAAAAAGTGATAAAGAGAACTTTATGTACTGAAGGTGAATCCAAATAAATTAGAAATAGAAATTAAATACAAATATAAATCATCAAAACACAAGGGGAAAGAGCAATAGAAGTAGAAATACTGCAAAAAATCCTAGGTAAACCCAAAACATGCCCCATTTCCCAAGTGAATAACATATTTTTAAAAGAAAATTGAAATACTGTCTACAGTTAAAAAAAAAAAATCCAGAAAATCTGTCTAAAATAAATACTGAAAAACCTTCTGTAAGTGGCTGAACTCTTCTTTCTGCTTTCAAAGAGTTTGATGCAAAACAGTAATATTTAATCAATTTATTTATTAAGACCTTTCATTTTTACCTTGATTAAACTAACTCGAATGCAGCACAGTGAGATGAAGCCACCTTACAAGTATTTATTATACAGAAGAACTAATTTGGTGAGAAATAAACAAAAAAGGTAGCTCTCCACAAATTTACATGCAGTTAACTTCTATCCATCCTCCTTGAACTTCCTTCTCAGCCCCAGGTCCATTGACTGCTCAGGCTGCTAGAGCCAAGGAAGACCTGGCAGCCCCATGGTCAGGGGAAGCTCCATTTCCCTTAGGATCTTTGGCAACAACTGGACACAGTGAAGAAGGCAGATGGGCACCACCACCTGCCTGAAAGTCTGCATAAAATTCAAACCTGGAGATGAGAACGGGTATATTAAGGCAGAGCAAAATTTTTTTCTCTGTTGAGGTTAGTATAATGGTTCATATTCTGTCTGTGTAGGAAGGAACATCATAATTAATAATAATAAACTCCGAAGACAAAAGCAACTACCAGATCTGTCCAGCCTAATCCCCTGTATGTGCACTGACCACTGCAAGGGGCAGAGTGATAGATTGGTTCAAGTTTTAGCCCATGAGATGCAGAAGATGAAAATCCAACCTTTTTAACATTTAAGTTTTTGTTTACATAATTCCCAATAATTTTGTTGCAATACCTCACAGCACTAAGAATCCAGAACCAAGTAGGGAAAACAGCAGCTAGACTTGTAAAGTTTTTCCAATTGTGACATTTTGGGGTTTTTCATATTTTCTGAAAAAATGTGGTTAACTGGAAGAAAATCCACAGGAGCACTCTTGACCTGCTCCAGAAGAAAGAACAGTGTGGTTGTCCAGTGCTCAGCTACATTAGTTTGGTTGTACATCCTCTGATTGCACCATGCAACATGCTTAAATAGACACAGCTTTCCTCAAATCAGTGCTGAAGTCAAAGCCCAGAACCTTGGAGGTATTTAAACACCTATCTTCTAAATCCACAGGCATCAGATGCCTGAGAAGTCCAGAGTTACTGTAAATGCAAAGTATTGTAAAACAACCCAGTTGTATTCCTTGCTAACAGTACACTCTTCGATGTTATGGTTTTTACCTTTGCTTTTAGTCAGTCTTACATACTTCAACTATCATTAGCTGGGAGGAAAAAAACATAATTCTTGTAAATAAGAGCTTGGTCTGTTAATTTTGGTTTAATGAGCCTATAGTATTACTCGAAACTTGGATATGTTATTTGATTTAGATCCATTTTTCATTTTAGTCTAGTGGCTTTTAAATCAGGTCACTGACCAGTACATTTACCCATCTTCAGTTAAAGCAAATATATCCACATTATGCTTTGTGGAGCATTTCAATGTAGCAGCAAGCTGTAAGACTACTTTATAAAATCCTGCAGATAACAGTATATAATTTTATGTGAACAGCAATGCTAGCTAAATATAACATGTCAGTACATTTTTAAGCTGCTACTCATTACTATTCTTTGCCATTCAAGAACCTAATGAAGTTTAACAAGGGCAAGCATATGGTCGTTCACCTGATGAGGAATAACCCCAAGCACCAGTACAGATTAGGTATTGACCTGCTGGAAAGCAGCATTGCAGAGGAGGACCTAGGAGTTCTGGCTGACAACAGGTTGACCATGAGTCAACAATGTGAGCTTGTGGCCAATAAGACCAACAGTATCCCAGTGTGCATTAAGAGGAGTGTCACCAGCAGGTCGAGGGAGGTTCTCCTCCTCCTCTAAACTTCTCTGGTGAGGCCACATCTGGAGTACTGCATGCAGGTCTGGGGTCCCCAGTTTAAGAAGGACGAGTAATTAGTAGATGGAGTCCAGCAGAGAGCTACAAAGATGATTAGGGGCCTAGAGCACCTTTCGCATGAGCAGACACTGAGAGAGCTGGGTCTGTTCAGCCTGGAGAAGAGAAGGCTGAGAGGGGATCTCATCAAAGTTTATAAATATCTCAAGAGGGGATGTCAAGAGGGTGGAACCAGACTCTTTTCACTGGTGCACAGCAAGAGGATAAGGGGCAACAGGCACAGACAAGGAGAAACTTCTTTACTTGGAGGGTGCCAGAACACTGAACAGGCTGCCTGGAGAGGTTATGGAGTCTCCTTCTCTGGAGACATTCGAAACCCGCCTGAACACATTCCTGTGTGATCTGCTGTAGGTGAACCTGCTTTAGCAGGTGGGTTGGACTGGATGATCTTCAGAGGTCCCTTCCAACCCGTCATTCTGTGATTCCTGACTGGCAGTTAAAACAGTATTAATATCTACAGTGATCTCTAGAGTTGTGTAGATGAAGAATTGGGGCAATTTACTTTAAATCCTTGAAGAAAAAAAAACTGCAACATTGTGCAACTTTGAGCTTTTTCTGTGTTTGCTATATCTGATTACTTTTCAGTTCCTATCATTAGTAGTGACACAAGTTGTTATACTTAATTTCTTTATTAAAAGTCTGGGCTTTTTTTATTTTTGTCAGCTATGTGACATAGCATTGGAGTGAATTCTACATTGCTGAATTTTTTAAGATAGAGATTTTTTAGTTTGTGGATGTTTTTTTAACCTTTTTTATTATTGTTTATTTATTCTAGCGTTACAAGGCCAGGTAGAAACTCTTTTATTGTTTTATATCCCATGTAGTACCTCAAAAGAGAGAAACCTTGAAAGACACATGTAAATAACCTTTAAAATTACATTATATAAACAAATTTCCTAGAGGAACTTCCGCAAATCAAAACATCCTAAAATGCCTGTCGAAAACCCTAGAGATTTTATAGTGATATGAAAGAAGTCTTTCATACCACAATCAAAGTCACACAATGGGAAATTATTCCCTGCGATTCCGTGCTACAATTGTGAAATTTAGGAGGACTAATTTTAATTAAAAAAATATTCAGATTAAAAAATATCTGATCTAGAAAGAAAGCTCTCAACAACTATAAACTGATTCTGTAATTTAAAAGTTACTACAAACACATAAATTCAGCCAAATAACTAAAGCTGAAAAAAAAAAAATCTAAGGTCTTAAATTTAAATATTGAACAAGAATATAGTTTCCAGCTACTTGGGTAGCAGACCTTAAATAAAAGTATGTCAGTTATCTGCTGTAGAAGGATTTGTTGATAACTGTGAGTTCTAAGACAGAAAATATTTTGCATCTCTTCCCATTTTACTTTGAATAAAATAAAAAATGCTGGCATTTAGGGTTATTTTTTTTAAATTTTTCACTCTAACTTCATTAGATTTCAGATATTACCTTATCTTCTAATGTTAATCCAAGATGTTTGTTAGAAGTTGTGTCTAACGTTGTGACCTTCAAACCCAAACTGTTCTCTGATTTGGGGATCCACAGAGCTCTCCTTCTTGGAGATGGAAAGGATGTCTGCTGCATCTCTTATGCTGCATTGTTAGAAACCTTCCCAATGGGTGGAAGTGGTTTACTGTTGGAACTTAGAACTCCATCCTGATGTTGGTTTTAATGTTCTGGCTCAACGTGTAGCATTAGTATACCCAAACTAAATGATGTATGATGAAATGATGTTTTTGTTTTGAGAGATGTGAACAAGAGCTCTGGTCGTAGATATAGTTGATATCAGCTAATTCAACAACAGCAGTAGTATCATCAATACCTACTGTTGCTTCAATGTGTGCAGTATCTTCTGAGGCATCTTGTCTAACACCTGAGTAAAAATACAAGATACATTCTATGTTATGGTAAAATAGTAGAGCAATAGCTATGGTATGAAAATGTTTTTTGTCCTTCTAAATTTCCTTAAATTCCGGGAAAGGTACACGCTGTGCACATACTATACAATAACCTGACAGTTAAAATAACTCATGATTGTTTTAATATGCAAAGTGCTTGGTACTTAAAAACAGTCATCATCATTTCCTAATAGAAACCTTTTAAGGGGGAAATGTATGCAATTATAAAAAATAATATTGCATTTTCTCACTTATATATTAATCTATTTTCTATCACACTGATAGAGATGGTCAAGCTATAAAGGTATCACCTGGTTACAAAAGAATATTAAAATTTGAAAATGGTCTTACAGTTCATTAAGGATTTTAAAAGAAGTGTAACCTAATCAACATTCAACTCTTATGTTCTAATTACGTGATAATCAGTAATCACCATTCTCTCAGGTTATATGAACTAATAAAAATCTCTCCCAAGTGCACAATGAAGTGCCACAACATTAACTGAATTACATAGCAAGCAATGTTTATTTCAACATATTTAGTAGACTTAGTTGCATTGTTCAGAGGTTCCTTTTGTTTTGTGTTGTTTTTAATTATAATGAGTAGGTAGAAATGAGAGATCTTTTCCAAAATGAAAGAAAAAGAAAAATCAAAACAATTCACAAATCCCACTTAATGAGCTTTAGTTAGCTTCTGTTCTACTGCAGTGTGTTTCAGAACCATCTCTAACAGAATCCTGCAGTAGAGCTGTGAGCTGCAGCATCTACATTGGCTTGGGGGAAATTTCCACTTCTCTCTCAGACAGTTTTGACAGCAAGTTTGGAATTGAAATGCCTCTGAATTAGTAACATTCCAATCCATCAAATCTGTAGATGAGCCATTTCTTTCTCTTCTCTGCTTATTGAATAAGTGATATAGAAATTATTGATGAAATGGTCATATGCTAATACATCATACTGAGCATACCAGCTCCATCTGTAAATTACGCTTTTTGCTAACAACAACAACAAAAAAAATCTGTTTTCAGAAAGTGACAAATGTCAACATTGAGCACCTTGGGATCAATTTTAATTTCTCTGTGGTGTAAGTGCATATGTTAATTTCCTGTCATTACAGTAATCTTTCAGTAGTTAAAATAAATATGTATTTGCAGCTACTTTACAGTTGTACCTTGTCCTGTTACTACTATTTCTAATTCTAAATGTGTGTACCTGACTATAAACATCACATAGAAGCTGAACAGCTAGCTTTTAGTGTAGTAAACACTGAAACAACAAACATTACCTGTTCTTAGAGTTTGGAACTGGAATTGAGTACTCTCATATATTCAATAAACTGATGAAGTGAGGAGAAAGATTTCAGAAGCAAGATATTATCATACAAAAGCAGATTTTTTTATGTTCTTGTTTGCTCAGATTTGCATTGTTTTGGTAACCAAAGTTATAACAAAATTCAGAAATTGGTTGCTAACAGTTATAAATGTATGCAAAATTTAGGAAACAGAACTTTTGAAGAATACATAATATTTTGAGAAAAGCAATGAATGAAACCCTTTATATTGGTGAAAAATACTTCCATCCTTTTTTTTTTGTTATTTAAACAAAAGACTTTAAGAACAAAATTCACCTACATTTAATTACATTTTACAAGACCCTGAAAATAACTGAAAGTTTTTCCTTCAGATGTGATTAGATTAAATTCTTTGCTTTGCTTATAATCAGTTTTAGACACATATATTCATCATTTTGTTGGAGAAGTGAAAAGAACAGGTTAAAAAAAAAAAAACAAACCTGCATGCTTTATATTGCAGCATTTGACTTTGGCTGAGGGAGGGTTGTGAAGCAGTAAGGAGGAGATGTAGATTCCTGCTGGCATATTCTTCAGCTTTTCAAAACTGATTATCAGTCTTGCAGACTGCAGCTGGACTCACTCACAGGGACAGTCTCAGCTGTGCTCCAGGACCATAATTCCCTGACTGCCATGCTACTTGCCTGCTCTCAAGATAAGCACAACAGTGTTTATGCTGCAGAGAGTCAAACTCTGCAGTGCTCAACCTTAAACTGTCCTTCCAGTACATTCTCAAGCAGGAACAGGGCCATTATCATACAGCTGAGAAAAAAAAATTAAAAATCATTAAGCTTCACAGGATTCCCACTAAGTTATTTTCACTGAAGAAAGTCTTCACTTTTGCCACTCACCTCACCCTGGTAGTTAGGAGTGGGAAGGGCTCCAGGCACACTGACATCTAAGGCTAACATTCAAAAAGCCTGCTTGATGTTGCAGATTAAATACCTGCTTTTAGTTTGCTAGGCAGAATAAATCTGTCTAGCAATGAAACTCCTTGATACTACAGGTGGAAAAAAGTGAGCTGCTGGACAGTTCTGTATGCATCCTGGAGTCCATTTTGACTTACAGCATCTACCACACATGACAACACCTGATGCCTCCTAGGCACATTTCTTTTCCCTCCACACAACAGAATTGCCAGGTGCTCTGCCTCTTTCTCTCAGCTGCACTGTACATTTAGAGTCCATAAGTCTAAATTTGACTTTTTTCGGACCTTCCCCAGCCCTGAACAGCAATGGTGGTGCTATGGAGAGAGGAGAGACTACACACAAATGCTAGCAACCCAAAAAATTGAATGTCACTTCTGCCCCAGGGCCACACTTCATTTTATCTTGGGATAGATGGTCACAGCTTTGGGAAAGAAAGAATGGCACCTTCACAACCATCTCACAGTTACTTCCAAGACACTTCCTGGCTCTTCAGCAAATGGAAGTTTGCTATAGGAGCACTCCATTCGCAGACCAGCACAGAGGTTGTCAAGAAGCAAGCTGTTGTACATGCAGGAAGAAAAACAGCCTGGAATCGGTGATGACTTTGTGCCCTCTCTATCTCTTCCACAATGAGCAGCATGCACAGAGTGCCAGCAAAGACTCCAAGGACTGCCCAGAAGCCTGGCACTCCTGAAACATCTGAAGCCTCATCTTTTGTTTTTTTGGTGCAGGGAGAGACACCAGCCATTCTTATGTCAATCTCTCCAACCCGGCCAGGACCTCTGGGACTACAGCTGTGCTTGTAAAGTAAATGCTGCCAGAGTCACATAGTCCGGCAACTTCTTTACTATAAAATCAAGGAGTCATAGAATCATAGAACACCCAAAGTTAGAAGGGACCTTGAAAGGTCATCTGGTTCAACTTTTCACAAGAAAGAGAGCCTAGATAAGGCTATCTAGCAACCTATCACATCTTGAAAACCTCTAGTGATGGGGACTCTACCATGCCCCTGGGCATGTTGTTCCACTGAATGATGGTTCTTATTGCAAAAAATGTCTTTCTTATATTGCAATGAAACCTCTCCCACTGCAACTTGTACCCATGGCCTCTTTGTCTTCCCCATGTGGCTCCTTGTGAAGAAAGGGGCTATGATCTCCTTGTAGGCACCCACCTGAGCTTTCCCTTTTCAAGTAAGAAGACACCTAACTCCTTCAGTCTTTCCTCAGAGGGATTTTCTCCAGCCCTTTGATCACTTTCATGGCACTCCTTTGGACTCTCTCCAGCCTGTCCTCATCTTTTTTGAATTGTGGGGAGCAGAACTGGACACAGTACTCCAAGTGTGGCCTGACAAGCACTGGGTGGAGCAGAGTGATCCCCTAGCCTTAAAAAAAATGGTCACATGCAGGTTGCCTATCGAGGATAGTCTCTGGCTTGTGCCAACTCTATGGACAGTGCTAGCTGGGCCAGGACAGAAACTGTGCCAGGGAGTATCGCAACAATTTAATAGTAAAAGCCATTCAGTACAAATGCCTACTCGAACACTATTTAATTTTCTAATCACAGAGTGTTAGGGATTAGAAGGGACCTCTAAAGATCGTCTAATCCAAACTCCCTGCCAAAGCAGGAACACCCAGATGAGGCAACACAAGAATGTGTCCAGGCAGGTTTTGAATGTTTCCAGAGAAGGAGACTCCACAACCTCCCTGGGCAGCCTGCTCCAGTGCTCTGTTAACGCTCACCGTGAAGAAGTTTCTTCTTAAATTTAAATGGAACCTCTTGTGTTCCAGTTTGAACCCATTACCCCTTGTCTTACCATTGGTTGTCACACTGAAGAGCCTGGCTCCATCCTCGTGATACTCACCCTCTATATATCTGTAAACACTAATAAGGTCACCCCTCAGTCTCCTTTTCTCCAAGCTAAAGGGACCCAGCTCCCTCACCCTTTCCTCATGAGAGAGATGTTCCACTCAATCATCTTTGTTGCCCTGTGCTGGACTCTCTCCAGCAGTTCCCTCTCCTTCTTGAACTGAGGGGCCCAGAACTGGACACAATATTCCAGATGTGGTCTCACCAAGGCAGAGTAAAGGGGAAGGAGATCTTCTCTTGACCTACTAACCAGTCCTAATACACCCCAGGATGCCATTGGCCTTCTTGGCCACAAGAGCACAGTGCTGGCTCATCGTCATCCTCACCAGGACCCCCAGGTCCCTTTCCCCTACACTGCTCTCTAATAGGTCATTCCCCAACTTATACTGGAACCTGGGGTTGTTCCTACCCAGATGCAAGACTCTGCACTTGCCCTTGTTATATTTCATTAAATTTTTCCATGCCCAACTCTCCAGCCTGTCCAGACAAAGCCTACTGTTCTAAATTATGGGATTAAATTGAAAAGTAGCAAAAAGAATTCTCTTTGTTAAGTTCAGCTATTACTGAAACCACTTTAGGTAACAACCTCAGTAGCTAAAGCTGCATGATTTTGTGTTTGAAAAGGAAGGGAAAAAAAATAAATAGAAGGATGTGAGAGCTCTTGAAAATGCCACATTGACTCCAGGCCTGATCCTGTGAGATGGCAAGTACTTGACAAAGACAACATTTGAGTAAGCCAGATGTTATTCAGCATTCTTATCAGAACATTCAAAGTTTTGTATTCCTAGGTTACAAGCACCCTGGGACTACAAGATTACAGAGCTATAAATTAGTACGGTGGAACCCCTGGAAATCCAGTCTCTTCTACTGCTTTAACTGACATATAAGTTACTGAAGTACCCAGCTGGAGACAACATTCCACAATCAGCTACTGTGGCAGACAGGATCTTTTCATCCAATGCAACAGGTGACTAACTGGCTCCATCTAATCACTTGGATTAATTTATTCAGTTACTGTCGTGGGAAATATGGGCAAGAACACTCAAGCTGAAAAGGGAATTAAATCAGGTTGAAAGAACTTCAAAAGAAAGTAGTAACAGCAGATGTATTTTGTGAGGTACCAGATACCACTGGTGTGAGTCAGGACTTACTCTGAAAATTCAGCCTGAATCGTGTTTCTGTAGACTCATTGGGAAAAAAATCACTCATTTCTACATCTCCATTGGGTTTACAGATGGGGTAGACTGCTCAATCAACCTGGATCTCTCTGGGCTATTATGTAGCATCAAATTCCACTTCCTTTACACTTTCTTTTATACATTCTTTCGTCACAGCTTGATGCCATAACCTTTGGCTAGAGAAAGAAAGAAAACAAATGAAAAGAACTGATTAGTATTTCTTGAGTCCAATTACCTGCCTTACAGAAAAATTCACATGCTTTAAAACTCCTCTCCCAAAACAGGTAATCTATAAGCACAGAGAAAAATAGGAAACAAAATAATTTCCTCCACTTACATATCCTATTTTCTATGTAGCTTTTATAATGTGCAAACCATTCAAGTGAAATAGTTTCTTGGATCAAACTGAGCTGAAAAAGCATTAGTGACTGCCTAAAGCAACATAAATAAAAGAACAAAGTGATGGGGTTTTATTCAGTGTTTGACTTTTGTTCTTGTTTTCTTTCCCATTGCTGAACCACACTTCTCAACAAAAAAAAGACACTGCATGTTTGCGAGTCACTTACATAATTTCACCTGGGGACTGTAAGCTTTAGTTCTCAAAAAATCTACTCCAAACACAGTCAAAAACACAAACAGAAAGATCAGCCACTAGGAAGCTTCCAATTTTGAATTCTGCTGTAAAGGAAATACAATTTCCATCATATAGACATAAAGTCAACACCACTGTAAATATGTCTTCAAACACCCATATCCTCAAATAATCTGCATGAGACTGCATTAATGAGTGAGAAGTAACATGAGGAGATTCAGATGCAAGGGTAGGACCTAGTGAGGAGGGAGCAGGCTTTTAAAAGAAGGAACTTCTCAGCTATTGTGCATTGCCTATACACATACGTCACCTGTAGTGCTCATGAAACAGAGGGATTTAGAGATAATTTACAGGTCACTCATCTGAAAATATAGTAGTGATTATCTGTCACCACTTGCCAAGCAACAAACAGACCACCTTATCAAGTTCGATTCTCATTTTCATCAGTGTAACCTCAAGCATGCCCTAGACCTGTGTAAACAGAGATTCTGTTAAATATTTTAACTGTTATTTAAATGAAGTGAAAAAGTAATAATTTCACATATCGCGAAGCAAAGTTAGTGATTTCTTTGTCCCGTTGTGTTGCATGCATCTTTGTTTATCGGCGTGAAGCAGTTTCTTATCTCTTTTCCAAGCCCAAGGCAAACGAAGTTTTAATTAGAAACCTCAGTTTCTAAACTTATTGAAGTTGCTGCCTTACAGTGATCCTCTGCTCACTGACAAACACCCAAACAGCACAACCTTCTAAATACCCGCATCCACTAATGCGGTATTAATGTCATCGATTGCCTGTTCTTATGCAAACTCCTTTAATTCAATATCTTTTGAAGAACCATTGATCAGAGTGGGTTGATAGTTTAACCTGATAAATTAGTCACTAGTGCTTTAGTCCTGTGAATACATATGCAAATGGATGATGATGACTTTACTGGGAATTTTTCCTACGTAAACATTGCCCTCTAATGGGTGAGGGGGAACAAGAGCTACTCATAATTTATATTTGGATGCTGTGGTTCATAAGCCTTTTAAAAGAATGTGCCTTATTGTGCTTATACATACTACTTTGATTAACCTTCCATTGCTTCATAGAATTTGAGGCTTCAGGGATCCTCAGATCATCTAGGCTGCTTTCCTGGATATCACAGACCATTTATTCTCACCCAGTAATCCCTTTAATAGTAAAAAAAACAACTACAACTACAACAACAACAAAAAAACAAAACCTGCCTTATGTTAAAACATTTCACTCTGCAGAACCTGGGACTGTTACACAGCATAAGCAGGGAAGCCAAGGGTACAGCAGCACTTTGGGGCCCCAAAATATCAGAAAAATAAATACAGGCTATATGCCTCAATAATCCTGCAGGTGCTCTCAATTTCAGGTTGCCAAGGAGAAAAAAAAAAGGAGGAATTCTGCAGCCCTGTGGATCTGAATGGCAAGAATATTTCTTTCCTACTCCAATGCTGACAGTTGCTCAGGTTGTCTTTTTCTGAACACAAATTATTGTCTTGTTCCCAGGACAGGTGACACAATCCACCTCAGGGTATGGCCTTACACTGTCTTGGTCATCTTTGAGGTGAGAAGAAAAAAAAATAAAATATATAAATAAAATAGTTGCTTGATAGTACATAGAGGAAAACTTTCCTTCAGGCCCTGGAGAAAATATTAGAAGTGGTATTTTCTGATCCACTTTTTCCTAATGCTGAACTGTGCTTCTTTGGGCAATATGAATACTCTCAGAAGGTAAAATAAAGATTTTTTTCTTTTTGGTTTTGTTTGGTTTTTTTGACTTGGGTTTGTTTTTTTCTTTTCATTTGTTGGTTTTGTTGTTGTTTTTTTTTTACTATCCAAACTTGTTTATATTGCTCTGAACTATGGTGAGTCCATCACCTCCTGTGTTTAATTATCTGCAATGCAGGTAAAATTCATCTTACCTTAAGGCTGATTTTGTCTAATATTAACTGCCATTCGTTGAATCCTGTTTTGATTTTTTCTAGGAAAGTTAGAAAGTTTCCACCCATCACTTTCACTTACGTGCAAAACAGTCTTTCAGCCTGCTTTGCAATAAGCTCAGTAGGTTGAGCACTTTAGGTCTTGCATTGTGTTGCAATTCAGAAATCATTTTGAGTGTCTTCCTTCAAGCTGTCTCCACACATCTCCCTTAAATTGCAGAAGCAGATGCAGTGGATTATCATGTCAGCCCTAACAGTGGTGCAGCCAGAGGCAAGCTCATGACCCTGTTTCTACTCTTTACCTATACAAGGATCACATTAGTTCTTCTTGCCCCCAAGTGTTTCACTGTGGAGGACATGGGGAGCTGGTTATTCTTGGTAATCCTGAAGCACTATTTTCCAAGATTAACATTCTCCTCCTGCAGACTGTCTGCATTTCTTACCTAAACTAAATTATTTTTCAGCATTAGTGTATTCTGTTGGCATCTGACCACTTACCTTGGCAATTTGTATCCCTGCATGAGAATACGCAGTCCACATTGCTTATTCTGCCTGAATAGTCATGTCATGGCTGGATTTGCCTGGTAAGCTGCGTCAGCATCATCAAGAAAATTGTTATGTAACTCAATACTGAAATGTTAGTTGAAGGAGAGATTTCTATTATTTGTAACAAATAACAAGTAAATTTAGAGATTTACAGTTAGACAAGCCTCTAATTCACCTGATAGAGTTCTTGTTATTTCTATAGGTCAAACTTTTTAATTTGTATGACATTGGATATCATATTACCACACAGTTGTCAATGTAAACATACATAATACATTCAAAAGCAGTTCTTACTCTGTGGTTAAAATTTCATTTTTAGACACTAAAATTCTTCACAAAGTTCTATATCCCAGTCATTTTTTTTTCTGAGGATCAGTGTCCAAAAACTGATGCACTTTGATTTCTTTAAAAATCACAGTCACAGCCACCCATTTTCTTCAAATTTCCAATATTAATTAAATTAATATTTTAATTTATTAGCTAAAGACATCTCCTTAAATAGTTCCTTTAATATTCTTATATAAAATATCTAAGCCTACTGTTGTTGTTACAACCTTTTAACATTTATTCTGCTGATTACAAGATGCTTCTTTTTAACTCATTTTAATATTAATATATTAAACTCTCCTACCTTTTTTCTATCACTACTGGTGATTTTATTATCTGCCACCAGCTGAAGATAAGGCTTTATAAAAGTTTATTGCTAAGACACATCTAATTCCAAATAGCTGATATTCAAGGTTCACCTTCTCCAAACTCATTAATGGTCCATCCCAACACACAGGAAACAAAGGTAGCAGAAGGTCGGCATGGAATACAAAGATGCTGCCTGATTGTGCAGCAGTTGGGTTAGGAAAGCCAATATGTCCACCTGGACAAACATACTGAAAAAACATAAGTCCATGGGGCCCAACAGGTTGCACCCACAAGATGAGTGGGAGCAGTTAACAAACATCCAAGGGTTAACTTGCCCCCAAGTTGACAAAGGAGAAATCACGTTTTCCCAACTTAGTAGCCTTCTAAAATGTGGTGATTAGTTTGGAGGAGGGCAGAGCAGTGGATGTTGTTTGTCTTGACTTTAACAAGGCTTTTGACACTGCTTCATGTAATATCATGACAGACAAGCTGACAACATATGAGTTAGATCAGTGGACAGTGAAGTGCATTGAAAACTGGCTGAACAGCTGGGACTAAAGAGTTGTAATCAGTGGAACAAAGTCCTTCTGGAGGCCAATAACTAATGGTGTACCCCAGAGATTAGAACTGGAGCCAATACTGCTTCACATCTATCTAATCTGAATTCTGGGACAGAGCACACTTTCAGCAAGTTCCAGATGATACAAAACTGGAAAGAGTAGTCAATACACCATATGGTTGTGCTGCCATTCAGAGTGACCTGGAGAGGCTGGAAAATTGAGCAGAGGGGAATCTCAATGAGTTCAACAAGGGGAAGTGAAAAGTTCTGTACCTGTGGAGGAACAACTCCATGCACCAGAACATATCAGGGGCCAAATGGCTGGAAGGCAGCTCTGCAGAGATGGACTCTGGGGTCCTGAGCAGCAAGTCAACCATAATCCAGCAATGCACCCTTACAGCAAAGAAGGCCAAGAAAATCCTTCCTCCCTCTCTTCACTGGTGAAGCCACGTCTGGATTATCCAGTGCTGGACTCTCCAGTACAAGAAAGGTGTGCACATGGTGGACCAAGTCCAGCACAGATGATTAAGATGATTAAGTGATTGGAGCATTTGACTTATAAAGGGAGGCTGAGAGAGCTGAAACTGTCAAGAGAATGTTCAAGGGGAATCTTATATTTGTGTTTAAATACCTCATGGGAGAGAAAGAAGACTCTTCTCAATAGTGTCCGCTGGCAGAAAAAGAGGCAATTGACACAAACTGAAACATGTGAGATTACATCTGAGCACAACAAAACACCTCTTAATACAATCTTAAAGCACTGATTTCAAACTTGAAATATACAAATACCTTTTGGTGGGTTCACTCTGAAATTCGGCTCTGATCTCAGTGCATCCCAACATACCTTCCCCTTCAGTTGTATTACAGAGATTTCAAGATGACTGGCAAACACCGAAGGATTCAATTTTAATCCATTTCTATTTTTAAAAGTGGAGTAGAAGTTCATTCATATTGAAGCCAGCATCTCAGTGTCCTCAACCAAAATGCAAATAGGATACTTTCATGCAAAGTTTTAAGATAACTAGGTACTGCGTACAGGTGCCCAGGCATTGTCAGCAGGGGCTGTAGGGGGTCTCTGTGAGGACACAGCCAGCTCCAGCAGCTCCAACCACTCACTGCAGGGCACAGCTGAGCCCCCCAGTCGAGCTGGTGGGGCCTTGGGGAGATGTGTGTAAGAAAGGGCAAAAAACACCACACAGGCAGTGAGGAATGAGGAAAAAAGGTGAAAGAAACAACCCTGCAAGCCAGGCACAAGAGGAGAAGGAGAGAAGGAAGTGCTCTAGGCACAGAGTAGGTGTTCCCAAAAGGACTGCAGCCATGGAGGACCTGCACAGGAGCAGAGGAAAAATTTGAGAAGGATGGAGTGGCAGAAAAAAAAAAAAAAACACACAACATCCAGACCATGACCCACCTGCAGAAGCCCATTCTGTAGTGGAGGGGATAGAGCCTACCTACTGCAAAAACAAGGCGGAGGAGAGGTGTCTGTTGAGCCTGGGAAGATGGAGCAATGTGCCTTCCCTAACAGTTTTAATACCTGTTTCTTGGTTTTGTTGTTATTTCCCAATATCCAAATTAGTAATTAAATATTTATACTAATTGACGGTAAATTAGGTTAATTTCCCCGAGCTGAGTCTGGTTTACCAACAACAGTAAATGGTAAATAATCTCCCTGTCGTTATCTCAACCCATGAGTTGTCTCACTTGATTTTCTCCCCAGTCCCATTGATGGGAGGAAGGGAGCTGGCAGCTGCATGGGGTCTTGACTGCCAGCCGAGGCCAGCCTGCCACAGACCAGGGGCTTCTGACATTCAGCTGGGTTCTTGAAACCTCACATCTCCCAGAAGTGCAATAACTACAGGCCTGTCAGTGTGACCTTGGTGCCAGGGAAGGCCATGGCGCAGATCATCCCGTGTGCCAATCACATGGCACATACAGGAAAACTAAACAATCAGGCTCAGCCAGCATGGGTTTATGAAAGACAGGTCCTCCTTGACCAACCTGTCTTTCTATGACAAGGTGACCTGCTTAATGGATGAGGGAAAGGCTGTGAATGGTTTGTACCTAGACTTTAGTAAAGCCTTTGACATTGCTTCTCACAGCATTCTCCTGGAGAAACTGCTCATGGCTTGGACAGCCATACTCTTCTCTGGGTAAAGAACTGACTGGATGACCAGACCCAAAGAGTTGTGATGAAGGAGTCAAATCAGTATTTGGGCCAGTTCAGTTTAATATCTTTCTCGGTGACCTGGACAAGGGGATTGAGTGCACCCTTCATAAGTTTGCAGATAACACTAAGTTGAGTGTGAGTGTTTATCTGCTGGAGGGTAGAAGACCCAGAGGGATCTGGACCAGCTAGATCGATGGGCTGAGGTCAATTGTATGAGGTTCAACGAGGCCAAGTGCTGGGTCCTGCACTTGGGTCACAACAACCCCAGGCAGCGCTACAGGCTCAGGGAAGAGTGGCTGGAAAGCTGCTTGGCAGAAAAGAATCTGGGGGTGTTGGTCAATAGCCAGCTGAACATGAGCCAGCCATGTGCCCAGGTGGCCAAAAAGGCCAAAAGCATCCTCACTTGTTTCAGAAATAGTGTGGCCAGCAAGACTAGCGAGGACTAGGGAGGGACAACTCTGTACTCAGCACTGGTGAGACTGCACCTTGAGTACAGTGTTCAGTTTTGGGCCCCTCACGACAAGAAAGACAGAGGCTCCAGAGCATGTCCAAAGAAGGGCAACAAAGCTGGTGAAGGGTCTGGAGAACAAGTCCTGTGAGAAGTGGCTGAGGCTGTTTAGCCTGGAGAAAAGGAGGTTGAGGGTTGAGCGTTGCTCTGTACAACCACCTGAAAGGAGGCTGTAGCATGGAGGGTGTTGGTCTCTTCCTGGAAGTAGCAAGTGATAAGACAAGAGGAAATGGCCTCAAGTTGCACCGGGGTAGGTTTAGATTGGATATTGGGAAAAAATCTTTCACAGAAAGGGTTGTCAGCCATTGCAACAGGCTGCCCAGGGAAGTAGTGGAGTTACCATCCCTGGAGGCGTTTAAAAGATGTGTAGATGAGGTTCCTAGGGACATGGTGGACTTGGCAGTACTAGGTTAGTGTTTGGACTGAGTGAACTTAAAGGTCTTTTCCAACCAAAACAATTCCATGATTCTATGACCTCCCTGAATTGTAGGCATGGGTTAAGCTCAGAAGTTCTTACCAGAGATTGCCTGCGGGTCTATGCTTAAAGCTGATCTTTAGTCTGAGTGCAAAAATTAGTGCGCATTGATGCCTCAGTAATACTCAAGAACTTTCTGAAGAGAATATTTATTAAAGAACTGTCTATGTGAATGGGAAAGTTAGGCTTTTTTTTTTGCAGTGCATTTACAGGAAAACCACTACTCTTATTCTTTTCACTTGTGTTTCATTAGCTTCCAGAAGAAGTATAATAATCTAGTCCTCAATTTTACACAGTGTTCTTAAGGGAATGAAATATTACTGCAAAACCAGGGAGGCCTCAAAGGTCCCAAAACTTATTATCTCTAAAAATTTTAAGCCTCCTTGCACAGAAACAACTCTTTCAAGGCTTATTGACAGCTGCTGATTCAGAAGCACATTCAATAAAAGCAGCTAGTCAACATAAGAAAGTGGCAGTAACAAATAACGAACACTCCATTAGGAATTAGAACATCTGGTCATCTTAAGATGTGAAGCAAAAACTACAGCACTTAAGGCCAAGTTCCCATTGTGTTCTGAATATTTATCATAAATATCCAAACTTACTCAGCTCTTTCTGTAACTAATGTCAAAGAAAGAATTTCACAGGGCTTTGTCACAAGGCAAAAACACAAAAGCAGGAAAGTACATTAAGAATATAATATATAACTGAAATAATGACTGTAAACTCAAAGTGCTACAAACTCAAATCAGAATAAATATTTGATAATCAGGTCAGTCCAACATTCTTAAGACAGCTAAAAAGACAGAAATATGTTCTTTATCCAAAAGGCTCTTATAAAACTAGTCCATTCCACCCCCAAAATAGCACTGGATCTATGACGTTGCTGAGAGCAGACAAAATGAACTGTGAAATATCGTCATATATTTAAAAGCATTGTGAAAATACTATGTAGCTCTGTATTCTGTGGTTATGTATTCTGTATTGCTTCTATGAGGTATAGTGACTTGGTTTACCCGTTAAATTTGGTGCAGAGCAGTGGTTAAGATAATAATACAATTTGTTTCAACAGGTACTCCCTCAAATAGCATTCACATGTTCTGTGCATCATATCATACCCGTTCAGCCTGAGAAAACTATGAGGACTTGTACAAGTTTGAAGATGCCTACCTGTGTAAAACTAGCATATATGAGATAAGTAAAGCAAATTCTACTGTTCTCATCTAAATTTGATCAAAAGATTACAAGCAGATGAGCTATGGCAAAATTACGCTCAGATATCCACAACACATATTGCATCTGTGCGCTAACATGCTCCATTTCTCATTTGAGTAAATTAGCCTTCATTTAGCTCTGTGTTATGCTGCCAAACTGCTTCCAAGCGGTTTGTTTTATCTCTGCTTAATCCAGCAATTTAGATATCCCACAGAAAGTAAATATGAGTGCAGACTTTAAAACCACAGAATTGGGAAAACTACTATAAAGGCATGTTCTTTTAGCACAGAGAATTTGTTTCCACTATTCGATCAGCTATAAATGAACAAACACAAGTGGACAAACAGAAAAGAGAGGAGTGGCACTCTTGCAAGTTTATGACTCAATGAGAAGGCACATTTAGGAAAAGACACTCTGGAAGGCTCAGACTATATGCCAGAGATTGTTTCTAGGTGTTGGGTGTAATAAGTAATGTGTATGGGTGATTTATTTCTTGTGTCTGGATCTACACACCATTTGTGCCATCAAAATTAAAGAGCAATTTTCCTACAAACCTTTTGGCAGTCCTTCTGTTTTGTGGTTGTACTACAGATTGACATCAAAAGGATTTGTTTTATGACAGATACCTACACCACAGCCAAGGTGAACACTGGCACTAGGCAGTGGGGTAGCTGGATCACAAAACTTAAAAACTGTGAAGATCAAGTCAGAGCCTACAGAGCATGACAATTAGACCAAAGAAAGGGAAGTTATGGAACCCACTTGGACCACAGGAACCACAACAGACCTCCATAGGGAGACTCAATCACAGCAGATTTGTACATGTCAGAAATTTGGGGCTTGGGACTTTTAAATAAATCTACCTGAATCTGTGAAGGGTGAGCTGCAGGGGCAAGAATGTGCAGTATACATTAGTGTATACAGTTACACAGATATATAGAAAAAATATTTCTGAAATTAAAACCCCAGGAAAATCAATGCTCTGTGGGTATGCCTGATAATCACATGATCTTGGTACAACGGCATGAAATACTGAGGAACACGTATGGCATTTAGCTATAAGAGAACACAGTCCTAGGAGAAAGGAAAGCACAATTGAGATTTTAGCTTGCGGTGACTGATTAGAATCAGTATAGGAAATTATGCTGAAGTCATCCTCATTCCTTTATTACCTTCCTTCAAATACTCTCTAAAGTTCTTTGCAACAGTGACTACAAGGACATAGACCACATAACACCTATTTGCATGCAGGGCTAACCAGAATTCTCTCATTGTCTTCTGCACACCCATCTTTTCTTGTCTTTCTGCTGACTCCAAATTGTCGATACTGCAGTGTAAGTTCTGCAACTATTGTGTGTCCTATTTGCACATAGTGTCTCTTTCATGCATTTGATTCCTTTGTGTTACAATATAAACGTATTACAGTACAGAACTATTGTTGCTTTTGATAATATCACATATTGCAAAGATTTTCTTCTGTAAAGAGATTCACAAAAGGTAGACATTTATATGTTTTATTGTCAACTTATGACTGTTTCCCATACCTCTATAAATCTGTACATTTACACTTTATATCATTGTAATTAAACTCCAATACCTGCTTTTACTGTGGTAGATTTACCAGGCTCTGTATCAGAATCTAACAACTATGATAACAATTGAAATGGAACCAGGCTGCTTATAGGTTTATTTTACCTCTTCTAATTAGCTCCAGGAGGTATTCTCTTTTGAGCAATTGACAGAGATGCAGAATACCTACCAAATCATTTTAAAAAATTAAACTGCAGCAATTGTTACCCTAACCATATCAGCAGAGTCAACAAAAAGGCATAATCCAGTAAAGAACGGAGGAATTAGCTGCTTTTTTTTTTTTTTTCTTGAAAGCAAGTGTTCTGTTTCACTAAACAATTAATTCCAAGTCAGCAATGTTGTATTCATATCTGAATTGAGCCTTGGAAGAATGTTCACATGATTTCTTTAGCTTCATTTTAAACATCTTTAATGAAGAAAAGAATGCATATAATTATAATTCTCCTTTAGGAATAAAAAGTCTGCAAATAACTTATAGTAAACTCCATTAAACTTTTAATACCTTTTGAATATGTTATTAGCTACATGATTCAAAGACTGAAACGAAAAAAAAGAAGTGAAAAGGCCAGTTTTATTTTTACCACATTTATGTGCTATCACTAGCTGTACCCCAAGGCTTTTTTATAATATAGGATATAATTTTAATTTGTCCTTCAGCTAGAAAATTGTAATTAATTTTATATACTCATTTCCGTAGCTGTTGATAGGAATGCATATCATGACTGTTGTCACTTCAGTTTTTCAAACATTTCTACATCCCTAGAAACAAGAAGATACTTAGGTGGTGGTGTTTAGTTCAGTAGAATAGTGTCATACATTTGTTAATCCTGATAACTGAATCTGTTATTTACAGACACACACAGAATGTTTGAGGTTAGAAGGGGCCTTATGAGGTGCAAGCAGGGTCACCTGGAGATGAGTGCCCAGGACCATGTCCAGGTGGCTTTCACATTTCTCCAAGATGGGAGACTCCACAGCCTCTCTGGGCAACCTGTGCCGGTGCACAGTCCAAACTCACACACAGGTTTCTTCACGGATTCTTGCTACATATGCATGTCTTATGTATACATAACAAATTAATACTCAGAAGACCTATAGGAGATGGGAGATATTATTCAAGAGATCCCAAGTGCTCAAAGGTAGTTGAGGACCTCACATGGTGTTCCTTTCTTCTAGCTTCAGACACTGACATCTACACTACTGTCCACAACACAAATCAGCTTCTTCCAGTTTTTCTCCAAAGAAGTAATGATGGATTCACTCAATCTGAAGCCTGCAGCTCAGGCATCTACACTTGACATAGTCACTTGAAGTACCCATTATAGTAAAAGTAAGAAAATCAGCATTTTTTAATATGCAAGCCATTTCATAGCTTTAAAAGCAATGCAAAAAGGTTATGATTAGCACATCACAATAAAACAATGTTCATAGTATGACTGCTTATAAATCAAAAGCATCACTAATATTTTTACAGAACATATGCAGAAGATCTACAAAAGTTTTCTTAAACTAGATTGAATTAGAACATCCATGTTGGAGGTGTTGGTACCACTGATCTTAAAAAATAAATAAATAAATAAAAAGAAAGAAAAAAGCCGTGTTTGTCTCCCTACAGTTAGTGCAAACAAGTGTAAACACCTTTCTTCTTGTCCTTTCCTCATCTTTCACCATTTCTGATTGCTTTCTAATCTGCTGTTTTTCTTGAAGAACTCCCTTGAGGCTTCTTTCAGTATTGTTCTTCTGCATATTATTCAATGATCCCTCTGTTTTTTTTTTCCTCCCTCCAACTCATTATGCAGTACTGTCTTTGCTCCACAGTCCCTAGTTTCAACGTAACATAATTATTGCACAGTGTTACATATGGTACATGATGATGCCTGAACTGAGTTGGTGGGCACCAGGAAAATCAGTTATTTGCAATAGAAACAATATGCAATATGAAAAATGAAGCCTTGGTCAGATATTAAAAAGATATTAAAAAAGACCTTCAACCAGTGTAAACCACCATAATTCTGTTGTCTTCAATTTACTGGTGTACCCTCGATTAACTGTTTATTGCTTTCTGCTTTGGAAGTAAATATGTTGTGGTGATTTGCTTGAGACAACAGCCTGTGAACAGATTTTCAGTGGTGGAGAGAATCAATTGGATAGAGAGTCACTGCCCCTTTACTCTTAGAGTGAGCAAAGCCCTTCTACTCTACAAATAGCGTCTTGAATAATGTCAGCCATGCTAGGTTTGTGTGAGTGGGATGACACACACCACTCAAAGGGAATGAAAGGGAACACCAGGAGGCAGCCTAAATGGCAGTATATTTACTTCAGCACTATTCATATATTCACACCAGCTGAGGATCTGGCTCCTGAAGCTCCTTTTCAGTCCAAGAAAGCAAAGTGCCTCATCACAGAGCAACAAACTGCTCACAGTTGGTGCCATTCAAGATGCGGTTTGCAAAAGCAGAAGTACTTTGGAAACACTGGAGAAAAAGAAAGGACAGTGGTTTCATATCCAGTTCACTGAAATACTCTCTTCCTAGATCCAGGTGAATCATCAAAGCAGTAGAAGGTTTACTGCCAGTTCGTAAACTACTGAGGAAGCAAAATTCTGAACTGATTATTATGTTTGAAAATCAATAACTCTACTGTTAACACTTATATAATTTCATTAAAATTATGGAGAGTGGCTTGTGGATACAAGATTTTCTTGTTTTCATAATTCAAGAAACTCCCTTTCTCAAGCAGGCAAACCACCCACTCAAGAAAATGTATAAAACCAAAAGAAGTAGATCCCATTAAGATGGATGTAATTCAACAGTGCAGAAAATATGCATTATTCCAGAAAAATAATTCTTTAGCAACTTATATTAACAAGTAAAGTAATCATATCGGATTTCCATGTATTTCTTTATCAGAAATGGATTTAATTTACAAGCTAATGCCAGAAAATCCTTACAGAAGTAACATTGTTCAATTATATACTGTTCAAATTATGCTGTTTATTATTTTTCAGGATGAGTGATTTTCTTTTGCCTCGTTTTCTATACACTTTTCAGCATCATGGACCTAATTCATGCTACAGAGGAGACTTTGAGACAGGTTAGATTTTGGAAAGATGGCACTGAACAGGGGGTGACTACCCAGCAATATTGCCTAACAGCAGTTTTGCTGGTTCAAAGAGCAGCTATGTTTAGGTAACAGTCTACCTCTCTACTACCTCTGCATGCTGCCTACATGTGGAACAGGGAAATATGCAGAACAGGAAAGAAGTCTGGCTGTGGTTAAGTCCACATTTCAGCATTCTTCTCCCTTTGTAGCAGGCCGGCATGGCATCAGTCAATGAAGAGCTGCAGTATGTGCTGCTGTGCCCTGTGCCAGGAAACATTTCCAAACAGCAGAACTGCAGAAAGCCACCAAGGCAGGTGGCCTGGTGCTTGTAGCGGTCTGCATGGGCCAGTGTTTGGTGACACTGAAAAACTTAAGTTTGCCTGCATCCCCTCACCTTCTAAGACATCTGTGTTTAAGGATTTGCACTTGACTTTTACCCAGTTCCTTGGAAAACAGGCTCATCTCCCTGTTTTTCTTTGTTGTTTCGTTGGGGAAAAAGAAATAAATGGCATAAAGGGCACAGAAGGGCACAGAGAAAGGCAAAGGCAGAGAGCTCATAAAAAGCAACTGAAAGTGAGAGAGAGCAGTATGCTAAGATCAGCATTCATTTATGTAGGGAACTTGGTTGTGCATCATTCTTATCAGAGATCTGCCCTCTATATTCCTGACAAAACCTTGCTGCAGCCAGGAGAAATCCTAACCTGTAAGGAAGATGACAGACCTTGAAATATACACTTGTTTGAGCTAATCATATATAAGTTATTCTAAGTTAAATTAATACTCGGCTTAGCAAACTTTTTCTAAACCACCATGTCTCAAATGAGGGACTGGAGAGATGGAAAGGGAAGTAAATTTTTCCCCAAAATAGAGAGACTAGCAATTGCTCTGTGTTAGAAACAGCAGAAGCTACAACTTTTCTGCAGAACTGTTTCTTTGGCACCTCTCCTACCATTGGCAGGCCAAGCTATAGGCATGGGCAGTCCAAGAGATTGCTCAAAAGCCCATGTTCCTAGGCTCCTGAGATTGACCTGTTACCCTTCTACTCCATCATACCACATACCATCTTCAGCAAGAGATTTTATTCAAACAGGTTTCCCCTGGGTCTGCTTTCATACAAGTCCAGGCAAACTTGTCTTATGCCAACCTGCGGGCAAGCAAGTTCTGCAGAGCACATGGAATGTGTTCCTATTTGAGGAAGCAGGCTGGAGCTCGAAAGTCTTCCCTGGCTGAGCCTATATCAGGGTCTATTTGTGCGTGGAACTGGGGATTCAAATAGCATGCTTAAAACAAGGGGAACGAGCAGGGGAGTGGGCAGCCTTATAGGACTGGTTGTAGGAAATTGAGACCGGCTAGTTGTTTTTTTGGAAAGGCATTTTGGGCCCAGACTCTGCATCTTACCTTGAGCTCAAATTTTAAACATTGCTATTATCATCATGTTCTCTGCTCTGCACCGGAATCATCAGTCTGGATACACTTTCAAAAGCCATCTGTAGACCATATAGGTGATCAGCATCCTTTCTGCATGGCCAAGATCTGTTATTTAATAGCTGTAAACAGTAGAAATAAAAGTGATTAAGTAGGCTCCACTTACCTCTGCAGCCAAAACAATACACCACTGTCTGAGCATAACCCATACATTCACACTTCAAGGTATCAGCACAAACATGAAAGATGAAAATTTCCATGTTCTTTGTTGCCATATGTTCAAAGGATAAAAATCTAGACAGAATCAATCATCTTCTGTATAACCCAGGTATTAATTGGAGTGAGACTAATTAGTTGCCTACCTTTGATGAGAAATGAGATCTCCTCCTCCTCTCCTTTTTAAAGTGAAAGATTTACTGCTCAATTTTAATGACATTTTAAACGTTTCCTTCTCTTTTAATCTGTGGTACTAATTTAATACCAATGCCTTTGCAGTGGAAAAGCCCTCTGCAAACTGATTCTGATACATAAGGTGAAGCAAGCTCATTTTTCAATAAATTTTAGGAGTCAACAGTAAGCCGAATATGATGCTCTGCTGCTGAGCTCAATTAATAACTATGGATTTAAAATGTCAACGGCTGATGTAAACTCTAATAAATTATATTATAATTAGTATCTCTGACTATAAAATCTCCATTCCAATCCCTCTAAAAGCAAACAGACTAATACACATTGCAATTTGGAGTGCTGACCCAATAACGCCATGTTGATTATCACACAGTAATGAATATATGCATCATTAATAGTTTCAGTGGTTTAAAACAGCTGTAGTGTATATAAACTCTATATTAATGGCAAAGAACCTTTCTAGAAACAATTAATTAAGTTCTGCTGGATGTGAGAATTAAAATCTACTCTTTCCAGTATCTGATATTTGATGGATAATACACACTGTTCTCAATGTCCATCCTACTGGCAGGATTAGTATAGCTGTCATGTGTTGAAAGTATAAAACACTCATTATGGAAGTATTATTCTTTGCTAGAAGTTTATTTAAATGAGAAAGCTGAACCTTCTGAAAACTTCTGCATCAAGGAAATAAGTATACAACAGTTGTGCCTCAGATCTTGCTAGATTTGGGAAGCTGTGACATAGCTAGAAGTCTGTTGGCACATCTATTTTATCAGTTAATGGTGTGACAAATTCAAGAGAAAAGGCTTAACAAAAGCTTCATGGGCTACCTTAAGTCTTCTGAGGCTTACACAGAACAATTCGAATCTTTCATAGCGTGATTTAGTAAACTGTACCGGTTCCAATGCACAGTGGTTTAGTTTAGAAATCAAAATGGAGCATCGCTATTTTTGGTAACAATATGATGGACAGAATTTTATCAACAAAGATTTACCAGCATCCAAATACATCCTCAGGACCTTAGCCCGAATGCCGATTTTCTGTCGAGGAATACACATTCAAACATCAACAACCATGCAGGGAAAGGGTTTCCTTACATACCTTTATATTTACAAGCAACAAAAATAATAGCCTTTATCAATCTGCATATTTTTATTATTATAAGTTTAGATTTTGTATAAAAATGAGATTTGTTTTACACATAATTTTATTTAATTGGAAATTTTTATAGTGTTACATATGGGATGAAAATACTGCACATTAAAAAAGACTTCTGAAATAAAAAATATTTATGGTGTAAAATTGGACCCTTGTGCATATAATATGTTATTAAAGATTAACAGTAATGATTCTTTGCATGGCAGTTTTGTTCATAATATCCATCCTGTAATTTCTGAAATATTCTATCTAGTGTATATTACTACTTAGGGAAATATTGCAATACTGAGCTTGTTCAGGAATTGTGATTTCAATAGAATTGTACGGGTCTGTGTTAGCTCTGGGTCTGGCTCTAGACTGTTTTCACAATATCTGAGTAGCAGCTAATTCACAATCAATGATCTAGCTACTGCTGGGCCACCCTAAAATATTTGTGAAGCTTATGAAATATACTGACCTAGTAAAGGTCTGAGTTAGTATCTTAACTTCTTTCACAAGTCAAATTAATTTTGAAGTCTTTGTACACAGTGACATGACAAAATACAAACGCAGTAGAGACAAAGTAGGGCAGTTGGAGTTCCTTAATTCTGCTACTGTTACTAACTTTCGCTATGTTTGTTCCCACAAGTAAGTCACTTAATTTTCTGTGTCCTGTTTCCCAGTCTGCAAATCAAAGATAATAAATCATACCTTGTGCACTTTACAAAAAACTTGCCATTGACTCCTTCTTCACACACTTAGTAGTCAGGCCAATGTTTTGTCATATGGAGGTCACATGACAGAGAGGATCTATAAATCTTCCATCTGCTGCACTGAAAATCTAGAATGACAAGCAAAAATTATTTTGCCTTGGTATTATTTTGCAGTTAGAACGTACCACCATGCTGAAACTCAAGAAACAGCTCTCCTGCCAGCCACACTGTCCGTGTCCCTTTGGAGGCTACATCCTCCCTCTTTCTCTGTGTGACCCAAACCCCCTGCTTGTGTTGTTCGTTAAGTGTCTTTCCGTAATGAGAAAGAGCTGGCATTGAGGGGAGGGAAAGAGAAGTCAGAGGCAGAGGTTCCCCCAGCTGCGAAGATCACTCGTACTAAGGGGCGTTGAAGACACTGGTACCCACATCCTAGTTCTCCTCCCAGTCTTTCTTGCCTCTCCTGCTTCATGGTCTTTCTTCCAGACAGCTATTCAGCAAAAGGCACATCCAACTTCAAACGTTTGTTTTTAAAATGAAAATTAAAAAAAAAAAAGCAAATGTTGAAAGAGGAAATAGAAGGAGGATAAGCCTTGTGTGTAGATGGAAAAAGTCAACTCGTATTGCTGTGAAAAAAGCTTGGCATTATTAGCTATATACTTTAAAAAAAAAAAAAGTCATTTTCATATACTTTCAATGTGAATCTAACAAAAATTCATCATAAACCAAAGATATTTAAAACACAAGCTACACTAAGGTGAAAAGAATCTCCTAATCATGAGATAATTATTTATGGTATAATTACTCTTAACCAAGTTTTGTTTATGGCTTTGAGATACGAGAAATCAATGAATGTCAAGCACTTGCCATCTTGCTAAAATCAAAGATGTAAGTAAAACCCTCAGGTAATACATTACGTGCTTTTCCTAAAATCTAAAGCAGTGCTTGTTACATCTGTGAATTTTTGCCATGGAGAATGTACTCCCATGAAAATTTCCAACCTCATGCTCTCTTTTACAAATTCTATTAATTCCAATGCAAGTGCATATAAGCTTATGTTCATCCCTTCATAACCCCCTGTGTACTGTTGAAACTGACAACAAATCCTTCTTTTCTAAAGAAAAAATGCAGATACAGTTCTGCATGGTGATCCAGTAAAGTGATGTGCTTAGGAACTGCTGAAATATTACCCCCTTACATGACTACTGAATGGCAGAGATCCAGATCATTGTGTTCACATCTCTGCTGAATCTTGCCCCACTCTGCTGAGAGTCCAGCTTAGGTGCAACTTGCTGAAAGGTGAGTCAGGGCTAGATTTATGGCTTAATTTACATGCAGTCATTTTAAGAAAAGATAAATAAATTCTCATAAGTATCAGATGGTCTCAGATCTCATCAGGTACTTTTTAAATGTTAGCTGGGAGACTGACTAAAGCAAACCAGAGGGCTGCGGTCAAGGAGACAGATTCAGAGAAAATGTTACACCTGAGTGGGCCTCCTAATACAGCAGAAGCTGAAAGCATTAGAGATGAAAAGAAGTCCAGTTTGAAAAGGCTGTGATCAGTAACAGAAATCAAGAAACTTCAATTGGACTTGCCCCAAAGGAGATGTCTGAAGCCGCAATATGGCTACAAATTGCATTGCATTCAGAAAATACAGAAGCTGTCTCAGAACCACAAAATCTACTTTGAGCAGACAATAGTTCTTCTAGTGTATCAAGTGGAACTAATTAAAACTGTCAATATCACAGCAAATGTTTTAAATTGGTAACTTAGCATGACCCTAAAGCAGAATAGAAATTAGATGTTCTGATAATGTTCAGAAAAGTGCAGGCAGCAATCAGCAGCCCACCCTAGCAAACGGCAAAGTTATGACACGCAGAGCCTTTCTACAAAGTGTTGGCCCACCTATACAAAACACAGCTTTATTATAAGTGGTACAATAACCTCCAATGGAATAATCACACAAGGAAAACAAGTAATTACCAGTGAGTAATCATCAGATGAGTGATTTATCATTAGTCTTTTAAATAATTGGTCATGGTGTTTGTGAAAAATTCAGCTAATATTTTTTAAATGTTTTGAAATTAATATATAATCTCTACTGTATTGCAACACATAATTGACAAGAATGTGAAGGGTCTAGTAGCGTATATACACCACCACTATCTTCCTAGTGGTGTTGTTTGGTTAAAAAAGTGTATGTGTATATATGTAAATTCAAGGAACCTAAGCACCTGTTCCTGGCATACATTTTTCAAACTCAACCAGTTCACAAATTGATAAATCTGATAAACAGATTAGAAAACTTTGACTTCCAAAATATGCCCCATGTGCACAGCAGCCAGTCATAATCAACAAAATATGAGATCCCACAAGAATTTAGGAATCAAAATCCAAAACAGTCTGGTACCTAACCTTTAGGCATGCTGATGCAGGACAGTTAGGCCCACAAAAAACAGTATAGCAAGCACAGAGCAGTCTAAAGGGAAGTCCTGAAGAGAGGGTTTGCACTGAATTAGTGCCTCAGCACTACCAGGCATCACAGCCTTCCCTTTGGGATTTGCAACTTAGAAACTTCTTAGACTTTTTTCTCCTTACCCACAGAAAAACAAACAAACAAACAAACAAATAAACAGGGAGAGCAGGAATTGCTGTTTTCTTTCAAGGTACTGATTCTGTAGGATGAAGTGTCTAAGACAAAGACTCACCTCTCTGCAAACAATAGCTCAGAAGACGAGAGGAAGAGACAGACTCAGACAGGTGCAAGTTTGTCCCAGAAGCTCCCTGGCCCCATCACAAGTGAGGTGCTATGGGTGACTTTAAAGTCCTATACTAGGCATTTAGCAAATGTAAATGGTGAGGATTAGGCGGAAGCTGAGAGAGAGATTGAGGATCATGGTTTTGAAGTCATGTGTTTCCTTTCAGTCTAAATCCCCCATCAGATGCCATGGCCTTTATCTAATCTTTGAATGAACAGCTAAAGCATGGCCTATGAAAGCTGTCTCATTCATACAGTCAAGGAAAACAAAGCATGGGACTGCAGCTCATTTAATGCTGGCCAGATAAATGTAATAATGTGGTATTATGCTGAACTGATATGCTTGACTGGTTTCTTGCTGACTGGCCCACAATGTGCTGGAACTGCAGTCTGTGACCTTTCAGGGGTGAAAGTTGCTCCACAGCACTGACATTTACCCAGGCTTTGGGAGTTTCTGTCTCCAAATACAGTGACTGCTTCATGGGAGTTCCTGCCATATTGCACAGAGAAAAAAAAAAAAAAAAAAAAGAGTGGAAAGCAGTGCATAGTGGACTTCAGCAGCTTAGGTTACCAGGATAAGGAAAGGAGAATGTAAGAAATCTAGACATGTAGGCTGACTGTTATCCCCAGGGAGTGGTAGCTCACCAAAACGCTATTAATTTTACAGCTGTGGCTTAAACTGTGTGGATTTTATTGCACAGATGTATAGTGGCTGTTCCCTGCTAGGTCTGTCCTAGTTTCACCTGGTTCTGTTGTTACTTCCGAACTTTTGTTTGTTGATGTCCCTGTCTGTAGGTGTTTCTTCCTGTTCCTCCACTAGATTACTTTCTGTTAGTTTGTCTGTAACAATAATCTGCAGTTGATAAAACCTGAAGATTTTGAAATATATTCAGGAAGCTACGAAATATACAAGGGTCTGACCAAAAGCCCCTGCAATATAATAGATAATACTTATCACTAAAGAGCAGGCAGCGGAGCAGGCAGGCAGCTTTAACGTGCATTAATATCACCACACTGTGAAAACTGTAGAGAGGATAGTGTTGCTCTGACAGATAATTTTGTCAATATCACTGCTTTTCAGTGACCATTTTTTACCCATGTGAATAGTCTTTTGATACCATTAAAAGCATTTTCTTGAATCTAGGCTTTACAATTAAAGCAAAATTAGTGCCCATGCCATTACAATAAAATAGAATGTAAAACAGAAACAAATGAAAATCAAGGGAAAGTATATTGCATTATCTTCTCTCTTGAGTTCAAGATGACTCACAGAATTTTACTGAATTAAAAGGGCCAGCAGCAATAGAAAGATTATTCAGAGTGTGGTAATTTTCTAATGGGGAAGAAAAAATATAGTAGTTCCCATATTACCTACAACCCTACAGCCAGAATAAGGGTGGAGAAACGAAAAAATCCTGGCAGGGACTCAGCATGACACTGGCATTACATGGTGCCACAACAGCCATTCAGAACCACTCACAGCAGCAGTTAGAATATTGTAACTTATGCCACCGGTCTGGTCTGATACACAGCTGGCCCAGGGTCATGGTGATGGCATCCAAAGTAATTTACAGCATCTGTGCACCTTCTCCACGTTATGCTGTGCTGCAGTGAAGAATTTGGATCATTAACTTTAGAGTCTCTTAACTTATGCTTGCATTATGACTGCTGCCTGATGGCATCCTACTCCTATAGCTGTTCCTAGGTTGCCATGACAAACTAAAAATCTTGATGCAATGAGAAGTTAGTAAATCAGATGAGTTCCACAAGGAATTTAGGGCATAGCAGCTCTGCCTCTGATATCTTACCAGATAAACATTTTCATGGCCACTTGACAGTGGCAACAGTTATGACTTCTGTGTACTGCCTCATTAACATTTCCAGGATTCAGCACTCCACAAAAATGCTGCTGTTCTTTGATTCACGAACACTGCAGAACTGCACAGAGGCTGCACTTGGTCAAATATTCATTAACCCATATTTAGGCACCTATGTATGTGACCTGCTTTTGATCATTATTGGGAACTTTTAACACATCTCTTCGGTATCATGAGAGTGTTTCTACTCATTATTAAAAAATCAGATCTTCTTCCTTCTCTTTGTCTTCACCCTTAAGCTAAAAGAACATTTGTTCATTAAGCTGTAAATCATCATTTTAGATGTTGGTAAGCTTTGGGATTTGTTTTGTTTTGTTTTGTTTAACCTATGAGTGTGAGTGAAACTGGTTGATTTACGCATCTTTTTAATGAGCACATCCAGAACTAAGTATCTCCTAGACCTTACTTTTCCCTTCTAAACAGTAAATACTGAAGATCTGTCTTAATGTGAGTTTGATTCAGACTAATCTTCATTTTTACAAAATGGCTTCTATAATATTATTTTATTCAAAAAGTATGAAAAAATAAAGGCTTGTATTTTTCTTGTCAGGAGCAGAGATATTATGTGACAATTATGTTAATAAGCATATAGAAATTTGCTTTAGTGTGGCACAAGCACAAGCAAAAGCTGAAACAATGAAAAGGACAGCACATTTGGTTGGATAAAGAAGCTTATTTATGAGTTCCTGGCTAAAGATAACAGTTCTGTCATTAAAATCATACATGGCATTATTGTATGTTGCAGTAAGTAGATTATTATGTGAATATGATCAAGAAGGCTTCTTGTACACGTAAGCTTGTTGCTGTGCCTGGAAATCAGGCCCCTGTATAAAGGAAAGCTTTGGGTTTGGTTTTAAGCAGGTTCTTTTCTGATAAATCTTGATCTTCACATCATTTTAATTACAGGTGAAGGAAAAATTCATCTCACTATATTCATACATAATTAACTATCAGCCAAATACCTTCAGGTTTATGAAAAATAACAACCTAGGAATGCTCACCTCACAGCCTCTGGGGCTTCATGTGGCCTGTTAGAAAAACTAACCCAGCGTACAGCTGCTTTCAGCATCCCTCTCTTCAGGCAGTTCAGTAGCAACTAAGGAGTAGAAGGAGTTAAGTCTAATAAATGGATTTGCTTCTGTCATGCCATGAGGGAAGAATCACAAGGAAAATTGGTGATGAGGAACAGGTCGTGGTTGCAACAAGGACAGTTCTTGTGGCCTGAGGAGAGCTGTCCCCACCCCAGGCTACCTCCAAGGGAAAAGGCTCCAGAGCAGGTAATTCCAACTTACTCCAGTGGAAACAGCCCACTCCTGAATGCTTTTCTTTGGGTGCACCTGGGGAAGCTACACTTGTAAATGACGTGGACAGAATAAGCCCAGTTATCCTGGGAAGTGTTAAATGCACTTGACTTTCCTCCTTTCCTCTGCGCCAAAGGGTAAATTCTTCTATTTGCTACCTTCAAACTTTTCTGCATCACCACCAGGTTAGAAATGAATTCTTATATTTTAAATTAAAACTGAGGTCCTCACATTAGTCTAGGACTTTGAGACTAAATTATGATGTGGTGCTGTAGAAATTGCAACTGTTGGCAACATTGCATCTAATTGATGGATCTGGAGGTTTTTTTGTAGAAGTTCTAACACCATTCAGCCATGATTTTTACCAGAAATTTGAACGTTAATATAATAAAAACAATGAACACTTATATTTTTAGCAGGATTGTTCCACAGCTTTTTTTAATCCATCCTGTATCACAAACACCACTTGAAAGATAAACCATTCTACTACTAAAATGCAAAATGAATTAATGAGACATAGTACTGTAAACTCTATTTTATTTTCATCAACCTTTTTCATTATCAAGGGAGTGCAATATCAAGTTAGCTTAACTTCTTGACTCACAAGAGAACATGAAGAGCGCACAAATTAAGATTCTCCTGCAAGAATGTTTTTGTGCCAGAATTAAATATGAATGACCAGTTGATTGATAAGCAGAATTAACATGTGCAAGTAAAGTCCTTGTGGACCAAACCTTCCAAGTGCCCAAGAACATGTCACTTAGTCTGACCTGATTTATTTCAACAATACAACAAGCCTGTGACTCAAAATTTCAACAAGGACTTGCACCCAACTCAGTATCATTAATTAACCCCATCTCTGAATGCAAACACAGTTGTATCTTGTCATAAATCTTCCCCAGTAAGTGAGAAGAAACATCTAGTTAAACTTTCCCTGTTGGATACCTATCATTGTTATTGTATTGTGATGACACAGTCACTTATTCTCTTGTTCAAGACCTTGTCCATAAATTCATGAGCTGAAGAAAGAATTAAGGTTTCAATTAATATCACAAGATTATGTGGGACTGGAATTGCTTTATTTTTAAGGCAGGAAGAAAATTAATTGGCCAGCCTGAACAAAAAAATCCCCATAAACTAAGTTGACCAGTAATTATTAAATAACTTGCAATTTAATAAATGTGTAACTAGTCAGAAAGACCCTTCGTCTCAATTGCTGTTGAAAACTATGCCCCATATGTTAATGGATTCTTGTTGGAAATTAGCTACTTGCTTCCAATTTGAATTCTGCTGTCTTCAGTGAGGTTCCTAATACCTGGTTTTGAATGTTTATCAGTCATGCTTCAAGCAACAGAATGAGGGCAGAACTTCAGTATTGCTGATGTTTTCACACGTTACTTTTTGACACGTGCTTTCATGAATGCTGCATCATACAAGACAGAGAATCATCTAACTGTTTCTAGAGGTGTACATGCTGTAGCTCCTATGAAAAACTTATCCCTCTAGGGAGAGATGCCTCAGAGAGAAATTGAGCTTTGATGATGGATCAGTCACTGCATAGAGGTACTCAACTTCTTTCATTTTTTCATTTAATTTCTTCTTTAAATTTTAACAGGTGTGATAAGCTATTATATAAAACATCTATTTTTATCATGTTGTGTTGTCAGAGCTTCCCACATTCCCACTTGTTAATTTTACTCCAACTCACAACTTCCATTTTTTCAATAAAGTCTCACTTACCCGTAATGTTTCTTTTGTTATATTTCTTGTGCCTGTAGTGTGCTACCTTTTCTCTGCTATCCCGTCCTCTTCACTCTGATTTTCCAGGAAGAGTTTAAGCAGTGGTCTGTTAAAGCTTTTCCCTATAAAATGTACTTCCAGTAAATTACAGCTAAGATGTTGTCATTCTGTGTTGAATAGGAATATTGCAGCAGTTGTTATCGAGCTTCTCAAATGTGATTTATGTTGTAAAAGAGTTTATGCAATCAAACAAATCTTAATATATATATATATATATATATATAAAAAGTGATACTTGTGTCTCATCTGGAATTAGCCACTAAAATAAAAATTAAAAAATGGAAAATAAGAGTTATGTGAACTTGCTTACCATTTCTCTTCCAGATTAGGTGTAGGTTCATAATTCAGGCATTTAACATTATTATTCAGGAAAATAAATCTGACAGGGCAGGGCTTCAAAATCAGAAAATGGCACTTAAAATATACAAATCTGTTTTGTGCAAATGCAGTGCTGCTACTCTTCACACAATAGCTCATGACCATGATGGCAAGGTAGTGAAAACAAAAGAAAACCTTGAAAATGAAGTACTGCTACAGGTGAGAAAAATATACGCTAGATCCTTGGGAGCTGTTTTACACCATGTCAGAAGCGCAAGAGAGTCATAAACATTAAGGTTATGGCCACAATGTGCCACTGGAGCTGGATGCAGAGAACCAGAGACACATCAGTGAAACTGGCAGGCCACAGTATCTCTTAATATTTTTTCTATTAAAGATTTTGGCTTTGCAAAACCAAAGCAGAAAGCTGTGTGCATCTCAACAGATGAAATCACTGCAAAGAGATTACTGATATCTGTGCAGTTCCTGCTCTGCCCTATTTGAGATCCATCCCACTGCCAGTCAACCAGAAAAGAACATTTAATCAGATTGTGTAGCCCAAATACAAACTTTCTTTTCTCGGTAGTTTTGTTATTAGTATTTCGACAGGTGGTAAGGAGAAGAAGCTCCTCAAACTAAAGAATATACCTCAGACAGAAGAAAGTGTCCCACTTCTCAAAATGAATAACATATTTTAAGTATTAAGCTTAACAAATCCAGTGTTGTATAGAGCGAAAGGGAGAGGTTTAATGACCAGAAAGTTTCAGATCACAATTTTGCAAGTTTGTCTTGAGGATCTGGTCACAGACTCTCATTTATTTATTTAGAATTACATAGCTGAGCCACTTAGTGAGCTTGGTAGTCTTCACATGTAGAAGGTCAGACCTTGGCAGGGGTGTATCTGTCATAACTAAAACAACTGTTACATCCGATTAGCTTGAACCTTCTTGTGCAGCTCAATCACACATCTCTGCTTCTGATGCCAGTGTCTTCTGCCACGTAACACTTTCAGCAAACTGAAATGTTGTCACTCCCACTATAAATCTCCTCAGATAGCCATGACTATACTCACTACTGATCTTCTTCTCAGGTTGAAAGCTTAGTTAAATGTTTAACTTCCCTCTTTCCTCTCTGCGTGCTCTGGTTGGTGATATTGCCAAGACTTGCTTTACTATCTCTGAGTTGGTACCTTTCCATATCATTCTGGCTTGTGGTCTGACATGGTCTTCTCTAGTTACAGCAGCATCCTTCCTCCAGTTTCTCACTAGTGTCTCTCATCCTGTCACTCTGTCCTATGGATTAGATCTTGTAATTCTTCCAAATTTCAACCCTTTTATCCCACCCACCTGCCATACTCCGCTCCCTGAAAAGCTGCCACCAATAGGAATTGCGGCTAATCAACAAAAGACTTCATAAAATGTACTAACCTAAGATACAGAGAGGCATGCATGATCTCAGGTACTGGAGAGAAATGCATGTCATCCAGCCCATGCTTTTGCCCTGTTACTGCTTTTGTGTCTTCCTATCCAGCTGTGTCGCATTTCACTATTGTCTGTTCCACACACACAGCTGGGTTCGCAGCTCAGCCTGCAGTCTGCTTCCCTTCTCTCTCATGCTGTCTCTTATAGTTTCAAAACTCTCCTCTTTCCCTGCTATTGTCTGTTTTGCAGCCAGTCTGCCCATGATCAGATGCTCTCTGAAGCTGTTCTCTTCCCTCCCTCTACCAGCTGCCCCCAGCATCTCTGCAGTCCCCCTTCCTCTCTCCTCCCTGGGCTCCCTGCAGTCCCAGGCTTCCCACAACCATCTCCCCTCACCTGCTCTGCATCAGCATCAGCCAGCTCCCTCTTCCCACCCTGCATGAATCCAAGAGAAGGAAGAAAATAGATGCTCTTCACTGCAGCATCTAGTTAGGAGGAGAGCACACGTTGCTTCTGGCATCCCAGAGGAGTCATCTCAGGCAAAGGGCAAGCTGCTGCCGGCTGGAGCGTGACCTGTGCACACAGAACCATCAGAGACTTTTACCTCTAGGAAATCTCTACTCATGTGCAAACTACAATTTACCAACTTGGCCAAATTTAGACACATTTTCAAGAAGATGGCAAGAGGCAGTTTTCTTCTGCAGATCTCCTTTCCTGATCCTCTCTATTCAATCTCAAGACAAATTTCAAGGCCAAGTTCCAAATGTCAGAGAGATTGAAACGACAGAGTTTTGAAAGGGCTTTAGTCGTTATAAAATGGTTAATAAACACCTTTTCCAGATATACTTGATATAGTATGTAACATATAGGCACGTAAGTGTATATATGACCTATGTGCATATATGTAATGTACTTCACAGAATTCCTCCTGACTTCAGTCATAAAAACAGCAGATATGTTTTCAAAGAAAGCACTAGTTTCCTCCTGAAATGAAATAAAACAAAAAGAAAAACCTTCTGAGGCAGAGATCTGCCATAAAGAATTTCAGCAAAAACATGTGATAGTTAGTCAAACATATAAGCAACTGCAAACAGGATTTTCAGAAAGGAGTATCTGGTGAGTTTTCTTATGTAGCATCTTTAGTCAGTGGGAATACAGATTTCAGATAGAAATAAATATCTTAATTTTATTCACATAAATAGATCCATGAAAGATAGATTTTTTTCTTGCACAAAGTTGCTACTTGAAATCACGTCAAAAAGTTTCAAGATCATTAAACTTGGCTTTTAGTGTGAATTTTATTGCATTGCAGGTAGGATCAGGATGGCAATATCGAAACAATGAGTGAAGGTACTACTATCAGTTAGCATAAATACTGTACATACTCTATGCTTTTGTCTTTGTGTGGTTTCATGTGTGTTTTCTATCTTATTCTCCTCAATAAAATAAGCCCATTTAGTGGAAAACAAAAACTAACAATTGCATGAAAATACTTTTTAAAAAGGAGGACATTTAAAATCAATGCGGCAAAAGAATTAGCAACAATAAAAATAACACAAGGGTTTGCTTTTATTTTTTCATAAAACATATGTAATGCCTGTGTATACATTATACTAACACTATAGATTATTCTGCATGACGAATTGAAAGAAGATATTAAATTGTCATTTTTGCTACATTTTTCCCCCTTAGCTCAGGCAATGAATATAGACCAGCCAATTGTTATTCTGTCTGTGTTTCTAGTCAATGCTAGTTGCTTTGGCACAAACCCAGTTTTGCATTATTTGAGTTGCAAACACTGCAGAGATCTGTTTATCTGTTGATCCAAAATACCTGAATGCATTGGGGATGTTCAGAAAACGAGAATGCTACCAGTGGTCTTAGGTTTTGCAGTCCTTGCAGAAACATTATTACAAAACACATACTTCAGGCATATTTGATATAAACAGAAATCAGAGTTTTTTCAGTGTTGTTTTAGACTTAGTTTTCCTTTCTTTGATTAGGAATTTTAAATTGAAATATTCTGCATGTGAATTTTCTATTTGACAGATGTTTATTCACAATAGTTTGCCCTGAATGTTTATAGCACAGAGATGTTTAGGACTCGAGTGCTCCCACTCCCTCTGCTATCCCATCTTTCCATCTCCTTTAAAGGGGGATGGAGAAGGGTAAGAATTATTTGCATTAAATAGTGTAACTGACCCAGTATAGGCAAAGAATTAAGCTATAATTTGTAAAAATAGAAAATTAAGTTAGTTTTTGCTCGATATCAGTACAGTAATTTTGTTTTCCTGTTAATTTTTGACATTCCTCTTGGGACAATGAATGGCCTAATTCAAGCCTTTGGAAATCCACGAATGCCTCCCTTGAATTCAGTGGCTTCACTTCCTACCATCTGTGAGGAAACTGAGTTACATCCTGCTTTTCTTCACCCTCTAGCAGATCCACAGGCTTCTCTGCATTTGTCATGGATTTCCAGGTACTTGTTCAAGCATAAGAACAGGTCAATTGTGATAACTGATGTCTATCAAACTGATGTTTGTGATTCAGCAAAGAAGGAGATGGTCAAGGAAAGGCTCACTATGTGTGAAAGACAAAACACTTGAAAGAATAAATAAATTGAATAGGAAGTCAATTGAGATTTGGGAATGTTTGAAAAAAAATCAAAGTTTAGGTGTGAGCTCAATGCAGGTTATCTCATGCAGTCAAGCATGAGACAACAATCAAAGCCCTCTGACAAGTACATGTTTGGTGTTTTGTATTTTGATTTGTTTTTTGTTTTTGTTTTTTTAATTGGCAATGAAACTATGTGGTCTTTCTATCCATTATATTATCTTTTTTTCCATTATCTGATCCCAGAGAACTCCTACTTAAAGGGAAGAAACACAAAGGGATGCCCGTGTGCCAAGGTTTTCACTGTCTCAAATAATTTCAATAGACTACGTTGAAGGCTCAAGCTATGAAATTAGAATATATCCCAAGAAAGTCTTGGGAACAAATGTTCTTCCTACAGTCAGCATTTGCCAACTCCTCTACATCTTTGAACAGCTGCAGAAGGCAGTTTTTTCTACATTTTGCACTTTCATATCAGATGTTTGCAAAGCTGAAGAATAAGTAAGAAACCCTAATGTAGCAACCCAAACATCAAGATACAATATCACCTGAAAGAATAAAGATGAATATAAGCAAGCTGCCAATCCTGAAATGCCTGTAGAGTGTCTATAATTATAGCCTGAGGCCTCAGGAGGAGACTTGGGAGCACGGTTACTGCAAAGTCATTGAACTATGGCATTTTCAATTAAAACCTGTCAGGCCCAAAGGGACTGTACTCAGGTGGAAGAGGAATTACTAACTGTGTTGTTCATAATGAAATAGTCCTATCAGTTCACGTTTTGGCTTGGGATGGACACAAGGGCTGACCAGAGACCATCAGAAATTATCACGCAGAACTCTCAAAGTGATGGAAACTATATTTGAGTCTTCGGTACTATGAGGTAAGGATAAGGTTCTGAGAATGGAAATCATGGTTAATTAAATGGACTGCAATACAGGTACTTGATTATACAGGAGACAGAAAGGTCTGCAAGAGATACTCTCTGATTTGTGATGGGATACTTCAGGCAGTCACAACAGGATAGAACACAGGGTTACTTCAGGTGAGTATGCCTGAAAAGAATAAGATCCATAGGAATTTAGCTGCCTGAAACCGGTAAAAAGAGAGCTGTGCATGTAAAACATGATTGTGTTTAAAGGGAACAGAAAAGTACATTTAAGACCTGATGACAAAGTGAAACAGGTCTGATGTCACACGTGGAGAAAAGAGACACATGCAACACATGCTGACCAGGCTTAAATACCAAACAGACTGGAGCAGCAGAGGGTATGTGCCAAGGTAAGGAGAAAGGTCTCACGAGAGCCCGACCCGTTCCTGAAAGGTCAGCACATAACCTTTAACAGCCAAAGCTGCCACAGGTGTTTATTTTACATGACCAGGAGGTCTGTCCAAAAGCCAAGAAGAAAATTGGGAAGTTTAAGGTATAAGCCTGTAAAGTGCTATATACATTACAGAGGAGTTCAAGTACTAATGTGCCAGTTAATCATAACCCATCAGTGGCAAATGATGATAAAAAAGCATCACAGACAGGAAAGGGTCAACATCCAGAAATGCTGGGTTCAGCTATCAGCAATACAGGGACACATAAGCTGCTGAACCAAACATTTTATTTTCATTAGGATAGGTTTGCTTGCTGGAAGTGGTTATGAAAACAGCAGGCCACATAGGCTCAATTATTTACTTACTAACAGGACACTGAGTCTTGATGCTGCCACGTACACATTTCATATGGCTACTGATGCTTGGACGTTTTAGTTACAACCTCTGCTCGTAAATTAACCAGTGCTAAGCCACCAGCACTGAACTTCATTAGCTACTACTTTTATTTCTCCAGGCTGACCTTAGCAGAGTTTTGGTGCAGGTCAATTCACACACTCCAAAACACCTCCTGACTTGAAGTTAGGGTGGGTAGATACTCTCTCCAGTGGGCAGTTCAGATGACATCAGACTTTGAGGTGGATGCTGGAAGAGGTTAATGTAATGTGTACAGGATGTTGGCCTAAGGACTAGATAACCAACCCTGGCACTGTTTTATTTACTGATACAGATTCTGCCATTAAAGTAGTATAGGAAGACAGAAGACTGAATGACATAGGAACACAGATCATACCAAGAAACCACGAAGTCTAGAGGATAACAGAGTTGAACAGAAAGATAACTGGGAACTAGGTAGTGACAACCAGAAGGCAAAAGCAGAGAGGTCAATACCAGGACCAGGAGGATTCAGAGCTTTGGCCAGTCACTGAGCTGCCTTGGGCACACTGGAAGAACTTCAGCATATGGGAACCACAGAATTGTGCTTCTCCAGCCAGAAGGAGTGCCTGGCCAGCACTACAGAGAAACTGCACATGAGGCATGTCTAAAGGACTTAGCAAAAGGGCACTAACCGACCATGAAAGGCTTACAGCAGCTATTCATGGAGGTGTTGCCATGGAGTGATGGCATTGAGAGTAGCAAAGACAGAAACAAGTCCCACACTAACCGAAACATCACAGCGAATCAAAAACTGGGATGTTTAAAAGAATAGAAGGCCTAACACAATGTCTTGTTAAAGGCCAAATCATTAGACTCAACCGTGAGTTGGGACCAACTGGCAGCTGGAAGTCAGCAAATGCTTGCACATGGATGTGAAGAGAAGGCAGCAAAGACTACAAAATACAAGAGTTCAGTAGAGGAAACCAGCATGTAAAAACACAGCAAAAATTCCAACTATTATGAAGCATCTCTGTAAATAGATCTTTTAACTAAAGAGCTAATTAATTTAGAGAAAAGTGCTGCAGAATTTATCACATGTAGCTTCAAACATCAGCCATGTAGAAGTCTCCCATTCAACCTGCTTATACTAAGCTTTCTTTACAGTCAGTGGAAAGAATAGACATCATTCATCTCACTTATTTGAAACACCTGCTTTAGAATGACATGACTTGTGCCCTACTAGTACTTGTGTCTCTCCATTTTCTAAGAAGGGAGTTTCAGTGATTAGCTCAGATGGAGACATCTGCATGTGGCCTCATAACTCCCAGCCAGGGAGTCGTCTTGTGTTTTACCTCCCATTAAGCACCATGCAGGAGGTTGATTGCCATTTTCATATGTGGAAGGCATTTTTTCCCAGACAGCAAAAGTGGCACACGACTATGTGGGGTTCTTTTTCATATATTATCTTGCAATCAGGAGGGTTGGCTTTTGGGTTGATTTACAATTGTCGGTTTGGCTTTTAGTGCACTTCTTCCTTCAAAATGGTCCAGTGGAGGTCACTAAGTCAGCAGACTAAAATTTTGATAATTATTTTTACCATGATTCAAAATGATAAAGAGATACACCGGCTTTGCCTTTAACAGAAGTTATAGCTCTTTCCGTCTACCTCTCTTCTACATGCTGTGTGCACCAACTCATCAGATGGATAATGGCTTCCCACAGAGGTCCTCGGCAGGGTGGAGGGCAAATTATCTCTTGGGGGACACTGGTGCCTGATGAAATCTGCATGTGACAACCCTGCTGGGTTGGTTAGGTTACCATGGGAAAGACTTTAGCTGTAGCTATTAACCATATACTTCTAATTGCAGTAGGTTGTCTTAAGTATCTTTTTTCTTTCAGACTCTTGGCTGTGCAATATTAATGTAACAGAGGAGCAACAATAACAGAAAATGAAGTTACACTAACTTAAAAAAAAGGAGACAAGTTTATTACGAGGTAACAGTCCTTTAATGCACCCACACAAAGTTCAAATGTTCATAAAGGAAATTACATGAGGTCAAGTGTGCTATTTTTAGAATATAACAATCTGATAAACCTTGAGCTAATACCCGAGGACAAAGCTCATACTGAGTTACTGCACATTCCAATGAGGAATGAAATATTAATATAGAAGGCTACTGGTAGTTTCTTGCAGGTCTCGACATCACTGAATCTTGCAGTGGCAGCGCTGAGAGCCAGATCCTGCACTCTTTGCTCCCAAACTTCTCATGAATTTCAAATGGAATCATATCTGTGTAAAGACTGAACAAAAATTCTAGGGTGTGGGTCTTGCAGAATCACAAACAGTGTTTTGAAAACCCGTGGATGCTGTTAAGCCTGAGATGTTTGCCTTTAGAGCTCTAATTCAAATCTCTCTTTGAAAATATAGTTGATATGCTGTGGTTTTCATATTCTAAGGAGAAATTTGATGTAACATGAGTCTTGCAATATTTTACAACGCATGTTTAACCTTTTAATGTGCGTCATGCAAAGATTAAGAGGCAGCATTATTGCCTGCAAAATCACCTGCTATTTCCTGGAAACAGTCATTTGCTGGACCTGTCCTTGTCACTGGCAAAAGTATAATGCTTTTAATAATCTCCCATTCCCTAAGTGATGTGTTTGCATCAAAATGATGGATATGCTATAGCTGGCAGAATTTTTTAAGAACTGTTCATTTCTATCTTGTTCTTCTGGTGCCATCTAGAGGTTTTATTCTTAATTCTACAAAACAGAAAATAAAGTGCTTTGTTATATTTCTAAAGCTTCCTTTAAAAACTGTCTGTGCATTAACATCACTTAGGGTCCTATTATCACTGAACCTCTGTCTCCATACAAGAGCAGATTAATGAAGTGTGCACAAGTTTTTGAGCTGTGGGATGCAAGTGAACCTTATGAGCTGGGGAAAGATTTACACTAGAGGCAAATATTGTTGTAAAAAAAAATCTTTTCCTCATAAAAAGCACCTGTAAATTGGCCTTAGGAGGAATTTTCATAGAACTTGTTTTCAAGAACATAAACAGTAACATATCAAAGCTGATTCAAAGGAAGCAGGTGCTTGGAGAAAAAGCAGCCTTGCCAGCCTTGTAGCAGAATGCCAAAATGACAGACACAGCCACAGCTTTGGCCCATCAGCACAACTGGCTGACATCTGCCTCCCGTGACAAGTCGATGATGCTCTGTTTCACGCTAGCATTGCCTAGTAGAGCACAACATGAAACTCAGGCAACAAAAAACTTAATAGCATGACAGAAAATCATTCTAGTAGAAGCATTTCTTCTTAAAGATAACAGAAAATTTTAATTCGCTGTAATGGACCCCTATATTTGTAAAAAACAACAGTCTAGATTCAGACCCAGTATAAATGGGTCATACTCCCTTGATCTTAGTATGGGTAGGCTCATTTGGCACCAGATCTTCTCCAGAAAATCATATTTTCTTCTCTTCCCCTTCAAAATGTTTATTAATTAAGCTAATGCTGACACCAAGTCTGTGAAGGGTGTGTGCAAATGCTAATATGCCTCATCATGTATTCCATCTGACTTGATTACCAGAGCATCCGATTTGTCCCTCTAATATCATCCAATTGTATTGTCCCTCCAGGCGACTAAGTGCACATTCACTCTGAAAAAATAGTCCCTTTTAAACAGAGCTGGCCAGCTAGCACTGATAACAAGATTTTTAAATGGGTACAGAAGAATCAAAGGTACACTGAACACTGAAAAATGTGAAACAGTTTATATGAAGTCCTTAGCCTTTTGAATACAATGTTCCTGTGAATGATAATTTCTGTACTTCAGCAGAGGATTAACTGTCATAATAAATTATTTCTTTTGCCTGGAAGGAAATAAGTGAAGCTTGCTTAACTAAGGAGGCCAGCTAAAGGTACAACCGAGATGAGACTAACCTTGTCTCCTGTGCCCAAGGATACCTATGAAAAGCTGCCATAACATGCAATAATTTGATAGTCTCAGCTAAAATTAACCTGTGTACTGTATAAGGAGATAAGAATAATATTAAATTCTTGCTGATACTCACTTTGTATTCTGTGGAGACTGGCTCTGATGTTTTGTGAGCCTGCATAGTAAGATTTTGAAAATCTTAAAGGCCTTTAATAAGAAATTAGAATAGAACAGAAGAAAATTTGAGTTATTTTATTGAGATTTGCTGAAGTTCTTGTGATGACAGATTAATTTTGAGATATTTTTCTTACTTTGATAGATATTTGGAGGATAAATCCTTGCTTTGCCTTGTATCCTAAAATCTCCTAATTAGACTACCTCACAGCAAGACTCCTTGAGTTTTTTACCCTCTCAAACACTTTCATTCAATGACCAAACACAGAATGTGGTTCCATAGCCACTGTTCATCGGCTCTAAGTACACAAATCTTTTAAAAAGCTGTTTATTTAAAATCAAAATATCTTTTTAATACAGTGTGATTAAAGACTATTTCCTTTCCAGAGCTGGTCTGTTGCTTTTATCATGACTACTCTCATATATCAATGAGTTGCAAAGGAGACTTGCAATTTTTCTTACTTGAGGAATCTGAAACTACAATGAAGCCATCCTCCTCATTATCTCTTCAAACCATCCTGTTCTTAAATAGTCTGCATTACCATACTCTCAGTCCTCCCTTCCTTACTGAAAACTAAGATAAAGTACGAGAAAGGGAGAAAACCTCTTAAATCTAGCATTTTACATGCTCAATTGAGAAGTAGAAGGCCTAGGTCTAGTTTCTTTTTCAGTGCCTGTTTACCTAGTCAGACAAAGTAAAAAAGGATAAATAGAAGCAGCACTTCCAGGCACAGGGGAGACTGGGGATTAGTGCACTGCTTTGGTGGTCAGAGATACAGGTTCAAATCCCCAAGGATGGATAGGAGGGGGAAGGAGAATGTGGGTCTCCTGTCTCCCAGATGAGTGCTCTAGCCTGCTGTATCTGACACCTTGTAAATTGGCTTCTCATTTCCTCTGTGAAGAATTTATTTGCCAGACAAAACAATGGAAGGTCCATTTCACTTAGATGAGGGAAAAAACACACACACACACACACAGAGAAACAAACAACCAAAAAACCCCCCCTCTGAGATTAAATTTACTATGAAACTGTTCATTTTCCTGGGGGTGGGAGGGGGTGTCAGTTTATCTGCTGGAAAAAATAAATATGTTTCCATATTTTCCACACTTTAACTCAGAGGGTGTCAGAGATTTTGCATCGTCTTTCAGCTGTGACCCCAAACACAAGTTACAGTCCAAAGTGCTTGTGCCCCACAGTTTTATCCAGTTTCTCCAGTGAAGATCTTTCAGTGCCATCTCTCCTGTCCAGCCCTCCTCCGAGCTCTGCTGTCTCCCACAATGCTTCCTTTTCCCCACATTTATTCTACAGACTGGGAGAAGTCACAAGAGACAAGGACTGAATCCCAGCTGTTTGTGTCACCAGTGTTACTTACCATTAGAAGAATTCTGCTGGAAGCGGGTTAGAAAATAACAAAGGTTCATCTAGGTAGATAAATGGACTTTCATTGAATAGGGAACCTGATGTGAAAAAAACAGGGCTGCAAACACTCAGTCATGTATTTTATGACAGATATGCAAGTAATCCTGCTGAAAATGTTTCATGATAAGCATTTATTGAAATCTTTGCCTAGCAGAACATCACCCTGGGAAGAGTTCTGTTGTTCTTTTGGATAGAGTAGAATCAAAGAGATAATTATCTTAAGTGACTGAATTGTGTACATGTCTTTTGGTACTAGTTTAAGCTTGCATCTTGACCTGTATTGTAAAGAGTAAAATTAATGTCACAAGTGCCACCCAGTGACTGTGATTAAGCATAATTTGCATTCTTTATTGAAAGTCGATAGTCCACATGCTACCAGCTGTGAAATTGTGCAATAAGCAATAATTAAACAATGAAAGAGTAAACACAACTAGTTAGGTTTGATTTGGAGCAGTGAGTAGCAAAGGTGACTTTAAAAGTTTTATTAGCACAAAGCAAGAAAATTGAAATACAATCATGTGACCTATGCTGCAAGGAGAAAACATTAAACAGTTGTAAAAGTCTACTAAGGTCATACTAAAAAATAACAGTATCACTACTAAATAGATACTACCCACTAGACTCACAGGATCAGAAGCTTCAAAGTCAAAGCGTCTGTGTGTGTAGCAAAGCAGGAACTATCTGTGAATATGTATGTAACTGCAGTTCACTACCTTTACTGATAGAATGTTTGTTCTCAGAAGGTTGTTGGGTTGTTTGGGGTTTTTGCAGAGGGTTAGGGAGGGTGGAACTGAAGGTTTACAGTGTGCAGTTTGTGCAGTTGCCATTGCATATGGGAACCTCTGGCAGGCATTTGGCTTTTTGCGATTTGCAAGTCCCACCCTATTACATGTATTCAAATTGAGATTGTTGCAAATGTGTACAGCACCATAGCACAGCTACCTCCCTAAAGCAGACTCCCAAAATTTCAGTTTCTCTTTGGACGTTACCAATTAGCTAGGTGTGGGAGTACCTTAACTCATGTATTCTATGATTTTGTTTGTCAAATGTAGTGTCAAGCTTTACTTACTGGATGTTGCCTCAGCTTTGAGGACTTCTTCTGATGGTGGTATTGGCCTGGGTTTAGCAAGCTGGCCAGGTTTAATTTCAGGCATTTTTTCACCATGTCTATAAACACTTACAGTAACATCCACTGTTTCCCCACCATATTTGTTCTTGACGTGGATGCTATATTTGCCTGAGTCTTCTGAGGTCACTCCCTTGATTGTTAAACTGGCATATTTCCCTTGTTCCAGTGAAAATGCATAGTGCTCGTTAGCTTCAAAGGCCTTGTCATTCTTGAACCAAACCACTTCAGGGTCAGGATTTCCAAATACGGTACAGGTCAGATTCAGTGTCTGAGGGAGGAAAAAAAAAGTAATTTTGAGGATTAGTCATATTTGTTTAACCAGAATATTCTCAGGATTGCTTTCAGGAACTTCTTATTCCTAGTTAATTAAAGTAAGACAGATATCATGTTCCTGTGGACTAAAAAGTAGAGTTCCTAATATTTTTTATTATTATTATTTAATCTTTTCACCATCTTACCAGTGACTGTGATGCAGTAATAGCCTCAGGGTAACAATGTCTGAAGATGGTAAGTTGGACTGTCATTGCAGTCCTGCCTGCAGGAGACTCCTGACAACCCATTAGTCTGACATGAGGTTCAGGCAATGATAGGTTTAAAAACATCCTTGAAGTTTCCCTGTACACAGCAGGGAGGAGAACCGAGCAAATCTTTTCTGACCAAGGCCTCATGAGGTTATTGCTTGAGATGATTACAAGAAAAAAATCACTTAAAAATAGAGTACATAACAGGAATCATTGCACATTGATTCCAGGTGCTGCTGACTAGTAAAATGGAAATATTTCATGAAGAATAAATAATACATAAATGTTGTGAAAGTGTTACACATATGTGTAGCATATACAGAGAATAGCTGAAATGATCTAGTGGGCCATAGTGGCAGCTCAGGTATTTCCCAAGGTCTGAACTGAGATTGAAGAGGCCTATAAAATTTTCATGATCATTCTTCCAAATTTTTATGTAGTTACCGCTGAACCCCATTTTGACCACCATAAGTATATGTAAACTTTATGTATTTAAGTACAGTGTTGACATAATAAATGAAATAATCATCTGAAAAGCTGCATTGATTAGTGCCTACTTTGTCCACCTTTTCTTGAAACTCATTCTGTTCAAAATCCTGCCCTAAATGGCTAAAAGTCACATTAAGAATATCATATATACACCTTTGTGTTAGAGGAAAACCAAACTAACAAACAAAAACAAACCAACAAAACAAAACAAAAAAAGGACACCTGATAGTTTCTACTAGAATGCTTCCTTATATTCCCTCCCCTCCATATTTCCTTTCAGGTTTTGCCAAATCCTGACCCAAAGGGAGCAGAGAAAGTCTGCCTGTGTGCAACCATGCATGTTTTTGTGTGGTGTTTTTCTTGAATTATGACGACAGAATAGTTGTGATATAACTCAGAGAAAAATATAAAACAGGAGGAAGGTTTAAGTGATCAAAAGTGCCATATGTTCACGAACAGAAGCAGGCTTGAATACTACATGCTTCTGAAGGGGAATGTTGAAGGAAGATTTACATGCCTAGTGACAACCTCATGTGTGAGTTTCCTATAGGATGTACAGTTAACTAATAGCCTATAGGAACTAGCCTTACTATAAAATATTTAGAGTCTGATGGAAACACAAAACTAAAATGTTAGTAAATCAATGTCTAATAGCATGAGTCTAAATCTTACTGTCCTTTCCGTAACTCGGGCAACATTTCATGATTATTGCCCTCCAAAGTGACCTCATTTAAGAGGAATTAATAATTAATTCATAACAATTAATCAAGTCTTAATAAGTTAATACTAAAAACTTACCAGAGAACAGATATATTCCACAGTAATTTTAGATCATTTGGGCCTGTTCTACTTTATTAAATTATAGATGTGACCTGAAATCATTTATACTCTCTTAAGAAGCACTGGTAAATCTTTGTCTTATGTGCATATGTTTGTGTGGTTATACCATTCCATTGAATGAGGAAAACTGTTCACTCTTGTCCTTTTTGTACAGTTCACTTCTCACACTTGTACTTACACAACTCTTGCATAGTACCTATGCACATTTAGTTTAGAGGTGTTTTTAAAATTTCTCTTCCTTGTGATCCATGGTGTTTTGCCTGATTTCAGGAATCAGAGCTTTCCTCTTCATGCATTCAGTTATTTAATCCTCACACAATTAGATGTCCTTTGAAGCCCTTTACTTCTGGAAACACACTACATAGTATTTCCTTAATTTAAGGTTGTACCTTTTAGGGCATGATTGTATGAGAAAACTGCAGCTAGTCTGTCCTTGCAGTCAGAGGTGACTTCACCAAGCTATTTTCTTAGAGGTAGACTGTTTTAAGATGTAGGTCATAGAGTGGCTTACACCTAACCTCCTAAAAGACTAACTTTCTTGCTCTGAGGTGCCTCTGTCTACCACAATAAGAAGATACCTCATGTGAACACCCATTAAAGATAAAGGAAAGAACGGGCCAAGAGGAAAATATCTCTGGTCCAGAGTCGTGCAGCTTTCATCATCCACTGCAAGGGCCACATGTTCATCCATCTTTCTAGAGAGACTGCTCCTGGGTATCCAGAAAATGGCCAAGTACACGCAAAGTTGGGAGACTTATGTGCAAACTCTTACTCCAGTGATAAGAAAGACAGTTCCCGCACAGGACACCTCAGCTGTAGTCTCTGAAAATGCACTTCACACAAGAGACATAAACAGCCTGATCAACATACCCCTGATAACCAGCAGATGGTAGGAGTCACATTGGCTCGTGAGCTATAGTCAGTCAGAACAAAAGTCCATCTAGCTCTTTTAGAGGTCAAAAGCAACTGCTTCAGAAAGTGTAAAAAAATACAGAGCATAAATAGTATGATCCTATTCCCAGTACACCTTCCTGCTTTCCACAATTTGGTTGCTTTTAAACTGGTTACGAGCACAAGTTTTACTGAGAACACTGTATTCAATGGTCCCTGCTGGACTTCTTTTAACGGTAATGCCTATTTTGTTTTTCCACCAAAATTTATTTTTCCCTAAGGTACTAAGGTACAAATTAATTATGAACCACTTTAAAAAAATACTTCCTTTTGATTCTTTAAAGCCTGTAATGATCACGTAATTAGGCACTCCCTAGTTCTTGTTCTGTGAGAAGTGCTGGATAATCATACCCCAGTACCTCCTCTACACCATGCACAATGCTGAAGATTTCTTCTTCTTTTTTTTTTTTTTACCCTGTTATCATTCAGTAGTTTTTCTTGCCAGACTGAAGACCTAGTTTCTCCTCATGGGGAAGGACAGCGCACCTAATAGAAGAAGATTTGCTTCAGGAGCAAGAGACAAGAACTTGCTGTCTGTGTGAGAAGGATGAAAAGAGTTAATCTTTCCTGGACTGAAGGCTTGGGTGTTTGGACTCTGGAAGACTCTCCTTGCACCTGTGAGGACTAATATCAGCTCAGACTAATAGTCTTCTCCTTCTGTTTTAGTATCCAGAGACTCTGCATTGAGGTTGCAAAAGATCCAACTCCAACATGACAAAAATCCCAGTGAGAGACACCAGTCAGTAAGCATAATGGAATTTCATCTCCACCACTCAAACTGACCTAGGAAAAAACTTTGTGAAGGTTTACCAGTTTTGACTTTGTATCTGGGCATTCATTTATCTACGTCTGACATGCTGGAGAATGGTAATTAATTTTTGTTTCTGTTTTACTGGCCCCCAAAGTGCCTGCTTCCTCCTGCCTCTTCATTTTTTTCTACAGGGCAGGAGTGGACTCTCCTCTTGAACTGCTCTGCTCAGCACACAGAGCTGAAAGCCAGCCCGGATTTGAGGATGCAGTTAACTCAGAGTGTGTACTGAATCAGCACAAGACCAGTGCCTCCTCTGGCTGACCTTCCTTGCCTGCGATCTGAATCAGGCTGTGACTCCTCTGATTGTACAGTCAGCATACGTTACCTATGCTCACTCAGACTTTGCATGTGTCTCAATTAAATAACTACCATTAGGTGGTTTAAATTATCCTCCTTCTGCTTGCAGCTTCTATAAAATCATCTGCATTCCCTTCCCTTTTGCTGTCAAAGCAAAATTCTCACCAGTCAGCAAGACCTGTAGACAAAAAGAAGTCCTTACCTTCCCATCCATTATAGTAACGACATCAGGCAAACCCCCAATGACTTTACCACGATCTAGAAGTCAAAGAAAAATATATGAACCATGTGAAGTTTAGTCTTAGACTTCAAACTTATTCATTTCTTAATAATTTTATAACTTGGTGCCACATTAGTCACAGCTGTTGTTTGGACTTGTCTTTAAAAAACCTGTAACCTGTGGTCAGTTAAAAGTAAAATAATACAAATTTTGTGATATTTTGGGTTATTTCTTTTTGATGTATTTTATTGTCCCCTCAGATTTCTTATCAGAGATTGTGCTATAGCATTCTAAACTGATACGCATAAAAACATTGAAGCTACTGCTGAGCTTGACAGCTTGTGCTTTGGGCACAAAGCAAAGCAAGGAGAATGTTTTTAGCATCTTGGTGGTATCTAAGATCTAAGGAAAATTTGTTCTGCCACTCTCTCTGCAGGCAGAGGCATCTAGTCATTACCAGGGGAACTGATATCAAAGCACCAGAATTCCTAAAATCCCTAACATGAACAAGCTTCCCCACTGTCTGTGTCTCATCAAGCACTGGCCAATAGGCATTAGCAGGCAATTTTTTACTTAATAGGTAGATCTCAATATTCATTATCAGCAGCAGCTTTCAGAGTCAACACCTCCTTGTATAACACACAGAAGCTCACACCTCACAAAACCTCTGTAGATGCAAGCAGATACACTGGAGGCTTGCAAAATATTGAAAACTTTTAGTGGGTTTCCACTGGAATTAAAAACAAATAAATCCACAAATTACTTTTATTGTTTCAATATTATGTGCTAACAGGGTATTTCTGCAGCCACAGAGCTCTGAAAGCTATGGCAGCATATCATGATGGATGTCTTAAAGAGAATACTAGACTCCATTGTAGAACACTTTTGATAAAATGTAAAATAAACTTACTCTTCTCAGCAAAAGCAGCTGCCCTAAAATTGTTGAGGAAGAGAAATAGATAATGTTATTAATGAAATTATTAATATTTTTTTCTGTTAAGACACTCTCATTACATCATTAAAATGCAAAAAATGTAGTGCTTACTTGAGTCGCTGGAATTCTGCATATGCATCATCAAAAGCTGTAACGAAATGGTTGAGAGAGTTATTTTCCATAAGCATAATTTGCACTTGGGGGTTAAACATTTAGAGAAACCCATGTTAGAGCTCTTTTAAAACCCATATATGGTTAGACAGTACCAAAATGGGAAACCAGCCCCCTGAAACCCATTTGCCACTGGTGGTGAAAACAGATATAAGACTAAAAAGATCACAACAGTTATGCACTAAACTGCAACTGCTTCGGACCAACGGCTTTCTGTTTTACTGTCATTCTTCTGATAATTGCTTATTAATTCTGCTTAATCTATGAAAAGTTGCCATATAAGTATATAATATACCTTGCCCAGACAGATCAAGTGTGCGTTTGTAAGATTCCTTGTCACCAAAGATTTCAAAGGTGTAGTTCCCCTTATCCTTTTCAGTGGGTTCACTTATCTGCAGCCAGGCAATATCCTCTCCACCTCCAATCTTCATCTTTTCACCAGAAGAAATCTTAGATTCCCTGGGAAAAAAAAAAAAAAAAATATATATATATATATATATAAAAATGAGTTTGAACATTCTTTTCTTCCATATTCTAAATAGGAGGTAATCTATAAAAACTTACAAAGGACACTATACTCCTAAACTACAGCAGAATTAAAACTAATAGGAGCAATTTCCCAGGAGATTCTTTGCTTGCTAGTGGTTCTTGCTTTGGAACCATTAACTTGAGCTTTCATTCCAAAGATTAATTTGTTCACCCTCCTCTCATTCTCTTTCTCTCCACATACACAATCATTTATGTTTATATCTATATGCACATACGTGTCTGTATGTTGAAAGGTCCATGACTTCAGAGTTCTGTACACTTCATACTGTACACTTCATACACACTACCACAGAATACATCAGAATACTAAAGTAGAGGCAAATAACCTTTTCTGATCAAGAATAAAATTTTTAACTTCATTAACTTCAACAATTTATAAATAAAACAATAAAAGTTTTGCATTTAATTTATTAATCTTGCATCAAGACAAAATACACCTTTGTTTTTAGAACAAGATATGAAGAAAATTTTCTAGCTGTGTAAAATTAATCGACAAGTCTTTGAAAAAACAGTACCATTAACTACATCAGTGGACAAAGGAAGGGCTAGGTATGTCATCTATCTGGAATACTGTAAAGCCTTAGGTATGGTCCCCCACAACATTCTTTTCTCTAAATTGGAGAGGTATGGATTTGATGAGTGTACTTTTTGGTGGATGAGGAGCCAGATGGATGCTCACACCCAGACGGTAGCGGTCAATGGCACAATGTCTGGATGGACACCAATAATGAGCGGTGTCCCTCAAGGGTCCGTACTGGGACTGTTGAATATCTTCATCAATGACATAGACAGTGAGATTGAATGCACCTTCAGCAAGTTTGTGGATGACATCAAGCTGAATGGTGCAATTGACACACCTGAGGGATGGGATGCCATCCAGAAGGACCTGGACAAGCTCAAGAAATGGGCCCATGTGAACCTCATGAGGTTCAACAAGGCCAAGTGCAAGGTCCTCCACCTGGGTCGTGGCAGCCCCTGGCATCCCTGGGGTATGAAGTGATTAAGAACAGCTCTGCTGAGAAGGACTTGGGGGTACTGGTGGATGAAAAACTGACCATGACCTGGCAATGTGCACTTGCAGCCCAGAATGCCAATTGTATCTTTGACTGCATCAAAAGGAGCATGGCCAGCATGCCGAGGGAGGTGATTCTGCCCCTCTACTCCACTCTGGTGAGACCCAACCTCGAGTACTGCATCCAGCTCTGGAGCCCTCAGTACAGGAAAGACATGGACCTGTTGGAGAGGATCCAGAGAAGGACCGCTGAGCTGATCAGAGGGCTGGAACACTTATCCTATGAGGACAAGCTGAGAGAGTTGGGGTTGTTCAGCCTGGAGAAGAGAAGGCTCTGAGTAGACCTCATGGCAGCCTTTCTATACTTAAAAGGAGCCTACAAGAAAGATGGGGACAGATTTTTTAGCAGGGTGTGTTACAATGCAATGGGTAATGATTTTAAACTATAGGAGGGGAGATTCAGGCTAGACACAAGGAGGAAAATTTTTACAATGAGCGTGGTAAAATACTGGGACAGGATTCCCAGAGAGGTGGTAGATGCCCATCCCTGGAAACATTCAAGGCCAGGCTGGATGGGGCTCTGAGCAACCTGATCTAGTTGAAGTTACCCATGCGCATGGCAGAGGGATTGAACTGGATGACCTTTAAAGGTCCCTTCTAACCCAAGGTCCCTTCTAACCCAAACTATTCTATGATTCTATGATGGTTCTATTCTATTGGCCTATCATCTCTTCCTAACCTAAAAATATAAGAAATGCCCTACTGATTCAGATCGGTGGTTCTTCGGGTCCATAATCTGTCCTGAAGAGTAGAAATAGAAAAAGCTCTTTAGGGAAAGCATGCAAACCAGACCACTTTCAATGGTTTGCAGAGAAGTTCCAGCTTTCACTCATTAGTGAAAGGAATCTTTCTTGCCATCCTTCCTGCCCAAAAATCTTTAGCTGGAATTCTTCAAAAATGAACTCAGCTTTCACTTCTCTTTGATCAGTTAATTTATTTGCCCAGACAAGGCTGGTTTTGCTTCATAGCTGGAGAGTTACTTTGATGGGGAAAAGGAATTTTTACTATTTCCCTTTCTGTAAAATGACTACATTGAGTTCAGCATACCAAATTAGGTACCTGGATAGAAACTACTATATATTAGAAAATACTACACGTAATATTCCGCACTGTGCCATGAGTGGATGATGTATGCTGACTTTAGGACTTGTATTATGTTCCTGCTGTGCAATATAGTGGATAATTCAAAGGTAGCTAGAAATTAGCATGTTTCATGATGTGCAGACATCAGTAGAAAAAAAAACAACTGGATTTTCTAGCCTTTCATTTTTTTCCAGGAATAATATTGCTAAAACTCCATTTAATAGAGCTGGGAGTTTTGGTGAGGCTGGGGGAGGCTGGTTGGTTTGTTTGTTTATTTTAGTCTTTGTTTTAGCTTTAATGGCTCTGGCTTCTAATCATTGTATTCATGGAAGAGTCAAAATTTTATTTGTTCAAAATCTGTGTTGAATGATCTTCAAGACAATGAACATGTAAGACGTCATAAAATCTGAAATATTAGGAGCAGGGCAGCTGCCTGTATGTAAATATAGATCTAGATCTAAATATAAATATAAATATCTCTCTCTATATATATATATAGATATAAAAAAATAAATATGCACACTGGTATTTCCATATTAGCCATGTAGCGTTCTCTAGTTTTATAATTATGTGAACTGGAGGGTGGAATGGTCTAAGTTACCTTTAAAACTCAAGCACAGGCACAGGCAAAAAAACCCATTTTTCTTTTCCTTTCTGTCATATTAATACCACATTTACTGAAAGAAGGAACAGAACTTGCTGAATACAAAGCTGGAGTTATGAACACAACTGCACACCATTGCAGAAGTCTGCTCAAGTTCCCTGGGCCTGATGATCACTGGCACTTTTCTCGTGTTCCTGTCTTCATAGAAATCAAAGGCTGGGCAGCATTGCGCAACTAGGACAACATGCTGATAAACCAGCCTGTTCTGTCCAAGACAGACTAGTTCACTGTGTGTCACCTTTGTAGGCTACCAAGGAATGGGAAAGTTGAAATCGCTTGAAGAGTTTTAAAATCCTTCCAAACCCTACTTGTGGTTTCCGAAAAATGAGTGCCTGACATAGAAATGCATATGAACACATATTGATCTGTAAATACACAGATGAATAAAGAGTGTCTCTAAAGTCAAAGACTAATGTAACAATGATGGTGGAAAACTATTGGGAACTGTAAAGCTCATCTCTGGTCATGTTCTCATCTCTAAGAACTATTCTCAAAGCATACTGTGCCCCATCAAATATTTTTTCAAAGAAAAGGAACAGAATTAAAATATTTTGGGGTACTTAATATGTTATCAGTTTGGGAAAAAAAAAAAAAAAAAAAAAAACTTAACACAGGCTTTTATAAAACTGTGAGAGCAGATCCTTGGTACTGACCTAGTACTGGAGGAGAACTTCATTTAAAGACAAGGACAGCCCTGAAGAGAGCTATGCTCGAATATTTTTCTGTCTTTGAACCAAGCAGATAATGTAGTGGAAGACAAGCAGTCCTGTGTTGAATAAGAGATTGAAATACTGTAGATTCTTTTTTCCTGGCTGTTAGAGCCCTCCTGATAGGTGTTGGAAAAATCTGTTAAAATTTCTTTTACTGTGTATGTTACCTATGTGAAAAGAGAATATGAAGTGCTGGAAAGAGAAATTCATTAATGTGGTCCAGTTACTAAATGAATGCCACAAAGTAGTAAATAGTAAATCATTAATATAGCTTTTTTTTTTTCTCAGATAATGTACAGGCCACCTTGAACAAATATTCTCATCTACCTGTGAGACCAGCTAACTTTCATTTCTTCATTGTAGTACTTCAAGAAACATTGGAGCCTTATTCCTTCCTCAGTGCAAAGGATCTTCAGTGGAGAGGCTGACTTACCTATGTAAAAAATAGAATATATGCAGATCAAAGAGGATAGTGGAATGAACAGGAAACAATCAAATGGACTACTTGTACCATCAGGATGAAAAAAATTCAAGATCTGGGCATGATTCTCAACTACCACAAAGAGAAAATAGTTCATGCCTCTCAAAGGAGATCTGTTGATTTATGTCAGGTGAAAGTTCAGCATAAGTTCATGGTTTTATTGTCATATACAAGCATTATGACCAGAAAGATCCATTGTGAAGTAATAAGCTAGTCATGCCTTGAAACAGTAGTGTCACGATTCTAATTGAAAGAAAATTTTATTCTTGTACATGCCTTGTTCTTTCAGTGGAATGACTCCCAATATCTTATTGGGAGCAGGATCAGAGTCTCGGTCTCTTTGTTATTAAGGCTCACTTACTAATGGAAAACAGGAATAAAATGATTGCTACAACATTGTGATAGTATCTAAACCAAACAAGCCAGGTGGAATAATACTCTTTTTCCCTTTTAATAGTGTCAATTAGTAAGGTCAACTGCCTATTCAGAAACTTAATAACATGTCCGTAATAATAAGGGCATCATGACTCTCAGAAATTTCCCACTTACAATAAAAATTGTCTGCCTTAGGCACAGATGACTTTAGTACAAAAAAAAAACAAAACAAAAACAAAAACACAACCTACATGAAAATCCAAAACAGCATTTACTTACCACTGACTCCACTCAGTGCCAGAATTATATCATCATACACTGAAGAGAAAAAGAAAGAAAAATGTACCATCAAAATTCAATCAGAATATAGCTTTATTATGTTCAGTTTAACTAAAGCGATATGGGAAATCTTCACATCCTTAGGCAAAGAAAACCATTAAAATTGCAACAGGTGTATGGGAAAAATTAGAGACTGTGTACAGCATATGAATGCTGTGCTGTGCCACTGAGTATCTCCACTGTGTGTGGAGTCAGCTATCTGCTGTCAAATCCTTGTCTTTCTATCACTCAAGCCAGAAACAATGAAAGGTCATTAAAACTAGATAGTTCACATTCAAAGGAGAGTGCGGGGGAAAGAGAAATTATCACATTCTAGATGAAAACAGTTCTCCTGCTACCTATAGGATGGCATTTGACAAACATAATCCCCTTCAACAGCAAGTGGAAGAAATGAGGTATCATATCAAGCTTTTGAAATACCACAGAGTTAATTGTCTTGCAGAAGGGGAGAACCCTGGAGACAGGGGCGGAAGAGTGGGGAACCCTTTTGTAGCAGAAGAATCCTATTCAGTGTCACTGTGTACAATGCAAAGAGAGAGAGAAAGAAAGAAGCACCATAACCTAAAGAATGCACATTCTAGACTGAAGAATGCATATTCAAGGTTGGAGAATTTTATGAATAGGGAAGGCAGTGAAATGCATGAAGTTCAGAAAATACTGCTTTTGTATGTGGTCTGTATTGAGCTGTATCTGCACATTTTGAAACCTGCTAAAATAAATCATTATTCTACTCCATAACACTCTACAAACTCCAGTATGCTTCTACTAGCATCTTGACAAGAAGGCATTAATTACATACTATATATACATTAGATTACATTACAGCCAACTGGGGAAATGGGGTTATATTGCCTATACTGTCTAAATGAGAAGGTTTTTTGAAAGAATAGTGGGCAGAGTTTACACAGAGGAAAAATGCCTGAGACACTATTGAGTGATGATACAGCCTTCTGACGTAGACCTCAGCTTAAGAACACAATCTAATATTACCTCTGCCTCTTACTTCAGATAATTCCTCAACCTGCTGAAAAAAAAAATGTTGAGATCTTTGGCGAACTGAATTAATTTTTGAATATGTCTTTCTCCCTCTCTTAAGGCCCTGCAGAACATATTCATTATTTGAGTTAAATGACTGTATGCAGGTGGGATGAATCCATGTCGACTTTGGTTTAGTTGGTGGAACCTAAGCATAAAATCCCAGGGCAGCTCTCTCTACCAAAGCTGCATAAAATTCATTATGCTGGCAATAGATCAGTCTTTGCTATAGACTCAGAAGTAAACAAGCATTATTTTTTACTGAACAAATTTAAATATACATAAAATTACAGTAGGTCACTGTGATATCCAATAGCATATGAAACGTTATTTAAATGCCTATCATCAGTCCATTTTAGACTAGATTCTTTTACTCTTATTTGCATTTATCTTCATTTCAATGCCAATGAACATTTAGTTTGAACTAGCCTGCCCCATACAATACACAGTCTTTCAGGGCCTCGCTTATGCTAAATTTCTCTAGTTATGTTCCAAGGCTAAATTCACCGTTCAGAAGACCCACTGTTTGGCTTAACACTGCAATTATTGTGGTTTTGCTGGTTGACATTTTCAAGGCCTTCTGGATCAACAGAATTAGACACTGTATTGTCAAAATATGCATTTCACTGTATACCTTTCTAGCACAGCACAGTCTTGCCATACCTGAAGTATAGCCTCTGGAAGGACCCCTGACTTTAAGACTGAGAACTACAGTACCTGTTGTTCATTTCAGGGGCCAGGATACTCCTTATTTGAAAATCCATAGACTAAGAGAATGATATCTGTGTACATATCAAAGGACAGGAAGGGAGGAGGTGGCTAATCAGTATGTACTGGATAGTGTGGGATCCAAGTATAATGAAAAATGTATGGAATAAGATGTGGAGATTGTACAGATTTTGACTAGGATAGAGATAACTTTCTTCACAGCAGCTTATATGCTGCTATGGTTTGAATTTGTCACTGAAAAAGTACTGATAACACAGTGATGTTTTAACTATTGCTGATCAGTGCTTGCACAGTGTGAAGGTCTTTTATTTCTATTCCTCAAACTGTTCCACACCATATGATGCAACAAAAGCTTGGGGAAGAAGGAAGGAACATTTGGAGTTACAGCATTTGTCTTCCCAAGTCACCATTACACATGATGGAGTTCTGCTTTCCTGGAGATGGCTGAACATCTGTCTGCTGATGGGAAGCAGTGAATGAATTCTTTCTTTTTGTTTGCCTGCATGCACAACTTTTGCTTTACCTATTAAACTGTCTTTATTGTAACCCATGAGTTTTCTCCCTTTTCCTCTTCCATTTCTCTCCCCCATCTCACGGAGGGGGAGAGAGCGAGCAGCAGCGTGGGGCTGAACTGCCTACTGGGGCTAACTCACAAAACAGCTTTACGATTTTATGATCAAAATAACTCTCAGTCCACACTGAGAGTCCCACCTCAACATATGCAGCACTTTGAACATTTTGGTGCTTTAGGGTTTTTAGGAGACATTAAAGCTTAACAAATTTGAGAGAGAGAACTGTCTACACAACATCTCACATAATAGGGGTGTCTGTCTGATCAGAAACCTCATTTATTTCTTGCCTGTCAGGGTGCTAGAGGTTAATCATGACAATGCCCAGTGTCACCCTCCCTAAACTGGTGTTCTGCAGTTTAGGCCTCTAAAACATAAGGAGAGAAAAGGACCCTCAAAAATGTCTGTTAACTTGCCATTTGTGAAGATAGAGCTTGGACACCTATTGAGGACATGTGTAGATGGTTATTTCAATATAGTAAACTGAATGTTACCTTTTCCTGATAGTTCAAGCGTAGATACATCATGACCTCTATCATCTGATAGTGTCGCCTTATAAACTCCCTCATCTTTGCGTGACAGCTACAAGGAAAGCACAAGATGTTTACTGACAAACTTGATAATTCTACAACATTTGCTCAACCCCTGAATGATTTTCTAAATCAAACAACATACACTGTACTGCATTCTAGTTAAATAATCTTACCAGAGATGAGATAGAATGGTTTGTGCATGCTTTTTTATAGTTAGTCCTTAAGGCTAAAATATATTCTGATTTCAGTTCAATTGCCTTGAGAAACCACATTTTTCCTCTTCCAAAAAGAACAACAAGATTGATCTTGGTCAGTAGAAAATTCAGGTAGCATAATAAAATGTAACAGAGGGTAGCTTAACCCTCACAAGCTTTAGAAATGCTTTTTTTTCTGTATAAAACATAACAACAGATCTCTGTCCTTTACCTGTCCAAATATGAACTCAGTGGCTTCTATTTAAGCAACTGTATGAATGAACTGTACTCAAATTATATCTATGCTAAGTAAATAATGAATTCATTATTGATGGAGAGATTACACTCTAAAATCTAACACAGTGGTGCTGCATTAAAGGCAGTAGGGGTTTTTGGTTTGCGTGGGTTTTTTAAAATTATTTTAATTTTTTAAAAAAACTTGAAGGAAAATACACAAATAATTACATAGAGATTCAAGGTTATTTTATTGAATCTTAGATCAAGTCCACAAGCAAGTAAATAACAGTAAAAACATCATATAATTGAATGATGAGTAACAAGAGAAATTGAGACGAGTAGAAACCACCCTCCTCCAAAAAAATTCCACACATGAATAATGGAGCCACTGGAAACCCAGTATCTTCTTGCAAGTGAATGGGGGATATAAATTAGAAGAATATGAAGCAAATAAATGAAATAAATAAGTCAATTGAATGGAATGCACACTTATGCTGAAAGAAGAAAAAACTTGATTAAGGGTGGTTTTTGCACTTGACGAAGATAACAACTATGCAAGCTAAGGCTTCAGACACGAGTCAGGTTATCCTGTCTACACAAAGATAAATCTTAAGAAGCCACATACCTCAACCCTATTCATTTCAGGCAATAAAACTGAGACACTGTCAGAAATGAGGTACTTGAACAAATTGAAAAATTAAGGAGCAATAAGAAAGAATGAGATAGAGTTCACCTAAGGACACTAAAGCAACTTATGCATGAACTCTCTGAGCTAATAGGAAAAATAGATACTCTTTTACAAGCATTAGTTACTCAGCAGGTAATTGAAGGGTAGCAAATATGCCTTTTCTTAAAATGGTTCACAGACATCATGGTAGGTGGTTTAGTGCTCTGCCTGACAAACCTGTAGTGTGTCAAGCAGAAACTGTCATTGCTAATCAGTAGGTGATACTGTACCTTGGGAATACTGAGGTGACATTCTCCCTTCTGCAGATCAGGCACCTCATCAACGTCAATCCCAGAACCATCCTTATACCACTTGAAAACAGTCTCCTTCTTTGTGTTTGCGACCTGTACAACAGAAAATGAGCATAAGCCTGGCTAAGTCCTGAAGAAAGGTATCACACTGTAGGTTAGTCACACAGGTACTTTCAACATAAGAAACCAATTTTGGTGTAACACATGCCAAATAAAGCTAGGTAAAAATATAACTTAAACCAAGTCCTACTAAGAAAATCTTAGTCCAATGGTATTTATCTGCAGCACAAAACTGGTCAGAAGTATACATCTTATAGATTCAAACCCTGACAAATCCTTAAAGGCAGTCCCATCAACCTCTTCCCTTAAAGGTTTTTTATACCCTTGCTATGCACTTGTATTTTGTCTAGAGATATCTGTGAGAAATATTTTTTAAATTAGAGCTGCTGAACTCTCCTTTATCTTTTTGTGTTTGCAATGTGTCTCCAGAGAGCTGTAACAGAGAATTTAGGCCATATCTTAGAGAGAATTCAGCCAATTCACAGATTTATCCCAGCTACTTAAGTAATATCTTTCAGGGCTAAACTGCAGAGAGTAACTGAAATTAGTATTCTGAAAGCATTTGAGACTTCAAAATTGCAAGCTGAACCAGAAACCCTTTTTTTTTCTACTACATTGTGTCCTACGAGAAGTACAAAGTCTTGAGGAACCCTACAAATTGCAGTCTTTTCCAACACAAAGGGGCTGAACAATGTAGTGCAAATGCAAAGAAGTTGCTTGAAAGCCAGAGTTTTGCTGTAGTAGCAGCAGCTTATCTAAGTAATACATAAATAGACTACAGCTATGCCTCAAGTACTGCTATAATTTTGAAATATAAATTGTGTATTGGAGACACTTAAAATATCACTGGATGAATGCCCTCAAACTGTGAATTCAAAAAAGCTAAAAGCACAGCTCTTTTTAGAAACCTTAGCAATATTTATTTATTTATTTATTTATTTATTCCCTTTTAGAAACACTATGGTTTATTTGACTTCACTATCCTCACACCCTTCTAAAATTCCCAAAAATACAATGGTATTTCTATGTGTAGCCTGAATTCCCAGTCAGCATGGCTTTGGTGGAACAACAGAGCTGGTAGGAAATTTCTCAGTCCCCAGGCAGTTGCTTTAAACAGCTTCCCTAAAAAAGAACTGAACAAATGGATAGAGGGAAGCCCAGAAATTAATACAGATCTGCAATAGTTTTCAAGTGGCTTGCTTGGAGGAAAAAACATGCACCAATTTCTTACCCTTTCACATTATAGAAGTCATTCCGTAGATAAAGAGCTCTAGGAAAACTCTCTATAGAGGTGACTAGACAAATAGGAGTGCCTCCTATACTTACTCCTGGACCTCTCTATAAAACCTGCCCAAATTAATCACATATATTGCTGCTTAATAACCAGAGTGGTTGCTATGGATCTCTGACAGAGTATTCGAGATCACAGCCTGGCCCAAAGCAATGCCTTGCTTGAGAAAAGTGAGCAGCATTTTACATTTACTAGCAACTACAAAGTGGCTATTCCTGCAGTCATATGACATGAGTAGTAATTTTATTTGAACAAAGCCTGAAGGAACAAGTCTTTAATGCTTTTCAACAATTTTTCATCCAAGACTGTTAGCACTCAATCTGAAAATAAATAGACTGAGTTTCAGATATATGCAATTCTCAGTGCTGAAGTTATTTCATGTTGACATTTACTATGAAAAGTTACCTTTTCGCTGTTTAGCCACACACTAAAATTCTTAACAGACACAGTACAAATAAGGGTCAAAGATACGCAAGAGCAGGTAGCTTCTGAACTTTCTGAAATTTAGTACGAGAAAAATGATAGTAGATGCTGGTATATGAAGAAAAATAAACACAATAAAAAGTAAACAGCATCAAATTATCATTATGGACAAACATGTTCCTCTCACACGCAGGGGCTACCATACCAAGAACAAGGTCATCAATACCAGCTATTTAGATTTAAATACTAAGGCAATCAAAAGTCAATCAGGTCTAATCACATAGAAAATAAGTGGCACATGACATATTTGTTCATTATTACCGTTATGGACCTGGATCATACAGTCAGTCTTCTGCCTTACACAACCATCCAACTGACCTTGTTTCCTAACTCCCCTTTGAGAAAGTCATGGCAAAAAGCACTGTCTTACAGATACCTTTTTCACATTATCACAGGCTCTTTCAAGAGGTAAAAACAGCTATGACAACTATTTTTGCACTAAACAGAGCCTAAAAGAGACCTGGGCCAAGTGTTATGATATGGTCTCTTTTAGGCAGAGATTGTTCCTTGGATGTTTTTATTATCACAGAAATAGCCCAAGGCAGCCACACTTTTAACCTGAATGTCAGGCATCTAAAGTTCATAGGAAAAATCCAAGCTTTATTGTTCAGACTCTTACTATGTACAAATATCAGTTAAACAGGCATAAACAACAGTACCATGTGAACCTAATGACCAGTCACACACTAACAGTAACAAACATTATAAGGTCAATGGCATAGTTAAAATGATGAATGTGCAAACAGCCCACATCCATGATTGCATTCACTTAAAATGTTCTGACCTTATGAACAAAAAGCACACTGGTGAAAAGCACATAATCAGACACTCAGCCTTTGACAGTTTCAGTAGTATAAACAGGCTCAGCAGTCAATGAAAAGAAGGATAATTTCAGATTAATTTGTAGAGAATTAACACTAGTATAACTGGTTCAGCAACATTTAATTCCCCATGTGAATGAAAGGACAAGCAGGGTTCATGCCTGAGGCAAATGCATGCTGAGATTGTAAAATATTCCAGCTATGCAGCTCAGTACCAGCAAAAGTACCATGTTAGCTAATGAGTACTGAGCCCTAAAATGGGGGCACACAGAACGGCAGCTTCACCACCCAGGTCAGTTCTGCTGGGGATAAGTTGAGGTTAAAGGTTTCCTAATTAGTGAGCAGAACAAAAATAAAGAAAGAAAAAAATCCCAAAAATGTGCATGTAAATTGCTCATAAAGAATGATTCAAGTTAGTCTAATTAAAAGTGGAAAACTTGTTGAAAAGAAGTGAAGAAAATTAATAGAAAAGAGTCCATATTACAGGAAAAGGCAATGAAGAAGAGTTTCATGCCTGTTGAATTAAATGCACTTAGTTATTCAGACCTCTAATTAGTCAATCTAGAAGAGCAACAAAAATGAAAATTTATCACTTTAGATGGCATATAAAGATGTTAATAGCAGAAGTTACTCTGAATTCCATGCACATTAGCACTAGTTAAGGTTCAAAAGTCATTAGCTAAATACAATAAAAATCATGTTTTATAACTTTAATTCTAGAAGCCTTTGTTGCATGTTTGGTTACAGTTGATTAAATAATAGATGCTTTGGTAGAGGAACCTCCAAATCAGAAAATGGTGAGGAAAGAGTTTGAACTCTTGGTTTCTGTGGCTATTTTTTGACAAGGAAGAAGGACCATTAAGAAATGAATATTTTGTTTAACTGATTTTATGGCTCAAAATTATTGTAAATAATTAGATCACCTAACGCTTTTAGGAATGTCCTGTATTTCTTTATTTTAACAAAGACTAGTGCTGAACTAAGTCAGAAATTTTGATTTTAAATATTTCTAAGTAACAAAAATAAAGCTTTCATGTGAAACTTTTAATGTTAAAAATATAAAAATCTTTCCTCACATTTTCCTGCCTCAATTTTGAATCAACACATTCTAACAAATCATTTCAAGTATATTTCCTCACCTTACAAGCAAGTAAAACTTCACATTCTTCTGTAACTTCCCAATACAAAAACACTGAGAAGTGAGGACCTAAGAAACAAAATTGTCTTAAAGCATATGTTGTAGAATAAAATAATATCAGAGTGATCCAGTGAAAAAAAGGAAAAGAATGACAATTATATTATAACATCCTTATGCCAAAACAATGAGAGGGAACTCCTGAGCTACCCACGCACTAGAAGTAAAAACTCGCAGTAAGATTTTATCATGTTGACCCAGGCGTCTACAGCACAGCTTAGAAACCTAAGGCTCATCTCTGTTTGTACAAGTCATGTGGTATCCCAAAGGAAAATGGTGAGATAAATTAGTTTACTAAATATGTTTATGCCTAATTGCCAAGTAAGCATGAGAAAGAAATATAGTAGCTACAAACAAGTTTACAAACAATGTATTTAATGCAAAGGAAACTGGAGAATAAACGAATGTATCCAAACACTTAATTTGATGTTCAAACCAAAAAAGTCCCATGTCAGACAAGGAGGACTCAGGAAAATACAGGCCAGCAATCCTCACCTCTATTCCTGGAAAGGTGATGGAAAAACTCTTTCTGGATGTTGTCTCTAAGCATGTGGAGGAACAGAAGGTTATCAGGAGTAGTCAACATGGATTAGCCAAAGGGAAATCATGCTTGACCAATCTGATAGCCTTCTACAATGGCATGACTCCCTGGGTAGATGAGGGGAGAGCAGTGGTTGTTGTCTACCTTGACTTCAACAAGGATTTTGGCACTGCGTCCCAGAACATCCTCATAGATAAGCTCAGACATTGTGGGTTAGATGATGGGCTGTGAGATGGATTGAGAACTGGCTGAATGGCAGAGCTCAGAGGGTTCTGATCAGCTGTGTGGAGTCTAATTGGAGGGTTGACTATGTGACAGCAATGTGCCCTTGTAGCCAAGAAGGCCAATAGTATCCCAGGGAAGAATGTGGCCAGAAGGATGAGGGAGGTTATCCTCCCCCTCTACTCCACTCTAGTGAGGCTACATCTGGCGTACTGTGCCCAACTCTGGGCTCCTCAGTTCAAGAAAGACAAGGAATTATTGGAGGGAGTCCAGTGGAGGGCTACCAAGATGATTAGGGGACTGGAGCAACTTTTTTATGAGGAAAGGCTGAGAGAGTTGGGTCTGTTCAGCCTGGAGAAGGCTGAGAGGGGATCTTATCAATGCTTGTGAATATCTTAAGGACAGGTGTCAAGAGAACGGGGTCAGACTCTTTTCAGTGGTACCCAATGACAAGATGAAAGGAAACAGTCACAGACTGAAACATAGGAAGTTCCATCTGAAAATTAGGAGAAACTTCTTTACTTTGAGTGTGCCAGAGCACTGGAACAGGCTGCCCAGAGAGGTTGTGGAGTCTCCTTCTCTGGAGATATTAAAAACCCACCTGGACGTGATCGTGTGCGATCTGTTCTAGGTGAACCTGCTTTAGCAGGTGGGTTGGACTAAATGATGTCTAGAGGTCCCTTTCAACCCCAGACATTCTCTGATTCTGTAACATTATTTTTCCAAATAATATAAAGTTTAAAAATGTATTAAACATTGCATGCAGAACAGGAAATATTCCTTTTCCACACTGAGGATCCAATCTTGCAAATATATATATCCTTAAGTAAATTTACTAATATGCATAGCCTTTCTAAAGTTATTGTGGTTACTCATGTCTGTAAATTTATAAGTTTTAGTGTCGGCAGGATCAGGGCCCGTAATTGCAGTATCCAGACAAGGCAGGTAGCAAAGTCCCAGACTTCCACTTGAAACACTGAGAACTGAAAGATCTTGTGAATTTATGCTGTAAGTGGTATAATTTCTGTCCTAAATCTATTAAAAAAAATCCCTCCCCCAAAACCAGAAAAATAATAGAATTACATTGCTTGTATAGAGCATCTTACCTAAGCTACTTACAATATTTTTAATTATTATTGTTACTTTTATCCTAAAGGCCATGTGCTTACCAAGTGAAAATTACGAACTAGAGCACAAACTCAACCTTTTATGGATTTCACAGTGTTAGAATTCTGAATGAGGTATCCAATATTAATTCTTAATTACAGCTGCAAGCAATATCGGTAACACTTATGTGACAAACTCTGTAACTGTATAGCAACTATGCAACAAGTATACATTTGGTTCCTGGAATTTTGCCTGGACAGAAAACATAGGATCAGGTTTTTAATCTTCCTAGTCTGACACTATGCTGTCTACTCTTCTGTGAAGTGTATTGAAGGGACAGTTTGTGTACTTAAATCAAAGGTGCTGAAATACATTGTTGGATCAGAGCCTACAGCAGGCACATTTCTCATAAATATTGAGCAAAGATAACCACTTATAAGAGCTCCCAGTTTATTTCCCTATTTAATGGAAGTTCCGACATAACATGCATGGATCATATGACAATGCTGGAAAATAAGATCCACCAAGCGTTCAGTGTGTCCTCAAGCTGGGCAATATACTCATCTTCTAACGAAATCAATGGAAGTTGGAAGCATTTTGTATTCAACAGAGATGCAGCATCAGCTGCAAACTGGTCCTAAAGTCACCAGTCTTACCTTGCTTCCTGAGAAATTCCTTCCGCTGCAGCTCAGACTCAGCCAATACTGCCTTGAATGCTAGATTTCAGAAGAGGTGAATGAAAAATGAGTTAATCACAAAATTATTCAAAGAATGATTGAAGTTTATTTCTTCATCAAAGTTTCAGTGTTTCAGTGAACATACCATCTCCAATAAGAACTAAAGAAGACTGGTTCTTAGCCTTTCCATCTTGAATCTGTACTGTGTAGGTGCCTTCATTGTCAATTGTAAATCGGTCCATCACCATTTCTATAATGCCATTTGAATGATCACAATGTATTTTATGTCTCTGAAATAAATAAGTAATAATTTTACTTTGGTATAGTGTAAATTACTTATGATTCCTATCAAATTAATAACGTTTTCTATCTCTCTCCACAATCAATCTTTTTCACACCCTTTTAATTGTGAAATATGGAAACAGGGCTCTGCTTATGTTTACTCTTACGCAAGATCCCAGTGATGATAGAAACCTCTGTGTGCAGCGGCATTTGTAATCCTTGAGTCATAACACAGCTGGTTTGCATTTAAAAATGATAGTTTATGGCACTATGCATGTTTGAAGAAGAACCTACATAGCCAGCCTTTAGCTGCATAGCAGCTTCCACTTCAACCAAGGGCCTTGCTAGGCTGAAGCAATACTCCTAGCAAGGTCCAGAAATAGCTGGTGGTATTAAGTTTCTAGACACAACTGTGGATCTCCAAGTAAATCCATCACAAAATAATACATCACCAAAAAAAAAAAAAAAAAATAAAAAGTCATCGCTACTAAACATCTCTGAGATACATGTGGCAGCTCAATACTGGATCCTATTTTCTCACTAAAGAAGTTTCTTTAGGAAGGTTACAATGATTAGCTTATCTAACTGCAGTTATTCTTTTCAAAGAACACCAAAGTGCAAGACCATGAGAATAGTAACTTCTGCAAAACCAACAAAGCTTCTGAGAACTAAAAAGAACAACCAAGTCCAACAAAAGAGAATTGCAATCCTGTCAAAACACCTAGTTATCTACTAAAGTGCTTGCAGAATACCCAAAACACCAAATATTGACTTGAATTCAAAGTTAAATATTCTTTTCACTGTTTGTGTCCTTTTTCTGTTTGCATCCTTTTTCTGTTTGCATCCTTTTTCTGTTTGCTTTGTGTTAAATATTCCAGAAAGATAAATTATTGCCAGGCATTGTCAAGGAAACAGAATATTGCAAGCAAATATTGGACAATACTTGCAAAATATGTGTTTTGAATTTGGAGGTACTATTTTAGATACAACCACCTTTTACTAAGTAATATCATCTTTCATTCAGTGAGTAATAACTGTGAGGACCGTGTGTCGCACTAACAGTGATATTGTTTGAATCTCAACTAACAAAGTTCTAAAGCAAAGTGTAAATAATCCAAAGTTATTTGATGAACACTTCTAGGTAACCAGTGTGGTCAAGTATATTATACACTAACTCAGGGGTGTCAAACTCATTTTCACTGGGGCCCACATCAGCCTTGTGGTTGCCTTCAAAGGGCCAAATGTAATTTTAGGACTGTATAAAACAGTGGCCGTTGGTCAAAACTAGTTTGACACCCCTGCACTAACTGTTCCATTCATGATGGGACAGGAAAGCAAATCACAGAATCATGAAACAGTTTTGGTTGGAAAAGACCTTTAAGAACATTGACTCCAACCATTAACCTAGCACTGCCAAGTCCACCTCCAGACCATGTCCCTAGGGTCCTCCTCTACAGGTCTTTTAAATACTTCCAGGGATGGTGACTCCACCACTTCCCTGGGCAGCCTGTTCCAATGCCTGACAACCCTTTCTGTGAAGAAATTTTTCCTGATATCCGATCTAAACCTCCCCTCGTGCAACTTGAGACCATTTCCTCTTATCTTATCACTTGCTACTTGGGAGAAGAGACCAACACCCTCCATGCTACAGCCTCCTTTTTCTCCAGACTATACAGCCCCAGTTCCCTCAACTGCTCCTCATAAGACACATGCTCCAGACCCTTCATGAGATTCATTTCCTTTCTTTGGACACACTCTAGCACTTCAACATCTTTCTTGTAGTTACAAACCCCAAAATTAATTTAGTATTCAAGGTGAAAATGTCACCACCTAGAAGGAGTTCTATGCAGTAAATTATTATACAACTATTACTGTTAAAAGGAGATATGATGTTGTATAAACAGAATGGTTTGGTTAACCTTTTTATTGATTCCCAAAACTAGAAGAACATACCTAAAGCCACATTTAGATAAAATGTAGGAAAGGAGAGGGAGGAAGTGATGGGGGAGGGAAGAAAGGGAAGGAGGGAAGAAAGGGAGGGAGGGAAAGGAGGGAGGAAGAGGGGAACGGGGGAGGGAGGGAGAGAAAGAGGGAGGGAGGGAGAGAAAGAGGGAGGGAGGGAGGGAGGGAGGGAGGGAGGGAGGGAGGGAGGAAGGAAGGAAGGAAGGAAGGAAGGAAGGAAGGAAGGAAGGAAGGAAGGAAGGAAGGAAGGAAGGAAGGAAGGAAGGAAGGAAGGAAGGAAGGAAGGAAGGAAGGAAGGAAGGAAGGAAGGAAGGAAAAATGCCACTTATTAAACTCTCTGGGACTACTTCCTTAAGTGGAAGAACCTTTAAGTACTGATCCAAAATCATTACAAATGACTCCACTGACATATCTACTTCAGCTTTGAGGGACACCTCCTGACCAACCTCAAGAACAGATTCACTGTTGTGTGGACAACAAGCCTGGAAGAATAGTGTACACATAGTCAAGATGTTTAGCATTCATTAGTGGTACTTTGAGATATACAAAGAATACTAGTTTAAATCTTAACGGGGTAACTGAAGAATGAGGAAATATAAAAGATAATTGAATTAACAAAACATTACTCAACAGATTGATTAAGATAACAATTTGTTAAATAAATAACTTAGCCGGAAGGGACTGAGGTATAACGTTTATATAAAATAACAAGGGAAAATGCTCATATAATTCAGATATGCACTTTCCTATATCTAGTTCAAAGAAAGATATAATATCAAAGAATAAGACAATGCCTAAGCAATCAGGAAGTTAAGTAGAATAATTACTTATGTAAGAGTTTCACTGTAAAAGCTGAGGAGACTGGCCAGGTAGGTTAAAAAGAGAAGTTATAAACTTCAAACTATCAAAAAGTGCAAATTCAAATTCTCGCTTACAGTTTCTTGCCCACAGAGGTCAGGGACAACACTTGTATTCCTTTCATGAGTTCTCAGGGAGAATGTTAAATTGAGATTTGCCAGAAGCAGAAAATGAAGAGCAAGATGTATGTTTTAATCTGATCTTTTATCACACTTATATAATTCTTTTTATTTCTTGCTTTGGGTGAAGGAAAAAAAAAATATTAAAATATTTAAATGACAGCTGATTAAATGGGGCCTAGTTCATTCCACTCTCAGATTATTTTGAAATTTTACTGAACCCATTCCCTGTTAGGACTTAGAAGGAAAAATTTATCACTTCAGCCAATGTCAAGAATCAGACTACAATTCACCAGCATAACGGTCTATTGAACATGTTCAGTGACTGTGGCCCAGTCTCCAGGCAGGTTTTAGAGTGTAATTAGGCTTCTAACTATTGCCATTATGCAGCAAGATGAAGTTCAATGATTTTATGGGCACCATAAATACTGGGCTTTTATGTGACTTTCCACAAAAATATCATCAGTCTCCAAACGTAAATGTCACCTGTGGGTTACTAATTAAAGAGGTGAAATAATGCAGTTCCACTTCAAGACTCTCTCTGATGTCAACACTTCCAAAACATATGTGAACTAAAAATAGCTTGTTCTGTTCCACTAACATTGCCAAGACAGAATATTGTCATTTCAATACATCCTAGTCACTAATATTCAGGTTTTCAGTGCTATAGTTTATTACTTCTTAGAGTAAGAAAAACACAAGTATTTTACTCAGAAACATGTCTTCTTCCACTTGTCAATATGTAATTAAAGTAAATGCTCTTTGCTTCTATGGCATAAAAATGTTGACAAGCTTCTCGCGCCAAAACCAGGCTTTGCATCCTCAGGAATAAACTGAACCTTTCAAACAGCTGCACTGGAGGTGGATTCCTCACAGGAAAATATATTTACAGTGCTGTAGGTGAACCATACTCCCACCCTACCAAGGTATGACCTTGCTTTCTTCTCAACCCAATGTGACCACTTTTTTCTGTCCCTTTCTATGAACGGTCTTCCTAGAGCTGTAAAAATGTAGGAAGATGGTGGCCTGCCCTTACATCCCCATGTAGCTACTCAATACCCATTTAGTGTCTAGGCCAAAATGAAAAAAAAAAAAAAAGGAAATTGACATCATCTAAAAGATTTGTATCTATGACCATTGTTGCATTGTCAAGTGCCTCCCACAATATATGTAAAACTAGCAACAGGAGCCTCAGAGGGTCTCTGGGAAAAACACATCATGCTTGTTTGGAGTCCAAAACTTTACTTGAAGCACTTTTTTGTCTTGAGCTAATTTCCCAAGATATTTGTAAACTACTTTTAGTCAGATGTGTTTAAAATTGATCTGTGTCTATTCTCCTTCTCTTTGGCTGTTGGTCACCCAGCTACCCAAAATGAATATGAACTTCTGAGGATTAAACATTGCTCTCTTTTTTTCAGTATTAATAGAATCGCTCTGCAACAGGAATTCCATAATGAAAAAAAATAATAATATTTAAGTTAAAAAATGGTATTCCTATCAGACCTTAATAGTATGACTTTAAGCAACTATAAAAATTGAATATTTGTTAATGCATAAAGTTTTATTAAATAAAATCACATGTATATATCTATAGTACTCAATATGTACTTACATCACTGTTTTCAACTTCTTTATCATTAATAACGAATCTGAAGGTAGAACTTGGTGATAAGCTTTCAGCCTGAATCCAGAAACGAACTTCTCCTTTCTCAAGAACTTCATAAGCTAATTCTGATTTCAGAGGTATTGCTGCAGAAAAAAAAGCAATCAAAAGTCAATAAAGCATGAATCCTTGTGAGAAAAAGCACTATTGTAACACATCTCCCTATTATTTATGGAATGCTGAACATAGCATAAATGTTATGCAGAGCAACAAAGTCTAATGCAGTCTTTGGCCGGGTTTTAAATTAATTTCTCAAAGAGAGAAAATAATTTACAGCTTATAGTTTGCCCGTTGTTTAAGGAACTGGCTAGTAGCAACCTGTAGTCTGTTGTCAAAGTTAAACTTCTGAAGACTTTTGGGCAAGGATGATTTTATTCAATGCAAACTAATATTCTTCTAAATGAATTGAATGATAAGGAAGCACATTTTTCCATGAAAAATGAAACTGCTTTTGTCTCAGGAAGAACATTTTTGGAACTCCAGTCATTAGTATGTAATTATATTTCTTCTAGAAGTATCAAATATATTCAGGTCTTCAACTTACTCGGATTCTTTATTTCATAGCTTAGTGCCATCAAACGTTCCAACTCTGAAATTAAGAAAAATACTCATGTTTTAATTTACTCTGGAAAAGTATGGTGAGAAAACAAGTGTCAATTAAGGTACATATCAGAATCAGTAGATAATCCCCTTAAGTCTTATATGTGAAATACCCAATTCTCTTCAGAAAATCATGACTAAAAAATAAGATTTCATAAACTTTGAGTTCTGATACATGGATTTGACAAGTGTTCCTACTTCACGCATTTTCATGCACACTGTCTTATGTGAATCAATCTAAACAAGGGAAAGAAATATTTTTAAATGTCCATGGGATTTAAATGAAAGATGGAAGAAAATAGCTTCTAAGCTGTGCATGACGTTACTTTATCTGCTGACTTTCTTTCTAACACTACCTGAAATGCTTGTTTTACTGTGGCAGGAAACAAAATTGAGTGCAGGTAAGTCTGAAAAAGGTACAGAAAATTCTATTTAATGCATTAAATCTTCATGAAGGCCATGCAAGTGTCTAGAAATCACTTGGTTAGATTTACATACTAACCCTTTTTACCATATTCATTACTAATAAAGATTTGGAAGATGAACATTACTGCCAATTCCAAAATTAAAGATAATGTAAAGACCAGAGAAAATTAGCAAGGATTTATGACATTGTCAGGGATTTAAGAAAATTAAAGAATTTATAGTATTTGAGAAAGTGGGTAGTGAAATAATGGTTTCCAGTGATAGAATACAAAATCTGACACTTGTGCAGGGATCCAGTACAAACAATGTAAATGTAAGTAACAGATATTACCAGAGAAGACATGAGATATGTGTGGGACGGGAAACACCTTCAGTGTTCTTTTTTTTTTAAAAAAAAAAAAAAAAATCTTCAAAGGTAGGACTGATGGTGACAAGACCTACAGACAGGTTTCAGTGATGCTTCGAAACTAAGCCAAAGGGGAGTTCTCATGATCAAATGCATATCTGTCTTTTCTTACAGTATTTATTGGAAAAATAAAATATTGCAAGTTTAGCTTTACCACAAGAAGTAGATATTGGTGAAGACTAATAGCCCACACAAATGGTCCATGTCCTGGAGAATCATATTTTTTGCGGCTGTATATGGATTTCTTCTCAACATCTACTTTGAAAGGAAGGTTTCATATGGTTCACACTGTGATAAAAGTTCAGCCCACTAACAGACTCATGCAATCTCATCTCCTCTCCTTAAATTACTTATAAAGAATGAAGTAGAGGTATTTTCATGCTAAGAAACTGGCCATAGCAATTACAGTCTGTGGACTGGGAAAGCACCAAATTAATTTTTGTGCTATTTCAAAATAGCAAAGTCCCTCCCTTTGCCTTTCACCTCAGCAGCTCTCAATAGTAAAACAAAGTCAGACTTCAGCAAATTCATTGCAACTCCAATGAAACAAAATAGCCACAATGACTTAAAGCAAAACTAATATAAATTTAAGGCAAAGAAAAATTTAACTCAATGTATTCAGATCTTGTTGAAGCAACATCCTCCTGTTCATATTCTTCTCACTAATTCTCTTCATCTCAATTATATGAAACGATATTTAGATCCTCAAGGTCTATCTCTATATTAGGCTCCTTGGTTAGCAGAGATCTGGTGGTAGCTTTACAGCTAACAGAGGACCAATTATTATAAGATGTGAAAGGCTATAAAGTGAAAGCACAGAAAATGTGACCCACTAGAGAAAGAAATTCACAAAACAGTGCATAAAGCAACATTTTCAGACATTTAACTGGAAATGTAACAGATATTTGCAAACAGCATTATAGTCTCAGCATAAAGAAAACAGTTCTAATTGGACATATTGTCTTTTTTTTTTTAATAAAAATTGCCTGAAGTTATCCCAACTTTCATTATTGTGATAATCAGAAAAATAAGTAATCATGCAAAGCACATCGTGTGGTCTTCTTTGTTTTTCCTTAATGCATAGGAGAAAATGGGAGAATTGTGGCGTTCTTTTTTTTTTTCTTTCCCTTGGATAATTTTTAGTGCAGCTGGGGTGATGAAATTAAGAAAGACTTGAGATGGTAAGGAACTTACCTTCCTCATCCATAACAAAGCTGGATGAAGCCCCATCTGTGTCAGTAACTGAGATGGAATAAGTTCCCAAGTCTGATTTATCAGGATTTTTGAAGTACAGCTTAGAACTAAGATCATCAATAAAGAAGAATATAATTAGCAGGGTTTCTCATGATATTGAGGTTTTTAACAAGACAAACTTCTAATATATGGTAGACTGGTATGACTTACTGATTTCCTTCTGTTTCAATCTTAAACTTATCAAAATCATCAATCTCTTCATATGATTTACCCCACAGAAAATCAGATGCATCTGTGGCTTCTTTGCACTCAAAAGCCAAGTAAATATTACCCTCCTCGTCCACACCTGAAAAGATTTCTTTTGTTCCTGAAAAATAGGAATAAACTCAAATGTCAAGGATGTATTTTTCTTTTGAGCTGCAATTCAGAAATTACTAAAGCCTGTGCAAATTTTGCCCATCTTCACTAACAGATATTTATCTTGCAGATCTCAAAGCATATTTTTGTCATGTACTGACTTAGCATCACATACTAGCAAGATTCTTATTCCACACACACAAAAAAGGAATACTAAAAATTATAAATGCTTATTGAGAAACAAATCTATAAAATTCAGCTGAATGTGAGAAGTATTTCAGAAGTTTAGAAGCAGAGGAGATAAAATAGTTCATTACCTGGACGTGCCTCGACAAGCACTGGTTCAGATATCTCAGATGACTTGCCTACCCCAGCATCATTCACTGCACGAACTTTGAAAACATAGGTATGACCCTCATGTAAATCAGTGACCTTGAACAAGATAAAGAGCAAAGCCAGTTTAAAAAACAATCTAAACTCTGTTGTTTACTTATATGAAGATGTTAGCAGAAGCCTAAGTTCAAGTACAAATCGTTGTTGTCCTCAACCAGATGCTTTTAGAACTCAGTTTTGAATTAATACTAACCAATGAGAGTGTTACCTTAAAATAGCGCTTTGAAGTAGGTTTTTCATTAGCAGTGATCCAGTCTTCTGTGTCTACTTCCTTATAGTCCACTAAATACCCAGTAATAGGGCTTTTGCCTTCATACACAGGAGCTTTCCACAGAAGAACCAGTGATGTGTTTCTGACTTCACAAATTGTGAGACCATAGGCAGGACCTAAAATATTTCAGATGTTGAATGTTCATTTCAACATAATAAAGTTTTGCAAACTACCCTGTAGAGGCCATAATGCACCACTTAACTTTCCTTTTGACTGTGTTTGCTTTCAAAAATCTCATCCTTTACAATAAACCTGGTATATGTGGTATTCAGGTCGTTTTCCCCTCACGGTTATGTACAGCAATACCTGCTTCATGCAGTGCACGACATTAGTATTCTGAAGCATACAGTCTCAGCTAGGTCTCAGTAACTCCATTTTAAGGGAAAGTTATTCATGTGGAAAAACCCATGCAGTTCAAAATTTTCCAACAAGTAACAGAGGGTTTTTGTCTAATATTTAATTCACCAGCCCCACATCAGAGTAGCTTCACAGAGCCTGACTCAGGTTTATAATTTAGCACCATGGCTTTTATTTTTTCTTTGGTATACAGGAACCAAGATCCTTCAGAGTAATCCAAAACCCACTGACACAGGTGGAGTTTGGATCAGTTTTCTTGTTTCCTGACAGAGAATTTTCCATTGTGAGGTGGATAACGATAACCAAGAAGAACTTCTCAAGAAAATATCTGTTAGGAGAGCTATTTGCACCAAAACTATCCTGATGCTCTATGAATAAGTGAGAGTTCATACCTTTGCAGCTATCAGGTTATGGTCTCCCTACTATACTTTCCTTCTTCACTTAACTGTTCTAGTGATATTCAGTTTAACTTGTAAAACTAATTTTCTGCTATACTCTTAATATTTATTTTTACCAGTAGACTATAAAAGCATAATATCAGTTTCCTTCCATGGTGAATACACTCATGACAGAATACTGATATTCAACCAAATAATATAGCTGGAAGCCTGTTTCTTGTGATTTAAATTTAAAGTAAGGAAACCTGAAAGTACCCGAGATATAGGGATTTTCACAGTGTTGTCAGTTTGGCCTAATTCAAGACATTAATTCATCCTATAATACACCTCACCATTTAAAATTTTTTAAAAAGTGAAAAGCCTTACAAATAAGTTTGATTGATTGTCATGCAAGCCTACATGATATTAACCAGTAATTAATGAACATTAAATTTGTAAAGGACAATATTCAGCAAATATGAAAAAAATGTATAATATTGTTTCTCCAGAGTGGATAAATACATTTCAGAAAAAAAAAAAAAAAAAAAAGGCATGAGTACCTGTTGCAGACCTTATGAGGATAAATACTAGATTTCTCATGGAAAGACTGCAATTCTCAAGGAGCCTAAAGCCTTGTCAGAGGGCTCTTTAAAAATCCCAACCTAATTGTCTATATATCCACAGATAACTAAAATTCCACTGGCAGCCGCATCTGCTAGAAATCTAGACAGTAGAAGAAAATGTGTAATGAAGTATGTTCAATTCTGAGGATTCTGAGACCACTTTTTTTTTTTTTTTTTTTTAACTAATGTAAAATAATTCATTAGCTATCATTGCTAACTCACAGAGGCTCAGAGAGATACCTAGGACTAGAGTTCTGCAAAATGATGAAATAATTATAGGCTCTGGGCAAGGAATCCATCACTCATGTTGGCAATTCTGCAAGGGGGTCTGGCCTTTCTAAGGAAACCTCCCTTCCATATCAAATGTGGAAGAATATTTCATTTACACTGGGACTATATTGCAGTTACATTGCATTAGTCTTTAGTAAGTCAGGGAAGAGTCAGCCTCTTTCTTCTAGTCTTAAATCTCAATTATTTATTTTCATTATTGACAAGTCATTGTTTAAAAACTTATTCTAAAAAAGAGGTTGGTTGGTTATGGTGAGTTTTTTAAGCAGGAAAAATGCAATACTCTCCATTCGAATAGTTTCATAATGAGAACAATGTAATCAGCCAAGGAGTAGGAAGGTCAGATTGTTAATTATGAAAATGGAAATTTCACTCTCTTCATTTCCTGAGAGTGATTTATTTTATTTCTTAGTATATCATTTAAAATGAAGGATAATCTTCACTTGTTTATTATACTAGACAATTTCATTGATGTTTTCAAGACACTGTAGAGAATATAAATTACAGATTCTTTCTTTAAGGAAAATAATTGTTCCACTGATGATGCATTTATACTAAATATTACAAAATTATAGGAAAATGTAATTAACACAGGGGGAGTTAAGGTCAGGAGATTAAACATTTGTTATTGACAGCTTTGCCATGTCATTAAATCCATATGGTAAGATTTATGAACACAGGAGAATTTAACTAGAAAACGTGAACAACTCTTTGGCAAGCAGTTTTGCAGAAAGGAATTTTGCATTAAAAGAAGTTGGAACTTAGCATAACAGTGTAATGTTTTCTTTTAAAATACAAGTAGAAGGGGATTTGTAAGCAGGCAAATTATTGTAGGAGGTGTGGTGTTAACTTTGTTCAGGGTTGAAAAATATTTATTTGAAATAACATCTGCAATTTGTGCACTGCCATTCAAGAAAGACATGAACCAACTAGAGGTTCAAGTTCAACTGGAACTTCAAGTACAAAGAATAACCAAAAAAAATGTTTATTTAGAGATAGGAAATACAAGATCTATGGTGAAGGTTGCATGAAATAGATTGGGTCAACTTAAGGGGAAAGCTAGGGGTCTGATAAGGCCTTTAAACACACACAAAAGCTGTTGCATAGAAGAAAATAATAATTTCCTCCGTGTACTTGGTGGACAGGAGAAGCAGCAAACAGGCTTAGATTGCAGGAAGAGAGATTCAGGAATATTAGAAAAGCTTTTAAATGGTAAGTATAGTAAGATTAGGAATAGACCCTGTCCAAAGACCCTGGACCTTTTCACGAGTAGAAATCTTTAAGGGTAGATTAGACAAGCATCTGATAATGAGATAGATATAGCGGATCCTGAATGTGGGCAAGCAGCTGAATTACATTATATTTGAGAGTCTTTCCTAGCAAAAGATTCCATTATCTTAGTGGATTGTTCCTTCTTCCAGGCAAGAATTACTTTTTACATATAGCAATACTTTTACAAAACCAGACTTAGGAGTTGGATTTTTTTATTCTGTGCTGAGAAAATAACTGCATGAACATTTAGGCAAGAAACAGATGTGTGTAGGTGTTAGACAGCTCCTGTGACATAAACAAGTATTAGAATGGATCCTTAATTGCATACCAAAGCTCAGTGTCAGTGTCATAAATAGAATTCTACTTAACAACACAGCAGTATTTTACAGCATTTTGGGGAAAAGAAGGTGGTAGGTGCCTGTGTTTTCATTATGGACTGTACTGTGACATGTTTTGTTCAGGTAGATCAGTACCAGACATCAGAAACAGCTTCAGCAAAAGTGTTGCTCAGTATGAGCGAGGGTGTTATAAAATAAGCAGAATGGGCATTCAAAAACCCTTTCGTAGTTTATTTAGAGAACTAGAGCATTACTGAGGATAACCAATTCCCTAGCTGTCTAACATTTAGGCACAGATTTACATGCTCACATGAGGTAGATTGAAGCTTGTCTTTCTTTTGCTGGGGGACCTGAATTCACAATACTTCTTAATTAACACTTTTTACAGAGTTGGCATTGCAATTAACAGTCTTCAGCTACCTCTACACTAGTGAACTACAGACAGCCTAAACACAGGTTTCAGTACTAGCATACAGTCATTGCTATGTGTGTTTCTTAGCACAATTGTTCTAACACCTGGCTAATAATAATCTCTCAGGTAACACCTAAGCACAGTTAGAGAAAACACATAATTAAAGGCACACTAGTTGAGACTGGGAGAATTTAGCTGTAAAGTGTAGTCTATACCGTGCTGCTTGTCTCTGTGTCAAGACACAGGCCCTTGCTCTGTCTCATGACCGAAAAACATGGGTTTGGAGTCTGAAACACCAGAAATATTCTTCATAGACTGCAATTATGGTGCAGAGATGCCTATATATTGTACAGATGGTGAGTGCGAAGTGGACTTGTAGGGCTGGGGATGAAGAGCTGCTAGAGATAAAAACATACACTAAAGACTGAAGACTGCTCTGAGCTGATGTGGGCAGTGAAACAAGGAGACACTAAGCAAGCTAAGTAAAGGTCACCCACTTCCCAGGACATTCCATATCACGAGTGGGGATATGGAGGTAGCTTTTAACAGGAGATGTCAAAAGCAATGGCAATCTCAACACGTAATATGGCAGAAATTACTCAACAGACACACAGCAGGGTTTGGCTGGGTTTTAATGCTGACTGAATTTTAAGGAGTTTATATTGAACTGAATTCATGTGAAAGTAATATACTTACCAGGTTCTGGCATAGTCCAGGCTTTACACTTAAAATGTTCACTGGGATCTGAAGGTTGACCTATTCCAACCATATTTGCAGCAGCAACTTTGAATTCATAGAAGGCATCTTCTATCAAATCCTCTACCTTTTTTGAGGAAACAATTCAATATATCAAAAGCTACGATTTCTATTCTTTAAATAAATAAAATACTTAAAAATAAGCATTGGTTAATTGTCAGGTCTTACTGCTGTGCTGGAGTACTGGAAAGATCTAATTTGAAGATTTTACTCTTAAACCAAACATTCCGCAGAAATCTACATTGTACTTCCATGTTTCAGCTGCATCTGCCTTGGAATAACAGCTCCAAATATATCATCGTGAGAGGCTGTAAAAGGTCCAGGGAGTCCACCAGTACATACTTATGGTTGAGTGTTCTAACATGAAATACTTTCTTGAATTGCTTATGAATGTCTATTCATAAGCCATTCACTTAAGCGAGAGTCTGAATGGCATTTTAGTCTAAAGACGTCATAATGGACTGATCAGGGAAGAAAGGAAAACAACAGGAAACTAAAGGAAAAGCAAATCCAATTAGTTCCACAGTTTGCTGATATAACTCTGACAAATATTTTCTCAGCAATTTCTTCTGGCTTGTATGAGTGTTTCTCTTAATATTACTTACTCTTACAAAGCGAGGAAGCAAGCACTGGAAATTGAATGGTCAGAATCCATGCTATACCTCTGCAAACATCCCTGGTAAATGAACCCTGACTTATTTAATGAGTCCATCACCACATCACCATCTCAGATTTTGAGGTCAAGGTAGACAAGCCACAAGGCAAGAGCTTTTTGACACCCTGAGTGCTTCATGGGAGAAACCATTTTCCACCCTTCCTCTTCCAGGACACCTAAATACAATAAACAAATCTTCTACACCTCAGCCTTTTGCATAATTTTCCTGAAGTTATACTGAATTCTATGTGTCAAGAGGAAGAGTCAGCTGAGGGTAATACTTCTAGTAGAGATACTGAACAGTTTTAGATTTTCACAAATAGCTATTACTATATTATCTGGGAAAATGTGACGCAAAAAAAAAAAAGGATTTTGGTATGATGGTAATAAACATATGATGGGATGCTGAAAAACCTATTATGGGATAGCATCAAGTACAAGACCAAAGCAAACAACATAAACTAGGAAAAGTGAGGTACTAATACAATTTGGGAAGAATTTCCTGAAAATAAAGAGCTGTATAGTGTGATTCACAAGACAAAATAACAATTCGACCTGTACAATTGGTTTTGAAATCCCAGGTTATTAAGGGAAAGGATATTTGTGGGGTTCCCCTAGAATTATTAATCAGGGAGGGTTAAACCTTTAGTGATTTCCCAGTGCTGCACCGTATATCTCAGGACCTTCTCTGCTTGCAGTATGTCATAAAATATTCTGTGCTACTAAAAGATGCTTGGTTTTTATTTCCCATCAGTATTTCAGATTCCAGTCATTCAAACTAATGTGTGAAGATGCACCTTCAGGCACAAGTAGAGCTACTGGTAGGACTGAGACTTAAATATCAAATTAATTAAACTCTGAATGGTTTTCCTTAATTTACATTAATAATTTGTTTACAAATGCATTAAAAATGAAAATATCTGGAAATCATTGCTTAGTATTGCCCTTTCATGTCTATCCTACCCGCCCTTTTTTATTTCTCAACATCCATGCTTCATCTGATATGCCAGCGATGTCAGTTACAAACTCACTCATAAGCATACATACACTTGAGTGTTGCTGGCTGCTTTCTGTGCATAATACATTTTTCCTAAGCTCATATGCAGCATCATTTTCTACCTTAGTGCCAAATATCTGCTAAAGAGTTACATTTACCCTGAGGTTTGTAAGAAAGTTGCTGACTTGTGGAAATAAAATTAAGCATTTGGGAATAGAATCTGATTGTTTAACTTAATTTAAAAAGTGTCAGGTTGATTAAATACTTGCTATATCCTATCTTCCTATGCTTTCTTCATGGAAGTTCACATCAAAATTTTCCTCTTTAAGAAACGTTGAATACATTGCAAGCACAACCAGAAGTAATTCATTTCAAAACTAAAATCATCACTCTGGTACTCTGGAAAGGAGGCAATGAGGCATAATGCTAGTTTTATTAATATAGTTCCCTTTCCAGCTGAAGGCGGATTTTGAGAGTAAGAACAGGGACAGTTAAATTTGTTCTCAGCCCACCTCTATTTCATTTACAAGCCTCCAGTTCTACAGACAGCATGGTCATCTGTCCTGCGAAATGCTTCCATCCTTTCTCTGCATGTTATTACAGTGATGACACTTATAGTGCTCATTAATGAATATAGTTTATGAAGCATTTTATGACTCCTCTTGTTCTTTATGAAAAATGTGCTTCACAACTCTTTCCTCAAAAGTTTCCTCATCTGAATGGCCTTATTGATCTTAAAGTTTCATAGCAGAGAATGGCACTGATTCTCTACCACAGGTTTTAGGCTTGTTGCACTGCAAAATACACAATGGAAGCACCTGTTTTTCTCATAGTAAGTATTTAAAGAATTTTTCTGCAAGAAAGTAGAACTCTGCTGAAAGCAAAAAAATATAGTACAAATCATTTACAGAAAGACAAGGATTAAAAAGTACCCACCGTATAAATTGTCTGGGTAATAAGGGAAGAATTGACTTCATGCCAGTTTTGATGGTTAGCTTCCCGTTTATCCATATAATAACCAAGGATTGGTGAACCTCCACTGTACCTCGGTGCTTTCCAGCCAAGGGTCATTGAGTGACCATCACAGTTCAGAAGTGTGATACCATGAGGATATGATGGACAAGCTATAAGAAAACAAGCATCCTGAGAGTTAGGACAGAGTCTAAAGCACTGCAGTGTTGAAGTTGTTTGGTGTTTTTTGCATTGCTTTTGTTTTCTACTATCAGTTGCATATCAGTAATAAAGTAGGTGTAAAGCTGCCAGTCAACATTAATTTTATCTCTAAACATAAATGTGGATGCTTTTGAAGCATCTGCCAAATGTGCTGCTCTCTCAGCAGATAGCAAGAAGGAATAGATGATCTTTGGTATGGAAATGGCAATGCCAGCAAAAATGATTCCAGACTGAATATTATGCTTGAAGATTGAAATGGACCAGAAGATCTTTTTCTGCTAAGAACTAGGAATCAACTGCTCAAGTAATTTTGGAATACAGTAAGAATCACACAATCAGAAAAAAAAAAAAAAAGAAGGCTATGAACTTGAATGAAATGAAGTCATGTGACTATCTGATCTATGGCCTTTCTGTTTTTTCCATCCTATCCCCATATTATATGTCTACTTCAGACTGAGAGTGCTTTCTTTCCTATAAGGAATAGAAAATATTTAGACTTTCACTAGCTTAGCCAATGCTGAAGCAGAAGACATTTCCTCCATGACTTTCCCTGCATGACTTTACACCTATCTGTAGCAAAAGCAGAAATGATACAAAGGCATCTTCCTAGAGATGAAGAAAACTGTTTCCCTTTCTAGCAATTACTGTTTCATATTTGCCATCCATGCATGAAAGTTTGCTTGAAGATATCGCTTTCTTGACCCTGTTTTACTGCAGTCAGTACAGGCTAAGCACCTGCCTCTAAAGCTCATCTGATATTTTCAGTTGAATTACCTGTATAATCTGAAAGAATGTGACTTACCTTATTCAGAAGATAATATGTTATCAGAGGCCCTTAATACAGTCCCTGATCTTCCAGCTGTACTAGTGATCAGAGTGAAAACAGTTATCAGCAGAACTGACTTTTTGTTCTTTTTTTCGAAAGCTATTTTACACTCTGAGGCCACAAAACACGTCCTTTGCAATTATTACCAGTATTGGTAAATAAGAATGACCAAACTCCTAAAAATGCACTTAAAATAATATCACAGAAAGATTCTGGCCATACTAAGGTAAGCCACCTGTACATAGTCCTGTTAAATTCCTGTTGAGACTACTGAAATGGGTAAAAGCCATCCACATCCTCTAAGTGTGTGTAAGGTCCATGTGTTCTGTGTTTGGTGACATAATCCATGCAATCCTCATCTTCAGAACACACAGTGACAAAAAAAAAAAGGTGCAAGTGCATTTACAACATAGGGGTGATAGATGTACAAGTGTCCATGCACCACCTACCCATATGAGACACACTTTGTCCTAAAAAAATCAAATAGAGTAAGTTTGTCAGTACCATCTCATACAAATTTATCTTCTAATAGTCACTCTGAATTATAAATCTTTTAGAGGACTTTTTTTTTCCGACAAGTGTGCCTATTAATCTTCTTCTCCAAAAGACAGGGGCTATCCAGGTGGGGAAAAGGTGTTCTATTTTAAATTTTTCAGTATGAAACTGCAGAAAGGAAAATGGGCCCATAGTAGCCCAGATCTACTTTTTTGTTCTAAATAACTATCTAAACAAGTATCCAGCCTTTCACTCAGCATGTATCCTTCCCACTGAATGTTGCATAATAGATTGTTCTTACACTGAAATTTTGTTTGCAGGGTACCAGAAAAGGTAGATTGTGCTCTAAACTGTGGTAGCCAAAGGGAATTTTCTGCTTGGTTCAGCCACACAGTAATAAAGTTTCCTGAAACCCTTCTAAACAGAGCAGATTCCATGCTAATCTGGTTTGCACCACTCCAAATCACCTAGAAGCTACTTGTCTAACTTAATCAAGATTTACAATTTCTTTGTTACAGCTGAGGAACAGAAGGCAACCTGGTCATTATAGTAAATCTAACCCAGTGTTTCTAACAGGCATTATGAATAATGGTTTTTGGTTTTTTTGGACAATGTCTTTTATCTTCAACAGCCACATGCTATAAATGTCACTAAAGGGACATGCTTGATAGCTGCAAAATGTACTAAATTATAAATTATAATAAATGAGACCAAAGGAGTTCATTGCTGAAAATATGTAACTCATTACAGAAACAAGAAGCTGAGTTGCACAGAGTTGTACTTACTAAGGGCTGCCTGTACTGTTATAGCCTCTGATTCCTGTGAGTTTTCACTGAATCCTACAGGATTCACAGCTTTCACACGGAAGACATACTGCTCTCCAGTTTCCAAACCATGAACAACAAACCTGCATTTAAAAGAAATAGTATCATGTATTTTATAGGAACCACTCTGTGCTGTAACATGAAATCTTGGCAACAGTCAGAAAGCTCAGCTTCATGAGTGCTTAACAAAGGCAAATATTTCTGAGAGAGAAACTGTAATACAATGACATGATGTAGTACAACATAATTGGATGGGACACTGGAACAAAAGTCACAGGGCTTGTTAAACTGCTAGTGCTGAGCTACCAAGTCACATAAACTATCACACATTCCCTCTGAACAAACCATAATATATTCCCTCTGAACTTTGGCCTGTTAAATTCTAATCTATTCTGGAAAGGGACTATATTTTTCACTGCATTTTCATAGTCACTATCAAAAACAGCTTTCAGGTTTGATCTGAGTTTCTAGGTAATTAGTGTAGCAGATAGTCAAAACTGCCTTATTGTAGGATATGGTCACATATGACCAAGTGAATATTTTTTTCTATTTTTGTTCTATCTCAGTCCCTCTGACCAAGAATTAGTCTCTACTTTTTCTCTGATCGAATTCCTTGACTACTCAATCAAAAGATTCAGCAAAATACAAACTCCTTCCAAAATTAATTAATAACTGACAAATCACTAAACAACAAAATATACTCATTATATACTCATAAGAAAATATAAATTACACATCTAAACTTTACATTTGATGACTGATTCCCATTAAAGTAAGTATGATTGTCTCATAGGAAATTAATTGAAGAATCACATAATGAGGTGTGATATTCTCAAGACGGACTAAGAAATCATCAGCAATACAGACAGGACGGTGTCATGACAAGGGAACTAGAAAGACAGGCTACTGTCCTTTACCCATAGCTGTAGCAGATCAGGGGGCCCTGATGTTTCTAGGATGGGACACTTGGATTTCCAGCACAGCAGTGTCAGCAGCTGAAGCACTTTCCCCACCATGTTTATGGCAGACGTGGCCTGCCCTTTTGCTCAGGTCTCCATGAACCATGGGAAAGCTTCTGAATTCCCTCCCCTTCTTGTACTCTTCCTCATGTGCATCAGATCTGTTTACCTCATAACATGATCCAGACTTTTAAAAAGGCGTTTTTTTGTCCTCACTCCTGTCCAAGACATACATAATCATGTCTCTAGAACCTGCTCTTATAACTCAGCATCACGGAATAGACAAAAAATGCTTCTCTTTGGAGGAAAAAAAAAAAAAAAAGGTGGGGGGAGGCAGAAAGTCTGTGCTGCAATCTGAAAAACTTAGCTCTTTGAACCTCCAGACTGGGTTTCTTCACACTCATTCAACATTCACTTCCATGATAACACTGTTGCTCAGCATGTACCTTGGCTTAAAACTATCCTAGACTTTTCAAACCTCCCCAGGATACAGAAGTGCTTTCAATACCTGTTATATTTAATAGGTTTATGGTTGCTAGGTTCCCAGTGATTTGATCCCACCACAGAATAGTCAATGTAGTAGCCATATAAATTCTCTTCATGTTTCGGTTTATCCCATTGAACTACCACTGATGTTTTTGTATTCCGTGTGGCCACTACCCGACCAGGTGCAGATGGGACAACTAAGGAAAAGAGAGAAAACATATACTGTTATGAAATACATAAAAATAAAAGTAAGCTGAGGTAGTTGCAACACCATATACTTTTATCATATTTAATCACTACGTCATTGACTTCTACTGTATTGATGTTGCTATATGATATATATTTTAGAACATTTCTCTCACTGTAAGTCTGAATCCTTCTAGATATGTGTGTATATATATTTATTTTTCTATTTGTTTACTTAAAGTAAACTTACTTTAAGCTATGAGGCTCCCTTGTCTCATTTTATATAGGTTTCCTGAGGAGTGAGTTGTAGAAAATATTTTCACATATCAGTGTGGCATACAGATATGAAAATGGTCTCTCTCAAAAGTTCTCTCTCAAGTAAGAGGTTTATGTATAGCTTATGTTTCTGTAGCACTACTGCATCAGTAAGAAATGCACACAAACTGTAGAGGTGTGGTATCATAAGTACTGAGAAATACAGCCTTCCACTCAGCTAATGACAACCCCAGTTCAGAAAAGGTCAGCTTTTCAGGACAACTTGAAGCATAGGTTTGAATGTTGAGTGTTAACCAGATGGATTTCAGAGAAACACAAGAACATTTCCTGGAAGGGATCTCTGGGGATCATCTGGTCCAATCTATCACTGAGAGTGGGATTATCCCCAACACTAAACTGAATTGTCAGCCATGGATTTGTCCAATTCTTGAAAACTTCTGACAGTGGAGATTTCGCAGCTTCCCTGCACAACCTTTTCCAGCCTTGTACTCTTGCACCTTTTTCACTAAGAGAGTAAGTCCAACCTGAATTTACTAAACTACAATTTGTGGCTGTTGCCTCTTTTTTTTTTTTTTTTTTTTGTCATCTGGCATTGCTGAGAACAGTAAGCGCAGCTACTTCCACCTGTCCTCACATGTCAGAACTTCTAGGCCCCTGGTCATTTTGGTTGCCATTCAGTGGACCTCTCCAGTTCCTCTGCATCCATCTCTCTAGACTAAGAGTGCTAGATCTGGTACCAATACTCCAAGATCAAACTCAGCAGCAGCAACAGAAGTGGATAATTTTTCCTTGAATCTGTTGACTACAGTTCTCCCAATGTAGCATAGTACGCAGTTCAGTTTACATACAATGGAAGTTCACAGTTGATTTATATTGATCTAAACACCCTGAATGTGCATAAATAGGACCAGAAACATCAACATCTAAATGGAAAAAAATCTTAGTAAGGGCCAACACACAGTCTGTACACTATAAAATATCTGTCCAGGCTTTCATAATATAAGGAGTTAAGGCAGTGTCTGAGCTTTTCATGATAGGTTAAGAGAGGCATTCAGCACTTGCCTACTGAAGGCATTTTAGTTTCCTCAGACTAATATATCATTGCAGCATGAAACAAAAGAAAGACAGTATTTTTTTCATTTAGTCTTTCAATCTCAAAATAAAAAATAATACTTACACACTATTGTACTTTATGTGGTAAATTTGTAAGATCAAGTGACAGAAAGGTACCTACATTTAGGGGTTTATGTTTAAGTGTCTACAAGTACATGGTCTTAAGCTACCATTATAGTCCAAGAATTAGGACTTAATTCAGTTACCCCAAAAAATCATTTAGGGACATTTTAGAGGATTTGAGACTTCTTTTTGAAGTTGCCAGATAGGACTCAGGAGATACTAAGTACCTCTGAAATGGCAAAGTGAAAGCATTTGAAAAGGTATTAGATGTCTGTTTGGCCAGTTAAACTAAGCCTCTGATCAGTGGTTGGTAGAGTCCTGAAAATGATTCATCTCATCCCAATGTAGACACTCCATAGCTAGGTGCCATAGGGCAACTTATGGCAACATCAGCCACCTTATTCTCCAGGCTCCAGTTGCCACAGTGAGAGCAGAGGCATATAGACCATCTGTAGATGTCTACATGGAAATGCCTAAACTTAGATGTTAATCTCAAAATCAGTGCTCAATTCAGTTGTACAATATTAAGGATCATTTTGTATGGCCTAGGATACCACATCCATCCTCTAGTTTCTGCTCAAGAGAGAAAGCTACTTATAATTCCTGTGCAATGATTGCCATCCCCATTAAGTTGTCTCAGCTACCCTCAGGAAAGTCAAATGGCTCTATGTGCAGGCAACTAAGAGGAGCCATGTGTGTCTGATGTATTTTAGCTCAGGTGGTAAACCCTATCTCTTAAAATACACCTGCAGTTTCTCTTCAAAATAGCACCTTCTGCATTCTGCCTTCAGCTATAGCTATGATTTATTCAGAACATCTTGCGTTAACCCCTAAGGGATAGCCCATTTTCTGTACTAAGTGAAATAAATACAGTCTTTTTCTTCCTTACTTTAGGGAATGTTGAATGGTTTAAATAATTTATATGCATTAATGAGACATCAAATCAAGAATACATAAAAGCAAAAGATGTTTTTATTTCATCATGTATAGTTACAGATTAAGTTAAAGGTAACAGATTATATTTTTTAAAATTATGGTGAACATTAAAAATGTATCAACATTTGGCATACTAGTAAGATATGTGCTGCTATGGTGACAGCTGTCAATACATAGTGCTGTTATATATGACCTTTGCAAAACTGCAAAAGCAAACCAAATATTGGAGCAACAAGAAGAATTATCACTCCCTAAATTTTCACTTATGTTTTTTAATGTGCCCCAAGATAAATACTTCACTCCCATTTGGAATGTTATCACTGAATATGTAGACAAATTTTCTCCTCTACTCATCTGCAAGCCACAGGAATGCTGCACCAGCAGTAATTTGCAACTTAGAGTACTAAGAAAGAAAGAAAAGGCTACCTTAGGTAGTTTAAACTGTAGGGAATTAGGTAGTATATAATTACCTGAGCCAGACAATATAATTACCTAAGTTAGCGATTAACCTGTATTACCCTGTTTTTAACAAGTCACATTAGTAGAGCGCTCTGAAGAATGAGTAACTAAAATTCATTTACTTTTTTAAACAATTCTTGGTCTCAACAAGGAGTCTTGTGATCATTAGGAAAATTTTTGAATGTTTCTGAAATTTAGCATCTTGGTTCATAGTATTGAACACAAATCTATTTGATTAATATTATCATTATACTAATCTAATTAGAATGAGTGTTATCTATTTTCATTTTGCAAAGTATCAATTATATTTAATATTAATGTCTTACCAACAGTATCTTGTGGTTGAATAGGTTCTGTGATTTCAGATGGATCACTGATGCCATGTTTATTTGCTGACAAGACTCGGAAAACATATGATTTTCCTTCTGCAAGGTCAAACACTGCATAGCGAGGAGATTTTACTGCAACTTGTGCATTGACTCTTTGCCAGCTTCCACTCCCAACCATGGACTATAAAAAAAGAAAAAAGAGAAAAAAAAGCTGTGACTCACTTCTGTGAACTGTCAAAAAATGAACATATTGCTGCATTGCATCCTGTCATTAATTTATTTAATACCTATAAGAGAAGGATCACTCTCAAATGCCTCACTTCAACATATGCAAATTCTCATAGCTCAAGCATACCATTACTCTACAAAAAAGTCTGAATACATCACTGTCTCCCTGCCTGTCTAGGCTTCAATATATGCACACTTGTACATACAGCTAGTCTTCAGTTAGGGCCATGACCGTCAATTTGATTGGTCCCAAAAGAATTACTCTCATGTCCTGCAAAACTCGCTTGAACACTCAAAGGTTTGGTATAAAGCCAGCAAATCCTAATCCAAATTCTGCAGAAAGGTAAGGTGGGGGATGTTACTTCAGTCACTGCTTTATCTTTATGTAGTCTGTTGAGTAAGGTCATGTCCCTAAAGGCATTCATGAAATGAAATAATTACTTTTGAATATTCTCAATGCAGCAGCTGAGCTAATCATCATCACAACTGCACATGGAAGAGAGCCAGCACACCAGCACTCTGAGAGAAGTCTGCTGTCCATTAGGTTCCCCAGATAAACTGTTGACCCAAAACAAAAATTAGTCATGGAATCTTTCAGCAAATTTAGTAAAACCCAAGTGTCCAGTAAATAGCCTAAATAAAATTTCCTTTGAGCACGGAAAGGTGCATACAAATCAAATGTTCATAAAATTTGGAACAGAGTCTGGGAACAAAGCCCAATAAACTGTGAACCTCTTAGAGGAGGAAAAGTGTTTCATCGGTGCTTGGAAACTACCCTGTATATAATAAGGTCTACTGTAGATAAATAATAAACATGTAAACAGCTGGAGCCCATATATCAGTATCTTTTTCATAGATACTGAACCCACTGTTCTCAACAGAAAAAAAGAAATATAACATCCATTCTCTTCATAATAAAAAGTGAGAAAATATGAAATAAACATGATTTTGTCATGTATTTTATTTTCTGGAATGAAAAATGTTAATTTTTGCATTTCATCTTGACAGAGGAAAGAATCAACATGACATTTTAGTCTGTAGTTTGCTTTAGTTTATCTGTTAAATAATGATTTTAAGGGAACATTGCTTTACAGCATAGAAAACTCATTTCCATTTTGTGTTTCTTGAAGCCTTTAGAAATTAATTGTTATTCTTCAGGACTGAGTCTTCTTTATTTGAAATAAATTAATTAGAAATTGTGCTTTTCTAAATTAACAGATGACTATGAAAAGCAAAAAAAACAATCATTTATGAACTGACTGAGCTATTCATATATATAAGTTATTTATATTAAAAATATTTTAGATTCAGGTATTAATTAGTATGATGAACATTTTTTTCTAATAGCAGCCTTTTAATACTCATTCTCACTTTCCATCAATACGTTTGGCATTTAATTAAGACTTGTTGATCATCTTTGTCATTGGTCTACACTGTTTCTGGAGCTATAAAAAGCGATTTCTGTAAAACAAGCATATATATATATATATATATTTTTTTTTTCCCCAATTAATACATTTAGAATGAAATTCACCTAACCAGGTGTAGGTGTTCAGTCAGTGAAAATCTACATCTTAGCTTTTTATCTTGGCTATTTCTGCATATTCTAGAAACAACAAGGTATTTGCACACCAAAATCTGGTTCAAAATCCTTAAACGAGTATGCTTGAAATTTATAGATAATAGCAGATGTATGCAACTAGGAATAAGTATAAGGAAGACATGCTATTTCATCGCACAGAATTAAAACTAGATACTTATTTCTATGAGAATTTTCTTTACTTCTTTCAAACGTGAAATGCAGAGTGGGAGAAATCATGGACATACTTGCTGGAAAATTTAACTACTGACTGGACTTCACTTTACACCTATTTGTTCTACATCCAGCAGTTAATGAATGATGAAGAATGTGGAGATAGGCTACAAAGGTCTTTTGACGTGTAGATTTTGATGTGACTGAAAAGAAAGAGGCAAGATGGGGGCTGCAAAAAGAGGAGTGATGTGAGCTGAATGACTGGCTGGGTGAAAGAATGTGCTGAACAGATGTGAGAAGAGAAAAAAATGTGTGGTAAGGGCCTGAGAAAAGGCTGTTACAATATTCGAGATGCAAATTGAACACGTGGCAGTTTTAAGGGTAGTTTTAGTGCTTGTGGATCATTAAGAGGGGGCATATGCTAGAGGCATAATTCATAAAAACTAAGTATAATTTGGCATGTAAGAGTTTTAGAGGTCAGGTATGAGGCCCAACTTACTGGGGCAACTTTACAGCAAGAAGGAAAGATTGTGACCTCTGGCTGTAATCCAACATACTTAATTTAGAAACCTGGCTCAGGGACAGATGTATCTAAATCTTAGTAGCTCAGGTGGGGGAAGAACAAACCTCTGTGATCACTGAAGTCCCCTGTCAAGTCAAAGAGAAGAGCAAAGCAGCCATGAAGACTACCAGGGAGCAATGAACCTGAGACAGGCATCTGCCTCTCCGCTGACCTTGCAGGGAATAGATTGGAAATGTCAGGGTGTAGCAGAGGGTGCCATAAGCATGCAAAAAGGAAAGTAAGGATCAAATTATGAGTCACCATTTATTCCTTGCTGTACCACAGGACTACCAGAAACTTTTCTTTAATATAGTCAGACTATAAACTTCCAGTCTTGCCTGTAGGACTGCAAAATCTTAAGATGTTTCTTTTCCAGTCAACCACTACCTTAAATATGTAGTTTTCCCTCAGTTTAGACACCAATAAGCAAACAGCACAGGGGCATCCTTTTCCACAGACCTTGAATTCCAATGCTCATTAAATCATGTAATAAGTCATTCGATTGTCTGTGCTTCTCTAACATTCCATTACCAAATCCTGCAAGACCTCAGAAAGTGTTTTATTGTTTATTCTGTAGTTCTAAAAATGAGTTAAACACAGCAATGAAACACCTTATAGCCAAGTGGTACTGTACAGTACGGTACCTTCTCAATGAAATACGTCACTGGCTCCCTGCCACGGGGAACAGGTGGATCCCAGCTGAGTACAACATATGTTTTGCTGATTTCTGAAGCATGTACATTGGTGGGAGGGCCTGGAATCTGAATATCACCTGGAAGAGTGATAGACGTAGCAAGTGTTAAACAGCAGATTAACCCCTGGGTCAGCACTCATGCTACAGCTCATCTTTCTGATCTCCCGCCCTGCAATGCAGTGCTCAGCTATTAGGGGCTGCGATATCATCTGCTGAGTTCAGCTGATCACTTCAACTAATTTTTGAGAAATAAAGTATCAGTATTAAAAGCTAGTTATTTACGTTTTTCCGTAGAAGTTAAATATGCCCCCTGAAAATCTGTGCATTTGTCATTTTCTTTGATAGCATTTGAATTACTTCTAGCTGCTAGGCAGACTACCTTGGAAAAAACCTACTCACTACATGCAAAGGAGATATTTTTTGATAGAAGACAGAAGTCTGAAGAGTTATTATGAGAAAATAGACTGGAAGAAGATATCTGGAAGGGAAGTACAGTAAGGAGAAAACCAGCTTGAAACAAAGCAAAAAGCAGAAAAATAAGCAGAACCTATTAGCAATGTACCCTGTAAGGTGATGGTATCACCAGCCATATAGTCTAAAGAACTTCTAGAGACTGTGGAACAAAGACATAAAAATTATGTCACCAGCCTGCTGATGACTGCATCAGTTGGAGTGTCCTGACCAAACCCCTTTCCCTACAGTCCCATCTGCAGGGTTGGCAGGAACTTGAGGCCTGTGCAGGCTGGAGGAATTCATCGTGGCCCTTCGTGGTCACAGTCACCTACCACAGTGTAAGAAGAAGCCATTTTCACTATCTGAGGAATTACAATGGTGTAAAATAGCACTAGAGAGCAGTGGGTCCTATCTATGAGAGACCACTTGAGGAATAGCTATACAACCCTGAAGAAGGTACCTCTTGTTAATAGGTCAGAAAGAGTAACTCAGCAGATACTTTTTTTCTTTTTTCTTTTTTTTTTCTTTTCTGGCTTGCAACAGAGAAAGCAAAAATTTTTATTCTTTTAAGGTACATTTTGCCACTTCTCAGGCTAGCAAGGAGCATATTTCCCCTCAATGTTCAGGATTTGACAAAAAAAGAGAAAAATGTTTCAGTAATAATCTCCAAATCAGGGATGTGATATTTTAACAGTTTATAAACATCTGTAGAACCAACCAGGCTCAAAATGTAGACTGCAGCTATTTCATCATACCTATTTCCCAAAAAATCCCCAATTTTTTTAAAGCAAACTGATATATCCAAAGAAAAATTATTTTCTCTGAATGCTTTCTATGTTTGATTTCCTACAAATACATTTTTTCTTCAAGAAAGACCCATGAATCACCTGAGTTTAAGACAAAAATGCCTACAAAGCCAAGAAAATTACAATAACCCTTCACAGCATAATGCATAAAGTAAAAAGGTTTCCAATCTGTTCCACATAAGTAAATCTCAACATGTTTTCTTACATCCTTGAAAACCCCAAAGCTGACATAATTTGTAATGATATAACAGGATGGTACAGCCTGCTCTCCCAGAATGGAAGGTTATCCAGCACATTTGTGACCTATGAGATCATTTTTTCAGAAGTGGTCTCCAATCTTGCAGATGAAAGTAATGATCTATAAAAGCAATGGTATTTGGATATTCACACTCTTTTATTAAGTATGCACATTCAGGTAACAGAAATCCAAATATCATTATTCATGCTTGTGCCAGAGTGGCCATTTAATGCCTCTGATCATTCTCAGGCAATCCTGAGAGCAGGAGTATGTTCTGTGAAGCCAAACAAGTAAGATAAATGTATTCTGATCCTATAATGTGATTCTGATCCGAGAATACCCGTATCAATTCATTTAGGGTACCATTGTAAAAACAGAGAAACTTCATGTGTCCTGCCTGTGCACTGGTAAAACCATTTAATGTCTGATTCGTCTTCAAATTATACCTGTTCTCCAGTGGTTTCTCTTTTACTATATTATTATTGGCACTACAGGTTTATGACATTTGTGAAAGGAAGTGGACAGACTTTCTTTTTTTACTACTGAGCCTGTATAGTTAATATTTTTGACAGTTTAAGTGAAAAGGTCATTATGCAAGCGAAAAAACCCCAAGCCTACTACATATAGAAACAAAGACAGAAGAAATTCAGTTTTATCTCAAAAATTGGCAGTGATCTCTCCAGTTCTCCTGAGGAAAAACAAAATTTGGTGTATAAGCTTAGCCTTAAGAACAACCTCTCTATTCAGGTAGATATATTAATTAAAGAATCAAGATGGATTGCATAAATTTTTATGAAAATGGAAATAACTTGCTCAGATCATCAAATTCAGTCTAAAAAGGCTATATGTAGTTCTCAGAAGGATAGGAAGAAGAGACATGTGCAATGAAATGCAGTGTTTAGCTGTTTAACTCAGCTTAGTACTAGTCAAAGTAAAAAGGTGAGGAGATGCTGTTTGCACATAATTAAAGTAGAGCTGTTAAGAGTGTGGTGTTCTCTGTTCTTTTAGACCTCACCCTTCACTTGTATTCTCTCAGCCTTGCAAGCCAGAATATCTGTCTTTATTTATTTTACAGAGTTTGCTCAACAGGTGGATTTCTTTTCAAGCTATGCTTTTCTAATTATAATGCTAAATTTCTGGAATATAAACAGATGTACTGAAATCATAGAAATTCTACGTACCTTCAAGATCATCCTTACTGATCACAATCTTTCGTCCTTCATCCACATGAATAGCTGTTGATCAAAATATTCAATTAGTTTATTGAAACAGTTCAATAAATTTACAAATTTTGCAAATTATTGCTCATCACCTGCTCAAAAGCCCATATGCCTTTATTTCTATAACCCTGTTATTAAATCTTTCCCCAGATGGAGTCAATTCAAAGGCATACACTGGTTCATTCGCTTCGATAGGAAAACAGAGCATGGTAAGATAGTACTATTTAAAGATGTGCTAAAAACCAAGATTCATAGCCACAGTAGATAGATTCAATTATGTGGCAGATTAGTAAACAATTGTATAATTAATTGGACTTTTGTTATAGGAATTAAGCATAAAGCATAATGGAAACACAGCATATTCAAATCAGATTTTACAAGCAATATTGGGGCAGTGTTCTGCAGTCTTCATGATGAGGTTGATTCCTCTTTCAGTAAAAGGAGCACACAAAACAGAAGATGTGCAAGAACATAATATACGGAACCTGCACAGGGGTTTAGGACAAAGCTAAATCAATAAAATTCCTCCCCAGAGCAAGCCAGCTTACTCTGTTCCTGCAGATGTTCTCATAAGGCTCCTTTGCAATCTGCAGTGGCCTTGAACACAAGACCAGCTTTCAGAAAGAGCTTGTTCATTAGATTGAATTTTTCAATATGCCAGAAAAGTCACAATATCAGAGACCCCAAAACATGTATCATGGGGGGCTTTGTGCCAGTACTGGTGGTTCATTTAGAAAAAAAAAAAAAAGTGAATAAAACAACAGTCTGTGGGCCAGTAAATTCAGATGACAATTTTTCTTTTTTTCTTCAAATAAAACAGACATATTCAATAGCTTTTTCAAAAGTTACTACCAGCAAACTTAGAAGTTTAAGAGATTTGAGGGCCCACCTCCCAATGCAAATGATACAAACTTCCAGGGCATATCAGCTCTCTTGAAAACGTTGCTCCTTGAGATGGAGTCCCCAGGTCCTGCCAAATTGCCTGTATGGACCTTGCCATTCCAACTACATCCCCTGCCCTGATATTAGTGAGATATTTAATCAAATGAAGAAATAAACTCTGCTCCTTCAGTTAACTAGCAAACAGAATCTTAAAAATATATATATATTCAACATCTGTTTCAGACTTGCATAACATACTTTGTGTTCTCTCCAGGTCAACAGGGTCAAGAGCTGCAACTGGTTCAGAGGCTCGCGAAGGCCTGCTGATGCCAGCACTGTTTACTGCTCTCACACGGAATATGTAAGACCGTCCCTCATAAAGACCAGTCACAGGATACTTGCAGATTTTTACAGGAGCATCATTGCACTGGACCCAGTTTTCCAAACCTACTTCACACCTTGAAGTAAATGAAGACAGCATTTGTCAGTATCATCACACAACAAATATATATCATCCTACACACACTGAGTCAGAATCACAGAAGTCATCCTCACTAAGTTGAGGAACTAAACCCTGCACCACCTCATTAATGAAAGTCATGCACTTTATACTCACTTTCCTCTAATCAGACAGCCAATTCCCACCTTGTTCATATTTATTCACAATATAATTGCAAAGGTCATTTTTCTTGCGTGGCTTTTGGCCTTTTCAACTCTCTCTGCTTCCCTTCCATTTGGTTTTCTTCCTTGTCATGTAAAGAATAAGTTATTCACTTTTATTTTTAACAAACATGCATCTCCACAGAACATGCAGAACACTTAATCTTTTCCATCTCTTTCTTGTCATATTTTAATTTTTGTGCTTTTCCCTCCAGCAATCACTGGACCACAGAGTGTAGGAGTCATCAAGAAGCAGAGTGATGTCCTCATACTGACTCCTTCATGTGTACACATCTGGTTTGTGTCCTACTGCTATACACTTCTGTGGAGAAGAATGTCTTTTGCCCTGACAGTACCAGGAAAAATGGGGTCATGATCAAGGGCTCCTTTTCACTGCACTAATCCAAGCAAAATATCAAAAGGCACAAAATAGGTGAAATATTTCCATGATCTATGCACTATACAAATTGGATATAAGTGGTAGAGTCCCCAGGGCTTAAGTTAATTTCCTCACACTGACTGCCATTCATAAGCAAACATTTTCCAGCAATTTCCAGACACTTGTCACTGAACTAGACCAAATTACAGGGCAGCAAATAGCAATGAGCTGCAAATGTTTTTAAGTGTAGAGCAGTATACATTATTAAATCATTTCAATAATGTTTTTGCTGACTGACAGTTTCAGACACTAAGGATCGGATGTTCCGCTCTGGCTACAAGGGGCAAGCATGCAGTTCAGTGGGAAAGACATGCAAAACATCATCTGGATCCCCAGCTGCTTACACTCAGCTGAAACCACAGCAAAGTGCAAAGGACACTGGAGGAGAGAGGTCTGCCAGTCTGATTTAAACTACCACCTCCTGGGAGCCCATGCCTTGAGCTCCTGATGTACCATGGTTAAGACAGGAATAAAAAGATAATGTAATAACTCCTAGATTTCAGCTATCACAGTATACAGATTAAAGAGACTAAATCTAATTCAAGATGCCCATGGATTTTGGCTTCTATAAATTAAATATTACCAACCTCACTCTCTGATTTGGCCATATCCACACTATTGAACATTTTCAGTGTCTGATAAAGTGTGGCTGCCTGCAAATGATTACTGGGAAATGCCCCAAGCCATTGTGAACGCCCAGACTGTGCCCAGAATTGCCAGGGAAGGTACTAGATCATCGGGGCTAAAAGTTTGTCAGGGAACAATCTAGTAATTTAACAGTAGGACACTGAATTCCAGTGTTTAGGATCTGTAAAAATATACCCAAAGAACCCATGCATTGAATGATATAATGATAATATTTTTTTCTTCAGTGTATACATGTTTTTGACAATTAACAAAATTAAATAGATCATAATGTTTACATACTTGTCAACAAAATATCCAATGACTGGGTTCACATTGGTTGTGTTTGGCGGCTTCCAGGTAACAATTACATAGTCTCTGTTAGCATCATGACATTTAACATCCATCGGTGCCCCTGGTGCTCCCGCAATCAATGCATCAGCATCTGGACCACAAATAAAAATAAATCAGTTTTGATCCTGACTCCTCTGAAATCCACCACAAAGACAAAAGGGAAGGTTTCCAGCTCACTGTGCTATTTGTTTATATGAATGGGAGCCCAAAGATTTAATTATATGCTAATTCACTGCAATAATGAATCAGGCCCATAATGTCCATATCTCAACATAGATAAAAATGTTCAGGGACATTTTTGAGGACAGAAAAGCAATTTAGGCATGAAATATCTATTACTTTTAATAAGAATTAAAAGCTCAACTACCCCATGTGCTTTTGATACTGTGTCATACTGAAAGCTGTGGCTCAGTGGATTATTGACCAGACCAAGGTACTCAGTAAAGAACATGCAGCTGAGGAAAATAAACCTCTCAAGGAACAAACAATTTGCAAACTCCCAGTACGCTTCTAAGGCTACTTTTTATTTAAAGTCTTACAATACCAACAGGCAGAAGTAATCAATGTTCCACCCTCAAGATACCCTTTTGTGGCTTCATTTTGAGAGAGGTTTTGGCTGACATGGACTCAAACTCCTAATGAAGTCTCCTTTTAGGTGAAGTTCCCTCCGTTTAAAAAAGGTTTCTATGACACAAAAATGTAGAATAGAGTCTAAAACATGAATAGAGTCTATATTTATAGAGTTTAATCTCAATCAGTCGTGAGATGGCTGGTGCTCAGTATCAGATCACAGTCTACATGAAAAAAAAGGAAAAAAGGAAGGCCGAGAGAGGACATAGCTGAAGTCCAGAGTCCTCTACATGCAAAGGGATTAGACATACTATAAAATGAACAGAGAGGTACCTAAAATTGACCCACCACTGCAACAAAAACTTTTTCACCTGGGTGTTTGCTTTCTTAGGAGGTAACTGAGAAATAGAAAACTTCAGCAAATTGTTTCCAATTAGATCAGGTTGGCAGAGTGGCTTGTTCAGGACATATTGCAAAGCTGATGAAGCCCTTGCACTAGTCCAGTGACGAAGATGGATCTCAACTGAAAAAAAACATTCATGTCCCTCCATCCCACACAAACTGTCTGGATGACATTTCTGGAAGACACGTGTCCCAACGCATTTCCAAGAAGAAGAAGGTTTAAAAGGCAGCTCCAATGCCTTCAATGAAGTTGCTCCGGTCTGCCACCATGAAGGACGTTGTCCAATGTATTTAAGTGAGCCAGAGACATTTTCATCTTTCAATGAAATAATAAAGTGAAAACTAAGTTCAGCTCACAGGTGCATGTGGAAGCTTATTCTCACTTCACTGAGAGCTGTGCATGCAAATGTGAGGAAAAATTCTGACCTTCATTCTATTTTAATACATTTTCCTCCTTTTATCTATGTCCCTTGTGAAAACTGTATTTCTTCAGTGAGCTAATTTCTTACTTCTTTTCTCTGATTATTGAGATGACTATGACTGCTATAGTAGTGGGAATATTTCTTTTGCTTTCTCCTGTGTCTCCTCCTAAGGTCAGGCACAAGATATGAGAATGTCCAACAAGGCTCATTGCCAGTTGGCAATCTCTAGAGCTAAAACCATAACAGCGAGGACTGGCTGCATGCAAAGACATTTATTTCCTACTGGGAAAGGAGACAGCAAAGAAAGAAACAAGCTGTTTCATCAGAAGAATGATTTATCTGGTTCTTCAGAAAAGAAAACTTCCTTAGGAGTATGCTCCTCTTGAAGTTCCCCATTGATGTGAATTGACTGTTTTTTTCTAGCACAGAATACTACATAAATGAAACAAATTACTATGAAATACCACAAGGCTGGATTCCTTTTGTACTTCAGTTATTACATAGGATTGTTTAATAAAACTAATCTTCCTACTGCTCTTTTTAATTTCTCCCCAAGAAACAGATGAAAAGCTTACCTCTGACAAACAGGTATGCACTGTATTCACTCACACCACCTTTTGTAACCATGCGCAGGGTGTATAAACCTTCATCATCTTTGTTCAGATGGGTAAAGGACAGAGCTGCCTGGCCTTCTCCAAAATACAGCTTTGTCCACTTGGACTCCTTTATCAGTACATCTGGAAGAGAAGATGCATCAGACACGTTACTATGCTGGTCAGAATAACTACATCCCAGTGCAGCTCTGTGTTAATCAGGGGCACAAAGAAACCTTTATCCCAGTGCTATTCAAAGTTATGGTGCTTTGATGCTATAGAGAGCTGCATCTCTCTAAACTTATTTCATCAGTGAACTTCGGAGGATATGAGGTCTCAGACTACCATATGCAGTGCCAATAACAGAATTTTCGTGACTGCAATTTTTAATATGTTGGCAGAGAAAAATATTATCCACATTGCAACAATGACATGAAAACCTGCCATACCCTGTAATGAATGCAGGGTGGAACTTTGTTTCATTTTTAATAAGTTTTGCTACCTGTTCAGGTCAAAAGTCAGATTGCTTGATATCTTCCTACAAGTTTAAGACCAGCTTTCAGTTTAATCTGAAGACTACTATAAATGCACACTAAATTCAAATCTTCAAGGCATGCCTATTGAGAAGTGAATAAAATTATATTTGAATTTCTCACAGGTGAGAGGTGGTGACCCATGATTAATGCAAATTATTCTGATTGCCTAGTGAAACCACAGCAAAAGAATGAGCAGGGTATTTTATGCTAGCCAAGGGACTTTCTCATATCACCCTTTTTAATAATTGATTGGATTATTTTTGATTTTTAACTCCCTAAGCCATGTCGCATACTAATTTATGGTAATCAATGCAGCAGAACTGTATTTAAAGGAATTGAATATCTGTACATGTTTATTATTTTATCGCTAAAATACACTTTGGAGCAGACAGACAATTGCAATGGAATGTTTTCCCACCTACTAGCTGAATTGCATAAGAAGGTATAAAAAAATTATATATGTTCAGATAATAAAGCATCTGAAAGACACAAATTACTGAAACTTACAGCAGTAAATTACATAATCTCCTAAGCATACAGCTGTTTTCTGAGAAGCATACAAAGTAAATTCACTCACATTCCTTCCCATGAGATCCTTAATCATGAGAATCTTACCTAGAAAATCTGCATGTCCCCTTTCTGTCATGCATGTCACAATAGTACTGAGAATTTGTGTAGAGAGACATGAAGTATTTTAAATGAAATCAGAAAACATCTTAACTTAGAAACTTTAAGCAATGCATGAGTTCTGTGGAAAATCCTGAAGAAAAAAATGGAATTGAGTGACTGGTGCCTCTGAAAAACAGGTCATTTCTTTAGACTCCAAGGTTGGGTGGAATGGTAATCACTCTAGTTTGAATATACAGAAACTGTAAGCAAGCCTGCATTGTCTATTAAGGTCAGAACCATCCATTTCCACCTTTTATGTGTACCTGAGACCAGAAACTGTGAAGGCAGTTGTGTTTGGTAAGAACAGAAAAACTGTCCTTCACACAAAGCTCACCAGATCCTTTAAAAAAGCAAGAGTGCTCTTTTTTAATGCAGTCTGGATGGATGACTTCCTAAACAAGCCAAGAAGAAGAGTAAACTTTGGAGGCCACAAACTTACTCAGAAGCTCTAGTAGAGCAGGTATTCATGTACCTGCCATCAAAATAATACTGCAGTTACAGGGTATCATTACTGCACTCAAATTCCCAGTCTGTTGACCAGTTGTGCTATGCCACTCCTCCCAGAACTTACCAAGGAACAAACCTGCAGGAGACTAACCCTCAGAGACAGTGTGACTCAAGCCTCACATACTGTTTTCAGCACATGAGATATATTTCCTACAATATTACTCTGCTGAAATGTCATGTAAATAGTGGGCAAGTACTGTATACTGAAGCTTTTTTTTCATCATGTATTTTCGTTGCAGAAATTTCAGCTAAATTCTACACTGTTATTTTTCCCTCTGAATTCAATTATTTTATTCTAGATAACAGTATAAATGGCTGAAGAATACTAGTACATATAGCTTTATGATATTTTATTACATTAGAGATTAATAACAGAAATCTCCTGTTACTAGCCGAATTCATATCCAGATTAGATACACATTCCTGAAAGTATTATTTTGATTTAGTTCTTTCAGTATCTTAAATTGTTGTAAGTGAGCCATGAATTATAGACATCATATTCATGTTTGTCAAATCCCAAACCACTTTAGAGGATTTGATTCAGTTGACTTATACACCCCTAGGAGTCTAGTAGACATCCCCAATAAGGTTCACTCACGTGAAGCTTATTAATGCTGGATAAACACGTTTCTCTTGTGTACAATTATTTGAAGTAAATCATATGTATCCATCTCAAGGCTTCAGTTATTATTTGATTAACACAAACTGAAAAATTTTAGGAAAAATACAGTTTGTCATAGTGCAAGAGTAGAATTAAGTACTCCCTAAAAAAAAAAAAAAAAGGCACATGATGTTGTATAAATTATTAATCTTTTAATTGTTTACATTTGTGCATTGCCTCCAACTCAGCAAAGGTTCATAGTGTATGAACACCTCCTGTTTTGAGTACAAGCTGTGCCAGTTGAGGCAGCTCTACACATCTTGGAAATATTTTGATCCATGTTATGTGCAATGAAGGACAGATCTAAGCTTGTTTGTATCACCTTATTTCCTGTAACGTAAGTAGCTTGATGGACCGAAGGCCTACCTGACTCACTACTAAAAACTTATTGGTTTCAAAGAGACCCAGTTTTCATCTCAGGTTTTCACAGGGAAGGTAAACTTAAATAAGGCAGAAAACAAAGATCATAATACGGTTACATACGAAGACAGAAATATCTTGGCATCATGAATAGTTGAACTGAAAGCGCCATAAGCTTTTGGTAATCCATTCATAGCACAGGAACAATTCATGTTGGATGAAATGTGGAACAGTATGGGGTAGTCCTTGAAAATTAACAGTTCCTTATGGCTGTAGTCCCAAACTCACAATTTCAAAAGTTTGGCACCTTAAGAAACTGGGTCTAGTGGGAGACAAAGTAAAGGTACCATTGAAACTGCTGTCTCACCTCAGAGTGATGCGAGGAATTATTTATAGTGATTACAAATTGCTGTACACTTCAGTGTGAACAGAATCTGGGTTCAAGAATAAGCCTCAGATCTTAGGTTATAGACCAAACAAAAAAGCTATTTTTGCTTTAGTAACATCTAATAGTCTTATCACGATGAAGTATCCACACTGACAGACAAATAGGAGTGAAATAGTAAGTAGCAGTCCATTCCATAAAGAATCAGATGCAAATCTATGTAAAACTGTGATGTACATGAAATAAAAGTCATAACTAGCAGCAACTTGACTGATTTATTAATATTACTGCCACTTCTTAGTTTATGCACATTTCGCCAACTATGGAAATTTCTACCAGTTTGTCTAAGACCAGTCCAAACATCAGTCCGGGAGTCTGCCTTTATCAGACATGGTCCCCTGGGGAAAGGTCTCACTATTCACAAGTATCTAAGGCTTTTCTTTAAATCCTCAGGCAGAATATTTACTTTAGAAGTCTATACAGAGCTAGTGGATGGTGAAAAGTGATGAGCTAAGTATCTACAACAGCCTGCCATCTGTTAAACTTCAATAGGTAGCTGTTATGTTTCAAGACATACTTTTTGTGGGATGAACATTGGTCATGCAAGGTTTTTGTACCATCCACCAGAGTATACAGTATGCTTCAGTGATGTTATTTCCAGTATATCCAGTTAAGATCGCTTCTCTTGACATAGCATGGTTTTTCACTGACAAAGGAGTTGAGGAAAGCTACCAACCAACATGGCACTTTGCAGAGCAAACCCATGTGTTTCAGGCCCAGCTCCCATAAGTATTTCTGAACTATAGATTAAATTAATATGAAATTCACAATAAATACTGGAGTAAGTGCTTCAAACTTGAATTTACTGCTCTGGGAGTACCTTTGAGCTAACTGGTCAAAGCATTCAACTATAAATCATGGTCAAATCTAGGAAGTGAGTTTGGATCTCCACCCAGTCAGTAAATGTTCTATCATGTTATTAGATAATATGAGATTACCTCCAGTTGCTGTAAATGCGAGCTCAAGAAAAGGTTGGCCAAGTCACTTAACTGAAAGAGAGAGCAGGTCTATAAATCCTAATGAGATATTTGTTTGCTCTACTCCAGATTTAGTTCTGAGAATCTCATGTTCAAAGCCTGATCTGTGTCCTCAGGGTTTACTCCAGCATTTTCAGGTAGTTTCTATGCAATGTACTAACTTACCATCTCTGTACCACTCAGCACGAGGCCGTAGTCTTTTCAGGTCTGGGGTGATCAACATAGAACACTTCAGGGTCAGTGTTTCACCTTCAGTTGCGAAAGTGACTCCAAACTTCTCCAGAAATTGGACATCAATGTGGGTGAAGCAAACCTCATACGACAGGGGCACTATACATGAGAAAATGAAACATTCTTGAGTATAAGTAAACTGTACTCGGCACAAACAGATTAGTGCCTGATCAAAAAAAGAGATGGAGCTCTCTGTTATACTGTGTGCTCATCTAGAAATACAACTGGCAAAGCAAAAGCATCTGGACAGCTCCTATTGTAACTGAATGCTTAGAAAGCAAAGCCAGAAGCAGCAAGTTGTATCAATTTTTTTTTTTCTGTAAAACATTAGTTTCATAATAGTAAATAAACTATGTAAGGAAAAAAAAAAAAAAAGTCTTACAGTGGAAGGGCATTATCCCAGCTGGGTGAGGCTCTTCACCTTCTCTGAACCCTATAAATAAACATACAAAAAACATTCAATGACATGAGTATGATATTAATTTCTTATTTTAATCATTAAGTAGGACTTACTTCGTACAACCACAGCACAATTGGTTGATGCTTGTCCATGAACATTTGTTGCAACTGCTGAATAGGTAGCAGAATCATCAAAATCAGCTCTGAAAAGAGGAAGGAGGAAAAAAGATGACTCTTTACACAAATTCTCCTAATGATTGATATTAAAAACCATGGTATGCCAACCCCAAGGAAAGTGCAGAAAGTTCTTTGCTGGTGTTACACAGTGCAAGAGGTTGATGAAAGACAATGGGAAAGCTGGTACTGTTTTTGTACTGCAGTTTTATCACAGCTTTGTGTGCAGGCTGCATTAACTTGAGCAAACTGGAAATGACCTTTAGAGAATAATCAAAAGAAGATAGCTGGAGGATGTCAGCCTGGCTATTCCCTTTCTGTATGTAAACTTCTTCCTTAATCCATCTTGCCCTTTTGTCACGTATTTTAAGAAAAGGACATAGAAGAAAAGTACATGTGAAGCTTGCAGAACTTCCTCCTTCTATGGCTGTTCCCAATAGGCAGATACTGGCATTTTTTGCCTCTCTAATATCTCTTAGGCAGTTAAGAAGAAATGATACAAAACCAGAAAATTGACCAGATTTGCTTATGGTCTTAAATGTTTTGGCCTGATATATTTTTTTAGTGAAAAAATACATTTATTATGTGAGGACAATATAATTAAAAATGGGGGTCCTGGTGGACAACAGGATGACTATGAGCCAGCACTGTGCCCTTGTGGCCAGGAAGGCCAATGGCATCCTGGGGTGTATTAGAAGGGGGGTGGTTAGTAGGTTCAGAGAAGTTCTCCTTCCCCTCTACTCTGCCCTGGTGAGACCACACCTGGAATATTGTGTCCAGTTCTGGGTCCCTCAGTTCAAGAAGGACAGGGAACTGCTGGAGAGTCCAGTGCAGGGCAACCAAGATGATTAAGGGAGTGGAGCATCTCCCTTAGGAGGAAAGGCTGAAGGAGCTGGGGCTCTTTAGCTTGGAGAAGAGGAGACTGAGGGGTGACCTTATTAATGTTTACAAATATGTAAAGGGTGAGTGTCACGAGGATGGAGCCAAGCTCTTCTCGGTGACAACCAATGATAGGACAAGGGGTAATGGGTTCAAAGTGGCACACAAGAGGTTCCACTTAAATTTGAGAAGAAACTTCTTCTCAGTAAGGGTGACAGAGCACTGGAACAGGCTGCCCAGGGAGGTTGTGGAGTCTCCTACTCTGGAGACATTCAAACCCGCCTGGACGCCTTCCTGTGTAACCTCATCTAGGTGTTCCTGCTCCGGCAGAGGGACTGGACTAGATGATCTTTCGAGATCCTTTCCAATCCCTGACATTCTGTGATTCTGTGATTCTGTAATAATAATTTTTTAAAAATTCTTAATTCATGTAAAGTAAGACCCAGTGATGGATTGTCTCACTTACTATATCCTTCCTTGAAGAAGAAGTTACATTAGCAGATATATAGCCCAATGTTAAGATACAGGTACAAACTTTGATGTTCCAGTTTTCTTATTTAAAAGGGGCTCAGTCGGGTTAAGAACTCTTGAGATAAAATTGAAGTAAATTAAATGAAACTAAACTGTATGTAAAAAAAAATTTTTGTGCAATAACTCAAATTTACAGTTGAAGTATACTTATTTTCTATGTTTCTAATAAATATAAGTGACTACTAGAAAAAGTTTAAAATATTTTGGACTAGTTTTTGGTAAAATGTAGATTTGGGTTGAATGAGTTTTCCTCAATTTTGCTGAAAGAACTTAGTCTGGCTGAAGAAAGAGATTTGGAAAAGGTAGAATATTTCATTTTTACATTTCAGAATGAATATTTTAATTAAAAATATTTCAGAATTTACTTCTGTTTTGTTTTTAGAAACATACGTACTAAATACTCTAACATGAAATAAAACATTTTGGAATTTCTATTAGGTTGGGCAGTCAGCTAAGTAGAGTGTTGTCTGAAACACAATTAAATCCTGCCCCTGTGTAGTTCATTTAGTAGTGCCTTTAATGGAGGCCACTCTGAAATTTCCAGTGATGAGAAACAATGTTCGGCACACATGCACTTCGTTTCCTCTCAGAAGAACAAATTTGTATCTTCTTGGCAACTGCCAGATGAAAGGGATGAAATTCTGATTGCACTTGTCTTCTCAGACACATATCCCAGGTGTGAGAGAAGGAAGAATATGTAAAAGTGTTTGATGTAAATTGCAAAACAGGATGCCAATTCTGAGGTATGTAGCACCTGTGACAGGCACATCAGACACCTATTTTTCAGCTCCTGCATATATTCTGGACAGTGTCATTTCAAGAATGATCCTATCTGCACTGTGATGTCTAAAACATAACTTGATGAAAGCTCTATTAAATTGAGATTTATCTCTCTAAACGCACAGGACTAACAGCTCCTCCTGGAGGCTAATCTTCAGCCATGCATTTCACAAAAGAAAGAAGTAAAATACAAAGTTTATCATACAATTAATTATCAAAGTCAGAGGGGTAAGTCCAAAGATTAGGCCACTTAACTGAAAAGCCTTCAGATGAGTATGAAGCCCTTGAGCATGCTACTACAGTCTGGACAGGCAAAGTAAGTCCAAAAAACAATTTAAAATAATTGAAATACTAGGCTCAATATCATTCAACAGGTTTTTTGGTGTTGTTTTCAGAAAGGATTTTAGAAAATGCCAATACCTATTTACAGATCCATACAAAGCTTAACTGATTCTGGAATTGCTTGAAAGCTGTTGCACTTGGCAACATTTCTTTGCACTAGCTCCTTAAAAACAGGAGTGACATTTTTTCTATTGCAGTTTCACACTATTTAACATTTGAGTGATAAAGTACTAAAAGCAAGGCAAAACTGCAGTAAACTGAAGAATTCTTTCCTAAGTCATGTTATAATGTTTCTATACTCAAATGTATGTATTTCATAGATTTCTCACAGACCGACACAGTGTCTTGCAGTAATGAAACAAGCTAACAACAAATGAGACATCTCATTTTTCTTACAAGAAGGGCCATTGCAGAACTTACTGTACTGGAACAGTAAGGTGTTCCCCTCGCTCTGCACTACATACCTACTTTAAAGAGATATAGAGAGTATACAGAAAATAGTACGTTATATTTAGTAACATATATTATGTGTTAGCAAATTAAACAGTGTTAGGTAGCGTCCCCAGAAACCGGATCTTGATCACCCTGGTGCTGACATGTTAGAACAGGGCTTGGCATGCCGTGGTGTGTGCCAGTTCGCCAAAAGGATTCCTGGACCCAGGTCAGGAGATAGCAAGGGTCCATTCCCAGAAAACAGCTTGAATGTAGCTGCCCTGCCCCGAACGACAAGAGAATTAGTCCATCCCATGCCAGGAGGCCACTGTGGCACAGGATGTGTTTCATTTACTATGGCAAACAGATTTCAGAAGTGCAATTCCTAGGCACTAGTGGCAGGTGTATGCCAGGCACTCCAGGAGGATGGTGCACTCTCACATCTGACAGGGCATGTGGTGGGGGAGCCACGCTGCAGTTGCTGATGAAGTGCTGATCCATCTATGGCTGTACATGATTTAGGCAGCTTACTGCATCCTTATCATAACTGAGTGATGAACACTACTCCAACATTGTTGTGTTCTCTCACACAAGCAAAGCATTACTTCAGGCTGCTTTGCCTCTGTCAAATCCAACTTAGCTGTTCTTTAACATTTTGTTGTTTTTTAGAGTGTTGTCAACAGGAGTAAAATAAACTGAGGGTAATGCTGATTAACTATCACTTTAAAACAGTCATTATCTGCTCTCAGTGTTGGCTTCATTTTCCATCAAAACAATAGATAAAACAGTCAATAGGAATTCATTTCTGTAAGAATTGCATAGGATTCAGACTATGAAGAGTGAGTTATCATTAACCACAAGGTGGCGTAAAAATAATCCAAAAATTCTAGAAACGTGCATTCTGCACAAAAGCTAGGCCCCGATCTGTGCTTGACCATTCAAAGCATCAGAAATTTAGGGGTGTAAGAACTGCAAAGTTGTAACCCTAAAATGAAGAAGCAGAATGGCAGATACCTGATTAACTTTCCAAATGAAAATATATCTGTGCTTATCTCAGTGCCCTCCACATAGCCTTACTCTCTCATAAGGAACAGCAAAACACATCTCTTGACAAGATTTTCCTGTTTTTGAGGGTCTCCAAGGTAGACAAAACACAATATGATCCTAAAAGTCTCTAGAAAAGACAGAGATTCACAAAAGTGTTGTTTCTTTAGCCCCCAAAAAACTGAATGTCTGAAAGCAGCTATTTGACGGAAGTTAGTGATGGAGTGAGAATTAATTTTCTCAGGGACAACAGAAGAAAGAAGTTACTGACCAAATGACTGACCACACTCTTACAACATTCTTTGGTTTTACGGAGAGAAATAAGGTTTTTACAGTCATTATGAACATACAGCTAACAGTTCCCCAGTACAGGCACTTTCTGATGTTTAAGAGGTTCTAATGACTCTATCCATTTTCTGGAAGTCACTGCTTTGAAAGTATTTTACAAGTCCTAACTATAATCTGTAACCTGACTCTCCAGGATATAAATCAAACCATCTTAGTGTAAGTAAGGGCTGCTTTCGAATCTGGTATTGGAAGTGTACAGGGTTAGTGGGTAAGAGCTACACAGCCCATTTGTTTAATATATACTTTGAAGAAGCTGGTCGGGATGGCAAGTCACGTAAGGTCCTGACTCTCTTTTTGTGTCAAGTAATACTCAGACCGAGGATTATTCTGGAAGCTATCTACTTCCCTGTATGCTAAAAATCCCTAGACTTCCTAAATTGCACTGTAAAGTGCACTGAGTCAAGACCTGTAAGAAACGGTATTTGAAGTACCCAGGAGTCAAGGTGTGGTCTTTCCAACAGTTATTCTTGCATCATGATGAAGAATATGTTTTCCAACCTTTACAAAGGTCAGATAAAATATGCATAGAGTACATTTAGATAGCATAAAGTGTGAGCGCAGAGCTGTATCTGTCCCAAGGTACTAATACTTTTTCTGAAAATTAAATTGCCCTGAATCCACATGAGGTTCTGAAGTGCTAATGTTTGTGCAGGGAATATTCCCCAGGCAGATACATCTGTTTAAAATGCATATATTCATCCATCTGCTTAGTGTAGATTTAAACACAAGAGTTAAGAGTGAAATAACATTTTTGCCTGAATTGGAACAAAATTCAGTGCATGTCAAGAACAGGAAGCAGAACGCAGTAAATTACACAGAGTTAAAATTGCCTCATTTGAATGCAAATGACAAAATTTTCAGTGCTATGGCTATATGACATAAAAATGTGGAAACACTCAACAGGATTACCATCTCACGTTCTGATTCTCCAGGCAGGCTGGATCTGACTGATTCTTTTTGTTTGGCTGCCTTTTGTCATTACTGAAGAGGGGAGCTCTGTTACCAGGTGGCCACTTCCTCAAGCTCCCAGCTGTTGCAACTTGTAGGGGACAGTGACAGGTCAGAAGATCACAGAGCATTTCATTTGAGGGCTCCTGTTTGCATTTCAGGGAGGAAAGAAGAACAGAAGCACACCACACCTGCAGCCTATACACTCACTGGTACTGCATACCTGCAAAACCCTGAGAACTGCAGTTTATCAGCCCATCAACCCTGTACAGCTCAAAGGCTCTGCCTTGCTAGGCCAGAGGGCTGCCCTTGCCCCAATGTCTCTGCTCTGCTCTGCTTCCACCAACAGCGGGAGAAAGGGCAGCCCTCATTCTCTCTCTCTCCACATTAAATGACCTCGAGCCTTTTGCGCCTACTCAAACTAAAATAGCGCTGTACCGACTGCACAGTGTCATTTGTTAGATGAGAATAGTAAGAAGGGAAGGCTCAATCAATTTTTTACGCTTTTTATTTTGGAGCAGTGCTGGCGGTGCTGAGGGGCGTGATGAGAGGGCCAGCTCTGCCTGCTGGCAGCAGGTATCACACTGCACTCTGCTGGTCTGCCGCGCATTCTTGCTGGTGCAACCACGAACCTTTGCCGCAATTACAAGCACTTCTGAAGCGACGACTTAGTGAAGCAGGAAAAGGAGAGGGCCCTAATAAAAGATAAAATACTGCCTAACCTCGAGCCTTGTATAGGTGGGACTGTGCAGACACATCACATCGACAGAGCTCTGGAAAATCAAACTTCCTTCCCTGTTCCTGTCTCGCTGAGGAGTGGGGGTGGGAGCCCCCCCTAGTCAGGAGCAGACTGCTGTCCCCACTCTGTTCCAGCCAACACAGCAGGAAATGTAATACAGCTATTCACAGTTGCATAAAGCTAAGTTTTAAGGAGGCATCACAGTAAGCAAACAAACAGAAATCCAAAACCTGTTGCTAAACAAGTAGCAACAACTAAGAAATTCACAATATTATTATTTTTAATTATAAACGTATACGCTAAGGCAGAAAATATTTTGCAGCTGTGCTATAAAGCAGTGGCACACCCTCCTTTTGACTACCTGTGATACAGAAATCTTTTCTTGTATTATGTGCCAACACATAGCTAAATTAGGTGGAATAAAGAAATGCATTTTAAATAAACCCTGACATTCTCAGACATGTATCAATCACTTCAAACACCGGTAGCTTTCCCTCAGAGGGTTCTTCACAGTCCCCTCTGAATCACCTATCAGAAGTGAGATGAAAGATGAGAAGAACCACTAGCCCAGTGAAGGCTGGCAATATCTCTTCTCCTGTAATTAGGAGATGTGTGAAAAATATAATGAAACTTCAAACCCCTTTTCTTTACTGCTCAAGGGAGACCTTGAGCTCAAACTCCAATTGAAGAAGCCTAAAAAAGAGCAGGAAATCAGTACTGTATCCTAATGATAGTGCTGAATGCATGCACAAAATGTGGTCAATTGAGCACAGAGCATCATAAAAATATGAGACAAGAGAAATGAAAATGATCCAGTTACTGTATAGGTTTACGGGCCCTTGAAGACAGCGAACAGGGGGGATGAAATTGTGTCCAGTTACTACGTTAAGATGACAGGATGACGTTCGGGTTTTGGTGCCTCAAGAATTTTTCCACTGGGACCAAGGAATACTCATAGGAATAAATATCACACTTGCATCAGAATGAGAAGTTCACTGCCTGAGCTTCACTGAAGCACTAGAAAGGTAGCCAAGAAATTCCAAGGCCGTTCTGAGCGGCTGTGGATCAGATGACATGCAGCTCAGCACTTCGGTGTGAACAGCTGAGAATAGCACAGAAGTGGGTAGAAAGAAAATCCCAACTGTTCTACTTCCCGGGAAAAAAAAAAAATAAAAAAATAGTAACACTCCAAATATATGTGCACAAAAATATGTATGGAAGATCCAGAGTTACTTGACACATGTTTGTAGAAAAACATGAGTATGTATTTTAACCACTATGTATACATCCATTGTTTTCAATACAAGAAACACCTAGTATTAGTAATGCACTATCAAAATGTTCTTCCATTTCTTGCATGTCAATTTTCTGTCTTTTGGAACAGAAAATATGGCTGATGGTCAAGTTTTGAAATAAAACAGATTAGTAATAAAGAAATACATTTCAGGTTAGATTATTTTTATTTAATAAACTGTGCAAATCTATGGTAAATGAATCACACAACCCCACAGTATTCTTTGAAGTAGATAAGAGAAACCTGTGGGAGAGCAGCCAGATATCTTCAGGTGGCAAAGACACCACACTGCCAGACAGAACGAAAGAGAAATAGAGCAACAGCCTCTGCAGATGGCAGCTTGGTTGAATGTGAGGGAGCCAGCACATATACATACAGGTCTGTGACTAGTAAACAGTGGGTGATGATGAGTTGGGTGAGGGCACCTGAGTGGGTGCCCATAAACGACTCTATGGTATCTACGAATAGACATGGCTGGGTCTGAACACTCGCAAAGCTGATTGTAGATGTTGTCTACATGTCTGACAAACAGCAGAGGAAAGAGAAAAAAGAGCACCAAGGGGATGTGAGCCACTAGTACCCTTCAGCCTGGTGGTTACAGATACTCAGAAAGCAGTGTCAGTACTGTTTCTCATTTCTTCCACTAGCCATTTACTCCCAAAATGCCACAAAGGGAACCTATGTACTGCATATGCAGCATTTGGACTCGTAAAGCAGCTGCTCATGGACACTAACTAAGGGAAATAAACACAGCCACAGTCACTTCCTGGCAGGAAGTCACCAAAGTTTCATCTCCTGATTTTCATTCACACACATCCAGCTAAAGGAAAGCATTTTCCATTTTCCCTGCTGCAAGGGAGGGGATTGCGGGAGGACAACTTGTTTTTATGTTTTAACCTCCTGCTCTCATCTCCAAAAGTAATGTTGGTGGGAAGAATCAGTTGTGTTGAGACATCTCATGGATACAGATGTCAGCAAGTTACTCATAGACTGGGGATATAAAACTATGAGCATCTTAGAAGTGTTGATAAGTACTGCTACTCTCTCAGAAGCATCTCTTAAAAAGCAACAACATAGTGGTTCTTGCTGACAGCTTCTGTACAGGGACATGTTTCTCTCATCCTGAGCTATAGAAAAGTGGAGAGTTGGGCTGGACTTTGTTGCAGGATGGCAAAGGCATGTTGTCCTTCCCAAAAGCAGAAGGAATGAAGCACTTATTTTCTGTGCTAATGCCACAAGGCTGTGCTCAGGGCTGCTTCCACTGCTGACAGATGGAGACAGGGTGGAAGATGAAATGTTTGGTTAGCCAAGTGTTAGCCACAAATATTCCAGCTGCTCCAGCACAGCTGATGCTCATGTTCTGGAGAAATTAAAAGGGGTGTTTGTGTCTCTGCTCTAGATATTAATTTCATTTTTAAATACCACAGTCCTGTCCTCACATTTCTTGGGGTTTTTATATTAAAAAAAAAAAAAAAAAAAACACACTTGTATCAAGTCACATGCAACATGCAATATTTCAATTATTTAGGATAGCATGGGATTAGATTTGCAAATATATTCTACCCAGGCATTTTCTATACCAGAAGTTTGACATCATATAGACAAATAAAATCAATTAAATTAAAACCTTTTAAAAAATTACACTTCCTTCTTTTGGGAGAACAAAAAAAATAGAGATCAAAAAGTAAACAGTACCTAACATATGATAAAACAAATACTGATGACAGGTTATCCTTGCCCCAACCAGCTAAATTTTTGCTTACTTTAAAGAGATACATCATGAAAAGTATATAAAATACATAGACAATTTTCCACTTTGAATACTGAAAAGATATAATTCTAATAAAAAAAGAACTACCATTCTTTCAGGTACTTACCTCTGCTTTTCTATCTCCTTGTAGATTGCTGGAGTTGAATAATAGAAATATCTAATTTTTCATTTCATTTTCATGATCTAATATTCAGCTGCTTAGTTAATCTTCTCTATCTTAAATGTGAGTACCAACAGAGAAATCTGCTGAATTTAACAACTCTCTTGCAGCCTCTGTGTGAATTTTTAATTGTATTTAATATAAAATACTTTGTGTAGAGTATTAAAAACTGTTGTATTCCCCAGAATAATCTACCTGTTTATATGCAACACATGGACTCCATATTTGCTTTCAATTCTGTACTTTGTTGGATCACTTGCGGGGGTAATCAATTCCTCATTTTTGTACCTGACAATAGAGAAAAAGATGCATTCATTAATATAGATACTATCCACTGCATTAATTTAGCAGATTTTTACATCCAGATATCATTTACTATCATCTGAGCTCCCTCTATAAATCTTCTCTACCTGTATAGAGTATTTTCCAGTATGTATGAACAGCTACACATTGGGTCCTGAAGGCAAAGGGGGAGCATCATTGCAGTAAGAAAGCAGAAAGAGAAGATGTGCACCCAAATCAGAAGAGCAGGCAGTGCAGTAGAGAGAAGATGGTATGTGACTTGAACTTCAGCCCACTAGCCCTGACACAAGATGAAAAGCAAACTTTGTCTTGGATCACAGCAGTAAAGCACTTCAGCACCAACCAGGGAAGCAACAACAGAATTGTGCCTCAGGTTAGATCTTCAGGGTCCAGCCTGGGGCTCTTATACATACAGGATAGCATTTGTCTGGAGGGGAGGAAGCTTCAGGGATGTGACTTTCATGTTCGCCTCCACAGAGGCTGACACAAAGTGGACACAGGTACAGCCCATTACAACAATGGTGTTGTGCATGTTTACTGTGGCAGAATGCAAACCCCCCTCTCTCCCCCTCCTCCTTCAGTATGGAGGGAGTAGGCACATCTCCCTCTCTCTGCTACTTGAGGCTAACAGCTTCTTTTGTTTGGCCCAGAGCACCCTGGCCAGGGCCATTAGGAGAAGGGATTGCCGAGGCGCCAGTGAGCCGCTGGGCACCTGTGACCGGTGTGGGGGATGTTTGGAGGCTTCAGGGGCACGCCACACACGGTGTGGGGGTGCAGAGAAGCTTCTAGATTGCCTACAGTCAGGTCTGATCAGCCTGTATAAAAACGGGACTCTCGTCGAGGCTGGGCCCATTGTCGCCGGTCTCTCGGAGCACGAGTTGAAGATACTGCTGCCGAGACCCCCCGGGATGGAGACCCTGCTTGCCTTGCTGCCACGTATGTGAGTAAAACCCCTCGCAGGATTGCGAGTATATTTATCCTTTCCGTGCACATATGCACGTGTAACTTCCCGTGCTTAATACAAGCACGTATAAAATTATTTCATCGCACAATCGCAAGTGTATTTATATTTCCGTGCACATTTGCACGCGTACTTTAAATTATTCCCTCGCACAATCGCGAGCGTACGCTTTACCTTTATCTCTTTAAGAATAATCCCGCACCGTGTTCAGGCAAGTGTGTACCCCTCTGGGACTCGGGGATGGTTCCGGCATTGTTTTGGGTGAAGCCACGTGCATGCACTCTGTGGACCGCCAGTTGTACTAGTTGCTGCCCCTTAATAATTTTCCTCAACTGATACCCGAACCTATATTTAAGTCACTTTTGGAGCGCTAAAACCCTGTTTCTCACCGGTTTAATAAAAGTTGTTTTGGACCCTGTTGTCCCTTAAATTAGCCTCGGGGTGCCTCCGTGACATTACCCAGGCTTTGCATGTAGCCTGTGAGCTCTGTGCATTTTGCCATTTGCTACTTTATCATCAGGGAACTCAATGGCCAGAGAGACTGGAATGCCTTCCACAGTCTGCCTTCTGAAACACTTGAGTTTGCTTCTCACACTGCACAGGGCCATTCAGCAAGCTGTCCTGCCACTCCTTTCACTGCAGTATCAACTGCTACAATCCAGCACATCTATGAGGATTATAAAGGGGGGTTAAGATAGCCATTATGTATGTGACACCAGTTATGTCATAACTTCCAAATGAAAAAAGCTTAACAACATTTTTAGAGGACTAGGAAAGGCCAATCTCTTACCATTGTACTGCAGGGGTGGGAAATCCTTGTACAGTGAAGCAAAGGCTCACAGACATCTTTTCCCAGACTGTGTGAGACCTCAGACGTACTAGAATTTCGGGAGCTCGACTTATACTTTCCTCAACAGCGTGTCTTTCCAGAGCCATATTTTCTTCTACCTATTAAACACAGAAAAAGGAAAGCGCCGAACTCAAATGGGATAGAAGACTTAATCTTAAATCTACAAAATTAAAATATGCTAAATCACTACTGGTATTTGAAACACAAGCCTAAATTTCAATATATCTTATAATTATGCTTGGATAAGAATAAAAAGGTTCAGGACTGTACCATCCTTTGTATAGCAAGTCTATCCAGATGTTCTCTGGCGTGGTGCCTGGCTGTGTGAATCTCTTTTTCCAAAGCAGATAACTCACTGGCAAAACGGATCCTTTTCTCATCACTTGCATGAGTCTTTTGTTCATGAGTCCTGTAGGATAAAAAAAAGTATCAGGTAAGAGTAACCGATATGAAGCTTTAAGATTGTCACTTATACACATTGGGCAACTGAGAGCTCTGAAACCATATCAGTAAGATGCAAAATCTAGTTTAGGAATTATTCTTAGAGTCTAACCACTCATCCTAATTAGCATGTGAAATGAATATGAATTTTCCTTCTTTTTTCCTTCTCTTTCCTTCTGTATATGTGGTGCCTGTTCACACCCTGGTAAGAGTTGGGCCTTCCTTACGGTGTGCCCTTGCCTCTAGCACCTGGGATGCTCTACTGTCTTCATGGGCTGTATCACCTGACCTCACCTGAAAGATACAGACCAAGGGGTTCGCAAGGATTTGATGACTCGATGCATGCAAAAAAGTTGTGCTTGGACAAGGGTGAGCAGGAAGTATTATAGAAACTATCAGGAAAAGACAACATTTTGAGAAACAAAACAAAACTTCATAAATGTTTCTCAGAGGAGCTAGCTCCAAATCCTTCATTCATACTGATTCAGTAAGCATCCTAAGCTACTCTTTACCTTGGCAACAGGACAAAATAAGGGAGCTGAATATCAGAAATTTCTAACATGGCTGGCATTATAGAATATGGAAAGATTCTTAAAGCACAACCCAAGCTTCATTGCCATGAAGCAAATGAGAAAACTTGCTTTAAATTCAGTGAAGAGTAGATCAAGACATTGTTTGTCTGATATTTTAAAAATATTTCTTTGTACCGTTTCAATGTACTTTAAATATCAGTCTTGATCTGGCATGTATTTTTATATTGATAGAATTTAAGACTTTTTTTAAAAAATAAACTAGAGTATACAAATCTGATTTTCCTAGAACATTCTGTTTCTAGGATATATATTTCAAAACAGTCAAACTACCAGAACCATGTGGATATATATGATTTTCACAACACATTTTCTACAAACAAGGCAGAATTCACTATTTTAGTGTAAATTCTCTATGTCTTTGGTGCAGTCACTGTAGACCATGGCAGAGCAGAACCAGCCAAATTCACTAGCAGGAATGTTGCTGTCAGCACATTTCACAGACTTTGTAGTAAGGCTGTAACTGAGACATGCCAGTAAGTCATCTTGATGCTAAAGAAAGAACTTGAAATGTTTAAGCTGATTCAAGCCAGAAATTCAGGAATAGTGGAGCAGATCTGTTAAAAAATGAGTTTTGGATCCCAGGCAGATTCTAATTTACTTTGGTTTTAAATCTGTTTTCAAGGGTCAGAGTAGGGATTAAGGGAACAACTCTGGGCTGAAATATGAGATTGAAAGTGACACTCAGTCATTTAGTATTCCAGCCAAAATAGATTAGTGAAGAACAGTGACAGAGAAGCCTCCAGTCTTGTCAATTCTGAAAACAGCCCTGGCAAAAGAGCAATACTAAATGGGACCAGAGCCACCACACAGGTCAGATGGGACCAACAGAGATTTACCTTTTCCTGGATTCTTGTATTGCTTCATGAGCCAAGGTGCGTGCCCTCCTGGCACAGAGTCTACATGTCGTTTTTCCCAAGCCAGATGATTCATAATAAGCAGCCTGTCTGGAAGCAGCCCTTCAAATACGAAAGACATTGTTATAACCCAGCAATTCTGGCAAAACATGAACTCACAAAAGTCAAAGAAATTACTTTAAATGAGCTGAATACCATAAGTGAGCACTGTTCAGTGAGAAACCTACTTTATATTCCTCACTAACTGCACAAGGGTGTTGAATCTCACTTGTCCTTCAAGGGCTTAATGCCCATCATCTGTCATTGGGGATCATTAAGCATTTTATTTCATTCAGTTCTATTAAATTTATCGTTATCTCAGTCTCCAATCATTGAAGTGCTGTGATAGTACTTCAGTGAACCACGAGGGTACCAGCCTAACACAGAAATCTCACACAATCCCTGTAACACTGTCTGTTTCTAAACTTTCCTGCCTTTCTACACTTCACATAACCTTCTGCAGCTCTTCTCTTTCATGAGGGAAGCTGGACAAGCTAAACTACTAACTAAGCTGGCTAGTCCTCCCAGTTACTGAGGAGAGAAGATGATGATTTTTAAGCAAGCAAAATTGAAAGCTCCAGACCTTGAGATACAAAGAACATGCATCTTGTGGTTAAAACTCAGATTTCACATGAGAGGAGTCAAACCTTTATTTACTTTTAAAAAAGGAAAGTGAATGACAAAAACTATAATTAGGAATAGTCAGATTCAGGAGAAAGAATATCCTCATGTCATATGGAAGAACAGGTAAAAAACGGTCTCTGTGATTTAATATAAATTTCATGGCAATTTTTCTTAACTCAAAGTTTCAATTGGAGCCTAAAAGGAAGAACTTCCAATTTGGAGGTAGTAAACAGGACAGATCCTGAGCTCTAGGTGACTAGCAACATAGCTTAAAAGTCTAGCTATGCTGGTGGGAGGCTATAGACAAGGAGCATCCCAATGGAAGTGGAAAACCACCATTCTGAATAAATTACTATCTCAGGAGGTGCAAGGGGAAGCTAAAGATCTTGTTTCAAAGAAGTGATTATCCAAAATAAAAACCTCTCTATGTTCCACGTGTGAAATATGTGGCACTTACTTTCTTGCTGCGTATTCCTCGAGTACATATCTTGTCTGAATGTTGCGATAGGACTGATCAAAGTGCTTGTGCCTCCTCTGGTAAAATGGCACCACTACTGATGACATGCTTCCGTTTGCTGCAATCAGTAATTCCTGCAGAGAGTGAAATCACATTTAGCCATCTATTTCAGACTAGGCTTGATTTTTTTGGGGCATGTAAACATGTGTGTGTACATGTACAAATGAATAGAATTCCGTCAGTTCATGTCAAATAGAGGCATCAGTTATATACACAGGTACCTCAGGCTGTACCTTATCACCCACACACTATGAGATATGGAATCATAGATGACAGAGAAAGAAGACAATTTGTTTGATCATTTTTTCCCTTCTTTGCATATGCCATTTAACACCTACACAGAAATTTCAAGCCATGAAAAATTTAAGTTTTGGGCATATTTAGGTGTTTCAGCTCTCTGCTCTTCAAACATTTCACTTTTTCCCTTGTTGCGATTTATGCTCACTGTTTCTTGTCCAAATCACCATGACAACAAAAAACAAACTGTATTCACCCACTTTTGCTGCAGCCTGTTCAAGAATTTGTTTGCATCTCCTTTCAGCTCTCTTGTTTAAATTAAACAAAGCTGGCTCATCCAAACTTTCCTCACAAGTCATTTTTTTCCAGACCTCAAATAATTCTGGTTGCCCTCCTGTGGACTTCCTTCAAAGCATGATGTAGTTTGATGAGTATTTGGATAGAAGGTTCTCAGAAACATTCAGGGGGCTCCTGAAGCGGTGTGGGTTGGAAGATCATGTTTCCCACTGAGTCGGAGTTCAGTAAATTCGCAATCATGATGTTAAAAGAACCCAGGGTTGCCCACATCCCTCTGTGCTCATTAGAAATATGATGACAAATTATTGCAGAAGGGGGAAATGTTACCAGTAGGTGTCAGCTTGTGTAACTGCAATCTGCTGAATACATCACAGTTACAGTCTCAGTTGGATGTGGGGCTCTTCACTGCTGGGCCACCTGGCCTAAACAGTGCTAAGGGATTGCAAAGGACAACTAAACAGCCAACACCTTCCCCATGAGGTGGCTGCACTTCAGTGACAATAGAAGCAATTTCCCAATATAGAAACAGAGAATAATTTTGGTTGGAAGACATTCTCAGGATCATTGAGTCCAATCATAACCTAACTTGAGCACTAAACCGTGTTCCTAAGAACTTCATCTGAAAGCCTTTTAAACACCTCCAGGGACAGTGACTCCACCACTTCCCTGGGCAGCCTGTTCCAATGCCTGACAACCCTTTCCGTGAAGATTTTTCCTAATATCCAATCTAAACCTCTCCTGGCGCAACTTGAGGCCATTTCCTCTTGTCCTATCACTTGCTACTTGGGAGAAGAGACCAACACCCTCCATGCTACAACCTCCTTTCAGGTAGTTGTAGACAGCCACTACGAAGTAGCTTGGGCCAAATCCTGAAGTTTTTTTGTCAGGCAATTTACTGCAATAACATCTAATTTCCTCCTGAAAGGTAAGGGGCGTGTCCCCGTTGTTATGCTCCCATGCAGGGTGCAGCCTGTCAACTCTGCTCCAGAAGCTGAGGCACAGGCAGAGGCATGGCCTGGGACCCACCTCAGGGCTACCCATGCGAAGTGAAACAACATTAGCCCATCCAGGGGCCATGGCAAGAGGGTGTCAGTGTCCTGGCGGCAGCAATGGACCTGGTTGTCCCTGCCCAGCCTCCTCCAGGGTTCCCCACCTTGCCCATGGCCCAGAACCCCATTTCAGCCCCACAGGGCTATCAGCCCTTCCCCAGCAATGCCGCAGCGGGGCCAGTCTCCAGCTCCCCACAGCCCAGCCCTGCCCAGACGTGGCCATGCCAAGGAGAACCTGCCTGTGATGAAAATCCTCAGACCTACGCCAAAAGTCCTGTATGCATTTGTCACAAAAAGTCCTATCAGTAGGAATATAAAATGAAAGCTCAGTGGGATTTGAATATAAATTATAAACTCATTTATATACAACATGAGCTCCTCTTAATTTCAAAGGCACTGGTACTGGCCAGGTTTAGGCTGTGTTGTGTTTCCTATCAAACACCTGGAAATATGTGCTTTGGGTACAAAATCTACATTAAAATTCAATTAATAACTTTTTCAGGAAAAAAGTGGTTTCTGGCAAAATGGGACCTAGTCCAAAATTTAAGACATTCTGTCATGATGTCATTGTCAACTTGGAAATTCCATGTACTTTTATTTTTGTTTCATTAATCTTTTTACTGTGTGAAAAGTACATTCAGTCTATGTACTTCAATAAAATATTGCAGAAAATAGGTTTTTAAATGTTTATTACTTATTCTGAAAGTAATTATGTTTTCTGTCACATAATGGAATTTTGCTTACTATCTCATGTTTTGAAAAATCATTTTTCAAAATCTCCATTTGGAATGAGAAGCAATGGTAAAATTGTGGGAAAATTACAGATATATCAACATTTTTGCACAAATTTTTAGTGTTACATGTCTATGTCTTTTTTTCTAATCATATTACTAGCCAGATTGTATATGCAGAAGAAATAATTTTCTACTTTCCATTGCAGCAATTTATCCTTGGAAAACAAGATCTAGGTTTCTTAAACAATGCTTTATATTTTTAGAAAGAGGGATATAAGATGATGACTGCAATTCCTATTTTAACATGCCACTTCATCTTATGTGTCTTTTTGGCAATTTTGCCTGAATTGTATAAAATTAAAACCAAAATAATTTTTAAAATATTAATTATAGGCTAAAAAAATCAAACCTTGAAACATGGTAAAATACCTGTAAATAGCATATTTCCAGCATATAGTATTTACCAACAAAAGGAAATGCTAGTTATGGATTAAGTAGCATAATAAATTACAGCTGTGTCTGATTGTTAGTTTCACATATTCAAAAGCTGAGTCAGATGCCCCAAGTCATGACATTCTTACATCAGCTAGTTCTACTTTCCCAATAAAAGGTCTCTGCAGGAGAATACAGTTGGTATATTTAACAGCAGATACATCTTACTAAAAAAGAGTAGTGAGATCTAAAGATATGAGGTTTTACAATTTATCATCTGATAGCTGCATCTTCTGCATAACCTATAGTTACCTTTTCAATCCTTTTTCAAGAGATATGAGAATGACAAGTCACACGTTCAAGAATGAGAGCTTTAGGCTAAATACCAGTCACTGCAAGACAAAAATAAAACATGTTTACAACATCACTATGGAACACTAAAGAAATATATTACCACATTTCAAGAGAAGTAAGAAAGCTACCATGACTCAAGTTAGTATAGCATGGTGCAGGACATTGCAGAGATGCTATCTTAGGTGCCCTCATGTGATGTTGAGCTGACATGGACATATTAACCCATCATACGACATATTATCTTGGTTAGAAGAATACAGTCACACAGATCCATGAGCAGCCTTGGCTTCTCCTAATTTTGGTATCTGTACATTACATTATGCTATACCTGCAGACATCAAATACTGTTTTTGTTCATGCTGTGTGACTATTGTGTAAGACATTTGGCTTCTCCTGTAGTTTGTACATTAACTGCACAGTTAATGGTATAATGTTCCCTCTTTTCTATTTTTAATTAGCCCTTTCACTTAAATGAAGGTGTAAAGGGCAAACCCCTAGATAAAGCTGACTCAGCTGTTAAGTACTACTCAGGTTTACATGTGGCCCAGTTAAATAACTCTGTGAATTTATCAACATGTAATTTATGTGTTGCCGTGTGTATAACTCCCACAGAGACCTCATGTATAAAGGTTGCAGAGTAATGCCCATGTGTCTGGATGGATCACAGTTTGGGTTATTTTCATTTATGATATAGAAGAAAAAGTCTTTGCCATTTACAGTTCTGCCTTTTCCACTAAATGCAAAACTTACATTTTAGTTGGTATATATTGTTCTATTAATCAGCACCCAGAGTTTATCAAAATTTGAGTTCAGGCATTTTTTACATTTATCTAAATACCATTAGAATAGGAAAAAAGCATAGCCATCCAGTCACAGCTTCCATACAAGCAATTAACGAAGCTTGTTAGCACCCAGACTCATTTTGCCTTCTGTTAACACAGAGGGGAGCTGCCTGGCAACAATTCCAAATGTAATAATCATCATCAGTTAATTACAATGATGCTCGCAGAGAATGTATTTAATACTTAATAGTGCTGCAAAGATGTGTGTCTGAAAAGCAAAATCACAGCCCCACTGTAAAATCAGCTTCAGCAGTCTACAGAGCACGCAGGGTGTCTTGAGTTCATAGTAAGATAAGTTTCTATTGTCTTCCTAGGAACAATGTATTGATTGTTTCCACAGTTTTCCATTGATACACATTTATGTGAGATGTTTGAAATATGTACTAATATTTAGTCAACCTACCACTAGCAGACTAGATAACATGATATGCAGATGACATCTTAGTCCCACTGAAGTTATTGATTTAGGCGAACCAAGATTTTACTACTGGCAGTGCCTGAAGACCTAATTATACTGGCATGTCAATCAGTGGGATTGACCCAACAGCAAGAAGCAGGCAGAGGTCTGGCAAATGCATTGAGATAAAAAAAGAATGCTTTCCTAATGGGAAATAAAAAAATAAATTAAAAAAAAATATATATTACAAAAGGCAACAAATAGACCAAGAAAAGATAAATTAATTTTCTGGATAAATGCAATAAATTCAAAAGTAAATCTCAAGTTTTATTCAGCAAGTTCTGCTGATATGTGACTGCAAGTGTTACAGAGATCTTGCTGAAACCTATGGGCTGTGTGTCAAAACCAACCCTTTAACTTCACCCATGCAGATCCTATTAACTTCCCTGGATTTCAAAAAAAAGCCCTGGAGATACAGGACAAGATAGGCATACAACACTTAGTCTCTCATCTGTCCTTTAATTTTCGGTTGAACACATCACCATTGTACTCCTAATTTATTATTATTGATAATTATTAACATCACTGTTATCATTATTATTCCTGTTTATTTCCATAACTGTAAATGCTGGGGACATCAACAGTACCTAAACCGCACTAATCTATGTTCTGTATGAACCACTCAGAAGCCTATCAAACTCAAAAATATTAAGTCAGTCAAAATGTCCTTAAGGATTAATGATATAAAACACATATGAATTAGACTGTTAGAATCAGTTTACACAAACAGACATGTTCACAGGGTTAGTAGCATGTATATAACAATTTATACTTGGTCATGAGTAAAAGGCGGAGTTCCCAAGCCAGGATATGCATAGTTTCATGCCATAGTAATACTGATCTGAATAGAAAGCAATAATCTAGGACCATGTGACAAGGGAACACATTCTTGGGCATAGAAGCCAAGGGTCTGATATAGGCGTTGTTTGTTTGATAAGTGAGTTAATTTAAGATTTAAAGGACAGGCAGTAAATTCTAGCATGATCATTCACATAGCCTTGGAGAGCAGGCACACAACCAAATAAATTGATGGATAGGGTTGACAAATGCCATGGGAAGGAGAACATGGTTGTGCTCACCATAGATAGACAGCTTGCATTCCTGGACTCAGGAGGTTCCTGTCGTAAGTGATGCACTATACAGCATGTACTTTCTCTGCCGGACCTGTCAATGCTATACCATGCAACATGCACCTTCTTTGCTCATCTCTGTCCTTTTCCACCTGCAGAAGTGCCAAAAACAATTTGCAGGTTCTTGCCTGCCCTCACGTAGCCTATCCTCCTCATACTGGCTGAAAGATCAGTACAGTCTGTTCTTACATGCAATCCTCATTCTTGATCTTTCTCTCTCTCTCATCTTTCTTAAATATCTTTGACCATTTGTAGTGACCTGAGGATTTGTCCTTGTTTTCCCATGACATAGTCATTGTCTACACTGACTGTCTATAGTTCTGCTTGTTGTTCTCCACATTGGTCAAACTTGTGTTTTCAGGAAGCCCTTTTTTGACAGTTTATATTTCCATGGTATATTAAAGCCCATGATATTTAGCTGATAAAATATATTTCATTCCATACCACCTATATACCACAATGGAAGATACAAGGAAAAAAAAAAAGAAGAAAAAACAAACAAACAAACAAAAACCCCACAACCAAACAACAACAACAACAACAAAAAAACTAAAAAAAAAAAAAAAAAAACCACAACTTGAAGTCATCAGTTGCTTCCAATGATCAGTTTAAAGAATTGCCATATTGCCTCAGAAAACATGTGAACCTTTCCAGACAGTTATATCAGTCCTGTAGAAACCACAGTAGAAATCTTGTAAAATCAGCATGAATCATTATTCAGCTTATAGAAACTGCAGTCTAAACTGGAATGGGATGTAGAGGGTCTGGTAACATCTTCTCAGTTTTAGTAACAAACTTTTTACATGCTACTATGTCTCTTCAATCTTTTAGCTCTCCGTGCATGTGTGTATTTAGATGTCACACAGAAAATTCTGTCTCTGCATAAAAAAACATTAAAACACACACAATCTACCATCATTTAAGATGCTTCTGTCTTTCCTATTGAAGATTTCCATTTTAACTTTCTGATGACAGAATACAAATGCTTCTGAAAACAAACAAACAAAAAAGTATATGGAATTCCAGACATTACTTGGCAAACTTTGAGACTGATTTTCTTTTCTGATGTCTTTAGCTGCCTCATAGCTGGTCTTACATATTACTGATCGTACCTCCTTTGTATGGAAATAGTATTATTCTAGTTTCACAAACTGATTTTAAACAGAAATCTTATGGACAACAGGTTAAGTCTGGTTCGAATTGTTCACAGAAGTACATGCTTTTTTCGTTAAACCTAAAAATGGAGTTTTCTCATCAATTTCTAGTCACCTGAATGTCCAGTAAAGCAACATTTTCAAGCAGCTGATGATGCTGGCCATAACAGATGGGTATATTCTTTATCAATAATTTCATATGTTTTGAATGAGTAGACTTTTAACATCTCATTACATCAAGTGATTCTGCTTACAAAGGCATAAAGGTAGATTAAGCAGTTAGTGCAATCATTTGGCTCTAGCACATGTGTTTTAAGTCAGAATTCACACCTTGACCTTGTAATAGTCCCTGAATGGTTTTCTTCACCCTCTAGCCATAACAGTTAGTAAGAAGGCAGTTTCAAACATGCCATGGGTGGTCATGGTCGCAGCCACAATCCTTGATGGAGTTAATCGTCAGCTATGCTCTGCAGCATACTGGTATGAGGCAAAGCCTCAGGTACCCTTCCCTCAGGTGAGGTCATTGTTGTGGAGGAGAGCACCTCCTGCACTGTTGGGAGCCCAAAAAATGTAATTTTGGCTTTTTCTATGACTCTTATGGTAGAAGTAAGTGGAAGCCCCCAGTTTGATTTCTCTTGCCACAACCTTGTTATAAGCTAAACTGTATAGGCAAGAGAGAGTACTTCTGTAGACACTTTCTTACTAACTCATGATCTTATATGACTGGGAATTAAATTAGGCTTAGTTTGGCTGCATTGACTTGAAACCTTGCCATCTTAACACTCCAAATGCACAAAGAGCCACAAAATGTTACCATAAAGCTTTAAGATTTCCCTTCACTTTGTGAGTGTACTACATCCCTTCAACCGGACAGCAAGGAATATGGGACAGTGAGACAGTCACTCCCATCATTCCAGCCTTCATTATCCCTCATTACAATACTTTCTTTGGCTCACAGGTATTATCAACACACAGGTGTAGTTTCAAGAGCATTAACATGCTTTCCCAAGATTCTATCAGTGGTATTTAACTAGAATTTTCACGTGGCACAGAACACATCACATAGCCTAGAGTAATAGAGACACCAGAAATGTGTCTTCTGAAGACACATGCTTGAAAGTACAAAAAGTAAAAATAGAATTTTTCATCCTTGCTACATCCTATTCTTCAGCATCCCAAATAGTTTTGCCAACTACTACTTTAGGATTTTATGCTTAATAATTTATACACATACTTCGTATAAACCGTGTTTTTTCTCCTTATACAGTATAGGCACACAAGAAAGTTGCATTGCCAATATATGTGCAATTGGAAAAGCACATATTCCAATAGAGCTGTGGATTGGTATAATGTAGTTCCTCATATGCACAAAGAAACAGAGGAAATGTAATACACAATAAAATCAAGCTGATTGTGCACAGAATAAAACAATTCTATTGTATTTTTTTGTTTGTATTTTCATAAATCAATCTGTGTCCTACTTATTGCTTGTTTTACCTGAGGAAGGTAATTTATTTTTTACAGAAAAGCACCCAACACCCTCCCACAATCACTCCCATTTGTTATGAAGAAAAACCTAGGTGAAAAATGGACTTACCAAGGGATATAGAAAAATTGTAAGGCAGAGAGGAAGACCAGCCCTTCCCAGCTTAGTAAACTCTGGCTGAGGAAAACAAAAATAATTCCCCTCTCTAAAGGCTACTGCCCCTTCACTCCCATTTAAGGGCAGATACATGCTATATTTAGAACCAACCAAGTTATTCTCCCAAAACTGAGGGCAGCCTAATAGGCAATAAGGCAGGAGAAAATCTCTGCCCCATATGCAGTTTTGTACTGTATTTTCATAAAATATAGACTTCTTTCCTAAAAAAAAAAAAAAAAACAAAAAAAAAAACAAACAAAAAAAAAAACAACAACAACAAAAAAAACCCAGTTGTTTGTGTTAAAAGTGGGGTTTCTTTTCCCAGTAACACCAAGCACATGGGAAACAGATTAATGTCAGAAAACAGTTTGAACTTTTTATTTAGAAATTATTGAAGTTTAAAAATAATCAGTAACTTAGAAGACGAGTGAGGAGACGTAAAGTCCAGAATCTTATTAGTAGAGACATGAGATCCCCTTGGTGGCTCACGCTGTAAAATGAGCCTCCTCATTGCTTCCTTAAGAGCTCCCTGGATTTGAGAACATGGCAGCAATATGTGAAGGCACAGTAACTATCTAAAAAGCCTATTAACATGAACATAAAGAAAGTCCAGTTTCTAGTCACTAGTTCCATCTCCATAATGTTACCAGCCAACTTGATAGAAATTTCTTTGTGTCTTATAGGGAAAGCAGGAAGAATTAATACACATAGAGGCAGAGGAAAACCGCAGCCAAAGCACTCAATTCTGTGAGACCCTGATGGTCCCTGATTACTACCAATTAAAATGGAGGGGTTTGGTGCCTGTAGTGCTCCTAGATTTCTATCCAGAAGGTCCAAAGCGCCACTGTGGTGGCTCTGAGATGTCCAGATGTGATGGTGAGCATGGGCTCAGTCACTCTACCCCATTCTGGCGGTGTGCAACCCCACGGCGATTTGACTCATGATGTGAACCCATGTGAGGGAAGAGAAGGGAGGACAGGAACTCTGACTAGGCTTTGTGACGAGTGCAAAGAAATAATCACATTCCTCTTAATTCTGCCTGGAAATAAGGACAACATGTCTGAGAAAAACTGATCATATGACAGACTTAATCACACCTTGTAGCTCGGCCCACAATTAAGGAATTCACTGATATTTAAAGTATTTGAAAATAACAAGATCTATTTTCATTTTACTTATACAGGAATGGGATCAATACCAAAGTCCCTAAGTAATAAGATCTTTCAGTGCTCAGTATAAGAAAATTCGGTAAATGAACAATGTACTTCTAAGTAATGCTTTGTTCTTATACAAACAGGAAGCAGAGCAAGACGTGGAGACACCTTTAACCAGTTGCTTCTAATCCTATCCCCAGTGTTCGTCCAATTTTCCTAAATAGCTCTGCTAAGGATCTTTCCCACTTTCTTACTGTCTAGGACTATCTTTTGCCTGACACAGGCTTCTCCCTCCCACTGATCTTAAATTATAACTCAGTCTGACAGAATTAGATCTACAGAGACAGACACAGTGGAATGAGTGCATATGCACTGAGCATAGATGTTGCTTCAGAAGCAGCTGTCAAAGTAATTATCATGTAATAATCCAGAGCAAACCCACTTTACTTACACAGCTCCTTCTCCCCTGTTGCATTTTCCTGTGGGAGGTAAAAGGTTGGTTTTCAGGAAAGCTTTAAAGTGCTCATCACACTCTCTACTTTTAATTTCTTGTTCTATATTTATTATCTTTAAAGAAATGGAGGAACATACAGCCTGCTTTATCCACCTTTACATTTGAACTCTCTTCTATTTTAAGATCTTCCTTCAGGGTGTGGTTGGATGTCAGAAATGTGAAAGGGCATCCTGAGGCCTCTGGGGAACATACCATGGGCAAGAACCAGACATGCGATAGGACCAGTCCCAGGTTGTGTTCAGGTAAGTCAATAAATAAATTCTGCTTCTCTTCATAGATATTCACAAAATGGGAGAAAAGGGAAAACTGCACTATTGTGTTATTTGGTGGTGTTGAAATTTGGCAGAAAACCTATCATCCAAAAATTCTCCAGCATTTTAATGATTAAATAATTTACATTACACTAGCAAACACACTTCCTCCCTGACACTGAAGGCGTCTTCCCGTGATCCCTCCACTTCCCAAACAGAAGTTCTTCCCTAAGAGATGGTTTTCTTAAAGCAGAGATTTAGCAGGGTATCAAAAGGATTATCCAAGCACTTAAAACTGAGCATGTGCTAAAATCCTTTCATGAATATGGTATTTCAGAATTACATCTTTGTCTTATACCAGTCCCTTGATGTGGGTTGTTTAATTGCTACAGGCTTAAGTAATGGCTCAACTGCTCCCATAAAGGGGAAGACAAAGACCTGAAATGGATCTCAGAAAAAGATGCATTAGCATTTTAGCTACTGGAGGAAACATCAAAACTGTAATGAAATGAAATGTAATGGTGTTAGAAGAGGTATGCTTTTAGCCTGTAAGAGTGCCTTAATAGTGGCCTTGTGCTTTTAGCTTTCTCCAGTTCCAAGAAAACTTAATGCATCTTTGTATGGCAGCTTCTGAAGTCCTGCTTTATTAATATTGTAGGTCTTGATCTCTTCAAATGGTTGTAGGATATTTATAGTTTCATATAAATTGTAAGCTTTCTAAAGCCAGGCTAGAACAACAGATGATGTGCACTCGAGATCACAGAGCAGTCTATTGGATTTCCTTCACAGCTCTCCTGGTCCTAACGTCTCCTTTGGTATTACAAATGAACGACAAAATAATGCATGTAAATTCAAGGATATGGGAAGAAAAATCATGCCCTTTCCTCAGCTACTGCTTTTGGTCAGAAGCTCAAAATGATCAGGTCCATAGATGAACTAAGTAGAATTTGTCTTATTCAAAAGAGAATATCACCACCTGAAAGCCTTAATGAAAAATCTTTTGAGGCAGTGCACCTGCAGATTAGCTAACAAGAGAGCAGCAACAAACACACACCTGACTGCTAACCACACTGTAAAGGTGTTCACACAGCTGAGCACAGATCTCAGAGGGAAAACGTGCTCATCTCTTCCATGTGGGGAGAGCACAACTCCATCCCAGCTCCTAAGACACTTGAATAGTACTCTCTCTACCTCCTGTTTTCTTCTTATTTTCATTATTCTTGATGTATTTTCTCTTCCTCTACTAGAACTTTTTATTTTCTTTCTCAGTGCCCAACTTGGAAGTATTTTAAGGCTGGCTTCACCGCCAAAAGCTAAAACTACCCCTTCCAGAAATGAGGATGGGCTATTGGAGATGACACCATGAGAGAGCCAAGACATTTGGAGGAGGCAAGTGCAACCAAGAGATGACTGCACAGCTCCTGGGAAAGCGGACAATGGCAGCTGCAAAAAACCCCACACGTGCTAGAAGCTGTTCTAAACAACCAGATGGGGATTGTCAAGCAGCTATTCAATAGAGCTAGACTGAACTGCAGCCAGAACACCACACACTTCCAACACGAGCCTTTGAACAAATGCTAAAATACCTCAGAACACAAAATGCTGGGGTTTGTTTCCCTGCAACATAAAATAAAGTGAGTCTCTTAGTAAGTATCCTCATTTATATCTAAGAAGACAAACACACCACTTAGTATAGTGAGTCAATCATTTCTAAGATATTTAAACAGTGATGTGTCACCCTGCTGTTCCAGGTCCCACTCTGGAGCCCATCAGAGTCAGCGGTAAGGTTTTACTGACTCGGGGAAGCTCTGATTCATATGTTTCTTGATTTAATGCCTCTTTAAAAAGCTGACAGAGGGTTAGCTCAGCCACAAACAGAAAATATAGGGTTGCCTGGTGCAGCAGAATGTTTCAGCTACTTATTTTGTGAGTTACTGCAAGTGGCAACAAGAGTATATTTGCTACTGCTTTGGACAGCATAAAATACTCTAGAGTTGGTAACAGGCTTAACTGGAACTTCAGCCAATGGGATTGCGTAGCTAAATATGTTTTGCTAAATTTTAGGGTTAGCCAAGCAAATTACAGTCTCTCATCAGGGATGTGAAGTTACAGCTTAGGTTTCAAATGCTGTTGTTCTTTTTAATGTAATCAGATATTTTGGAAATGTTTTTGATAAAGCTTAATGAAAACAGCGTTTAGTACAATTTACTAACTGTAGTTAGATAAACCATACCGTAGGAGACCCCACTAACCGTGTATAAGCTCAGTGACACCTCTTCATTTACCATTATAATGGGATTTATTTTTCAACAAAGTGCACAGATATGGACCATAATGATTTTCATCTTACGCTGGTATAACTAGCCAAGTGTCACACAATACGCTCTGCATATATCGACTGTAGCAACAGTTATCTCTATCAACTAATGTCAATGTCAGCAACAGATGAAATCTAGACACAGCCACAGGTTGTAAGAGGGCAGAGATAGGAACAAGTTACACTGCAGTCATGTGGTCCAGAGGCTTCACCACCCAGAGGAGTGAAGGTGAGACAGTTACAGTCCCAAATTCACCACTGGGTATCACCATGCAGTCTATTTTAATGCCTTCAGGCTTTAGAAGCTGCCAGCTATGGGGTATAGAGCTATGTTAACAGCACCTACACACAGGACTCACACCAGAGATAAGCACAGACAACCCAAGCGCAGAATCACAGAATGGTTGAGTTTGGAAGGGACACCTGAAGGTCACCTTGTCCAGCCCACCTGCTCAAGCAGGGCCACCAAGAACCAGCTGCCCAGGACCATCTCTGGATGGTTTTGAATATCTCCAATGATTGACCCTGCACAACACCTCTGGGCAACCTGTGCCAGTGCTTGGTCACTCTCACAGTAAAAAAAGGGGTTCCTGATGTTCAGAACCTCCTGTGTTTCAGTCTGTGTCTAACACCTCCGATCCAGTCCCCTCCTCTGCTTGGGATGGCAGGATCTGAAGGTCACTAGTGCAGGCACTGCAATAGTTATCACCCAGTCCACTCATACCAGTCCGACCAGTAGCTGACGCTCAGTCCATGCAGCCCTCACATGGGATGGAAAGTGAGATTACAGAGAGAGAGAGTTAAGAAAGGATTTGAAGACAGGACAGGCTCTGGTGACCAGGCACAGGCTTCAGCCAGACAACTGGCCCTGTTTTACACACAACCAGCCCCTTTTATACTCCTTTCTGTCTGTTCCTCTCTTTGTTCCCCCCAGATTCCCTTCCCTCAAATATTTCTTCATGGCTTTGCAGGGTTCTACCAATTCCTACTCATCTGCTCTCCACCCAACTCAACCCAGCCCTCCTACTTTCCAGTATTATCAGTTGCAAAATTCAGATTAATTTTCCTGGAATACCTCATCAGTTTGTGTGACTAACAAGGTTTATTTTTTCTCATAGTCTCCATCATTGTTTGTCAGGTCTGTGTTTGTTGCTTTCACCTTTTTTCATATAAATTTGACTTTAAGTGCTCATCTATCAGATCATCTTGCTGGAACGAACATTCTCACACTCCACTCTCCTTATCAATTAGTGTCACTAACCAGGTATGCTTCTGGTTATTGACTTTGTTACCACTACATGATCAGGCTTTTTATGTCTATATGCTTGGCTCTCCCCTTTTCCTTATCATCCCATTTGACAAGGCTCTTCATCAAATAATCTTACAGAAAAAAAATAAAATATAAATTAAATAAAATCCTCACATTTCTCATATCTTCATACAGATAACATGGAAATTTTCTATTTCACAAGGGAAAAGGAGAAGGAAAGGAGCACATAACAGATCACATGGCAGGTGGGTTTCATGGTGAGTTCAATGCGAGAGTTGATGTGAAAACGTCCAGCAGTGTCAAGTTCAGACATATCCCACTACTCAAGGTTATTGAGCTTTGTGTGACATATCCATCAGTTCATGTCACCAAAGCATGTAGCTATGCTGGGTATGGCCCATGCCACACATGATATACTGTCTGACTTATATATGAACATGAATGTACTCTGGAGTAATGAACCTTTGATATATTCCTGGAAACAGGTAACTCCCATTAGAAAAAATGATATTGTTTCATTTCAGAGCTAAATTACAACAGCTTGAAGGAATGACACAGTGGAGATCTGATCGGTTTCACTGTAAACAGGCCAAAACTGTTGGAAATGCAGCCCAGGCGTGGCTTTCTTTAGGAATGATAGCAGATGAACCCCTTAATTCCAGTTCCTCACTACTGAAGAGTTTCTTTGATTCTTTGGTTATTATAATGATACGGATTGAGTTCAGCACAGGAAGGCACAATGAGGAGTGTGATAAGACTGTTGGTCCCAGGCAGGTCCCAAATTTACACTGTTTTAACGAATACCATTTGGCATTTTTAGTAACAATAAAGGAAGAAGCCACTGATTTGCAGAAACGACAATGAGTCACACTGATGCTTCTCCAACTTCTCTATAGTTTCTTCTCCAGGTTTTCCAGGGCAATGCCATCGCATAAAAAATAAAGCAACATTTCATTACAGAAAACAGACTGAAAAGCCATACTTGATTATTCTATCTCAGCCTCTAATCAATATTTCTCTCCATGGTTCATACTCTGGTGCTTCAGATGAAGCTACATTTGGAGGTTACCTGGTCTCACCATTACAGCTACTGCTCCTGAGTTACTGTACAGGTGAGTTGTTCCTGACAGGCAGGTTTCGCTGAATTCTTTGCCTATTCCGTTTAACTGATTATTTACTCTTCTCACTCTTTAGCATTCAGTTGTCACTAAATCAGTCATGCACTAGCATCCTTGATCCTCAGATTAAAGACTCATTTGATTTCAAAGGGTGCTTTTACCCAAGCAAAGACTTTAGGACTCCCTACACAAACACTCTTCACATTTAAACATAGATTAGACAAGTTATTGATATTTTGTTCTTTTTCTTTTTCTTCATATGTCATCTAGCCTGTGTCTTCCTGAGCATGCTGAGTGTTCCTCTGCAACTATATTTTTATCACAAGGTAATATTTACATGGCTATAACATTTTGCAGATTTTATATGTTAGATATATACAAGTACATATATTTTGATTCCCACTTTGCTGTTATCCAAATCAAACACTATTCTCATTATTCTTAATTTTAATCTGAGGAAGTTATGGGTTCCAGATACATAGGTAGCTAGAGATGGCAGAAGATTTTTTTTCTCCATGGGCAGAATCTGTATTGCAATAAGGAAGCATTAGGTACTGGTCTGGATTCTACTGTAACATATCCTAAAGAACAGGTAGGCAGATTCAGAGAGCTGCAAGACCAAACAAGGCATTCTTCCAGCTTAATAAATACTTTGAGACCCAGGTCATGTCAGAGCAGCACAGAATGTAAAGCTTTGAATGCTGAGGACAGCTGTCCTCCCTCCCTGCCTCGGTGGCCTGTCTAGTTGTAGGCAATCCCATCCACTGGCAGTGTTCCCCAAGTGAAACAAATACTACAGCATTGCAGGGGAGGAAAAAATCTTGAGCTGAGTGTGGTCGTCAAGATGTCTGGGCATTTATGACCAGACAACAACAACATAACATCACAGTAACCGTTGGGATAGCTTAGGATACCACAGGGAGTGACAGATCGTTGCTCCCTCCCTGACAAAGGGACTGAAATCAGCTGCTCAGAGTTTCCAACGCATGGGAACCCTTGAATGGAAAGATATAGTTTGAGGCCAGAAGAATCATCATGATCATCTTATTTATACCTCACAGTCTATTCAATTACGTTTGCTATTTTCGTGCAGTGACACTATGCAATTGAGAAAATGTGTGGTCAAAACATCACCTGGATGAAGTACTTGTTCTATAAAAGGAAGACTGTCTTAATGTGGACATATACGGGGATTAATTATTCCCTATTGTTTGTACTTTCCTCCAATGCTTAATCATAAGTGTAAAAAAAAGTGTGCCTTTCCTCTTGAGTTGAAATTTGCCTAGGATCACCTTCAATCCGGTAGTTCTTGCTGGTTTCTCACCCAAAGGTGCCCACACACTAACCCTCACACTTCACCTTCCCACTGTAATTGCTAGACAGAATATCTGTTTCTGACCATATGATGAAGCCTGCTAGCACAGAGCAGTCAGGACTTCTGTGAACAATAAGGTAGGAAAGACCAAACAATCAAAACAAGTTTTATTTTGGCATGTTTATAATTGTACATTTTCCATATATGGGAGAAAAGAGTGATTGCTTAGAAAATACTAGAAGCAGGCAATGATGTAGCAAGGAATTTGGCATTATGTGTTGACCTTTGGAAAATCAGAGATGAGAGATACACATAGGTCATGATAAACATTAAGCAATGGGAAATATAGTTTGCAGCAGTACATTACAAAAAATGAATCTTCTAGAAAGAGGAATCTTGTAAAAAGAGGAACCTTGTCAAAAGGACACCTTAGGATTATGATCTTTTCAGAAGCTTTCTGGGAAATACTAACTGAGCAACCCGCATTGCATTCCTACCCTGTAATATAAAAGCTTCAACTTGAACTTCAGCTGTGTGCATACAGAAAGACAGTACACTATACTTTTCAGATGTTTTTTCCTGTTTAATCCTAGATAGAATTAGTATAAAGGTGTAAAAAGTGAAACACTGATTGTGATAGCTGCTGGTTGAGAGGCTGCCTGACAGCTTGGAAGGTCGTGTCTTCACAGGAGTTGTGAAAGGAGGCAGCAAACAGAGGCATGAGGAAGGGAAAGCAAGGTCTTGGTGAGTTTAGGTGGGCAATAGAAAATAGAATAGAAAATAGAAAATGGTGGCTGATTTTCTGTGAATCTCTGATCAATCACACATTTTAAACTCATGCACGATACATCTGAAACAGAAATACTGCCTCTGTTTCCAGTTTAAAAAGAAAAAAAAAAAAAAAGTCACCAAAAACAGACCACTACACATGTACCTCCTTACTAGCAGAAAGGACACACATGTGCAGTGTCACTCCCTTCCTGACAGAAGTATGCCAGCAATTTCCTAGTGGGTCATGTGCCCTGGGATACAATTGTGCCTCATGAGAACCACGTGGAAATAGTCCATTAAGGCTCCAGTGTCAAGTAATATAGAGCAGCTGTCTCAATATTTGGACTTCTGACTTGCTGTGCACCTTGTTCATTATTACTTTTTGCTACTCCTCCTCCTCCCACTCAACTACCCCCTCCCACAGCCCCCTCCTCTATTAATTCTCAAGAAGAAAGAAAAGGGAGATGTCCAGAAATTCCACTACTAGTGCCAGCCCAGGGGATGAGAGGAGGACCAGGAAGACAATGCCACCATCGCTCACCACTCATAGAGCCACAGAACAAGCAGGGGTACATATAACTTAACAGCAGAACCAATCATGCCATCCATCAGTCTTCTGATGGGGCTCTCTACAGACAGTTGCAATTCCTGCTGATGGACTTCAGAGGCACCTGGGACATGGTGGGCTGCTGCTGGTCCTGAAAGCAGTTCTCTACATCCAGCCCTTCTGAACTCACAGCTGCAGAGATACTATATTCCTCTCATAGAGCCCTTGACCTGAAATTTGGTAAAAGTATGGAAACTGCTTTGGGGAGCAGCACGACACATACATTTGCTGTATTCTTTAAATCCTTCCTAGGGACCTGCTATTTGCCATAGACAGGGAGAAGACACTAAATGTACCTCTAGCCTGGTTTAATAAAGTCATTCTTATGTTAAGACAACACTTATAAAATATGCACCAGGAATATTGAAAAGGTCAAAGAACTGATTTGCATTCCAGAAGCTAATGAACATTTGCTTGCTGAATGTAATCTGCTGAAAGAAAAGACTAGGGAACAGCAACCAAATAAGGAGGTAGATAAATCAGAGTGTGTATAAGAGTGATCAGAAGAGGACCCATGTACAATGACATCTTTCTAGGTAGATACAGTACAGATAAAGATCAACACCAAAGATCAGCAACTCCCTCCAGGAAATCATTTAAATAGTAGCTGTCCAAGTACGGGACTGTCTATACAAGGTGTTTAATAATATTCAGAATCACCTCAGATTTCTTTAAACATTCAAAGTATTTTCATTACTTGATAATTTTGGCCACCATTTACAAGACTACCAACTAGCATTTCTTTTACCATTCTTGAATTAATTGTTATGTACATTGTTAACATTTGCATACATAAGCATTTCCATGGAAATGCCATGTTGATGATTAAGGAGTTAGAGCAACTGACATGCCAGGAGAGGATAAGAGAACTTGACTGTTCAGCCTGGAGAAGAGAAACTTCAGGTGATCATATGAATGTGCATAAATACCTGAAGTGAGGGAGTAAAGAAGACAGAGCTAGCCTCTCTTCAGTGGTGCCCAGGGCTGCAGGGAGCTGGAGACCAGCACTGCTGCAGCGTCACTGTGGAAGGGATTGATAGCCCTCAAGGACTGAAATTGGGCCATGGATAGGCTAGAGGGAGGCCCTTATTAATTCCAAAATTACATTTTGGGAAGGAAAGTTGGTGAAAACCTCCTCCATGTCTCTGACTTCTCTTCAAACAAACACACTGCATAGTGTTGACCATCAGTGAAACTGCATCGATCAGAAATGTCTATTATCTTACTTATAACACATAATCCAGCATTTTGTAAGGAATCCAAAATAACAGAGCAGAGTTTCTACAGTAGCATATTTGCACTTAGACAATTGGCCCATTAAGCTGGTCAATTTTATTTTAAAGCCTCATTTCACTTCTATAATATATTATGACTCATAAGCTCCAGTTTCAATGAGTATTGCCAATTATTTAAACTTCATGCTGAAATATACTTGATAGATGTCAAAGTTCATCTTAAATAACATATTTATAGTATATGAAGTATTAGCTTACATTCAACAGAAAGGGACCTAACATTTTTCCTGTGTAATAAATGTAAGCCAATGCCAGCAGACCAGCAGGATGTATCTACACCAGGCACTGATGAATAATTTAGAAAACTCTAGATAGCACCAGTAGAACCTCTTTAGGACTCAAACACCGATTAGCCATGTCAACATGGAGCTAAACCCAAGTTAATAATACAGGAAGATGTATTAGTTTTCTCCTGAACACAGAGTAACATAGCTACACTCCCATAAAGAAGGACGCTACTCCATGTGGACACCACAGCTCAGCTCAATGCTAGTTTATGTGCTTCTAAAGCACAATCCATCAACCATCTTCAGTGTGAAAATATTTTGATGTAAGTTGTGTTTTAGGGAACTGAATAAATCTGTTTAGGATTTTTTTTTATAAAATTTTGTTTCTTGGAAAAAACAAAAAAGTTGTACCAAAGTGACTTACCTTTATCTCCGTGTAAGTACATCTGTGGATATGGAATTTCTAGGAAAGGCTTCTCAGGTTCAAGGAGGAGTTTCATGCCATATTGAAGATGTAATTACTTTTTTTATGAATTCTTAGGCTATGCTTCTGCCTTCCCTTTCACACTGGGAAAGCTCAGGTCAGCAAACTGGCCCTGGGTGCAGGGCCTCACAGGTACCATGCAGTTTGAGGAGAGATGAGAGGCCAGGCTCCTACCAGGTGAGCAGCTGGATATGAGGCTGCTCCCACCAGCCTTGTACCTGCTACTGGCTCACTGAGCCTGAGCCCAGGGCCAGAAGACCTTCCTCAGCATGAAGGAAGCATGAGAACATATTGAGAAGGTACCCTCAGTGACAGGCTGCGTTCTGAGCTGTGAGAGGAGGCAGCCACAGCCCTCAGCCATGCAGCACAAGGCTGACCACTTTGTCCAATGTCTGTCCATCCCCTCCTGCCTGCTTGGGAACACCCCTGCTCCTCCTATGCACCTCCTCCTCTTCAGTATTAACAAAAAAGCGATCAAATCTTCCCTCTCCAAATGACTGGTTTTGACACTGAGTCCAGTCTCTCTAAAATGTGAATAGTCAAATATCAGAAACAGTTTAACTAGTGAAACATACTGGCACCCAAGCTGGAGACTTGCACCTCAGTACGGTCAAGAGAAGAGCTTCCATTTATTTTGAGTACTGCTTCAGTTCAAGAACTTTTTCTGGAACTCGGAAATCATAGTGAAAAACACGTTTTCTGTATAGTATAGAGTTGAATATAGCTGTGATATAAAGGTTTTCTTGCAAATAAGAAGATCTATTTCCTAAAAACATTACCATCGTTCACCTCTGTCAGCCCTTCACGCCTTTCCTTGGGAGCTGAGGTAGGACAATTGCTGGTCAGTGTAATGGGTCTTATGGGACCATTCCAGATGCTGTAACTCCAGCACTGTGCTTCAGATCATTTATTCTGAAAGTCATTTTTTCTAGGATCATTTATTTTGGAAACTATTTTAGCTCCTGCAGACTGAGAAACACCGTGGGAAAAAAATAAATAAATAAACAGATAAATAGATAGATAAATAAATAAATAAATAAATTTTTTAAAATCAGATCTTCCCCGTGCCAGGAGAGAATTCAGAGCTTCTCCAGGATTTGCTCAGCTAAAGATCTGGCCCTCTCTCTACATCAGTCGTGTGACAGTGTGAAACAGAGCTGTAAATGTACTGCGAAAGGCATGTCAGTTGTAGAAGCCAAAGAACAAAATAAGAAAGGCTGAAAACCAATAGAAAAATACTACCAAGAATAAAAGGATAAATCATTTGTCAATCACTCTTTCATACACACACACTCCTTTCCTCCTTTAAAACTCTACTTCTTTCACAAACAATAAACCGAAGTTTCACATTTTTGAGGCATGAAAAGCCTTCCAGACACTCAATCATTTTCCCTTATTAAATTTAAGAAAAAAAAAAATAAAAGAAGGTTAAGTGCAGTACAGGATGATGGTTCAACAGCCAAAGTTAGAAAAGGTTTCTTTCCCAACAATGTTCTTTTTTATGTTAGTCAGACCCTCATTTGTCTTCCAATATCTCTACCTTGGGAGTAACATGCAGTGTTTTTAAATAACCTGTCTATGCAGTTTAATAAAAATAATCAGCTTATCCTTTACGAAATAACTTTTTGCAAAATAACCCAGTTTTACACAAAATCAGGAGCACTCAACCTCCATCCCTTATGATCTTCTCTGAAAACAGAGATAGCACAGAAACTCTTCAGAAAGTGCTTTCATTGGGGTTTATTTTAAATTGAGAGACCGAGCTATGTACAGTTACTGATGCTTTCTTGAAAACAGCTAGTTCTGTAAAACACATTTGCCAGAGAAAACAGCTTTATCCTTACCAGATAGTTTAGCTATTTCCTTTTTTATTTTCCTTTTTATTTTAAAAAGGCACATTTTTAGACAGCTAGGGCCATATGTTCTGTCTAGTTATCTATCTTATTCCCTTGGGCTGCACTGAATCACTTAAGTGCAATTGAAATCCAAATTTGGCTTGCTAAACCAATCTGACAGATAGACTAGAAAGATGTCATTTGCAAAAGTAACTTGGATATAACCATAAAACCTTTTGCCATTTCTCAAGCCGCTTTCTTTTATTTTCCTAATACGTATGTAGAACAACCAGTTCATGTCTGAGCAGGGTTATAATTTTAGCAATCTAGCATATAAGCAGTTGTGTCAAGACAAAACACAGATTTTTAAATGTTTAGCTCTGACAGACCTTCTAGTGTTGCTGGAATGCTTCCTGTTTTCAAGGTTACCTAGTAAGTCTCTTAACTTATGGATAGCTTCATAGAGTAATACTGATGTCCTTGAATCATTTACCAATGAGCGCAAGAGTTCTCAGTGAAATAATGCAGCCATTCCCTTAAAATAGTACAAGAAAGACAGATGTACAGAAAGAAAGGACTTTCCTTTCCCCTTTTTCATTTCTCTTTTCTATTCTTCTTTTCTTTTCTCTTCTTTTTTCTTTTCTTTTCTCTTTTCTTTTCTTTTCTTTTCTTTTTTCTTCTTTTCTTTCCTTCCCTTTCCTCTTCTTTTTTTTTTCTCTTTTCTTTCTCCTTCTTTCTCTTCTCTCTCTCTCTCTTTTCTTTTTATAAGCTTGGGATATGCTTCTGCTATGTTACGAAAATGCTTCTGCACATAATGCAAAGTAACATTGTCTATACAGACAAACAGATGAAAAATGTCGGCAGGAGAAGAATGAACACATAGTGGTTTCACTTGTGATTAGTAAGCTCTGTAGGGAATCTTCATATCAGGTCCTTTTACCGCTTTCTGTTTCTCAAGGCAGCACAAATAAAATTGCTGTTTGTGCTGCTCAGTGCAAGCTTGTGCCCACTAGATGGGGTCCCAAGGCAGGAAGTTCTCAGCCAACACAGCCGGGTCCACCCTGAGACGCTGCATTTCCAGAGGAGAAATTTAAGGGCAAAAAGCGGTCTGAAATGTCAGAATCACAAAGAAGTTAAAGAGCTCGACCTGAACTTGGAATTTACTTCAGAAGGGGATTTGAATTATAGTAGCACCTACAACAGAAGGAAAGCATAGACCCTCTAACCCAAAAATTCTTGGCTATCTAATCCTTAAAACTCAATGTGTCTTTGTTTTTGTTTTTTAAAAAGTCCCTGTATTTTACCAATAAAATTCAGAATTTTTTTACATATCTGTTTATGACTACATAGAACTACGACTTCACCTACCTACAGGGGAAGACATTGACAAAATTATGTGATACAAACATTATCCTGTATTTCCTCCCGGTTAGTCCAGGCAACAGCAATGCCAGCATCCCTCAAGCAAACATGTTTCCAACAAGAAATAGTCCTTGGAGAACTTTCAGCTATGGCTTAGTCTGCTGGGCATCCAGCCTCTGACAGAAATGTATCAGCTTTCCTGCCCCGTTTCTGCTTCATAGATCCATGCCTACAGAAACTGTTCATCCTGACATATAAAAATAGAAACAAAAATTTCTGCACCTCACAGGCAAAGCTATGACCACTGATCCAGGACATGATTCTGATTTGGATTCACTTTGATCTACAACTGTTCTTCATTTAATCTGTTCAAAGCCGATCCTCCGCTGATGAGTTACCATCTTGTAGAAAATTGTCCTACAATATGAATGTAGATTGCCATTATTACTTAGCTTATCCCCACGTTTGTACAGGAACTCATTACCATGGGCTACCTTTACTGCCCATGGAGAAAGCCACTTCACAAATGCAATTCATCCTACTCAAACATAAATGTCTCAAATTGGTTCCCCCTAGGGTATATAGTTCAGATATGGATGTCAAAGCTGCAGAGGTCTTAGAGGTGAGAAAAATGGTCCTCCATTTACTTCTCAGAAGACACATTTTCTTAGCTTTGTGTTCAGCAAATTTTCATCTTTTAACTTAAATTTATGAGCTTAGGGTTACAAAGATAAGCCAGAAAGTGTTAATTGCAAAAGCTTAGAAAATTTGTTTGAAGGTTTGGAGAATGTAGGGTGAGAAGTTACTAACGTGGTAAATCTCACGTAGGAGAGAGAAATATAAATGTTGATCCTCCAGATTAATTATTCCAGGAAAGGTTAGCCAAGTTATGGTTAGACAATGCCATAAACCTCCCCACACAAACTTTTGTCAACTCTCTGGTCTGTTTCTGTTCCTGTGAAAAATCAGGCCTCTGTTGTTTACCAGTTTGCAGGGAAATCAGTTTTCCATACCAGCAGCGCAACATCAGCAAGTGTAATGAGGGGCATCAGTTGTGCAGGGTGAAAACAACTGGGACAGGCCAGACATCTTAGACTTGCTCAAGCCAGAATGCACAGCAGCCAAGCCAAGGCTGGCTGAATTGTTATTCTGTTTATGTCTGGCTGGATCAGACCCTGGAGCACCAGCCTTCTTCAACAGCAACTTCTGAAGAAAGGACTCAGTGGCAAGTCATGAACTTAACAGGAGATTTGCAGGCATAGTAATTCAGTCATCAATATTTTTACAATGTCAAAGTGTTCCTTGACATGGTTTTGCACTAATACACGTGATCCCTTCCCAAATAATTCCTGAGTACAGGCAGGATTCAGCCGGAGCAAGGCATCATTGCCCATGAAGGTTTGGATGTGATCATCATGTTTTGCTAGCTAAGAGAACTTTATAGCACAGACATAGCCAGCAGTTTTAGGGATCAGCCAGGACAGCCATAACCCTGTTCATTTTATTAGTACATATATATAGCTGGTAAACTCAAAACCAGGCAAATGTAAAAAAGGAGCACTTGTGAAAAACTCTAAACAATATTGACAGTTGAAGTGAGAACAAGGCAAGATGTCTGCACCACAGGCATATCATGGAGGTGAAGCAGCATGTGCAAATTAAGGCAAGGTCACCACCAATCCTGAAAGCCTGTAACTGGAGCAGGTGAGAAGAACATGCCGTGACAGAATTGACAAAATTAAAACAAAGGAATGGAATCCTTAACATACAAATTCTGGATTCAACCAGAGCAAAGAGAGCAAAACAGACAAGACTTTTTTCTATGTCCCGACAGGCTGCCACAGGAGAAGGAACATGAGTTCCAGATACCACTGAGTATTTGTGGTGTCCAAAGTAGGAAAGTGCTTCTGCCCAGGCAAGCATGGGGAGAGCCAGAGGTTTTTGATGACACCAAGTCTTCCGCAGGAGCTGTGCAGGGCAGGTCCAGACTGATTAGTACTTTCTCTCTCCTTTACAGCTCTCTCAAACCAGACCCACCTCCCATCCAGTAATTTAAGGAAGGGGGAAGGAGATCTATTACTTCATCCACATGTATGTTGCAGTTTTTCTTTGCTGCCTCCTACGCTTCATCTGCCACTGCTTTAATCTGCCCACTCTCTCACTTTCACACGACTCTTCTACAGCTCTGTGTCAGGAAGATACTCCTTCATCCCCTGTGTGCCTCACTTTGCCATGGTCACTTTCTCACACTCCTGCAACTCTTCCTTCTCCCTACAGCATCTTCAGACATTTTTTATCAAGCATTTAATCAATCAATCATTTTCCATGTTTGTTTTGATTTTCCAAGTTACTTTTCTCTTGTGCTTTATTAGACTGTAGAATGCTTAGCTCCCTCCAAAGCTCAACATGAGAATGAAATGTGAATAAGTGAGCCCATAAGCTATCAGACAGAGCTCTCAAGATAATTGGAAGCATAAAAAGTTAGAAACATGGCATCTTTGTTCAATTTATCCAGAAATTACTCAGAAGTCTGAGCAGCCTGAACATACTTCAACAACTTCCAAAATACAGACTAAGCATACCTAAAGCACATTTCAGACACTGAGATTTTTAGTAATAAACTAATAAAGAAATGAGTATGTTGTGCACCCTTCAGTAGACTAATAGGAATATTACTACCTTAACAAACTTTACACGGTATCCAGCCTGAATCTTTTTAACTGCAGAGTAAGCAAAAATTAATCTGATTTCTTCTTGCACTTCCTAAATGAACAAAGAGAACAACTGATCATTATCTTTAATAGCATCCTTTTACATAATGAAAGACTTCTCATGTTCCTCACTCAGAGTTTCATTTCCTAGATTAAACACAGCCAGTGCTCTGAAACTTTCTTAATTTCCTAACTCTCATGTTCCCTTTGTTACTCTCTGAATTCTCTCCAGTGAATCCACATTTCTAGTCAAAGACAATGCCTGAAATTAGGTGCAGTATTTCAGCCAATCTCACCCCTGCCAAGAAAGGAAACGTAATTAATCCCCATTTTACAAATAATGCTGCTGGTTAGAATTTTTTCTTAAATGGCAAATTTCTCTTTGGTACATAACAGAAACACACTGTAAACCAATATCCTTTGCTTTCCAATATCACCCAAGGGACTTGGTGGGATTCTGCCACTTGGCCAGCTGCTCCCTACCTCCATTTCACATTTAATTTCTCATCCACGAGAGCAGCATCTGTGCCATTCATTACTTCTGCTTAAGGTGTGAGAGAAGTACCCTGCTTTTTAATCCATTTAGGAATAGCCTGCAGTTTTCATGCTGTAATTCAGGCCCCTTGCTTTTTGCAATATTAATTCACTGCATGACTCCATTTCCAGAAGAAGACACATGCCATTATACCTTCTACGATAGAATAGTTCTGAAGAGCAAACTCCTCCTTGCTGTCATAAAGTTAATTTTTATTGTCAGCCATAGCATATGGGAAAAAAAGAAACACTCAGCCTCTGTGTGGGTGACACAGAAGACAAAATCTGAAAAGGAAACAGGAGAAAAATGGAACACTTGCTACTACAAGACACAGATAAACTTGAGACAGATCAAAAAGTTAAAGCAGGCATATATAAGGTGTCCAGGTTCTTGTCTAGGAAGTTAACATGAAACAGATTATATTCTATTAAAAAAAATAAAAAATAAATCTTACTTCAAGTATTACTTTTCCTAAAGAGTCTGGGAATGGGATGGAAGAAAAATGGACTTTCATTATGTCCAGGAGATTAACAATATTGTTCTGGTGATCTCAGGGAAGAAAACTCAAAATTCAAAGGCTTTCAGAGGAATAGCATGTTCAGGTCGACAGCCTGAGCTCATTTTGGGCATTTGCAAAAGCAAATAATCATGGAGCACATGAGTTACTTGCTGCTTGCCTGGAATGTCATGTAGAAGGCAAGACAGTCTCAGCTGTGTCTCCCTGAATACTGCAACACTGTAGTCACAACTTGAGGTAGCAAAAGCAAGCTCTGCATCTACCAAAATATTAACATTATTAGGTACAGTTTTGAATATACTAGGCTCTCTGTTTAAGACACTTTGTGTCCTCATGTTGGTGAATATTCTAGTTATTCTACATTTACTCTTTATTACCTTTGTGCTACCTCCTGACAGCATTGCAGTCAACTTGTCCAAATCTATCTTGCAATTTCCTACATGTTCTCAAAACTGTTCTGAAAGAGAAAAAAGGTAAAGACAAGGCTTTTCATTCAGTCCTAAGCTGTTACTGAATCACAGAGTGGCTGGAGTTGGAAGAGACCTCTGGAGATCATCTAGTCCAACACACCTGCTAAAACAGATTCACCTAGAGCAGGTTGTGCAGGATCGTGTCCAAGCAGGTTTCGAATGTCTCCAGAGAAAGAGACTCCACAACCTCTCTGGGCAGCCTGTTCAGTGCTCTGGCACCCTCAAAGTCAAGAAGTTTCTCCTCATATTCAGATGGAACCTTCTGTGCTCCAGTCCATGCCTGTTACCACTCATCCTGTCACTGGGCACCACTGAAAAGAGTCTGGTCCCATCCTCTTGACACACATCCTTGAGACATCTATAAACATTGATAAGGTCCACTCTCAGTCTTCTCCAGGCTAAACAGATGCAGCTCTCAGCCTTTCCTTGTAAGAAAGATGCTCCAATCCCCAATAACCTTTGTAGTCCTCCACTGGTCTCCCTCCAGTAGTTCCTTGTCTTTCTTGATGTGGGGAGCCCAGAACTGGGCACAATACTCCAGTTGTGGCCTCACCAGGGCAGAGCAGAGGGGAAGGATAAATTCCCTCGACCTGCTGGTCACACTCTTCCTAATGCACCCCAGGACATCGTTGGCCTTCTTGGCCACAAGAGTACACGGCAGGCCCTTTTCTGCAGAGCTTCTTTCCAGCAGGTCAACCCCTAACACAAAGTCCTCAAAGTTACAGCAAAGTCCTCCAGAAAAGACACATTTTAACATCTCTACTAGTCACTAAATGAGATTTTCTCCCCGAAGTATTTGTCTTTCTGTGCTTGTTTGCAAACATGGCACCAATGTGACACTGACATATGCTTAGTTTCCATACAAAATAATCCCACTGAACCCCACGGGTGAAATTCAATCCCACTGTGGTAAAAAAAAAAAGACTCCATTGACTCACTTGGGTACAGTATTTCACCAATAAGACTATATTAGCACAAACAGTTAAGCTAAGGCTAAGCACAATAGTTTGCAAATACAGAGGTTATTCTAGTTAAAGTTTGAGGATATATTGTATATATGTAGGAAGAAAAGCAACGCATGTGTATGATGGTATATAATACTTTAAATGTTGCTAAAGCTATTAAAATGCAGAAGAAAATACCAATGTGACACAGAATAACGATCACTTTGCTGAACTGATTACAATTTCAAAGAGACGGTGTATTTTTTGTAAGCTGCAACGACCCATTTGAACAGCAGAGGACACTTATTTAACCCAGTTTGTCCCTTGAATGGCATCCAGAGGGAAGAACAGTGGGAACAGTGAGGAAACGCAGCCTGTGGAGGGGCAGAGAGAAAGGCCCTTTTGTGCAGCGGCAGAGGCAGAATCCCACACGCTCACTTTCACACGCAGACAAAGGCAGAAGGAGAACACTTATCTCTTCAGGTTTTTTGGATTTTTTTCCAAGGTCTGCATACAAAATCCCTTCCAGGCAAGTTGTTAGCAAGGAGGAAGCATCCTGCGTGCAGAGGCCTGGCCTGGGAGATTAGCGCTATCGCTTACTGCAAACCCAACACAGCAAGAGAAGCTGCTGTGGAGAGACACAGCGGAGGAGAGTCTGAGAACTGCCTGTGTGAGCAAACAATAAATACGGCTGGTACTTTAATCATTGCGCCACATTTCCAACAATGAGCTCGATTCGCCATGCTGCTGAACCAATACGGGATGCCGGAGGAACTCCACGGTAGCCAGCAGAGAAGCTGGGGTGAATCAAAGCTGAAGTAAGACTAGCATAGCAAAGTTAAATATGTCTAATCCTGCTGCTGCATTTTGACTTCACTTGTTAGGCAAGACAGATACACAGCAGCAAATGGGCTTCTCTGCAGAGAGGAATGTAAGCTGCGGAAGACTGGAAAGACCACAAAAGATATCGCTGCCTGCAGTGGTGGTGACCCACAGCTGAGCAAGGGCCAACTGTGTTCAGTTTTACCCCTGATCCTAGAGCCTTTTGCATTAGAACTCTGCTGCATAAACAACTGAACAACACTGAGAACAGGGACTAGAGTCTGAACCTGTCTGCATCAAACTGCAGTGTTCAGCACCTTCTTGTGTCACATCTCTCATGCCCTGTGACAAGAGGGGATGAGATTGCTTTCAGCCTGGAGGGTCTAGGACAATGTGGTTTAAAGTTTCTTAAAGTATGAAAGGCACTAGGAGAGGTCTTAGTGACAACACTATTAAGAAAGGGTATGACAGCAAAATTACCACCAATTTCAAAGGAATGGAGGCATTCTCACATTGAAAATAGTCCTTTTGAGCAGCTAAAGAAGGGATGAATGTGTACTTTAAATCCCAGGGAGCTAGAGCGCTTCTGTTCCACAGAGAGACAAGATTTGAAACAAACCTTGCTTTTGCATTCACTGCCACTCCTGCAGGTGTACCAATCATTGTGATGATCTTTAGGGTCTTTTCCAGCCTAAATGATTCTATGAAACTAATTCATCAGCATCAGGCTTTCTTCCAGACAGACTCAAACCATGTATTGCCACCACACTGTAAATTGAGTCTAAGTTCCCTAAGAACCTAAATGCTCCCTTGAGCACAACTGAAAAAGTACAGCACTATCATACAGCTCTAAATTTACATTACTTTTATATGCCATCCAAGTCCACGCACTAGAGCTATCACACTTACCAGGATTCATTCAGCCAGACATCTCAGAACCTCCTCTTTGGGTCAGGATCTGCACAAAATGCAAGGAAAGAGATTAGTCCTGTGTATCAGTGGTAAATTGTCAGAACATGAATGTAAAAGAGGGAAAAACAGTTTAATCCTTTTTCTCGTCCCAGGGGAATGTGAACTCTTACGACCACAACTCCATGATACAACCATCAGTCAAGAAGGTTTTCTAGATGCTTTTGTCTGTCTTTTCTCCGAAAACTGCTACATACGACACTGAATAATGAAATAGGTCATGGACTGTAACAGGGAAATAACACCATAGCCTAGTTTGGACAGTAGTCACTGGGAGAGAAGGGGCATGCATTCCTGTCAGCTGTTCAGTCAGTCTTTCCAGATCTTTTCAAAAATAATCTGAACTATTCATGTATCCAAGCCTTTTCATGAGTTTAGCTCTGAGGTCTCATCCATACCTAGTTTTACTTTCCTAGTTATCTCTACCATGAGGCCTCCTTAAATGAAATGCAACCAACCCTGGCAGAAAACATTGTCTTCTTAATTATAGCATTGCACTTTTTCCCTGGCCAGAATTAATCATACAAGCAGAAACACCTTCTGCCAGTTTAATTCACTCCATCTACACCAGGACATTCCTGCAATCAGCTGTCTTACAAACAAAGACCACAGTGCTTCAGAGACCCCCACACCACACCCACATTGCCTCTACATGAACCATGAGTTCAGTCAAGCTAAAACACAACCTGCCTGCCCCTGAGCCATACAGATACGTAGCATCAGAATTCTCCTAGGAAGGACACTACCATCTAGTGTGTGCTTAATAAGGGTCTCTGACTTTGCCATGAAGAAAAATGGGAGAGATGGAGGTGGTTGGGAGGGGCTCAGGGTGTCAGGGGCCGCCTACTTAGGAGAGAACAAGTGCCTTCTACAGAATGGGGTACTCTTGGCATGACTACAAAAGCTGATGTGCTTCAGATACAACCCAGAGAGTGGAAACAGCATGAAGAGCCAGTAGTCTTGGCATCAGAGGTTTCCTCCATCCTGTAAACAGGATGCAGAGCTGTAAAAAGGCTCACGAGTCCCTGTTGTACCGTCCAACCCAACAAGGCCCCACAGCCAATGCCTCTACCACTACTACAACCTGCTCTTCTCCCTGCCTGCTCCCCTCAGCCTCCCCTGCCCGCTGCTACCACAGAGCTGATAGGAGCAGCACTCTGGGTAGTTAAATGAAGCCATGAGGAACATGAGGGAGTAGGAGCAGACACAGCTTCCAGCCCCATTCCCTGCTAATCGCAGGCTGTTGGAGAGATGGCCTCGGTGGCAGCAAGGGTCTCTGGTAACACACTTCAGGTCTGGATTTAAGCACTTTGGATAGACAGAAGGTAGAGAGAGGACAGGTCTGACACTCCCCCTGCACAGCTTCTAACTGGCTGCAAGTTATACCACCAGTGTTTTCAAATTTAGATTAAGCCTGAAATAGATAATATACAATGCTGTTTTGCCCAGGTATTCAAAATGACAAACACTCTCAAATCTTCAGAATGGCGGAAAACAAACCATTTACATTTTTGCAAGCACTTCAGTCTTTCCTCCATACCATGATCTGAAACCACAAAATAAAAATGGTGTGTCTTCTCTGATTTCAAGGAAGTGCAGTAGGTAACAGCAAACCAAACACGTGATGCAAAGGAGGCATTCGAGCAGGAACTGAGCAGAACTCACAAACACTCAGGCTGTGATCCCCTCATTCGTCACTCTTGAGCTGCTGCTTTATTTATGCAAGGAATTATTAGAGTAGCAGTTAGCAGTGTTGGTGAAGGAAACTGAAGGCTGGGTGTGGGAACAGACCTTCTGTCTGAACATCTTTATCTTCTCTCAATGCTTATGTCATGTCTCCTCTCCCACAAGAGATCATTATCCCCCTGTCCATCCCAGCACTGCTGCACTACCAGCATCGCTCCATTAGCTGTCAGCCAGCCTGCAGGTTTACATGTTTGTGCACATCTCAGCTGCCTTTTGCTTTACTATTGCTTGCTTCATTTAGATTTATATGCCACCTTCTAGCAGCAAGGCAAAAGTTTGTTTTCCTCCATAACAAGTAGTTTAGTTCTGGAAGAACTTCATTTTTTAACAGTTGGGGGAACGTTCATCAAAAGACTCAAAATGCTGTTTCTTTATCCTGTGATATTTTGGGCTGATTTTTCCACTCTTTTTCCTGTCTCAAATCCAGTTCCACTGATGCTTGCAATGGGCAGATAGACAACTTAAAATATCGTCACCAGTGCTTTAAATTCTGTCCCGCATGGATCTCTTTGAGCTGGGTTAGCAAGCACAGTACGCACAATCCCAGCCACCTCTGGGAGCTCTCTGGACTACATACCAAACCCTGCTATCATCATAATTCAACCAGCGATTGTAACGATGGGATATTTTATTTTAAAATATATTGGAGTACATGCAGTCACTGTCACCTAGGAGATGCTGAGTGAGTAGGAGTTTAGCCACAGATAATTTTGAAAAGTCATATTTTGCAGGGTGAATCAACTGATCCTTACTTTAGCTGGAAAGCTGCCCATGTGACTTGTAAAATAAAACATTAGAAATAATTTCTCCTGAAAATGCAGCTGCTTACAACTGTGCTGACATCTGGCACTTTAAAAATAGTAGTAAAAGGAGCTGGTAGAAACAGAAAAGAGAAGAACAATGTAAGAGGGAGAAGCAACACAGAGGCTAAGGAAATTACTGAAATCCAAGTTACTTAACTACAGACACAGAAGTGAAATCTATGCTTCTTGTATATAATTATGTAAGTTACTACCATTGGTGCTGCGTCCATAAAAACACCAATGAATAAAACATAAATAAAAGTGTCTTGTGTGTATAGTCTGCTTAGACACAAACACTTGAGGGGAAAAAAAAAAAGTTCTCCTTTAAAGCAAGGTATATGATAACCTTAAAAAGGGCCATATGAAAAGTATCTTACTTTTCCAAATAGAATAAAAAGGTGGAGAAAAACAGATCCTGCAGGCTTAGCTTTGTGTGTCAACACAAACATTGCCCTGCAGACAAATCTTTGTATACTGCCCCTTCATTAAAGGAGCTGTCCTGGAGTTTTCTTAGATCAAAGAGAGAAACAAAGGAAAAGAAAACTATATGGGGAGAGAGAAAACAGTAAGGTCTCTGTTTACTTCATGAACTTTACTGGGAGAACTGCCGTTTTACTGCAGAGCCACAGGCCTTTTCTATTTACAAATTCAAAATCCAGTGCTAAACTTTCGAAGATGCTTGTGCCAGGTTCTGTTTCCAATTACCTGCATGCTGTGTGGTTTCCTAAGTGGGGTTTCTGCTGAAACCATAATCAGTCTAAAGTAAATAACACCCACAAATGCTGCCTTGGATCAACAGATCATGCTCCAGCAGCACCATCCTGCCTGCAGGAAAATGCCTTCTTTTCTATCAAAAGAACACAGATGAGCTTGGATGTATTTGGCTTTAATTTAGATGTAGGCCAGCAGCCCAGGAAAAAACTGGCAAGTGGACATAAGAGGAAACCAACAAGAAATATTCTTTCTATAACACCTCTTGGTGGGTTGTCTCTCCTCCCAGACAGCTTACAGTGTTGAATGCAGGAGGCTACACAGAATGCTTGAGCACCCACAAGTAACAATGGGCCCTGTTTGCTAAAAAAAAAAAAAAAAACAAACCTGTATCTGTGGAGGATTTCCAGGTTAGGGACCTGGTTTTGAAAGGAAGGGGAAGCTATATGCAGAAAGACTGCAGGAAGCAGCTCTTTTGTTAAGCAGGCTGTGCTCTTGACCTGGAGCAAAGCACCCTTGCTCGCTAGTCTTGATAAAGATGGAGTTGCTGAATTGCTGAGGGGAACCGGTGAGGGTTGCCCAATACTTTATTTTGAAATTTTAAACCAGAGATGCTGGGGCAATCACCAGCTGGCTGGCAGAAGCAAGAACTGACTGTTCAGTGAACTACACCACCAAAAACATTCAAAAGGCCATCCCTTGACACAGGGATGGGTAGTGTATTTTAGATATCCTTACAACCTCAGATCCTTACATCTGCACATGCACTGGCAAAAAGGACCCAGCAAGTAGATCTTCAGGAACCACAAATCAGTGTTCTGTTGACTTTATGTATCCAAGTTTGCAGCCTTTGACAAAACCTATGAAATCTAATAAAAATGCAACCCTTTCAAGGGAATACATTTGATTGTTTCTTTTCTCCAAATACTAGGGATTAACTTTATTACACTTATTTTCTTTTTTTTTCTTTAAAAACAAAAACTAACAAGAAAACAAAAAAATACACACACACACAACAAAAAAACCCAAACCTTATAGAATCCTAAGTGCTCTACAGTCTACAAAAAAGAAACACTTCAACACTGTAACAAGATTGTACCATTACAGGACTTCATCTGGAAAAGAAAAGAAATTGAGGTCTCACCTGTTTAAATTCACACAAAGGGCTCTAATGACATTTTCAGTGCTTCTGACTGTCAGAGTTAAGACAAAGACATAATCAGCCTCAAAATCTTAAATGTTAAAAGAAGTTAATATGTGAACATTTGTAACCTTATTTATATGATGAGTGTGAAGTACTTAGCTTCATTTCAGATAAAGTAAGCAGAGAAGAGACTGAGAGGAACATGTCTACTTTTTCATCCCACTTCTCTCCAGACTATGTGTCCTTCTACAAGTATAAAATACATGGGTAGGAGGTGAAGGTAGAGGAATAGCCACAGCAGCAGTATTATTACACCATTCCTGAAGTGCGTATGTCCATGTGTAGACTGCCCTGGTTCCTCTGCCACAGACATCTGTGCTTCAACAGAAAAGGCAGATGTCCCACTGCCTTTTCAGCGTCCAGGAGCATCCTTGCTTCAGGGGCAAAGGGTGCTGCAAAAGGCCACAAATAGCAAACAGAGTAGGAACAGTTTCACTCCACTTTTTTTTTTTTTTTTTTTTAGTCTGTTCAGCTCCACAGGAAGAAAAATATTCTGTTCACATGGAGCAAATACAGTAAAAAAAAAAAAAAACAGTAAAATAATGCATTCTGCAGTGTGAGCCAATATTCCTCTAGTGCTTTATTGATGCAAAAAATGAATTTACTTCCAATACCTCATGGGATGAATTATCTTTCTCTCCCCCCTTGTCCACACTTTTCAGAGAAATCTGACACATAAACAGCTTTTCCTCAGGAATAAATATAAGTTCATGGCAGAACCAGAAATAAAACTAGGTCTTCCTAATGCCTGTATTTCCTACTGCAAGTTCAGCAGAAGCTAACCATAATTCCATTGTTCAGCAACTGCTCATGCAATTTCTTCTTCTAGACTGAGTGTGTTCCAGCATATGTAGGAGTCAGAAAATCTTTGGCTGGGAACTGTTTCCCAGGTAATCTGCACCTACAATTTCTTCTTGCTGAGAACACTTGGCTCAAGCCTCCCTTCATTCCCTGCACTGTCCCCCACCTGCTGCCACTGGCCATGGCACAGCTGTGTCAAGAGTCCCCGTGTAGCTCTGTGGAAGATGCACTGCTGCAGTCACCCAGCTGGCTGGGCAAATTTGCCTTTTTTTAGTGCCCTCAGAGAACAGGGCAAGTTCAAAAAAAGTGAACCTGTTGCCTGGGTTCTGTTGCATTTGAACTGTGCATGAGGAAGCCCTGGGACTGCTGAGGAAATCTACAGTACGTTCCAGCTGCCTCAAATACAGTAGCAACATCAAAAATAGCCAATGCAAACACTGATTTTTTTTTTTTTCACTGCCTCTTCAAAAATAACTTATTCTACAAGTTCTCTTTTACCACATGTAAGCTGAGCTATTTTCCTGGCTCTCAGGAATGAAGGGCAACCTTGTAATTTGAGTAAGAGGAAGCCTGGAACTGCACTCTCCCCGGGGACCAACAAAGAAGTAACAACTGAGCCGCTGCACCTCTCTGGTTCTCGGGAGAGGGAATATACAGCTTTGCTACTCTCCACGGGCACCCAGCCAGGCCGTCTGGGCAGGAAAGCAGCAGGAGACAGAATGACTGATGCGCCCGGTGGTCTTCCAGTCCTTGCTTACAACAGGGACTATCAGGTGAGCAGCCTCCTCTCCTTCCTCTTCATGGCTGGAGGCACAAAGCCCCTTTCTGTATTGGGATAAAAGGAAGTTATAGGCATATAAAATACATATACTGATATACGCCTATACACCGAGAGCCTGCTTGAAAAGTTCAACATAGCAATGACAGCAAGTGTGTTAATTGGCAGGTTGTGCTCCTTGCCATTAGCGCATCAGTCAGCTGAAGAAGAGGCATCATTTGCTTGTATGGACTGGGCTCTTCAAACAAATATTACATATATCCATACTCACTATCATCACACCTTTATAACTCCACAAAGGCAAACCAGAGTTGGATACAGCCAGAATCTACATTTAAATAATACTAGATTAATTGAAGTAGTGCTTAACAAGGAGGTATGAAAGAAGTTGCTGATGAGTTAAGGGGTTTTTTTCATTTTCTTCCCATTAGTATTTTGACATTTCATTTTGGTTTAGGATAGGGTGATAGAGTACTGCACCTCTAAGGTATGTTGTCAAATCACAGAGTCAGTATTTGCTTTCAGAAGATACACAAGAGCACAGAACTAGAGTAAGAACACGAAAGAGGTTCCATTTCTCTTAATTAGCCGATGGAAGTTCCCACACAGTCCTGTTCCCAGTGCAGGAGACCTCTCGTGCACCTGTATGATTTTGAGTTTTCTTAATGGTTTAAAAAACATTTTTAAGAAGGCTTCCTGCCTGCCTAGAATTTCATTGTGAACTAAAAAGAAACTGGAAATGATGGCAAAAATTGATTGTCTTATTTGCATTTCATATAGTTATTATTAATCTCAGCCTTTATTTCTCTGATTCTAATCAAGATTGCCATTTTCTTTAATTAGAAAAACATGTGAGAGATGTATAATCCATCATTGTGGATGACAGATTAATTCACCCATGCAGACTGTGTGGAAGTTGCTACAAATTTTCTACTCAAGTACTCTGCAATGATTTTTCACATATGCAAAGAACTGCAAAGCAGTAGAGGGAAAACAAAGCAACTACACCACCTTCATCTGTAATGCACTAACAAGCTGTCAACAAAATAGGCCCTGGCCGCTGAGATAAAGGTTTCTAAATGGTGTCAGAAGTAACTTAATCCTGCAGTAGTTTGTGGTCTTTCTTCCTCAGAGACCTCCTACGTGTTCAATACTTTGATGCTGCAGTTACTTTTTCTTGTAGCCACAGTCTGTGGTGACTGAAAGCACCAGTGAGCTTAACAACAGGTACATAACTCTTTGCCTTAACTCTGCATTATGACCAATTTAATTGCTCACAACTTCCTTTATATCCTTAGGAAGCAAACAGCTCATGGTTTATTGTACCATTCTGCCAAGAAGCATATGGATTAAGTCCTCCCCATCTCATCTAGAAAATTAGGATTTTATTAAGGGAAAAAAAAATAGCAGTCTAGGGAAGGATAGTCTGCCTCCTGAGAGAAGGAAAGAGAGTTTAATTGGTTTCCAATAGGTAATTTTGCAATATTCACAGGTGCCCTACAGGACCTATTGGAATATTCAAGCAGAGAGAGAAATACATAAAGCTACATAGAACAACAACAAGAAAAGAGAAGGAAAATAGAGGGGGTGGAAACAGAGCAGAAAAAGAGAAGATGACATGAGGGAAAAAAAAAAAGGAAAAAGAAAGAAAAGGACAAAGGGAAAAAAAGGGAGAGGGAAGAAAAAGACATCACCTTCAAAACTCTCTGTGCATAAGCTCCTCACTTGCTCCCTGGGGAATTCAGCAAGAACCAGCGCTGCCAGCACAGGGGTAAGACCACCATGCACATTGTTTTTTGCCTCCTTCCCGAGGACTTCACATCACAACAGCTGTTGCTCAGAGGATCCTCATTCAGCTCCTTTCTGTCATTACTTGCTGCTGGAGTGACCAGCCAAGCAGGTGTCCTTTTCGTCAGGCCATGTTCCCTTCACTCCACAGCTGAACTTGCTCACTAGTAGTTGCTCCTGGTGGTATTTATGAGATACAGATTCTCTTCACAGTCATTTTGAAAAGAAGTCTGCAGGTGCTGCCATATCCCAGTAATATATGCTTACTGCTCCCCTGGCCTGCTTTGAGCCATGTATTACTCAGACTATGAATTCTTTCTCTTCTGGTTACAAGTGCCCTGACAAAAAAATCCCAAGCCAGGACTGAGGTTTGTTTCTAGGCATGATCCCAGTATTAACAGAGATTTGTGTTGCCTTTATCACCACCCACAACAGGTACATGTGTCCATAGGCTGTAAGCTCATGCTCAATGACACTGTTGTTTTGTACACTTGAAAATTACTCTTTAGGTCATGGGAGCTACCAGGTATATGTGACTTCCCTGCTTGCGCAGTCCAGGAACTGAAGCAGATTTGTGTTTCCAGGTAAGACTTGTCTGCCTTCAGGGGAACACATGTGAAGACCACCTGCCTCTGGATGTTCTCATATGAAATCCTTTGTGATTTCTGAAGTCCAAAACATGGACAAAAGTGATGCTAAAAACACACATTATACCAAAAAAAAAAGATGATAACAGGGGATCTGCCACACCCAGATCAAGAAGACTTTAAAACCTGAATCTTTTGTGCTACAATTAGTGGTTTCAGTGTTTCAGAACTGGAAAATTAATCTTAACACATGACACAACTTATTGGAGCAAGTTGCATCATTTACCAGACTGTGGATACACCTGAAGCTTGAGCCTCTGGCCTTGGCATCCTGAGCAGTGTGTAGGTGCATAATGTTCAATGAACCAGGCAGATGTATATATTTGAGATAAATTTCGTTGGCACTAAACTTCCTGATGGCTAGTTCACAGCACAGAGAAAAACAATAGAGATAAGGAATTTAAGTTCTAATGAAGTTAAAAAAATAGTAATTCGAGTCAGTGATTGCCTGAGTCTTACTCTATCAGAGCTTTTCTTTCTCTTTTCCAGTGAAGGTGCCTAGTAAATGACAACAGACTCAAGACTCTGGGGCTGAATGGAACAAGTTTTCTGGCAAACTAAGAGGTTTGGCTGAGCTATTCCAGATTGTGCTGGTTTGACTGAAAATGAGTTAATTTTCTTCATGCAGTTAGATTCTTTTTCATAGCTAGCACAGTCAGTATTTGGACTTAGTTTGAGAACAAAAGATAACACCCTAGAACTGAGTCAGTGGTTTTAGTTGCTCTGGTCTGAGAGCCAGGGACATTCTGAGTGCTCTGTCCACAGGTGTGAGGCATCGAGGAAGGGTGGCATGGATGGGGCAGAGCTTGACTGATCAATAAGGGTATTCCATCCCATTAGCATCATGCTTCATATTTAAGGAGAGTTGGGATCTTCTGGTTGCTCTCTTGGGTTCTCTTCACTCTGGGAGACCTATTCGGGAGAGTTCTGTTGGAGACGTTTAATTTGGCCTTTTGCCATCCTGCAATTTTGCAGAGGCCTCTGAGCCTTTCTGCCTTTTTTCCTTTTTTCTCTCTAACAGGATCGGCTGTTGGGACCAGGTGCTGCTTCCTGGGACTGGCTGCTCAGTGTGGATGGAGTTTGTGAGGAATTGCCTTGTGCATCTTTTATTTTATATTCTATTTCCATTTTATTTATATATTTTTTTAAAAAAAATTTACTAGTAGTGTATTAGTATACTGTTATTTTATTAAACTGTGTTTATCTTAATCCAGGTTTCTCCTTTCCCTTTCGACTCTCTCCCCTACTTGGGGCGGTGGGGTTTGGGGTGAGTGAGTGGCTATTGTGGTTGTATTGCTAGCTTGGGTTAAACCATGGCACAGATTTTCCCTGGTTTAACCAGCAGCAGAATTCAGCTGTTCTGAAGAAAACATAAGAAAGCTGAAAAAAGGTAGAACTTGCACATTGGGGCAGCTAATGAAATAATGGAAATGACATCAAGTCCACCTATTCTCTCTACGAACCCTGGAATTTTCAAACAGGTTATATGACTTTATTTCAATCAAACTATCTGATGAGAAAATAAGTAGGAGACAAAGTACAAAATTCAAGCTGTGTTTGATTCTGCTTCTACTTACACTGCTGTAAATCTACTCCAGCCAAAAATCTGGCATGTGTGACATAAGACAGGAGAGTATCCTGGGAAAACCTACAGAATAGAATAGAATAGAATAGAATAGAATAGAATAGAATAGAATAGAATAGAATAGAATAGAATAGAATAGAATAGAATAGAATAGAATAGAATAGAATAGAATAGAATAGAATGGAATTTTCAGTTGCAAGGTACATACAATGATCATCTAGTCCAATTGCCTGACCACCCTGATGAATTCAAGGCTGATCAGAAGTTAAAGCATGTTGTTAAGGGCATTCTCCAAATGCCTTTTAAGCATTGACAGGCTTGGGGCATTGACCACCTCTCTAGGAAGCCTGATCTACTGTTTGACCACCCCCTCAGTAAAGAAATGCTTCCTCATGTGCAGTGTGAACCTCCCCTGGTGCAGCTTTGAACTGTTCCCACGTGTCCTGTCACTGGATACCAGGGAGGAAAGCTCAGCGTCTCCCACTCCATGTCCCCTCCTCAGGAAGCCGCAGAGAGCAAATTGCCCCTCAGCCTCCTTTTTTCCAAACTAGACAAGCCCAAAGTCCTCAGCTGTTCCTCATAGGACATTCTATCCAGCCCTTTCACCAGCTTTGTTACCTTCCTCTAGATGCATTCAAGGATCTTCACATCCTTCTTAAATCGTGGGGCCCAGAACTGCGCACAGTTGAGGTGTGTGATAACGTAGATAAGTGCTATCACAGCAACCTCGAGGTGAGGCTGCACCTACACTGACTACAGCAGGACAATCGCCTCTTTTCACCAGTTGGTGATGCTGGGTTTGATGCAACCCAGGATGCAGTTTGCCTTCTTGGCTGCTGGGACACGCTGCTGACTCACATAGAGCTGCTGTCAGCCAGCATCCCCAGATCCTTTCTGCAGGGCTGCTCTCCAGCCACTCCTCTGCCTGTTTATACTGGTGCCCAGCGTTACTCCATCCCAGGTGCAGAATCCAGCATTTGGATTTGTTCAATTTCATCCCATTAATCACAGCTCAATGCTCCCATCTGTCTAGATCCCTCTGCAAGGCCACTTGTCCCTCAAAGAACATCAACAGCACCTCCCAGTTTGGTATCATTAGCAATAAATAATGTACATTAACATATTGACAAGAAAAAAAAAATTAACTGAACTGGATCTTATGCTAATCTGCATTTAGGAAAGTGCTTTCACCGCAGAATATTTCATGTTCCAAATACCCAGGGCACTGTGAAATGAAAATATTCCCTTTTGCTTAGGCTTAGAAACATTTTCTAAAGATTTTCCCTTTGTGATAATCCATTAAATTTTGTCTTTGCTTTATGATAAGAACAAACATAATACTGTTTACTGGTTAGATGGATGACAAAGAAAAAACACCAATTAGCCAGAGATCACTAAGGGGGAACATAAGCTTTTTGTATGTATTTATTTCAATACAGCATAAATTGGAGTACATAAAAAGCTTTACTTATATATACTTCAAAAATGAAACTGTTAATACATCAGTTACACATATAATTCACCTGAATTGTGAACAGTGTCTAAAGCATTGGCATTAGTTAATCTGTTGTAAGTGACGGCATCGACATTGTTATTTCATGATTTCACAAATTTGTCCAAGGTTTATCCACTAAGACTTAAAAGCAAAGCACAAGATCCATCCAAAAAGTAGCTTATTAAACACTGCGGCTGTTTGAGATGCATTGCAGGTACAAAATGATAAGACTAACAACATAACTGGTAAAAACTCGGGCTGCTTGAGAAAAATTTGGAAAAAATTGGTCCTGTAGTTATCACTGTCTCAAGTACCAACTCTGGTTTCCCATCCCCACTATTTTTTTGTTTCAACTGGATATTAAGTAGGTATTTTTGACTTCTAACTCCTCTCTTCTATCCCTCTGCCCCACACTCACATTTCTTCCCATGGAGTGATTTCTAAAAGTCAGAGAGGCTCCAGAACAGCCTGCTGATTCCTAACACCGATGGGTTCATTCCAGCAGCTCTTACGACAGCATTCAGCAGGTCAAAATGAAGGAAAAGTGTGTGATTCTAGATTCTGAGCGTACAATTCTACTGACCTTGTGCATCAATCTCTGCTCTTAGCAGTAATGCTGAAGTCGGAATAGTTCCAGTAATCTACTAAATGTGTGGATCTATTATAAACTTAAATTACCTCAGAGTAGGAGCTGAGGCAGTCAATATACTTAAATAAAAATATACTTTGCTACAATAGTACTCGGGCTCATACTGGTAACAGCTACACAAAGATGTTCTCTTAAATCCAGTGCGAATCTGGTGCATACAATAATGGCAGACAAAACAAGAAATTAATTAAATGCTTGTTCCTACAACTGCTGAATGGTACTACCATTTCCCCTTCATGTGCTTTCTGAAGTTTCCCAGAAGCAGTGCCACTGGGATACTATTCTGTCTAAATCTTCTGAGTTTGTTCAAGTAGAAAGCACTACATGTCAGTCCAGACACAAAGCAAATCACCCCAGTACCACTGTTGAGCTTTGTGATAATGAAGGGTAACGCACCTGTGGAGCAGTCAATGGAATGGATACCGCAAAGCAGGAAAAGCAACAGGCCACTCATGAATAATGATATTCAGGATACAACACTCTGAGAACCAATCAATCAGCACAGGAGAGTTACAGTTTTCATGTGAATCATTTATTCTTTCACCACTTTAAATTTTAGCAGGTTTTATTTACACTTTTTTTGGTGGACAGAATTTACATCAGCTATGCATGATTTTATTCATTAATGGGGATGATTAGCATCCTTTCCATGTTGCTTAACAGTGCCTGTTTTGATCAAATAAGGTTATTTCTTTTGCCAAGTTTTCCTTTGATTCAGTTTCCAAGTGTAAACAGAATTTGTACAAATGCCTTTGCTGCAATTAAGATTTCTTTTTACAGAACCAGTCAATAGATGGAAATAGCAAATTTACATCTGTTATTAGTCTTTGCTAAGAAGGCTTGTTTCTTTATTCAAGCAAGGGTTTAGTTTTAGATGCAATGAAGGCTTCAGGCATTTCCATGTTAGGCACTGCAACACCTCTTCACCAAGGCATTGCCCTGAGAATCAAATTCCCTGCTTGGCCTCCCAGTACAGCGCATGGAGTCCCACACCTCAGACTGGCAACCCAAAATACAGAGCCTGTCTGGAAAAGCTTTCCACAGAAGAAAACTTGTCCAGGCGCACCGACGTACTAAATGTGTCCTGAATTACCCATCCAGGAGCTGGAGGCTGGAATCTACCCAGAACTCAGTGTGCAGGAGCCTGTGTACGTTTTCTGAGGATCTGCATGAGGTTCATCCCAGAAAAAGAGCTGTAAAAGGTGGTCCCAATACTCTTCTCCTAAATAATCACCTAGATTTGAGAACAAACATACACATGAAACGGGAGTACTTCCTCAGCTTAAGGGAATTCAAGCCTATGTCGTCTAGCAGATGACCCTGAAAACGGGAGTACTTTACGGAGGAGGAAGCACAAAAATTATCATCTTCTGCATATTCTACGAAAAATGGGAGAAGACAACTGTGAATCATGGAGAGGAAAAACAGCAGAGAGGACTATGTCTCTCCAGCTAGCTTCAGATCACTCCGTGACTATGAGGGTTTGAATTTACCTACCTCAATCATTTCTGAGATTTTTAGCCAATTAGTATATAATACAAAATGCATAAATACTTAGCTTCGAGATGTCCTTCAATCCACTGCTAATCAGGTGGTGAGAGATGTGGATTGAATCCTTGCAGGCTAAGAAAGTGAACACATATCTTCACGTTCTCATGCAAATGCAGTAGCCTTCAGGCTATTAGATAAAATAGCTCTGTTTTAAAAGCAAAACATATGCAAACACAATCTGACAGCGGTCTGGCCCTTTAGTTTGTACCATAAAAACATATTACACCAGTAGCTTCTGCATATCAAATCATCTAGTTTCAAAGGAGTTTAGGCAGTAGCTGGGTAGGTGCCAACTGCTCAGATGTGAGCAGCTCTGGAGGGGTGGAGGGGAGCTGCTCAGCACCTCTGCATGTCAAAGGGACAGTGGCTGCTCAGCTTAACTTAAACTGGAGAGTTCTGGTGTGTTGTGGTTTGTTGTTTTTTTTGTGGGTCTTTTTTTGGTAACTGGGGGAAAAACAACTCTCAGCAAACCTGCCTCAAGCTTAACAGGGAGGAAACAGAGGCCACAGAGTAGGAAATCTGGTTAGAAACATGTCTCTGTTGTCAATCATCAGGCTGTGATTATGCAGTGTACAAAGGAAACAGGTTTGACAGACAGCTACTAATGAACACCAGACTCTGCCCTCACACTGTGCAAACAGTGAAAGCGGGTAAGCACTTGATTCAACCTTTTCTAACAACAGGAGCTAGCAAAATTACAAACCACTGCAGGTTCATAGAATGCTTGTTACTGTAAAAATTATTTCCAAATGTATTTCTTCCTTGTGTACAGCAACAAATGTTAGAAGAAAGGATATGCTTCATTCTTTCCCGGAAGTCTGTAGTATATTTTCACAGCTTAAATCATTCTCAAAACTTATTCAGAAGCATTTTCATGCACTAGTAGGAATGAAAATGCTTAATTAATAGGAATGCAAAAGCTGACTTGATTCCTCACTAGGCTGTACTATAACATCTATACTACATAATATTTTGAACTATGAAATCGTATTGTATTTCAAGGTAAAACAGACACTTCATTGTGTGTTCCTGATGACTCTACTAATTCAAAATCTGGCCTAGCACTTCTGTCTTTAGTTTAAGTATGCACCTAAGTGTCCCACTACACAACTTGAAATATTTTCTGCAGTTAACATAAAAATGATGCTGAAGGCAAACACATCGTTTTTCTTTCCTGCGCAAGCTACAATACTGTAATTTCATTTAGAGTCAACGTTTGCAAGGATTCTTGTCTGAGAACTAAGTCCATCATTCAGCGAAAAAAATCAATTTCTTTGTGAATCCCTAACAAATGTGCCATCTGTGGTATTAAATTCCACTGCACCAACCTGTACAGAGGCTAAGATAAGTGTCACACTCTGCAGGCCTACAGCTCCTACCCAGGCGATGCTTTAATTAACTCACTAGGGAACAGAGTCACTTAGCTAAGAACTTTTAGGACTGGACCACTATTTTCTACAGGATGGCTAATCAGAACAGCTGTGTTAAAACCCTGTGCAAGACATGGAAAAAAGGGAAAAAAAAAAGGAAAGAAAACATGAAGTGAAGGAAAGAAGTATTGATAAACTTCACTATTTCCTTTTGTGACGATGATGTCTCTCAGGACAGAGCCTGCTGCCTTCCTTTGGATGTAGCAATAATGTATAAGAATGCTAATGTCCTGTTTAACAGAAACATCTTAATAAAACATAAAAAGATCTGCTTTCTTTGATGTAAAGTCCCTATGTCTTTCTAAAATATACTAGAGCTTTAAGTATAGACAATTCCCTTCCACAGTCCATGCCAGTTCCAGGCTGAATTACCAATAGCAAAAACACCAGTTCTGTTTTTCAGAAAAGGTTTCTCAGTGATCTACCATAAAGCTAAAACATTTGCCTTGCCTATTGACTTTTTAATATAAAATGTATAAAATAAATGCATGTGCCCTTTTCAATATAGTCTGTCTGTGTGGATGGTTTACGCCTTTCCAGTTCTGTGTGACATGACAAAAAGTATGCTCCAGCTTTCCACAGGCAGGAGGAAGCTTTGTACGAAACAGTTTCATCTTGTTAGGAAGCTGCTCCTAAACAGCACTCTTGGGTGGTTCAGAATCCCAATGACAGCGTACGCCATCAGCTCGTGCTGCAGTTAACAAGGACTTATTGATTACAGCAGATCGAAATAAATAAAGCAGTCTCTCAATCAAAAGATAGGAAATAACATCATGCTAGCGCACAACATAATCAACATGTGTAGGGCATTCCTATTTTCCACATCCTCCTTTGATGGTCTTGCACCAAGTTGGAAAAGCCTCTTGCCACAGGATACTGAACATACAGTGAAACTTTAAAGCTATCTGCAGTCAGTTTCAAAGAATTTACATTTAGTTTAGGTTAATTTTCCTTGACCTGCAGTTAATTAAAGAGCAGATGAAGTACAAAATATTTCCCCCAGCTCTAGTGGCATACACGGTCATGTCAATCAGTTGCAGCCTGAATAGCTTCAGGTCATTTTTGTTACATTTAAAATCTCTGATAAAAAAGGTAATAAAACAATGTCTTTTTATACAGAAACCATTGCCTTTTTCAAATAAAGAACATATCAACATTTCATTTCTGCTATAATATGCCGCATTTTAAAAAGGTAACTTGCCTTTTTTTTTTTTGTATTCCAAATACGAACATGTGGCACACATTTGTGTTGTCTAAAACTTTTAGAGTCTGGTATATGTTACATCATTCATTGTGGTTCAAATTCCTGAGACCACACAGTGCCATGTCTTCCTTAAACCATCTATTGCGCCAGAAATGAAAGGCTGTGATGGAGATAATCTTCCTATAGTTTTCTAACACAGTAAATACTTGGTTTAACATAAAAACAAATGTAGCTAAACTACATTGCCAGCAGTGTTTACCCCTCGGTATCATCTCAGAAAGAATGAAAACAAATGGCAGAAAATCTCCATCCCAGATTGCAACTATATGTAAACACACAACCAACACTCACAGTAATATCCCATCATGACACTGTTGTCAGGATTTTTTTAAAGATCCAGGGGTAAAAAAGTTTTCTCAGATTGGGAATTGGCACAAATGTAATCCAGAGATTATCCTTTATAGCAGCTTTTCCTTTCATGTGCTCAGCTTTTCACATAAAGTACAGCAAACATGAGAAGAGTTACAACAGAGTTACAACCTAGTGGCTCCAGATCAACATCTTGGGAGCAGAGAGGAGGAAAGGAGGAGCCCCTTCTCTCTGCAGACACCCCAGAGAGGATCACCTCTGTAGTGAGGGGAGTTTGTGGGTACCCCACAGCTGCAACCCAGCTCCACACTCGGGAAGTCAGAGCCAGGCTGGTCACCTCACAGCGGGAAGGAGCCCTCCTGATCCCCAGCTTTGTCCAGTCTCTCAGGCAGGGTGAGCACGAAGGGTAGGAGGAGACCCCTGACATCCAAGGGAGCTTTAAGAAGTTCCCTGTCAAAGGTGCCCTTGAGTCCACCATCCGCTTCCACCTCACCATCCTGGGCTAGGCTGAAGCGGAGGGTGCCGGTCCGGTTGACGCAGTAGATGGTGTTGCCCAAGGGGGCGCAGCGGAAGGGCTGGATGGGGCCACCACTGGGCCGCAGGTTGGCACACTGGCTCCAGCGCTTGGCCACCGTGTTGTACCGGAAAACTTCGACACCACCACCAGTCCCACTGCCTGGGCCCTGCTCCCCACCACGGCCACTGCTCACGTCAAAGCGGTAGATGAAGCTCTTGAAGGCCACCATGTCAGCAGAGCGTCGGCGGCTGCTATTGTAAGGGCACTCTTGCCACTCATCACGCTTGGGGTCATACTTGAGCAGGCGATAGAAGAGGGAGCCTCCCGACACATAGATCTCCCCGTTGCAGGTGGTGGCCTCGTGAGCCACAGCAAAGGCACCCTTGGGCAAGGGTGCCACAGGGCTCCAGCGGTCAACCCGTGGGTCGTACCTCTCTACAGTGAACAGGCACTCACCCCCCACGGCGTAGAGGTAACCATCCAGGGCCAGGAGCTTGAGCTGCGAGCGAGGCTGAGTCAGTGGCCGCACCTGGCTCCAGGTGTCGGTGAGGGGGTTGTAGCAGAAGACCTTGTCAGAAAGGCGGGCCCGGGGCTCACTGCCTGCTGGACCCGCTATGATGCCCCCTGCTAGGAAGAGGTAGTTGTGGAGGACACACATGGCGCAGCCCTTGGCATTAGCCTCCTCGGGCAGGCGCGTCAGCACCCTCCACTCACCGCTGGCCTCCTGGTAGCAGTGGATGAGGGCGCCACTCTCCTCCAGTGACACCACGGAGGAGGGACTCTGCGGTCGACTGCTCTCGCGGCTCTGTGGCCGGCTGCCGCCACCCAGCCGCTCAAAGGCATCACTGACCTCAGCCACCAGCAAGCAGGGCCGGCCAGCCTCCATGCGTCGCTGCAGGATGAGGTCCCGCTCAGTGCCACTGAGGCGGCCATAGACGCCGGGCTCCCGCAGCACTTCCAGGTAGTGGTCACTCATGAAGCGGTAGGCGGCCTCCCGCAGCTCCGCCAGCCGCTGCTTCTTGGCCAGGCAGAGAAGCTGGTAGCAGTTATCGAGGCAGAGCTGGGCACGCATGGCCTCAGCGGCACAGTGCAGGGCGCATGGCATCTGGAGGACACGGGCGCCGCTCACCACCTCGGCCAGGTTGTCGTGCCGCACTTCGCCCATGCGGGCTGTGTACACGTAGTCGATGAGGAGCCGCAGCGCCCCGTAACTCACCCCCTTCACCTGCAGGACGTCCCGTGAGGCGCGGGCACGAAAGTAGTCACTCTTGGCCGCCAGCACAGACTTGTGTGCCCGGATGCGACGCCCCGACACCTCGATCACCAGGTCGGGCTCCTCCGCCGGCCGCTCCCGCGTCCCCACCGCCTCCTCGTCCTCCTCCTCCGGCTGGCAGGCGGCGTTGTTGATCTCCCACTGGCTCTGCACCACCCGGCCGCCGGCGGCGGGCGGCTGCGGCTCGGCAGCGCTGGCGCTGAAGCAGAGGGAGGAGCTGAAGCCGCAGGGGGCGGCCGGGGTGGGCGGTGGCGGCGGCGGGGGGGCGCCGGGCCCGGCCCCGCTCTCCTCCTCCTCGGCTGCCCCGCTGCCCTCCATGGAGCCGCGCTAGCTGCGCCGGCGGGCTGCTGCGCCCGTGCGGAGGGCTCTGGGCCGCAGCGGAAAGGCCATCACCTGCGGAGGAGACCGGAGAGCGCTCAGCTTCCCGTGGCCGGGCTCGCTCCCCCTTGCCGGCTTCCCCTTGCCGGCTTCCCTCCCGCTTCTGCTGCTCGGAGCCGCCGCTCCCGCAGGCGGAGCTGCCTCTGGTTCCGGGGCTAAACCCGCGCTTCTCCTTTCCCCGCACGACCCATCCTCCCGCTGCCGAGGGCTGACTGCCTGACCGCTTTCTGGGGGGAGGGGGCGGGGGGGGAATCGCCCCGAGGAGCACCTCGGTACCCTAAAAATCGATTCTGGTTTTCCTGTTGTTATGCAAAAATTTTAAGCAGTTTGCATGCACAGCGTCCTTCCCATGACAACTGGTCCCTACACTGTGCTGGACAATGACTAAAACGTCCTTGAAAGGCAGACACTGAGCAGTGCTGTAATAGTTCTATTCACCTTGTGCAGCTACTTCAGTGGAAGGCAGTGGTCGCCATCTATTCTGGAAGGAGATTCTCCACTAGCCAAGTTTCCCTTTACATGACCTTCGTGAAGGTTTCTTCATATCACTGCTCCACATGTGCGTTCCCCCTGTTGAAAAGAAAGTGTAAAAAGATGATGAGTTTAAAAACGGATACATTCTCAGTTCACTCAGGAGCTTGGGATTACTAGAGTTATGCTTCCTGTAACAGGATATCTACAGTATCCTAAAGTGACCAGAGGTATAATAGATTCTAATTGTTTACAAAACACATCAAAGGACTTTTTTTTGCTGTTATGACAAAAGCAATCTGACATGTACCTAACAGCATTAGCAAGATGTAAATCAGAATTCACAGGGACTGGGTCATGTCTGAAAGATTTATGGCTTCTTTTAATAAAAAGGAGAAACGAGCAAAAATCACCATAGATAATTAGAACATGAAGTTTCTTCTGGGAAAATGGCAGGCTGCAGGGCACAGCTGTAAGTAGGTTAGTCCCTGTCAGCACAATCATCACCCAGCAGCATCTTCATTTCACAAATCTAGTTTTCAGAATTTAACAAAGTGCAATTTGTTTGCCTCATGTTTGTTTATGAATTTCCCAGGCTCGGTTTAAGTACTGATGAATGATGCATGAAAATTGTCCAAAAGTACTTAATTTCATTTAATAAGTATTTGCAGCTCTGATTCTATTTTTAAGGAGGTTATTAATTTCCATTAAAATTTCCATTGGCAGGTTTTTCAGTCTCCAAGGAACACTCGTTTCTCTGTAGAATATGCCTTGTGACCTCCTTTCAGCAGATGATTTATTTACCCTATTAAATTAATATTAGGATAATCTAACTTTTTGATGCTTTTTTCATGAAAGCGTAATTGGTAAGTGACATTGTCTGAAAACTCTTGACACAGATGTGAAGCCTAGAAGCCCATACTTGTGTAAACAAGGTTCACTTAAATGATAGTATCAGTCTTCGCTTACAGGTTTTTGTTTTGTGCACTTGGTCTCTGAAGGACTTTCTACTACGTTTGATCACATTCAGGTAGGCAAGAAATCAATACTGAGGTTTGATTTCTGGATATCTGAGCCCTTGAGACCATAACCAGGTTTCAAGAGCATTTGAAAACTCCTTACTAGGATGAGCAGATTTCAGAAACTTTGCATTTCTCATCTGGGTGTTCAAAAATCTGGCACTTAGGAACTTTACTATGACATTTTATGAACTTTGGATAGCCTTAGTGGCAAATTTCCTGAGGTCCAGACCCAAACTCAGTAGGTTAAATTTTAGTGACTTTTCTGCAGCTTTAACTAGACAAGGAGAAATGCAGTGGTCTGTGTGTTCACTTGGTGTGTCTGTGGAAGATACACTAATTCATTAGTAATTTAAACAGAGCACCATCCCTGTCGATGTCATTTTGTTTTTCAGTGAGTCTTCATGGTACTGAATTTACTATGTAATCATTTTTATTCCCATTTATTATGCTGTAGACATTGAGATTAATTTACTTTCTGCTCCAGGCCTTCCAGAGCCCTGACGATCAGCTTCCTTTGAGGGCAGCTACGGTAATAGACACTGGTGAAATGACGAAGGTCAAATGGAGGTGGTTAGAAAAACACCTAGAATATCAAGCTCTGATGTACTGCTATATTAAGAAAATTGCTACCAGCGTAATATAATTTGTAACGTAAGTACCTAACTGAAACATTTTGTGCCTCCTCTGCACTTTCTCGGACTGAGTGCCCTGATACTCAACTCATCTTGCTACAGTTCTGGATAGCTTGACCTTCTCAACCATGAACATTCAAAGGGTGCTGATGTACTTTCCCCCATTGTTTTCAATATTATGATCCAAACACACCTCACTTCTGAGAGCACTTCTCCTACTTATTTTCCACCTCTACAAGAAGAAAATAGTAGCTGAAAATAGTTTCAAGCTCTCAGTCTACTGCTTGATTTTGCAAGTGAAACTATACAGGAAGAATGAAAGAGAATGCTACCAAAAATAAAAGGTGTAGGTGACTAAATGTGAGAAGTCAGAAACAGTAACTGCAATACCAATAATATCTCTGTATGTTGAAAGGTATTTCTTGCATCATGTCTCAAAGGAAAATCACAAATTAGAATATTCACAGTTGTTAAAAACATCATGCAGAAAAAGCAATCTTCTCAACTTTCTCGAGTAATGAAAATAAAAAAGGTGAGAGTCTCCTCAATCACACCTTTTCTCATTTTCAGATATCTTCGTGGCTTATCAGTTTGACTTGAAACAGAAATGTTATTTAGAAAGAAGCCTACCATAGTCCTAACAAAGACCTGTCTTAAACTTCTCTTGAGGAATTACAAGGAGAAAGAAGGACTGATGGTACAGCTTGCTAATGGCAAGCAGCAGAATTTAGCAGAAAATTGTCTCCTGGTATATTTAAAGCCAACTACCAAGAATATGTTGAAATTCATGCTGATCATGAGGAAGATTTGAATCAGTATCTCATGCCATTTAGGCAACAAGGAACTCCACGGGGAAGCTGAAGGCTCAGAAAAGCTAAAAGAGGGTTTGGAGGACTTTGTCAATGACAGCAATGGCTGCTCTAGCAGTGTCAGCACCTTTGTCTAGCTGAAAACAAAGTATAGGAATTACACAAAGATGAAGCTGAAAAAACAATTCAGAGAAGTTGTGGAACCTTCCCATTATTGAGCAACATGACCCATCCAAGTTAAAAGGTCATGGACTTGGTATAAAACAGGAAGAAGCTGAAAGGGACTGATGGAAACAAAATACTGAACTCCTTCTTCATTCCCTTTTTTATCTACAGTGATCAAAGAGTTGTTTTGCTGTTCTGGTGACACAGAACATTCAAAAATTACAGAATTGCAGATATACTTGCTAGCTGTGCTGATTCAAAAGGATCTGAGCTCCTAGCAATCTCATTTGGCTTAAAACAAACTTGGTTTTAGCACTTCTTTCAAAACTCACAAACAGGATAGGTACTGGAAAAGGAAGCAAGCTGTTCGGAGTACATGGCATCTGTGGACTGATGTCACCTTTTATACTGGGGACTTTTAAACCACAAGCTGAGTTACTTGGACTGAAACTGTTTTCATTATCATGGGTTTGGTCTAGGGATGATGTAATGTTAATGGACAGAGGAACTGCCAACAAACATGAACTGTATTTACAGACTTGGCAATGACACACTTAGAATATCCTGGATATGTGCCCCTGACCTCAGATGCTGTGAGACCGTGCTCAAGCAACACCACAGACAAGAAGGTGTAGCTTTTTCTGACAGAGGAACTGTAATGAAGAGCTGCAGGTAAGGTTTCCTGGCACTGTATTCATTTGGCAGTTCTTCTGATAAAATCCAATTACATGCTCGTTCTTCGTTGTTTTTTATGTTTCTGTGTGCAGTGCCAATAAACTTTGACCTGAACCCTGTCCTCTAGCAAGACCCACTTTCTCTGGGGAATATGCACATGTGGGAGGAACTGGGTTACTGCTCTCCAGTTCACAAATGGAAACTGCTCTGACTCAGTCTCAGGGTAAATAAAAGCAGTGCTTTCCCTATCATAAGCAACTCTAATTTACATAAGCAGGCTATCCTCCCCAAGAGACACTACACCAGTTCAGAACTGACAGAATGCCGGTCTGCTCCACTTTAGTCCAGGAAATGCTTTTGTAAAAACTTGTACTGCCAAATTTTACCCCAGCACAGAACTCCCTCGGGATAGGGGCGTCATCTGATTGAGATGATTAAGGAGTCCAAAGAGGCAAGATCATCAAAAGAGAGAAAACATCCTTTGTATTTATTTTAAAAACTAAAATACGACTGTTAAAAGTAGAACTGGGCAGTATTATCTTGCAAAGTGAAGACATCCAGCTCAGCCCACGAGAGGGCAAAATCTTCTGGAAGGCAGAGTCAAGTGCAGAGAGGTTTGTGTACTTATAAAAATGATCTGTTACACTCCTGCTTATTGAGTAGATCTGTGAAATTTAGGTTAAAGAATGGTATCTTCCTAGCTGGGGAAACATCTGGAGCATAAAGAGAGATGCCACTTTTCTGAAAGTGCTTGCAGCACATGGAATCTTGCATCCTATTACAGATTCAAACTCTAAATCATAACTGCTTGATTAAGCCCCTGCTTGTAAGAAAAAAATAATTGTCTTTCAACGGCCCACGTCAAGAAATATTGCAGGAAGGATGCACTTTTTCTTTTCCTTTTTTAAAATTAGAGGTGCTCAAAATTGGGGTTACAACAGTGACATGCCTTGCCTACTGGATATATGCTTTTTGTAGTATTGCATCCATGCTCAAGTTACCTGTGTAGCTTTCTTGTGACCTCTCAAGGTGCTATAATTTTCTCACAACATGTAATGGAGGTATGAATACTTTAATCTCATAACTGCAAAATTTTCATACAACTATAATGGAAAATAAACATTTAAGAAATGCAGCTTCTGATTACAGACCACACAAGAAACATGTGGGCAGCAGTTCCTCATCAGGAACTTGGAGGAAGAAAAGGCTGTGTGTATCTGGGCGGAGGGGAAGAGAGAAAGGAAGTAAGTCATAATAAAAATATTACTGAGATCCTGATGAAATCGATATTATAGCTAGAAAATCTAAACTAAAAATATACAAGTTCTAAACAGTTGTTATGAGCCAAAGAAAAGGCTTCTTAACAGTGATACCCATAGAGACAAACATTCACTGAAAAGGAAACTATCTTTTTGAGTTCCTGCCAGTTTAGACTCTTCAGAAGTAGTCAGGGAGGAGCAGTGTCTCTCAGGAGTTCTCATACCAAAAAGGAAATAACACTCCCACAAAAGCAAAATGTAGCAAAGCTTAAGTGCAAGTCCTTTCTAATAGCTCTTAGAATAAAGGAATCTGAAAAAAACCCAAAACAACGCCAAAAAAAACAACAAAAAAAAACCAAAAACCAAAAAACAACACCACAAACAAACAAAAAACAACAAAACAAACAAACAAAAAAAACCAGTCAGAAACAAGGTTTGGGGTGATTACAATACCTTTGGGGAAAACTCCAGGGCTGATGTGATGTCTTCATCACTAATGCAGCACAGATCAGGAGATAATGGCACAGCAATACCACACTGAATGTAACAAAACTTTTTATTGAGAATTGCTGCTAATTCTAGAAATGGCCTTGTGATTACAGTTCTAGACATAAGGTGGGAGTATGTGGTTTTGTCTGTGATAAACTGAAGTCTGGTTATTTTCATCATATCTGGACCCAGCTAACACTACATTAGATGAACAGCTGTACCTAATACACCAGCATAGTGCTAGAGCTGAAAAGGGGAATGCAGTCCTTGAATGTGTATACTGGGAAATAGGGAGTAACTGTAGGGAGAAGGTTACTTTTCATCTATAGCATTGATAGGTTTGCAGTGGAACATGATGGATGGATGGATGGATGGATGGATGGATGGATGGATGGATGGATGGATGTTCCAGGCTTTACATTTTGAAAGTAGTATTTAAAAATCTGTGAGGACAGAGAAAAGTACCAAATTACCGAAGAGCTGTAGAAAAACACTCCAGTGAGAGACAACAGCACTCTGCAACCAGACACAAGCTTACTCTGTGTGCACACAGCATACGCCTGTCTCGAGCCAGATTCCAAGCAGAGAGGTCATGCCTGGCTTAGGCACTACCTCACAGCCACACTTCCATGGCTTTGGAGTGAAGGTGGCTTGTGCCAGTAGCTTGGAGAACAGGTAGAGCCAGCCTGAGAAGTGCAGTGCTGACACTTCTTCAGAGCTTGGTATGTTTGCTCTGGGACTTGATGACTGTGCGTAAGTGTGGGCACATGAAAATTCTGCATACTGATTAGGCTGGTGGAGAAAGCCCTATACAAACCTAGGGGTGGAAGCATAAACAAAGCAAAATATTTACACTACCAAGAATAAAAAAAATACTACCACAGCACATTGCGGATACTGAAAGTTTACATTAATTGATGGGAAAAGTGAAGAAGGAGCTCAAGGAAGGGAAATCTGTTGAAGGTGACCAAATACATACTAAACACTAAAACAGTGTCTAGCTTAGGAGGATCCTGAGCTGGAAAATGGCCAAAATATTAATATTCAAAGATGAAGTAGTATCCCATGGGAAAATACATATTTTTACCCTGGTATGTTTTTTTCAATACTGGATTATGGTCCATGTGCGAGGCAGGCTGCTGGGCTAGGTGGACATTTGATCTGACATTGGAAGACCCTTATCCTGATGTGACAAAGGAGATCAGGAGTGTGTGCCTTGCTGGAAGGCACTTGCGAGTCCAGGAGGAATAAAATTTGACAGGAGCAGACTATCTGTTCTAGTGATCCTTTCTAACCTTAAATTCTGTAGCACTGATATCAAGCAAAGCATCAGCTTGTGATGATTTAAAGCCTCTTTTGAGTGTTAGTGGGGCGAACTGCTGCAATGCTGATTGCAGAAATGCTTTTCATCATTTAACAGTGTTGTCAACAAATAAATAATTGCAAACATGATCAAAGTCTCTGAGAACACTTTGGCAATGTTGGTACTAATACACGAAGAAGAGAATATCCAGAGAAGACAAATCAAGCAAACCAGCAGATTTCTTCAGATAGATTTTTCTACATAAAATAAGAGTCAGGCTTGGTTTTGCATTCCAGAACAGCACTGGATCTCCATTAATATACTGTATTATTGCAACACCTGTGCTATATGTTGCATTTAATACAGAAGATGGGCCAATATATTTTCAGGAGATTAAATTCCTTGCATAAGATAAAACTAGGTTTTGCTTTTAATATCATTATGGAAAGGACATACAGATTAAAGAACTCAAAGCACCAGAAAACTGCCAAAGTACCTCACCATTGTGCTTGAGAAAGACAGAATTTGAGAAGTAACAATGGACTTCAAAGGAAAGCCAACTGAGTTCCATTCTTCTGAGACTTATGCCTAGGAATAGAAAGGAAAACTTCTAGAGAAGAGAAAAATGAAAACACTTCTTTTTCCAGATAAGTTCTAAATCAGGTACTTAAAGGGAAAAAAAGCCCCACTTTTAAAGACTGAATAGGCTCACTGATTTCTTAATGAATTAAGCAAGAGAAGGGCAGAGGCCCTTCAGATACATTGTGAATGGCATTCTTCTCATTTTTGGAAATCATATATTGTTTCTTTGCCCAGATACATTTTTCACTCTTAAGGTTTATATTCACTCTAGCCACAGCTAAAAATTACACTACATCTAGTTAGATTTACAAAATAGTTTCTGCAGACATTATCTCTACGCAGACTTTGGACTGGATTCAAAGACGGAGGGACTTGCCGCAATGCTAAACATGGCAAAGGCTGATTTTGAGGGTAGTTTTATCTGGCAGATGGCAATGCAGCAGAGATCTAAGTCCTAAGACAGCCAGATCAGAGAGAGAAAAAAAAAAAAACCCAAAACCTCCTGCATGACAGCCCTAATCTGAAAGGAGGAAAAGAATTAACTTGCACAGACTTCTCTCTGCCATGGCAGAAGTGCTGCTGGTAGAGTTTGCTGTTGGGCCTATAACTGTGAACTATGAGGTGACTCATGGGAGTCTGACTTCTCTTATTTATTATTTCATGGAAACCAGGCCAAGGTGGAGAGAAATGGGGCAGGCCTGAGGCCATATTCCTACCCAGAACTGATCTGTGGGTGGGATGCACCTCCCAGTTCTCCTGCAAGGGCAGAGGTGAAGGTTGTGTATCTGAGCTGTACAGTGTTGCTGATCTACCTGTAAGCAGCTCCTGGAATGGAATCTGGAACATATGGACAGGTTCTGTACCCATATGCATCATGTAGGTCATTAGATGCCACCTGATCAGGATCCTCTATAACCACCATAAGAGCTACCAAGGGGTAGCCAGTAGAAAAATACCCAAGACCGGTGGTGAAGTGCTTAACTTGTACTATCAAGAGGTGTTAGTTCTTGCTGTGGCTGCCTCAACCCAGAATCCTCCCTGAAATAAACCTAAACTATTTTAAAAGGTAACACTACTGACTCTTGTTGCTACTTTTCCTTTCTCTACAATGGTTAGAGCTCTGACTAAGCCCTGTGGGAAACTTGTCAGTGCTTCTCCCTTTGCCTGACAAAATTAAAACCCCCAAATGTCAACTGAGTGCCCAAACCATCAAGACTATGAGAGCAGGGTTACCCTCCTTCAGACTAAAGCTGTACTACTTTTCACTGAAACAATAAAAAATATTACTGAGGGAGAAAAAGAAGAATCCAGGGTTCTGCGCCAATGAAAGGGAACTTTCTGTCCTTCCCATTGCCTTTGGTGGGGCAGGGCTCAGTTATACTGGAGATCCAAGCCACCACGGCTTGTGCTAGGATTGAAAAATGCTTTTGCTGATCTCAAAGCAGAAACATATGCTAGAGTCATAGGTACTTTTGTGGCAACACTTTACTGTCAGAAATACCTGTACGCTGTCAATGCAGATTTCACATAGCAGTGAGAATGCTTTTAGCAGCAACTATGTGACTGGGGGCTTAACAAAATAGGAGGCTACTCCACGTGGTCATCAGAACCAAACAGGGGAAGAAGAGAAAATTGAGTGTAATGCATGCTGTTATCATTACTAGAAGGTAACAGGTTTTGATTATTCTGAGACAGAAATGAAATAGGTTTCTATTGAAATACTCTTATTTCCATGGCCTGACACTTTCTGTATTGGATGCATAACATTTTTTTACTATAATGTGAATTTCATATGCTAAGCCTGGGTATTCAGGCAAAGCCTCTCTGTCTGTGCTGATTTCTCTGACTATACTCAGCTTTTACATTTATTATTTAGTGCAAGCAATTCAATATGTCTCTCAATATTTTTTTTTCCATTTAACAGTGCAGATAGGTAACAGTTCTGTCCTTTAAGTTCAGGCATCTTAAAAGACTGCCTGGTTATCTAATCTTTTTCCATCAAGAACAGGCCAAAGAATTTTACTCCTGTACCAAGTCAATAACTTCTGGCTGAATTAAGCCCAAGCATTTTTCTGCTCAAATCATTTGTTTTACATCTATATGGTTTCTCTGTTTTGGCCAATGACCTTGATGGAAAATCAGGTGTCAAATGGATCATCTTGGACACCTTGAAGAAATATCCATGCTGCTTTTCACTTTGGACTTCACTTCTTTATCTTCTACACTTCTATATCTGCTGACTTGGCAGCATTCTGTTTTCCCAAAGTGATCCATACTCTTTGTGAAGAGACATACAGACTGGCAGCATAATCGTGAAGGGTGATGATCACAGCTACCTTAGGACTGTCCCATCTGCTTTTGGACTTCCCGACACAGAGAAGAAGTAAAGATTGTACTATGACTTACTAAACTATGATCAGCCATGTCCTTTTTTAAGTGCTACAGGGTAAAGGCTTGTTAATAACATGCAGTTAAATTTGCATCATGTGTGACAGTCACGGTGCTATTCTTGCATTTGTTGGGTAGCAATCTGGGCAGAGCTGGACAGTGTCAGGACCTGGAGTAAGAAGTAAGACCTTCAAATCAGGATGTGATGCAGAGAGGTGTTTGGTTTTATAGTTAGGATTGGGAGGTGTGAGAAGAGGCACAGATTCAAGGATCCTGGTTTGTGGTCCTTGACCATTTTCAGATTTTGATAGTTCACTCATAGGACTAAAGTTTGGTTGCTTCTGACTAGGGAGAGATTTTAGATACACACCAACAATATCTCCAATGAGATATGGAAGCTTTTCAGCCACGCAGCTATGAAAAGATCCCTCATTTTGGGGGTGCAATAGAAGTATTTATTTCCCCATAAGACTGCAAAATATCTCAGCAGGGATACTGTCCAGGCATTGGGCAAACAATCTAATAGATCCTTGCAATACTGTTGCCCATCATCAAGGCCTTTTCGTCTTCTGTCACAGAGAATGAGTGGTACAGACCTCATCCTGACCAACAAGAAGCAGCAGCATGGAATTTTATCATATGAATGCACATGAAGAGTCTTTGCCCTCCTTTTCCTATTTTACAGCGTAAAACTTCTTGGGACATATGGTACTAACTCCAAAACTCACAAAGCAATACACTCAAATGACATTGACTTTACTGTATCTGCATCTGCTGTGAAAACAAAACTCCTTCACTTGGTATTAAACCAGAAATACGCTGTCTGTGTACTGCCCATTTCCATGGCTTTGGAGAGACAAGGCTTGTGCTAGTAGCCTGCAGCTGGAAACTTCCACCTAAGCTTCACAGAGCTTTCTGATAAGGCCAGAGTCTGACATCACTTTAAATCCCACCCCATTAACTTCACGAGCATCTGGATTTCCTACACTGGACATACAAATGTGTATAGTAGCTTTTTTTGAACTGCAGCAATGCAGGGAGCTGCAGTAAAGGAGAGATGAAAGAAAGCTACAGGATAAGAGGGGAGCTCTCCCATGAAGAGACTCGTCTTTGACTGACGGAATCAGAACATTTGTTGTTCGTGTGTCATTCCTGTAGCAAAGGGTTGGCTTCTCGGTCTTACTGTCTAACACTTTAAAATATGGGTCACAGAAATAATAGTTTATCTCCACAGCTTAGGGCCTGTTCTTCCAATCTGCTTACAAAAGAGGGAGAGAGGAAGCAGAACTGCTGCCAAGAAAAAGAAAAAAAAAAAGTTACTGCAGATCTCTGACAGGTTAATAGTCTGAAATGATTCAGAAGCCCAGGAGCCTTCCAGCAGCTGGGGATCCACATGCAAAACTTACTCTGCTCCTTAAATACTCCTGGAGGAAGCAGTGTCCAGAAAAACAACAAACAGCTTGTGCTAATCTGTGAATGTGTACGTGTAAAATAACTTCATTTTTATTAATTAATGCAAATCATGTTGTGACAGACAACATAACAGCATGGAAGCTGCTTGTCCAACTTATGTGGATTTGTATGGAAAGGTTGCAGTTTCTGGCGTGTTTCCGAGTGAATTAAAAAAGGCTGTCAACCTGTCTGTTTTAGCTAGAGGCACAGCAATGGCAGTTCCTGAAACATTGCACCTGAAAAGCATTTATGTGACACATCTTTCTTCTCCCTCTGACACACAGTGCAAAATCTGGAGAACTACTGGATTTTTTTCAGCTTGTTTTGCATTAAATAAACTGACTTAACCGATCATGAATGCCTGCCATCCTCACTGATGAGGTATAGGAAACTGAAAAGTACCAAATGTGCAGCACAAAACAAAAGACATACTCAACTCTTTTTTTTGCATTAACACTCAATCAACCATATACAATACTGACCCAGTCTCCTAATTCTTTCAAAGCCAAAACTGCCTGTTAGCATCTAAGGAGCATTTTAGGATGAGGACAGAGAAAGGCTACAGAATTGTCAGCACTGTCAAGGAAAGCAAGGTGTGGGGGCGCCCAATCCAGCAGAGAGTTACAGGCAGATTTAAATGTTCTGGTCATAGGACCAGCCCCCCTCATAATGCAAACATCTATGTACATAAACTGTTTGTTTAACTAACTGCAGGAGGAAGGCAAAATCTCTACCCATTCACTGTATTGCCACCTGGTTACAAGTGCTGGCAGAAGGAAGGAGGCAGGAGTGTATGGCCCAGGCTAGGGAAGGAGCAGGGTCCCTTCTTGCTCAGTGACAGCTCAGTCACAGGTCAGGTCAAATCCTGAACTGCTACAACATAATTCTTCTTCAATGAGAAGAGCTAATCATGCCTGTTCTCTGACAAAACAACACTGAGACCAAGAATGAAGCAGAAAGAACAGATAATGACAATTCCATTGAAAAGTAAAATAGCAGTCATAAAAATGTCATGTCCCAAGAAGGCTAATGAGATCATACACAATGAAAACTAGCACATTTTTCAAATGGTTATTTCCAAGGATGTGAAGTGGCATAAAATGACTTCTCAGCTTCTTTCCACAGGAAAGAAACAGCCTCCTAACCACAATGCTGCAGAATCTCAGTAGGGATAAACAGCAAAATCCCTGCAAAATCCATACATGATCTCACAAGACACATTAAAAGAAAAAAAAAAGAGTTTCATTCTACTTTAAAATAAATTGCAGGATTTCCTTTCATGTTTTATTATACCCTTCTTTAGCAGCCAGCTGCCCTTAATATCCTCTTGCAACAGGATCCTACAGGATGCTGAAACCCCCAGTAAGTAGGATCTGGATCCAGTCATCTAACCACATCACTGTCTCTACGGTAACCTAGGCCAGCCCTAAATACTGTAATCCTGCTTTACTATAGTAAAGCCAGTTAATGGCTTTCATTGAGTGTTCCTGCCAAATAATGGTGCTCTAATATTTATTGACATTTCAAATCTGTCCACCTATTTGGACTACATGTTGCACTGAAAAGCGATGCAAGCAAAGCATTCCTAGAAGAAAGGAAGCTATTAAGGATTTCAGTCTTTCAGTATTACCAAGGCACAGTCCTGCTAACTCCAGCTCCTAAGAGTTTCACCACTGATTTCAGTGCCACTGCTGCCAGGAGCTGGGGCAGACAAGGGACCAGTCCTGTCTCGTTGGCAGGTTCCCATCAGACAGTGCCATTAGCACTGGGTGACCGGAGGATCCCACTGGCATGCACTGGATGTCCTAATTAAAGAGTGAATAAATGCTGTGTGATGGGCTCTGGGAAGAGGAGAATCCAGAACAGGCAGGATGGGCCAGAGAGTTAACCCAGGGAGCAAATTATTCTTTGTCAGTACTAGTGACAATTTAATTATTATTTTCCATTAACAGTCCATTTAATTCCTTTTTGGGAGACAGATGGTTAAGTCTCTGAAAAACAGAGGAGCTCTTTAGCTCCTCAGATCATATAGAAGATTGTTCTATTTTATTGCTATTCTACTTTTTATTGCCCTACTTTTTTCTATTTTTTTTTTTGTTCTAGTTTTCTATTGTTGAATTTAGTTGCTGTGGAAAAGCTTTACAGAATATTATTCCTAGAATGTTTTGTTGGGTTTTTTTTGTATTGATGAGTGAAAAAAACTTGGCTATAGGATTTAACACTGACATTTTCTGCACCACATATAAGTTTGGGAGCCGTTTTTTCATTGCTTTAAAGGACCAGATATAAAAACATACCAGCTCCGGACAAACGAAATTCAGCAGGACTTTTCCTCAGACATCAGCACCTCCCACCCTGCAAAGCCGTGTGTGTGCACCCAGGGCTTGCACCACTGCCTGCTTTTAGTAGGATGGGGAAGAATTACCATAAAGAATTCACAGCGGAAAGCAATCTACTGCTGCTGCTACACATCCCTAAAAGTCGGTGTAAAGAGTAATTTAGATTTTTAATAGGCCAGCAGCATTAAAAAAAAAAAAAAAACAAAAAAAAAAAAAAAAAAAACAAAACAAAACAAAAACAAAAACCGCAGGCATCATGTTAGGCTCCTCTGCGACATACGGAGAATGGTCAAGGGGATGTGCCCGGCCTCCCTCCTGCCCAGGGGAGCTGGATTAAGGAGGACTAAGGGAAGAGAAAAGCTCGATTAAACCCGACGGTGCTCCAGCCCCCGACACACGGCTCCCGTGGCTCCGCGTCGCGATCGGCTGATACCGGCATCAATCCTCCCCGGCGGCTCGGCGGCGGAGGGCCGGGGGTGTGTGGGCACGTCCCGGGCACTGGCCCTGGCCCCGAGACGGACGTGCCCGGCCCGGCGCCGCGCTGCGCTGCCTCCCCGCTGTCCTCCCGGCAGGGCGGGCGTGCAGGCGCTTACCTTTCGGCGGCAGCCGGCGAGCCCCGCGTCGCTCTAGGGAAGCTCCCTCCGCCCCGCCTCGGTGCTGGCAGCACGGCGGCCCCGCCGCCCTGCCCACAGGAGCGGGAGCCGGCGTGGGGAGGCCGGGAAGGAGAAGCGGGAGGTGGGGGGAGCGGTGAGGCGATGCCAGGCGACGCAAATGGCTGAAGCGCGGGGGCCGGGCTGGCGGAGGGGGCCGGGCGGCCGCTGTGCGGGGGGGACGCGGGGCCGCGCTCAGCCCCTTTGTTCGCCTGACACACTCACGCACGGAGGGGCGGGGGAACACACAGACCTGTTGCTTGCGGCGGTCTCCGGTGAGAGGCAGCCGCTGAGGCGGGAAGCGGCGACGCCGCTCCGAACCGGGTGTTCGGGCTGCCCCGTTGCGGCGGGGCGGGACGGGCGGGGGAGGCGGTGGAACGGCACCACCTGCCCGCGCTGAGAAACTCCCTCCTGGCGGCGCCGGGCGGGGAAGCAGCGGGTCCTCAGCTCCGAGCGGGGTGCGGGGAGCCGTCCCTGAGGTAACTGGGGCTGCGGCGCCGCCGCTCACCTGCGTGAGCAGGGTCGGTGGGGTTTGCTGAAGCTGCTGCCGGCCCCGGCGAGGCGGCCTGAGTAGATCTGCCGCCCTGACTGCAGCCCCTGACCGACCACGGCCTCCCGGGGCTGGCCCGGGCGAGCTGCGGGGAGCGGCCGGAGCCGCTGAGTTACTCAGGGTTTCTGCCGGCTGAGAAACAAGCAGGCAGAGGCCAGGTGGTTTCTATTGGACTGCAGTTTGGGTCTGGTCCCATTTTGTCCTGCTCTTCAAAGTTGAGACTCATCAGAATTCCCAGAATTAGACCTGTTTCCCAGTTTCCAGAAAAAAAAAAAAAAAAAGCTCATGTTGCTTTAGTTGTACCCTGGGTCAGCTGCTGATGCAGCCGGTGGTACTTACCCAGCTCATTCCCACCGCAGGCTGCATCTGACACACCGAGACAACGGATAGTGACACCGGACTGTTCAGGCCTTTCCAAACCACCATTGATGCCTGGATATATCATACTGCTGTTGCAAAGTGTAGTTTCCTATGATGCTGCTGTCTCAAAACACCACCATTTGCTGCTTTTCGCTTTACCTTCTCTCCACTGACTCCAGGGTCCTGTCAGACTGGTTCTCCTGCAGCTGCCCAGCCAGTGGCTCCTGGGCCTGGGAGACAGTCCTGAGCAGACTTGCAAAGCTACTCCTGTCTAATATTAACTTGACTATTAATTCCTTCTGTGCTGGCAGCGTAAACTATTGTAGCTGTATGTTCTGCCAGCTTCATGGTGGCAATGGTTAAATGTGGTTGGGTGTCTTCTCATTCACTTTGTCCCATTGCTCCTAGTTTTTGACTGGTTTTCCTAAAACTCTTCTGTGTTGAGTTAGTCCTTAATGCACTGGAGTGCTTGCGTGCAGTGCTGGGTAAGTGTAACCACTTGAAACCCTTGGCTCCACTCATGTTGTGTACTTACTTAAGTGCAGTGCTTAACCAGAAGGCTGGTTTTCAAGCTGAGGTCATGTCTCATCTCTGCTGAGAGAGGCCAGCATACTTTTTGGTGCCATAAGATAAACAAGTAACAGTCATAGCACATCGCAGAGGTCTTGGAATAATTGGTAACCACAACATGTGGCTTTAGCATAATTGTGAATTTCCCACTGTCTCCTGATTTTGGTCCATTACAAGATTGGACTGTTTCTGTACACAGTTTTATTGCTTGCTAGCTGGAAGAAGTTTCTGTGTGATACAGCAGGTCCATTCAAGCCTGCCAGAAATAACTCCTGTCTTGTGACACTAGGAACTAATCTTCCTGCTGTTTTGTGCTACTTTAAATACTATATATTTCAAGGTGACACTGAAATTAGACAACTGATACAGGTCTGGGAAATTATTTTCACTTTTAAATCCCCATTATTCTGTTCCTATGCAGAGGATTGTCTCTCTTTGAGGTGCCTGACTTCTCTTCACGCTGACGAGACTTATGTGGCTGTGCCAACAGTAACCTACCTGAGATCATTTGAGATTGTTCCAATTCTTGCTTTCTGACTATATGACAATTTTAAGCTCTACTGGATTTCCTTAACTCCTTTCCATGTTTAACTCACATTGCATTCCAGTCTGTGTGTACAGAGAGGTGTTTGAGCTGTTTTCTGGAGACAACTGAAAACTGGTGGTGAGTAGGAAGGAGCATATTGTGTGTATATGGGCCATGCTTGCCCAGTGGCTGGAGCCAGCAAAAGACCAGTACAAATACAAGCTCTATGGGGGACGTAGCCTGACAAGTCATATGCTCTGCCCTCACTGAACATTGCCAGAAGCAGATCGGGTGAAATGACCTCTGTTCTGGTTTTTGGAAGTGTAGCTTTGGACAGTGATTCCCCAAGTTTGTGAGCCTCAGTCTACTGTCCACTCTCCAAGTTTATTTCTGGTCCCCCATGCACCTTTGTCATCAAACCTTTAAGTGAAAACAGATATAAAAGAGATTTGCTGACCTCTTAGCACAACTTTTGCAAAGTACTGCTGCTCTACAGATCATAGGGTAGGAAACTTTCCGTGGAAAATGAGGCTGCTCATCAACTGGCCTTTCAGATTGTAGTAGACCTGTAGATGATGCTGAGAACAGGGAGACGCACTGTTGAAATCACCTCAGTTCTAGTTGTTTGATTTCCCTAGTTGGCTTGAGTTCCCTGAAGCTCTATTTATAATTAGTGTACAGGAATAATCATGTCTGGAGGGAAATCTTCTCAACTATCTTAGACATCTTATCTTAGGATAAGGTGAATGATCATTTGGTATTGCTTGTTTCTCTCCATTAGCTGTCAAGTCAGACTGGTACAACTGTAGACAATTAATTTTTAGACACCTAAATTACATGAAATGAATCATTGTCCCAGTGTAGAAAAAGACTGTCCTAAAGATAATCAGGTATAACACAGCCCATAATAATACATCATTTTGTGTCTGTCATGCATTTCTGTAGCACAGCCAATGTGACAAATACTCAGGGGGACTTAACAGCTTGTAATTGCTGCTACTGGCCACCAGGACTTGCTGAGATACCCGTGTTCTGTGAGGGCCAATTGGCCTGGAGCAACAACAGTGCAGCGGCGAGCACAGCGAGGTGAGTGAAGGTTGTAAGGGAAGAGGCAGGTGTTTGTTCTGCTCTGTCCCAGCAACCTTAGCTGGCTCCTGCCCAGTCACATACAGCTCCTTCTCCCTGACTCTTACACGCCAGCAATAGTGCACAACAATAAAAGGTAAAAATAACAGTTTTCAGCTGTACAATAATTTTATTAGATGTTTCTCTGGTTAAAAAAAAAAAAAATCCAATTGGAGAAATAGGAAGGTTTCTTCATCTTACGCACCTAACTTGGACACAAAATAGGCATCCTTTCTGTCTATTTAATCTACATCATGTAAAATCAAAGATTCTCAATTTCTTCTCCCTAGAATACATCAAACTGTGATATCCATGGTGCAGAGATGAGCAACAGAGCTGAGCACTGTTCTTACGATAGTGTCACCAAATGGTGCCCAGATCCAGAGAGAGGCACATCCTCTCAGAGCGCAGCAGGGCCCTGCCCTTCCTGGGAGTGGTGCAGCATTGCTTCTCTTTTTCCTGCTGGCTGCAGCTGCTGCGGTTCCCAGCTCTGAGGCTGCCATGCAGGACTGGGCTACCCAGGTCAACTGGAGCAAATGCACTGCTCTTCAGTAAAATTAGCTGGCAGATCACATAAAAAAATGAATCAGGCCAGTCTCAGGTGGTTTGTTTCTCGGCCAGTGAAGCTACAGAATTTCTCATTTAAGGAGGTTAGGAATCATTTAACCAAATCGTTATTTCACCCGGATGAAATACTCAGTGCATATCCTATGGACCAAGAGGCTTTAAACCTCCCTCAGTAATGGGCTCAGAGTGTGGCTTACACAGGTGTATGCAGACTTGCTTTTACAGGTGAGCAAGGTGGAGCCCTGCCGATGGTGTACCCATGGCAGCATGGAGCCGAGCACAGGACCATGCTCAATTAATTACCCAGCTAATTGGGTAGGCTGTGCAGCCTTCCCTTGCTGCATCCATTGCATTGTGCATCTATGTCCAACACACGAGGTAGGACTGGTGTGCCTACACAGTCTAGACTTACTACCAGAGTCGGTGCCAATGCAAAGCTGTTGGTAGGCTATTCTTTTGTATTTTAGAATGGCACAAGGATGTCTTGGATAAATAAACACTGCAGCATCAAATTCTGGAGCTGAAATAGGTGATATTCCTCCTGTGTGTACCAGAGGAAGCATCAGACACAAAGCAGCAGCAGCTCATGTCAGTGGTCACTGCAATACCCAGAGATCTGGTTCAAGGCCAGAAGCTAAAATGTAAAACCAAAACAAACAGAAAAGAAAACCTGACTCCTATTGCTTATTCTGGGTTTGACAGCTGAACTCTCCTGTGTGAAATGCTTCTTGATATTATAACACAACAGCCTCAAGGGTGTTTTGATGCTATTGCTGGCACAAACAGCTTATCATATTTCTGCTGAGCAGCCAAAGATGCCTAAAATGCATTTTGTATATTTCAAATACAAAAACCATACACGCTGTAGGCGTGTTACACAGTATATGTTGTATACATCTGATGCTGACTCAAGCTAATCTGTCTTTGTGTATTAGTTTTCACACTTCCTTGTATTACACCCAAATAGTAGAATTGAAAGAAAAGGGCTGGTAGTATTGAAAGGTTAATCAGCTTGTAGCAGATAGAGTGGTAATAGTCATAAGGAAAAATAGATCCTAAAGATTTACTTCGTGTTTCATTGCATACCTCTACCCACCAACCAATCAATATTGGTTTTAATTTAAGAAAAAACCTAGCATATCAAAAAAGACTGTGTTAGTGCAGATTTTTATCAGCTGAAACCATGCTCTGGAACAAATAAAACAGCTTTTAATGAGGTTGAAAGCATTTGATATGGTTAAAAGATATGGAACACAGCATTTATTTAGATGAACAACTGATTAAATGTCCACATCTTGTCCTAATTTGCTAAAAAGATAATAATAATAAAAAAATAAATTTAAAAAAATAATTAAAAAAACCCCAGAGGATTTGGAAAGGACAAAAGCTTACTCTTTACAGTGCTCTGAGATTATCCAGTCAATGTTTCTTCTCAGTCATAATCAGCCACGGATGGTCCCACCACCTGTCTCTTCAACTTTTGTTTATGACTTTTTAATTTGTGAGCAAAACACCTTGAGATCATTACATTTCTCCCCAAATACTGCTGTATCAGTGCAACGTCATCACATACGGGCATGGACTTCAACCAGCTTTTGTTGCCCAGACAGTGGGGTTTGTGCTGGGCAGGGCCTGGCACATGGATCCCACCTGCCAGAGCCTCAGGATGTGTGTCAGCAGCACTTGAGGTGCTCGTGAGTTCAGCAGCATAGATGGAGCTTAACTGACAGTGTCAGTTACTTGTGATGGGGATTAAGAGCACCACAGACTGCTCTGAGCAACCCTGCAGAAAAGTTGTTGCACTTTCAAATCTTGGCTGAGCTGGGGGTAATCCTCCTCATTAATGGCCATAGTCTGTGCTACCCAGCTCTCCATAAATCTCTTTAGAAAGGGAACATTAGAAAAGCATTTAGTGCAGTCTGTCAGCCGTGTTCTGCAACTTGAACTGCAGACAGAAAGAATGAACCAGGAAAGCCCACAGGAAACAACTTTCACAGTTTGCTTTGGAAGATGTGAGTTAATACATTTTTTTGTGCCAACATTCAAAGTGACCTTGATGCTCAAGGTAAAACCCATAGAATTTCTCTCCAACATGGAATCATAGAAAGCAAAAATGAAAACTCTGTAACGCTGTAGCTAAGCTGTATCTTGTTTCTTGCATTTTAAATCTTTCTTGTTATCCGCATTTGGGCATGTGAATATACAGATTTTTAGCAGAAATCAAGTACTTTGGTGCTTGAGAGAACTCTGCTGGAAGCTCACCTTAATCTTTTGATGTCAGAATACTCCTCAAATCGGATTTCCGGTTAATTCTCACAGTGATTTAATCTCTCCCAAGGTGTGTCATTTTAATCCTAGGTGTTCCGGCTCATCTCGCAGTTCGGGACACACGTTAATGATAACTGTGATTATCCCTGAAGTGTAACAGTATGCACAATGGGAGAACTTGCAGTTCTGCTGTCAAGGCCTGTTTTGCTGGTGGAAAAAAAAAAAATCCCTTTGAAAACCTTTGAAGGTCGTGCTGTGAACGACTAACTGCCTTTATAGCGCAGTTTATGGGGCTTGGCCAAAGCACTTCAAGTGCTTTGGGTCATTCTTTGACATTGTTGCATTTCAAGTGGAGTCACACAGGAAACCCTCATTTGCCTAGGAAATTCTCAGACCCTTTCATCTGAAGCTGTTTCAATGTTGCTATTTTGATTCTTTGTCTTAGGAGGCAATGAGTGTTTCTGGCAGTTTAGTTGTCGGGCATGCCTTTAAGGAAAGTGCTGTGATCAAGTAAGCACAAGTACGGAGGCAGCAGCACACCAACTAATTCTGAAAAATCTTGTGCTAGATTTCTCAAATCAAATAGCAGATCTAGCAGTGTGCATGCTGCATTAGTGATGAAATGTGATGAAGATTCTTCATACAGCTATAAAAGCCTTTAATCAGAAAGGTGAAGGAAGGAATCCAGAGTTTTGAGCTGTAGGGTGGTGCAAGCAGCTGATGAGCCACCACAGACCAACACTGAGACTTCTCGTGCCAACTACTGGTACCTGTGTGGTAGGTATCTAGTCTGTGTTAGCACCTATTTCTGTTCTCTGTTTGTAAGAGACTGGTCTCAAGTTCCAGACTGGTAGGCAAGCATCCTATATGAAGTAGGCTGTACGGATACATCAGGCTGCATCAATACCAAGAAACCAGAAGCAAAGAGCCTGTTCTGTGTCACCGTACAGTTCACATCCCTGTAGTCTGTCAGTCCCCAAAGGATCTCAGAGAAGTGGCCATGTTGGTGCAGGCTGATGGGAGCAGCCCAGGCCAGGCTCAGTCCCAGACCCAACCACTACCCACCTCACAGGTCAGTGCACAGGCTGTCGCCCCAGTCCTGGCCAGTTCACTGGCACAGGCGCTTCAATAGCTGCACGTACAGGATGCCTGCAAGGAGGAGGCCAGTTAAAGGGCTAATCATGGGCTTAGAAAGCCCAGTGTCTTTCATCTGTGTGCTGTTGCACCATGTGGCTTCAAGTCAGGCAAACACTTTTCAGCTCAGTGTCTTCCTAGCTACGGATAATATTAATCTGCCTTCTTAACAGGGCTATTATTATGTGAACTATTATTACTATGACGATATGTAAAGCAATCTAAAAATACTTTATCAACTCCATGGTATCATTAATTGCAATACATGTTAACTCTTGCAGAACCCTCCATTATAGCTGCACCTTTCAAACCACAGATTTTTCTCTCTGCCAAATGCATTTTACAAAAACTAATTTGCCTTCATGCAGCCAGAAAATTAAATAGGACAGAAGACAGAGGAACAGTGAATTCTAAGCACCAAACCACAGTTCAAGAAACCCTTCCCAATAGTCAGTCCTCTCTCAAAGGGGCAGGTAAGCAATTTTTAGCCTTCAGCCTCCACACATAAGTAATAATGTGTAAGTTCTCATTGGAATGGAATCTATCTTCAGGAGTGCAAATGTACAGTATCCTGCACTCATGCGATTTGATGTTTTTCAGAACCATATATGAAAGAGATGTGATATAAAACCAGGAGCAAAACCACAGACTTTACTAGCAACTAAACAGATCTCAATAACTCTTCTAGTTTACTTGTAATAGTGCAGGTACACAGAGAAAGGCTATTGCTGAGTCTGATGAATACAAGTCTCAGTATTTAAACATTATCATGGGATTCTGTATGTATCCTTTAGGGCAGATTAATTAGAACAAACTGCCAGTTAGCAACTAAAAATTAATTTCTTCTGTTAATGCTTTTGCTCTGCAATACTGATCTTGAATATTAATGCTTCTCATTTGGGTGCATCACACATGCTGCCCAAGCACTGACGTGTGCTCCATGGAGGCAGCACAGTAGAAATTCTACTGCTTAGACACTATCGGGATCCATTGATACAGGGGTCAGACTTATACAAGACTGCATCAATTTCAGAAATTGCATTTGCTGGTGTTAAAACTGTAGAAACTATAAAACTAAAAAATATGCGTCTTTTTTGTCCTAGTCGCGTATCCTATTTTCCCTTTCATGAGTCCATATATATAATTCATTAAAGCACACCACGATTTCTAGCCTTCTAGTTAATATGACAACCTGAGAAACGTACTTCTGAAGTTAATTTTTATCATATTTTTTTATTAAACATTTTTCTCAGTTGATACTTTGAACATAAATACACAAGATTTATGGCTCATATTATAAAAGACACTGCTATGTGTTAGAAAACATATATAGAATATATTGTAGTGGTTACAATTGCTCCCCTCTTTTCCTAATATTTTCCATAACTTCCATTAATCTAGAAAAGCAGTATCAGAGAGTAAAATCCAACCTACCTAGCAGCTCAGTCCACAGCAGCTATAAAGACTATTTGCCAGCTGTAAGAGAAACTTTGGTTCTGGTTTTCATAGTACGCTAACACAAGTTAGCTGCATATCGGAAAACAAAACATTGCACCTGGTGCTCAGTTAGTTACTAAAAATCTAATTTGTAACAAGGTGTATTTTTAAAGACAGACCTACAGCTTCTCTTTTGCTTTACAGCTTAGTAAGATAAATAGACACAAATTTTCAAAATAGTATAGCGCAAATGAGGGACCCAGTTCTGTTCTTACTGAAGTCACTGGAAAAAAACTCCAGTATACTTTCAGAAGAGCAGATTTCTACTTTGTTTCTACTGTTTTATCAATAAAACTGAAGAAAATTACAATTCAGCTGGAAGATAGGATGAATTTCACTTGAAAATCCCCATGCATTTTTGCTAGCAGGCCCTGTAATAGCACCATGCATGGATTTCCAGTTGAATGTGTGGTGGACTCTGCTCCTAGTGATACAGGTCCTTGAGAGAGTGGACGTGGTCTTGCAGTCCCAAAGGCAGACATGGAATCCCGTGCCCAAGGAACATGCAGAATAAACCCAGTGGTCTTTTTACTGCAGTGTAGAAAAGGGATACTAGATTACATATGCTTTATACACAGAAGAATCTTTTAACATGTTTTTCAATACACATACATTAAACTGTACAATGTAGTACCTCCACACAGTGGGCAAAGAGCAGCTCCCAGGGCCATGGCTGTGGAAGAGCATAGAAAATGTGACTGGGTTCATCCCTCCGGCCAGGCACACCGAGGCACTGGGCCAGGGACAAGAGGGAAAGTTTGGGAAAACATTGCCAGCTGCCTGACTCACAGGCATTCTTTCCTTTTTTTCTTCACCAGGGCTCATGCCGATATTAAGGCCACGCCAATGCTGACAACACCCAGCTAAAGCCACGAAATACACAGTGAAAGACACAAAATAAAAGCACAAAATAGTAATGAAGACACTAAGCCTGGAATCCCATCTGTAGCAAATGTCCTTCATTGTTCATTTAACTCTGTGCTTTATGGCTCAAGAATCCTGTTCTGGTCAGGGTGTAGGATGTGGGCAAAACCTCTCTAAATAAATCTGGGTGCGCATCTGATTTTTGAAATGTCTATTTTGGTGCCACCTAGCAGTCAAGGATTCCCGGTGTTGGCATTCCCTCCTTCCCATGTATTTGGTGGAAGGGAAGACCAGCTCAGGACTTCCTATGAATCCATGATTCTGTGTTACCGAGGTGCTCTGTCAAACTTGACAAGTCAGCCCACCCACCGATTTTGGGGTCACTTGACAGAAGTTTGCTTTTTAGAGCAGACAGACTGAAAATTTAAGCACAAATCTGCTGCAAAATAAAGACATTTCAGGAACATTTAAAAAAACCCTACTGCTCTTTTGGAAAAAAAACCCACCTCTTTATTTTCTATTGAATAAAATAAGTCAGTCTCTAGTACTGTTTACCTTGAAGTGTCATGTGGTGGGGAACACTGTAATGATGGTTGATGTTGATTTAAACTAGGCAGATTGAAACCAAACGTGGAATCAAGGAGTTTATATCAGAAGCAGCAGAAATAATTTTAGGGCAAACTATCCCCTTATTGGGATAATAATGGCATCAAAGTAGCCAAAAGTTTTACTTGTTTTTAGTCAATGCATACATGTGACAGACGTTCTGTTTCAGATACATTTAATTTGCATTTTATTGAACTGATGGACAGTATTAGAGGTCTTAACATATTCCAGTTAAACTTAACCATCCTCATTTCTCTGTATCTTTCAGTCTACTGGTGAGGGAAATTGATGTTCCCAGTGACTTCATTCAACACATTACCTGTATTTGACATATTTTGACTGAAGGATGTGTCTCATCACCACTTTTGGTACCATCTTTCTGAACTGAAGGCTTTGTCTTACATTTCACATGTGCAGAGATTAGCACAAAAAGCAATTTCAGTAGGAATCCTAAATTCAAAATTTACTTTGGAGGTACATCAATTCATTAAGAAACAATCATTAGGTCTCTATTTAAAATTCAGCCCTCTAACGCTACCAAAGCAACTGCTTGCCTGACTGAGTGGATGAAGCAGTGCAGACTGTTTTCACAATATCCATTTACATGACCATGCTTTGCTGAAACTCTGGGTGAAAAGAGGCGATCACCATTCAGATACAATCATCTCTCTGCTGTTGTGCTGGGCCGTTATTTGAGGGGCGTTTGCCCGAGGACATCACACAAATCAACTGATGTAGGACCAATACCCACAGTAACTACCTGCACTTCCCATAGATATTCCAATATTAGTATATTTCTTCCCAATTAATGAGTTAATTGGTAGTTTCATTATTAATTTACTGGATGTGCGTGCATCCTTAAAAACAGCATAGGCCACGCTCAGCTTTGATGCCAAGTTGCCAGGGGAGCACGTGTTAGCAGCACTACAATGCACAGCTGTCCTCTATCCGCATCTTCTATTTGCCGCAAGCCATAGCATCCTTCCAACTTTCCCTGTATAACGAAGGTGAGTCACAGACACATTGCACCTACTAAGAAAATTAATGCGCTTTTTATAGTGCAACATTATTAATAATACTGAGCATTAGAAACAATAATAATAACAATAATAATAAAATCTATTTTCTATGTTGAAATAAATGAATACCAATCAATTAGTGTAACCACTTTTGTCCAGATCAAACTCTGGCTTGTGGAATGATGTTACAAACTATGATAGTAATTACCAAATTAATATTAGTTTGCATTAGACTATTTATTGTTTAAAAATATTTGCTAATTTGTTAAAATCTACAGTCCATGCAATATGTCACTTTGGAAAAAGACCCAACAGCTGATTTACATAAGTAAAAACCAGCATGAGACGTGGCATGTGTTCCTTGCCTTTCTGAAGTGCTATAGAACATAATTACAATATTTATAAATGTGAATATAAATACGGTTGAGATTCTAAAACCATTTAAGAGTGTCTAACAGATCCTTTTTGTTCCAAGTATCAAGGACAGCATCAGTGGCTAAATGTTTTCCAATACTCTAACAATGCAGAATGTTCTCAGGATGTGAAGACTCTCTTGCAACCCTTAATTCTGTGATAAAAGCCTTGCTCCCATGTGTATGAAGTCTATCCATTTGGGTCCTAAGCTGACATTTGCTGTAAAAGGATATCAGACTTTTTTTAATTACAGAAAGTATCTTGGATTTAGTTCGCTTAGATATTTAATAGTGGTATTTGCCAGACCATCACTGAAGACACTAGTTCATCTTGTCGCTGCTGCTTGGTCTTCTTGTTCACTCTTCTGTGTCCTTGGCCACCAGAAATTACTAACACTGAACTTGCTTTAATTTTCTTGGATCTCTGTCTTTTACTTTTAAATGAGATATTTTGATCCTTCAAAAGCTCATAAATGTTACTGTCCTCTGGCCTATGCTCCAGCGAACTTGATCCGTGAGACAAAGTAAGGGATCCAGAAGATGACGACAAGTCGCTTTTTTGTGCAATTGATCCTGCTGAACCCCCCAGCCAAACTGCAGTGTCGTGGGTGTTACTAAGGGAAGAGCCTGGTCTCTCAATGTGCAGAACGTTCTTTTGGTCCTCGTCCTTAGGTTCCGAGCCAGGAGGCAGACTGTTCCTCAGTTTGCTTCTGTTCTTCTTGTTGATAGATGTAGCCATTACAAGAAACTTGACTGGGCCATTGTGTGCATGGTACGACACCATTCCTCTGCCTGGAGCCGAAAGAAAAACACCAAGAACATTATTTATTTCACCACAGTGTTCCACCATAATAAGTTCACGAAATTTGCTCTGAACAGCGTAACTCTTAAAGCCGTATTATACGGATCTAGTCTTTCACCTTCTGTGTACACAATTTACAGAAGTAAGTGTTAAAAAAAAATCTGTTGTACCACAAGTATTTTAGGACTGTATTAAGAAATCAGCTGAAACATGTCAGTTAACTGAAATTCGTACTGCCTTTTGTGCTCTGTTCTCACAGCATGAGTACAAAAATGCTACTAACTTCTTTTTTTCATCATCGACACAAAAGTAACGCTGTGAGTTTTCTCCAGTAACCCACAAACAGAATATGTGGTTTTCAGTTAATTCTTTTGTACCTCTGCACATCTCCAAAATTGCATAGAAACACAAGAGCATCTGTTTCATCCTGACAGACCCCTCCACACTATACAGCAGGAACTGAAATTCATCCTTCTGAATGGCTCTCTACTCACCATGGCAGATTTACAAGGAAAAGATGGAACAATTATTACTTTTTGGTTTTTTTTTAAAGTATTTAAACAATGGGAAGTCAGTGGTACAAGAAAGACTCACACTGTGCAAATCACTAGAAGGTATGAAAACAAATGGCATATGGCCAAATTTAGAAGCTGTGACAATATCAGTATATGTGGCTTTTACAGAAAAAAAAAAAAAAAGGGAAAATAAGGAGAAAAAAGGAAAAAAGTAGCATTCTACAATATGGAAAAGAGCCAGGCTATCATGGGAAAAACCCACCACCTACAAATCACGCTGTCCATCCATAACTGCCTAATGCATTCCAGGTTATGATAAAACATATTCTGCTTTACAGAAAGTGCAGTGATATAAAGATGAATTATCACTATTGGAAGGACAAATGGAAAAAGTCATGATTTTTCAGTTAGAATTCCAAAAATGGTATCAAAGACTATAAAAATAGATCTCCCGATGTAATGTTGCTAGATATGTGAAATCTGACGAAATCTTGACCTGAAATAAATGCAATAATATACAGATGACATAAACCACCATAATCAAAACAGAAAATGGAAGAATAAAATTAGAGATTTTTGATTCTGCAACTATACATTTTCTTGCATTCCATATTTTTTAAGAGCATTTATCCTGTGTCATACCAGATTATTGCTGCGTATTTTGCTGAACACAGAGGATTTTGTTTTCATTTTGTGAAGTTACATAAGCTTTTTTTTCTCCCTCTGAAGGAAGTTGCGAACAGCTTGCCTCATAAAATCTGCCGCCTTCCCTCCACAGCGCAGGAGCTCCAGCAGGATTCTGAACCCAAACTGTAGCACGGCAAAGCCCCTAGTAAACAGACTTTCAAAATCTTGCTTCTGCTAAGCAGTTTAAACATTTGCAAAGTGATACAGCAGCATTCATGCATTTGTATTTCAGATGGGGTAATGTGAAAGTAACTCAATAAATATATCTTTCCCAAATGCAAAAATCTTTATCATTGTCAAAAAAATGAAATCTATACTCTCATAGTTTCCAAGTCTCCTGTTTGTGGAGAAAGAGCACAAAACCAATTTACTGAATAACCAGTCAGACAATATACTAAATATTCAGAATCTGTCTCTCTAAAGCTAATGCATCTTTTTTCTGCAAACCTGGAAGAAAGATTGTTTGCATCCTCTTCTCATCTCCCTATATTTGACTCTATTCTGACAGGATTAATGCCTGTCCTATTCTTATGCCCTAAAGAAAAACAGTTGCCCTGGCTCAAACAACAGACAAAACGAGACAAGTATCTGGGTATACTGTAAAGCTCAGGAAGAACAACAAATATTATTTCATTGTAAAGCTCTGATATATATATATATACACATATACACACATACACATATATATAAACAATACATAATTTCGCAGGTTCACTTACGCTATGGACAGAAGAGAAATGAAATCTTTAGTATAAAAACACTGTACTTGAACCATTTGAGAAACATGACTCACCAGTGACTTTGGGGATCCCCTGCAAGCGCGGCACCGGCAGCGCTACGATGATGCCCAGGTTGGTCCCGACCAGCAGCAAGCCGTGGCACACCAGGAGGCTGGTCACTGACACACGCTGCTGCCCTGCCAAGTGCAGCAAACCCCCCGTTACGTGAGAGCAATGATCTCTGCATGGATCTAAGTCACTTCAAGCAAACATTCGGAAAAGCATCACAAAGGCAAATCTCTTGCCAGATTGTGGTATTAAACTTTAATAGTATTTAAATGGTCATATATGTAAACTTCTGAAACATCCTGCCCTAAATCTCTAAACCACAGTATCTAAATCAGATATATTAGATTATCTTTACAAATATGCTTTTATAAATAGACAATGTTCGTATATTCTCAATAAAAGAACTGAACGGCATTTCGCTTCACAGTACTCAATAATATATTGCCATAACACACTATATTCCAGACTCAAACCAATTAATGATTATTTTTTTTCCTTTATCAGAAGTGCTGTGTGCCCCTGTTTGAGTTTGGGTTCCTCTCCCTGTACAAAAAAGGCACTGGCATATCGGAACCACCCATGGGAGGCAACCAAGGTGATGAGGAGACAGGAACACGTGGTGTACACAGAGAAGGGAGAAATGCTGTCTGCACCCATCTGACAGGGAGCTGCACAGAGTCAGACTATTCAGCTGTGCACAGTGATGGGATAAGACAGAACTGCCCCTTTTGGAACATGGGAAATTTGGATTGTAAGTAGGGAAAAGCTTCATCATAAGGGTGGTCAAACACCGTATGGGGTTGCTCAGAGACGCTGTAGAATCTCCATCCTACTCAAAGATAAAATTTGACAGGACAAGTCCTTGAAAACCAGGTCTAATCATGCCTGCTTCAAAAAGGATAGACAAGCTGACCTCCACAGTAATTTGCAATCAAAATAATTCTATGATTTTCTACAACAAGTTCTTTATGGGATTGCTATTTTTGTAATGAAAACCAAGTAATCTTTTCTTGCAATGCTTACTAAATATGTTTAATTCAGTTTAGATGGATTTTCAAAATGGCCTTGCCAAGTTTCAGAAACAGAAACTACTGCCTGCCCTAACTTCTGCCATGGCCCAAGTATACGCAGAGGGGCATTTAAAGTCTGCCGGAATCCTACAGGTTCAAAACGCACACGTTCTTGGATTCATGGTTAACTTTACATACAAGAGAGCAGTCACTCCCATCTTCATCATAGCTCTCAATTTGTTAATCACTTCATCAGTAAGTAGATAATTTGGATTCCATGCCTGATATAACTTGGATGAACTCGCATGTTCCACACTTTGGAAAAGGACCTTAATCATGGTGTATCACGAATGCATTTTCCATCTTGCCCCTTGAAGCTGAGTCAATTTACATCCCAGAACATATGAATCACAGACCCAGTGGGAAAGCCAGGAATGAGCAGCTTGATTGTAGCCCAAAGCACTCAACTGGAAAGTAGGAGGGGAACGACGGTTCAAGTCGTTCCTCACAAAACTTTACAAAACCAAATCATTAACCCAGCAATGGTGTGCTGTAAAAGGCACATGCAGGCCATATCTGGAATCCCAGCTCTACCTGCCCAAACCCACATTCTGAAATACCCTAAAGGCACAACAATTAGGTCACTCTCAGCAGGCACAAGTTGAAGAGGCTCCATCTACTCATGCAGAGCTTCAGAGACACCCATGTTGTTTTCTATAAACTACAGATGTTTGTGCTGGTAGGACTGCAGCATCCCTCTTCAGCTAGATAAGCATGGATGGTCTATGCCTATAAATAAAATAGAAGCCTTCTGAAGCCTGGAGTTTGCTATTTTGATGGGGCATTTTAGTTGGTTGGTTTGGTTTTGGTGGGTTTTTTTTTGTGTTTGGTTTTTAGAGACATTAATGGAATTAATTTATTTTCCAAAACAAAGCACACAAAGGCTCCTTCAGCAGAAAAGAATTCCAAATAGGGATGCCCAAACACCTCTGTGTATTGGAGTTTTCCAATTTGAAATCTGTATTTGAATTCTGTGATTTAGGGCTCAGACTTGCTCAAGTTATGTGACATGTGAGTCCACTCCCACTCCCAGTGCCACAGCAAGTGCACAATAACTGCAAATTCACTTAACCTCACTCCATTTCACTTAAAAGCTTGTTTTACAAACAACAGAGAGAAATACTTATGTACAACTTTTAAACTTGTAAAATTATCAAAAACTCCAATTGTACTTTTGCCTCTCAAACCCCTTGGCAGAAGCAAGATGGTCACATTTTTAACCAATAGATCTTTAATGCTTTTTAAGCATTTAAAATGTAAAATAATATGCATGATTTCATACTCCAACCCTGAAACCACTTATAACCAGTAACTTTTACCAGGGAAAAACTGGCAATTTGAATTCCTGTTTTCATAGGTGAAAACAGCAAATTATCAGCCAGCAACTTAGAACATTAAACACTGAGCACAACCATAAGCATGAATCATCTATAGTGAGGTCAAAAGAAAAACCACTTGCTTTGAAATCTTGGAAAAGTAGGAAATATCTGCATCTGAAAATATACTTTAAAATAGCAGAGAAGTAGAAAAATTAAGTATAAATTAAAAAACTTATTAAAATACTACTTTAAAATATTAGTTTGTTTTCTGCTAGCCAAGGTTTGAAATCATAGTTTTCTGTGACGTTGTAAGGTATTTTGAATTTAGAGAAAAAAATGTAAAACCCATTTTCGAGAACGCATTATGCAGTAAGCACAGAAATGAACAAGTTAAGAAAGAAAAATTATAAACATACATGCCAAACCAAATCAAATACTCTTATCTTTAGATGACAACTTTTCGATCTGTCCCAACGCAGACAGAACTGTTAAAACCTATAAAATAATCTGACCAAGATGTTGACTTTACAAAGAGCTAAAGCCAACAATTAAGCTTACACATGGACAAGCGGTTTTATTGCCTGCGTTCTGCTCTGTGTTCACCTTTCCTGGGTCTCATTACAACAACCACCAGATCCAGGTAAATCCTCATGTGTTCCCTCACATGTGGCTTTTGAAGCCAAGCCCAGGTAGGTGCAAGGGCATCCCAGTGCATATCCTCTTACACGACCACGTTGCTCTTACTATATAAAAATAAGCCCACTGTACAGATTTTTTGGGCTGACCTAAAGTTTTTCCCAATCTTTTTATCATTTCCCAGCAGTAAAATCATAAACCTGTTGCATTTTATTGTCTGGCAGCTGATAGGGTGGAGACAAGAGAAAGCTGGAAGCCTCAAACTATAGTTTGTTTTCTGCAGATAGAAAATAATACTTTTGTTTTTTGCTTTGCTTTCCTCATCTGTTTCCAGGAAACACACATGCTATTAGAGGATACATGGATATAAACAGAACACAGCAACCTAAGCAGAAATAACCTCTCTGTTAAACAGGTAACCTGTCATCATTCGTATGAGCAATGAAATTACATTGTATCAAGGTCACAGTAATCTTTTTAAAAGGACAAACTGTTTTAGAGCTGAAAGGAAAGACATGTTTAAGGATGCTCTTGAATAATGAAATATCGAAAAAATAAGTGGAATGACTATTCATGTACAGTATGTTAGGTTTTGGTTGGTTTTTTTTTGGTGTGAGCGATAAAGGCTTGTGAAAAGCTGCCATTGTTGAGATTTCAACTTCAGATCACAAACACAAAGCATAAATGAAGTACATTGCACCAGTGAAGTGCGTATATTTGCCTTCCAATGTTAATAGATACTTTTTCTGCTGCTCAGTGTGCCCTCTGTTCAGCCAAGAGCTGTGCTTGGCCCACCTAAAAGCAATCCAGTAGCACTGTGGCAAAACAGTCACCTGGACCTGTAACAATAGTGATGCTCTTCCTCTCAACCATTCTTTTCCTTTCCCATATGGCATTTGTGCTTTTTTGGTGTTTTGGCAAAGAACACAAGCTTGTTATACAGTATTAGGAAGTATTTCCAATGATATATGAAGTAAAGGTACTGCAGACCACTCCGGACTAAATGTGCACCCCACAGTTGCCTTCGTGACCCTGGTTTAATTTCCAGTCCTGCCTTGATACACACAAACTTCCTGTAGCTCCGGAAAGCAAGAGCCCTCCCAGCTCCATTCTTCCCTTAGGAAGAATGCCACAGATTTTAGAAGTTATGCCCAGCAGACAACAGGTTCTGCCAGACACAGTCTGCTTTTCTACATGTCTGAACTTTGCTGAATCATAAGGGCAATCGCCTCCCGTGAATCTCCCTCACGCTTCATTCCTTTGTGACTCTGACCTGCAGGGCTGTCTTCCCCAAAGCAAAGGAGGCACAGCCTTTACAACCAGGAGAGCAGGCACTGACATTTCAAGCCATCTTCTCCTAAGAAAAAAACTGGGAAAATCTAATGCTATGCAAACTGGTTACTAAGGTTATGAGAACCTACCGCTCATCTTAGTTACTGCAGCTATCCTTTCAATACAGCACTGTAACTCACTGCGACCATTCCTGACAGGGACGGTAAGTTTTTCTTTTCCTTCTACTGTATAATAACAAAATTATTTAATTAACTTCATGGAGTGAGGTTCCTCTCATGCACATTGCTTTAAATGAAGATATAGATGACATCTTCAAGTAGACTATCAGGCCAATATTACATCTTGGCAAAAGAAGTCCAGCTTCTTCGAAGTTATATCGAGATCTTGACTTTTTAACCTCTCTTCTTAAGACTTTTAGCAATATTTTTACATCAATTTCCTTTCTCTCATTTGAATACAAGTTGAATGTTCATCTGTTATTTTTGCATATTAAGGAACTCTTACTGAATTTCAGAAACTAACAGGGCTTTGTTTCCTTTAAAACTAAAAGTCCTAAAAATCTTCAGCAAAGCCAAACACATATTTTGTAAACACACAGCTATTTCACTCCTGTTTCACTTTGATGGTTGTGTTTTACTTTTTGTTTCTCCTTTTTTAACCTCAGTAGAAACTACACAGAGCTTGATTTATTCTTCGGCTGCTTGTACTTCCAAAAGGTCCTTACTGCTGCTTTGTTATGTAAAACTCCTACTCTTTTTTTCAGTGTTTGTTGTTGCAGCGTTATTGGGATCATATAAACAGGCCCAAGAGCTGCTGCTAAATAATCGAAATTCATTTAATTTTTAGAATGGATTCTCCCTTGGAACATTTGCTGTAATAATGTTCTACTCCTGAAATAACTTTCCATTTTCATTCACTGGCGTGCTTTTTGTGAAGACACTAGGGAAAAAAAAAAGGAACTAAAATGGGTAAGAATGACAATGAAGAGATATAATTAGCTAAAACTCTTTTACAGAAAGAATTTATATGCTACATCAGCAGTTTTATTACCATGGCAATGAACACTAAGGCTAAATTTCTGGAGATTTTTATATGCAGAAAATATGTATAAGGGAGGCTCCATTTCCTGCCCCCCCCCCCCCACCCTGCCGCAACAGCAGAACATATTACAAGTTAATCTCCTTTTTAAACTGATCTTGATTTCTTTGCGTAACTGTGATTAATTCAATCAAATGACCTATATAAAGGCAGGCGATTTGCTGCTGTTCAGTGTTGGAACCACAGCCATGACATGTAAAAACCAGCCTTCCTAGAACATGTTATAAACGGACACAATTTAAAACAGAGCTTTATTTGCTTTATTGCAAAGCTAATGTCATCTGAAAGAAAACAACATAAGAGGACAGAAAGTGAAGAAGTGAAACATTTTTGATTCAAGATTTATCCCTAACTCTTGCAAAAATGTAAATAACAGTGTGGGAAAAATCGGCTTATGCTGGAAACAAAGCAATAAAGCTGGTACACACATTGTCCTTGAAAACTGAAGAAGCTCCATCTATCGCAGCCTATGAACACGGAGAGACAGAAAGAACAGTTGTCCTCATGGACATGTCGTGCTCAGCCCCACCAGTATCACCCTTTCCATCCCTTCTCCCAGCACCACCACAGCTCCCACTGACATGGTCACTGATGCTGAGGTCCCACCACCTGCAAAAATTATACAGGTCAATGCAGCTGCCTGTGACAGTGATGATTTGGGGATGATTGAACAACTTCTGTCTTAAAACGTTTAAAGATCTGTTAAACTTTCTCCAAACAACCACAGGTTCCATCTTTACCCGTAAGATTAAACTTTTCATTCAACAAATTAAAGCTCCAATCAGCAAAACACCAAACACACTCTGAAATGGCAGCATGGCAGCAGTTTAACTGAGTTCACGGAGACTCCTGATGTATAATAACTAAAATCAAGCAAGTGCTTTTTTGGTTCAGATCGTATGCAAACTGACTCCATCATGTACTTTGACACTAAGTTCCAGAAGTAAATGCTAAACTCTGCAAAACAAACACATTTTCATGGCAGACTGCACTGTCCTACTGCTTCACAGTCGCAAAACCCATGACTAAACAGAAGAATATACCTGCTTATCTATATAATTACATGTATAACCTCTAAGAAGGAGAGCTGCTACTCATCCAGTTCACTGCACACACAGTTCTGAGCAACAGAAGGCAACAGATTGTGATTTACCAAAGCAAACAGTCACGAGACAGTTATCAGACTCAAAGTCCAAGACGGACCTTCTGATTCTGGCATAATCTACAACACTCTGGAGAACAAGAGTGATAAAGAGAACAAAAATGTCGTCATACCTGGCAACATATTGTGAACAGGGGTGGCAATGTTAACGTCTTGAAGGTGTTTCAGTGTCTCAGTGTGGAAGAGGCGCAGTGTAGATCCAGACGTGAAGGCAATCCAGACTCCCACTCCAGCAACAGCCATGTGAGAGATGACCATCCCTTCCTCTTGATGGGCTTCAAAATGGCTCTGCAAGAAAAACAAGGACTCTGTGGGGAGATGAACAATCATTCAACCTTCCTTACCAACTCTGCAGTGTAGGCACTGTATCTTCGTCTTCCGTGTCAAGGACAAAGCTACCCTTCTCTACGTTGCTCAAGATACGTTCTGACTGCTGCAAATCATGCATTCGTTTTCCTGTTACTTTTTTTTTGAAAATACAACATCATTAGTATGGAAGGATTCTCAGCTCCTGAACCAAAGTTCTAATTAATGATAGAGAGACTTCATAGCAACTTATTACAAATACTGCATGGTAGGGGCTGGCAAGTCCATAATAACTGACACTTCAGAGGATTTTTATTTTTTTGATTGATACATTGGGAAAACTACCACAGAGATGAGAGTGGACATATATTTTCCTAAAATGTTACTTTTATCTAAAGCAGCACTCCTCTTTAAACAATAAAAAACATCTTTCTTCTCTTCTGTTAGGGGGTCTTTTCAGAACAAGAATAATAGAACCAAGGAAAAATAATCTTTAGAAAGTGGAGTGTTTATTAATATAAATACACCATTATTTGCTCAACTATGTACATAACAATGTGAGCCTTAATACTGTGGCTTGCTTTTCGACTCATAGACACTTGTAAATCTCACAAGTATCAACTACTTTGTTTTTCTGTCCTTCAAAATATTGACACTTTTCATGAGAAAGGCCCAAACCCTCCTTCTGAAGGTAAGGAGTAATGCAAGAGGTTCAGGATCGACTTTTTTTCGTTGATCTAATGCCTTCCCAGTTATACCTTCTGCATGGCTCCATGAAGGCCGACACCTCTCTACATGCTCCTGTTAATGTGCAAGACAAAGCTATAGTAAAGTTCTTTAATCATTAACAAGAAGTAAGGACTTTTTTTTTTTTCCAGTTGTGCCTTGTAAGTAAACTGTTTCTGAAGTTAAACACAGCCTTTTAATGTTGTGCCAGGTATTATCAAATACCGAGAGCTATTCTGATAAAGATAAAACTTCCTTGGCTAAATAAATGACAAGCTGTTCCTTGGGTACAAATCTGTCTCTGAGGGATATGGAAGGAAATATCTGCTCTAATATTCACAATACATATTATAATATTCTGGTTTATATTTGCAGATAAAATGGAAAAGTACCCCCATCCTCCTTGTAAAAGCACACTTAAATTTTCCATGCATTACAATTAAGAGTTACATTTTGGTTATTTTGCATCAAAATCTAAGTTACATGTTTCTCAGGCTAAGCTCTTAGTCTAAGATAGTTACATTTTGAATATATTAGGCTATAAATATATTGTTCAAATTTTCCATCCAAATTCAATAAACAGGCTAAGATCAGAAATAAGGAAAGAAGTTTAAGCTTTCACAAAGTAACTTTTGATATTATACTTAGCAGGCACTTAATTTTCTTATTTTAATTTCATACTTTATAAATTAGTACTTTCCACTAAGCAATTGGCTGTTAGAAAATAAGGGGAATTACTGCTTTTTTCTTTTCATTTGTTAATACTGTTCTTCAAATGTTCAATTTTTAGTGAATAAGCAAAGAAGTTTCTGTTCAACTCTTATGCAGTGGCAGTTTTTGAGTGTGTTACTCTTCTGAGTGTGTTACCTTTTGACTCTTCAGATAACAACACTGCAGAATGCAATGCAATGTAAGCACCTCTGGCAGGCTCATTTACGTTCGCTGTTTTCCTCAAGGAACCTCCATTCATTCTTTACCAAATGATACACACAATTTGAGAATCATACAGTTTATTCAACAGAAGAATTCATCCATGAACAACATCTTTCAAAGCCAGAAACTGCTCTTATGGATAAATCGCCTGATATTCTCATCATGCATGTTTCATTGCAAAAAGGATTTTAAAACAGTAACTTCTCTTTACAGACTCCTACATCCCTGCACTGATGACCAACCGACTTTTGAAAACTTCTCCGGGACAGATCTAAGGCTGCTCAAGTGAACCTGACCAGGAACTTGTGCTGTTTGGAATTAGAATAAAAATTAAGCTGATCATAAAAAATGAATTTTCTCTGCTGTGGTCTGACCACAGCTGACAGTTCTGTTGGTGCCACTGTAAACAACTTGCACATGCATTTTTGCCACATTCCTTTTTTACCAGCCAACTCATTATACTCCCACTTAGTCTGTCCTGCCGTTCGTACAGCTGTCTGCTGAAACATGGAGACACATTGAAAGAAAAATGGTAATATTGTCAATGCTACAAAAAGGATGTAAAAAGAACTATTCTTCTAATTCAAAAGGTATTCTAACACAGAGCAGAAACGTACCCAAACCTGTGCATTCTTTTTACAAATGCATAAGTTTTTTGACATCTGCTTCAATTACATGTCTAACTGCGAACAAATAGCTGGCCTTTTCCTTCATATATATATATATTTTTTTTTCCTTCTCACAGCAAGAAATACAAATATAAAGGGACAGAAATGTCCTATTCCCTCTGTTATTAAAAAAAATAAAATTGAACTTTATTTTGCTTTTCAGATTTCATACCTACGTTCCTCCCTATTCAGGGCCCAGCTTTTTTTTTCCCCGCAGGCTCTCTCATTCAAAACCTACAGCAAACCAAGAGCTGCAGAGGACTCTCTGGATGCCACAGTCCAACATCGCTATTGTTTCCGTAGCGCGGGGCTGAGCTGGAGTCTGTCTTTTGAGGAGGTGCCACTTGCACTAGACAGCTGCACCAAGATCTGAACCACAATTTCTCAAGCTTCATGGGAGATGCACAATGAGTGTTCTTGTCCACGAGGTAAAACAAATTACTTTTACTGCTTTAAAGAAGTTACAGTACTCAGGCAACATACACTCATGCACAGGGATTTTCATTTGTTTCATTTACTCAGCTGAACATTTCAGCTTATTCTACTTGATTTGTTATAAGGAAAGTAACTCCCATATAGTTAGCCAAATTTTAAAACCAAGACAAAACAAACCAGGATGGAATGCCATCCAATTGGTGACTTTATTCTGTTAAATACTCTGGCATTTCTTATTGTTTTTAAACAAACACAGTCTGCTTTTGCAGAGCCTAAGGGTCTACAGGCATAGACACCACTACGGGATCAAGGTCTATACCCAACAGCAATACAACTGTCATCAGTTCTAGGGTCAATAATAAGGACAAATTTCTTCTTCATGGAAAGAGTATCAGAGTATGTAATCAGTATGTAACAGCAATTGATATATTTCTCACATGTCCTTTGCCAAGGAGCTTGAGGAACTGTGCCAGTTTAGGACACTGTGCCAATAAAAGACATTTCCTAAAATATTTTATTACAGTAACATATCAAAACAAGTGAACTGAGAGTCTTACCCATATCAGAAGGGGGGAAAAAAAGGCAGAAAAAGTGAATAACATCCAAAACCAATGTACGGCATGCCAAACCTGCTCATTTACTAATAGTTATTGAACAAAAAAACCTTAAACAGGAGTCTTAGAAAAGCAGGGAGGGGTGGAATGAGATTGTTTTCAGAGGATAATGTACCTTGCACTTAGCAAATACGCAGAGAGTTAAATATGAGGTACCTATGAAGCAAGGAGTGCCTCACAAGGACCAAGTTTACAAAATAGTCTTGAAAAAGCTCATGGGTTCACACAAATATGGCCCTAAAAAAAAGTCAGGTGCCTCTATAGATAACGTATTTGACACACAGCATATAATATATATGCATGATAGCAGAAAGCAATAAACAAGCAGCTGTAATTTGAAGAATATAGAGAAATAAAGGAGTTCAGCAAAGAAGGAAGAATAACAGTTGAGTCCTGTGCAACACATGGATTCCTTTTAATAGAGCAAAGATGAATATTATGCAAAAATTCTTCAGTCCAATCTTACTAACTGACTCCCCCGGAACAAGAAAGGGCACAGAAGGAGAACAAATATTTCCTTGCTGCTGTTTCCCTCCATACAGCAAAGCTTCTGCTCCGCACAGTAAAGAAGCGGTAGCTCAGATATATTCAGTTGCCAATATTGTTAAAATATTCCCTGTATGCAGAGCCTAAATTTCCTTGTGTTATCACGTGATAGTGAAACAATATTGGCAATCAACATGGTATGTCCATCATAGCAGATCACTTTGGGAATACAAACCTGGGAGTTATGAAAACAAGTCAGGTAACTGAGCAGGCAATAGAGAAAACATTAGGGAGCTGTTTAGTCTGGTGAGATGAAGGAAACAAGATCAGCACTTCTGTAGATCTTAGGATCAGTAAAGAGACAATGGAAAATCATAATTTGTTTGCAATTCTATGAAAAGGTGACATGCTATCATATAGATATTCATGTTAATACTGAAAAGTCAGCAAAAAGACTAACACTGTTTTGAAAGTGTTAAAAAGCAGGTACTTTGAAAAGAAACCTCCAGTGATGCTTTTGTAGGAGAACTTGTAGTAATAGGTGAAACATGAATCTACCATGTCTGAAAGGCATGGATAGAGTATGTTACTTTATCTCTCTGAACTTCTGATTTCAATACTGCAGTCTATTACGCTATGCCGTATTCTGATAAAGTAACCTTTAGACAGGCTTCGAGGATTAAAGAACATATAAGCCTGGGTTTTTTCTCCTATGCCAAAACAGCACAGCATAAATCCAAACTGCAGCCATAGCACCTGATCTAGGAAGAGTTTTGTGAAAGAATTAGTCCAGAATTGCCCAGTTTATTTACAGAGATCTGGCTGTATGTAACCACCCTCACACAGGAACAATCTGGCTGTGATCTCTTACCATTGCTACGTATTTTTTGGTGAGAATCGGAGAGATTTGTGATCAAAGTCTGTAGGACAGTAACCATGTGTCCCAGAGGCCACCCTGCCTCCCAGTGAAGGTAACAAGAAGTCCATCTCAAGCATCTGTCCAAATCTTTCCCTCCTCTTACCATTGAAAATATCAACAAAACAAGCATTAGAGAAAAACAAAGTAGGAAAACACACTATCTGAGCATCTATGAAACAAATCACCCAGAAAGCATCTACAAAACAAATCACCCAGAAAGCACAGACAGAGGAAATTAGGATGTTAGCTATTTCCCTGCAAACTCATGACAATGACTCACAGAATCAATTGTACCAAACAGGCAATTGTTGGGAGAAAACACGATCATCAATGAAACAAAAAAGCAGCAACAAAGCCCACAAAGAAGGAGGCTGTGAGCTCATCACAACTCCTGTTTGAAAGAACTTTATGGCTGTAAACATCATGCAATTCAGTGTAACTGTACTGTAGGTTGAAATACAGGCTTAATCCCAACCTTTCATCAGCTGTAAACGTTAGACTACTGAGACATTCTTCTGGTGGAGGCTACAATTTTTACAGAAGTGAGGGCTTAACACTTTCTGGAAAATGTGGTCACAAATATAAGCTCAAATCATTAACACTCTTCTCCCCTCTCAGAAAAGCTAACTTTTTAATGATTATTCATTGGAAAATGTCCTTATGCAAAACATATTTCTGTATGCCAATGAGAAGCAAAACTTTTAAGAAACGTATTATAAAATCATCACAAGGTACAAGTAACATCTAACTACATAGAGGCAGTCTCTTTATTAAACCTTATTCTGGAATTACCAGATGATTCCTGTAGGCATTCACCACTTTGCTGCCTTTTCTCAGATCTCATTTTTAAGCAAACCTCTTTCCCCTAATACCTTATGAGCTCCAAGCACCTTACGGAAACCTGGGGTAAAACCAGAAGCAAACCTAGGTCTAAACGAGACATCAACAGAGAACATCACAGCAGAATTTCAAACTGTGGGGAGTAGGATTTTACAGAACTGAAACCATATTTTATGAAAGGCTTCTTCCTGAATCTTGAAGCTTCTTAAACAGATTTTAATGTTTAAAATTTCACCACTTATACCCTGTAGCATAGTATGTGAGCAATGCTTTTAAAAGCGTTTACCTCTATGGAATGTGTCACAGTGCTGATTATAAAAATCTGTCCACCACATGCAGCCCAAATGGTCTCCTCCATCACAAGCAGACTTCTGACAGGCAGAACCCCCAGTTTAACTATCTTCTGGGGTTCTGTGTCCCAGGTGCCGTCTTCAACAAAAAAGAAGAAAGGTTATACACAAAAAAATTGTGTTTTTTTTTTTTTTTAAACAGTTTTGAAAACACTGCATCTCAAGCCACCACTTGAATCTCTGCAAGTTGCTACTGCAAGCTGCACTGAGATTTAACTTTATCTGTTTAACTTTATCTTCCAGGGTAAGTTTGAAAGGTTAACGTGATAGTAAGGGGGAAACAAAACAAACCAAACAAAAAACCCATAACAAACAAAAACAACACCACAAACAAAATGCCCCCACCTCATATATTTGTCAACTGAACAAATTTTATATGGATTAACTGATAAACAAGGAATCTCACATTGCGGTTTTGATTCAATTGCTTTCCTCTCCACACGAAAAGCATCAGAAAGCCATGGCTGATATAATATTATCCAACTCAGAAAAAGCTCACAGCCTACCTGTTTCAAGACTAATCAACTTCCAACGAGGATAGAGTCATATTTCACATTAAAAGTAGTAAGGTTTTTACTGCAGGTTCTAATGAGCTCAGATAACTTTCCAAGAGCATGTTGATGAAATGGATTTTCTGATACTAGATGATTCATTTAAGAAGGAAAAGCTTTTTTAAAACAAATTGAAACTTAATTTTGTGCTATATCCTCACTACTTCTATTTGTTTCCCCCAAATATAATCCACAATGTTTTCTGTCGACTGCATTTAGCAGATCCAGTTTACATTGTGCATGTGTATGTGGCACAATGAATTATTCAGAGACCTTCTGAGAAAAACTGCATGCTGCCACTTAACTGCTCTGGTCACTTTCAATTGCTTTGTCTTTGTCTTTGAAACAAGGAGTAGCAGATTATTTCTCTCCAAATCTAACAGCTAGCAACATAGGATTCTTTAAATATTTGTAGCTGTGTCTTATATGTTCATTTTAACATACTTAATATGTCAGTAATCATTTTAATACTTTTATATTAGTTTATTTCTACATAAGCACTCATTGAACATGAAGTCTCAAAGACTGCATTTCTATCCATTATGCTAAAGTAGCACAACATCAAAATCTGTTACAGCATCTGGTTTTACACAGAGATAAAATATGTCCAAAAGGCCCCACTTTCTCAGTTTAAAGCTTTCTTCCTGCATAAGCTGCAGAAAAATTGTCCAGTTTACCAACATCAGTTTCAACTCAGTAACCACTTAAATTTTGGTTTATGAGACCAAGCTCAACACATCTTTAGGCAAGCACTTAAGAAAAACTTATTTTTTCCTCCTCAATAACAAGTGCACCTATTATTATCTGCTTAGGTAATGGGTACCAAGTTCCCTGCTTCACAATGCAGCAACAATAATGAGAAGCCTCAGCTCTGGAGTATTTCTCATTGCTTCTACCATCTGCACGATACAACCTTTGCTGAGTCACTCTCAGGATGCGGATCTCTTTTGAAAGCCTCTTTTTAAAAATAACATTTAGATTCAGACTGTCAAAATCATTTTCATTATTTTATTTTCCAAGTGAGAAGTGTTTCCAGTTATTAGCTTGCAAACTCTTCCAGCTATGTCAAAAGTCACTTTCTGTTCTTTGTGACTCATATGCAGGATTAGTAATAAAGAAACTTCTGGAAAAATTTTCATTTGCTAGCAATCATATTATTCTCAAACTAAGTTATTAACTGGAGGCTGCCCATACGCTGTGAATGCTTCAATCAGTGCAGGCAGTTCAGAGAGTAGAGCTGCACACGTGTGTGTATCCCAGCTTACTGTGTAAGTTACACTGACTGCAGAAGCTCTAGCAGCACCCAGTTCATCGCACCTTCATGTTTCCTTTTCTGGGATGAAACCAGCATACTTCTAGTATATTCTTCCTGTCTGTTCTGAAGGACAAGGACAGCTATCTTTTTTTTTTTTTTCTGTAGTTACATTTTCCATGGTGAAGAGCACATTATAATGTACAGATAAAATTGTTCATTGAACTCTAAGGCTTTTCTTTCTTAAATACATTTAAGCTATACATTGATTTATATATGAAGCACAGCTGATACATAAGTGACATGTGAATGGTGATTTTCAGGATCTCAACTGTGGACTCCAGGATTTAAATTTTGCTTAAATTTAATTATTTCAAGCACCTAAGGTTTTGGTTGGTTGGGGTTTGTTAGCTTGTTTGGGGTTTTTGTTTGGTTTTGTTTTGGATATGGATCTTCATGCCTTCAACTTCCATACAACTCCTCAGCAGTCAGCCATTTTATTAATTTTTATCAAGTCATTATTTAGCATTTGTAACAGTTTTTGAGTTAAAAGGAAAATTACTACTGGTCTCAAGTGGATGTTGATTGTAAAATAAAAATTTTAAAGTAACTCACTGGAAGGTAATAAAGTAAGTTCGATTTTACCAATTTTATTAATACTACCTGTGTTACAAATATTTGATTCATCAAATATACATATAAAAACTCAGCTCTCACAAAACCATTTTCAGTTGGTGCTGTTGGCACATCACTGAACAACCCAGTTAGTTTTAAGAGTTTATTGGGATTGGACATAGGAAAAAGCTGAGAGACAGACCTGATGTCTTTCATGTTACCGTGATTTCATGCAAAGAAACTGCAATCCCACTTGATGGCAGCCCAGGAAAAATCTGAAGCTCAGTATTGCTCTGCTGAGGTACCTGAGCCATGTAGTAAAGCTGTTCTGTAGGGCTTTTTTATTTCTTCCCGCAACCATTGCTGTCTTCCAGATGAGACAGCATTTGAGACAGATGAGAGGGGAAAAAAGGGAGGGGTGTGCAGGGAGACAGGGAGACACATACAGAACTCTCTAGCCTGGTAATTACGGCAGTAGTTAAACGATGGGTCAGCTGTGTTCTGGTCCCTGCCTCAGTGAACGTTTAATTAATTATACAGAGTGGAATGGCACCAGGAGGAGATATTAAGCAGCGTGCATCTCTTTCCTCTTATTTCATGGTAGCCATGGAAATCTCTTGGGAGTTGCAAGCACGGATACAAATCCTCTCAAGCAAGGCAAGGGATTAAGCCCGATAATCCAACATACTTCTGTGTATGCCAGCTAAAACCAAGACCACAACTTCATTTTGTTGACCAAGAATTTTACCACTCATTGCAAAAATTTCTTAACAAGTTCACAAATTGTTTCAAGACTACTAAAATCACACCTTCAAGACAATGTAATGCTCTCTCTGCCTCTCTGCAGATCTCAGGCGACGCTATTCAGTACCTGCCTGCACAGACTTCACGTTCAACGTTGGCTATTCCGTGTTGTCTAATTCAAAGTTCATTGCTTCTAAAATCTAAGAGAAGTATTATCTATATTCTACTTGTGTAAACACCTGCCAATGCAAGACATACTTATGCAAGCAGGTTCAACAACTTAATTGGTGCTATGCATGTATTTAAAATTCAAGGCAGCACTTACAAAAGATATGGAACAGCTTTGTTTGACATTAAAAATCCTTGGTTAGTTACCATATTAATAAATTGGTTTTCTCCTAAGGAAAAAAAAAAAGAAAAAAAGCAAGAAATAGTAGCTTGTCAACAAAATCTCAAGGTGTACAACAGGACAAAGCCAGCCCAAGGAGCCCAGCACGGCTGCTTTCAGAGTCTTACAAACTATTCTCTGAAAAGCAAGAATTGAGTGAAATAAAAATAAGCCATGGAGATGTACATAAAGTGGCTCCCAGAGACCAGGCTGGAGAATACCCACGGGATTGTCTACAAAAGTGTGGCTTGTCTTAAAATTCTGTTCAATCAATGCCTTGTTTCTGTTCTCTAAATATACATTGGTTTAGTTTTAAGATGATTCTTTGGTCATTGTTGTCTCTAGAATGATGAAAAGCCACAGACAAACTTCGACAAACTTCTTCTGCCTATGAGATAAGTATATACATATCAAATGAGATGCAATATGAGGAATCTATATCCTGTAAGCAGAGACTAGTCTGTATGTAGAAAATATAGTTATCTGCACCCTGAGCAAATACAAAATCGAAGGCTGACATCTGTGGAAACAGGAAAGAATCCATGGGAGAAAGGACAGGGGGTTTCCTTCTGCTTTGTGAAAAAAGCCCATGCAAGTATTAACACCACAGAAACATAACTGTATTTGCAGATTGTAATGGATCTTAAGCCGACCACATCAAAGCAGGTATAGACTCTCACTATAGATATAATAAAATATCTAGTACATGAGACTTGCAGTCTCTATAACATTTTTGTAATAGAATATAGGCTTCTATGGGGATTGCAAATACAGCTATTTGCAGGAACAGAGTCAAATATACTATCAAATCTAGGGGTTTCCAGAAAGAAGACGTCATAACTTCTGATATTTATACATTAGATCAATATTTAGAACGTGAGAATATAGTTTTTAAACACTATTTGGTCTATGGACTAATGTCTGTTATGCCACTATTTATAATGCTCACCATAAATTATATTTTTCCAATATTTACGTGCCATAGTTTATATCCCAATGTTGAACAGTATCTTGCAATGCTCACAACAGGCCTTTTAGCTTCATCCAAGTAACATATCTTAAGCTCATAAAATATTTCTAAGACTTTTATATACAAGGACATTATTTCCATTAGTGCATTTTGCTATAAGTCTTGTGATTCGTATACATTTTGGAAAATCAGGTATCCTTCTATTCAATCAAATTTAATCAAATTAGACAGGAAAAGTTTTAAAACCATGTTCATTATATAGGGCAGAATATTGGCTATTTTATCTTTCTGTGGTTTGTTTCCATAAAACCCAATGATGGTAAGTAACATTATTTTACAATAATTTATAAAAATAAGCTGCTTCTTATTACTTAATTTATAAATAATTTATTAATATGTAGTACTTTTTATAATTATAATTTGTTGGTGCTCTCAAGTCTTCATGTGACATAACCTAATAAAATATACCTTATCTCATTAGAAAGTCTTTTTAAAGTCTGTAGTACTTTTCCTCTCCTTTACACTTTCAGTTGAGCTGAACTGAACATCCTTTTTTGTTGGTAACTTCCTCTCTTGCTTAGCAGCTCTATTGATGATTTCAACAGAGCTGCCAACTACGCCCTGGGAACAGTGGTTGTTGGTTAATTTGTGCAGTGGAGCACAAGCATTTTTTCTATCACATGGTACATAAAGCAGCACTTTTATTGAGGAGTAAGACAGTAGCTACAGAAGTAAAAAGTTTAGCACGTTTCTTATAATGCAGAAATAAGCTGGGAGATTCAGGTCTGCTGGTTTAAACAAGGTGTAACTCGATGTTCTGTGCTACGCATGCATACAGGAATTTTTTCCTAGATATGCAACGAATTCTTCATGCTAAATAGCTGACAGACCTCTAACTAAAATCATAGAGGAGGCTGGTGCTGGAAGTCCCAGCGTGAGGTATGTGAGTAAGACTGACAGCGATGTCAACATACTTCTGGTAACAAGTATTGGGTGATACTGCTAACAGTGATAACATAGTCAAGACAGAAGTATTTATTTCTTTTTCAATATCACTGCTCTAGTCCTCTCCAAAACAGCTTAATACTTTGCCTCGCTTTTCACAGCAATACCTCTCAGCACATCCGCTTCAAGTGGCGATCACACTCCAGAACCGCACTCTTCAGACACACTGGGGCAGCGTGTGGATCCACTCAAGCTCTGAAGTCTGACATCAGTGCTTTACATTCCATGTATTCCTCCTTCCCTACTTTTGCCAAAGTACACAACTGTCTTGCAAAATTGATCAAGGTATCTTGCTAATGAACTGACCTGCTGACTCTTCACTGTTGTAATTGTTTCACCTTACTCTTACATTTCTTGTCAGATTTGGTCTTTTTCCTTGATATTAAGGTCCTCAAAGTGATCACTGATTAGTGTCATGAGGTCTCTTTGGATAGATAAGTCATCAAAACTCTTGAGCAACTTCAGAGCTGCCTAAGTTTTTAAACAGCAAAGTCTCTCTGAAAAATGCAAACTTCTGTTCTGTGCATGGCCAGAATTCTTGTTCTGTAGGCTGAACAGTCCCAGCTCTCTCAGCTTTTCCTCATAAATAAGATGCTCCAGTTTCTTCATCACCTCCATGGCCCTGTGCAGGACTCTCTCCGGTATGTCCACGTGTTCTCAGCGAGAGGGTGCAAGGGTTCACCACAGGTGTGGTATCTTAACCAAACTCTTTCCGAAACCACTAATACATTAATTCTTCTACTCTTTGCCACAATCATTCTGAGTTTTTATTTTCTTTTTCCCGTTTCTCTCCATACTCTTTACGGGACTTTATGGAAAGGAAATGTATATCAATGTCTAGAAGAAAGGAAGTAGCTGGAACTGACTCCAGTATGTCAGGAACAATACACCTATATTATATAAAGTTTGTGATTTCCCTTTCCTAAGATGTTTTTATGAGTGGAAGTCAAACACGCGCTGACCTTTTTTGCTATTACGTCACTCAGAAAACACATCTGCTGGGCCGTCTGCAATCATCACAAAGGGGTTTTGTTAGGTTTTTTTAAACAAAGACAATACAATGTACATTTCCCTTAACCTCATCTAGAAGGGTTTTGCCTGGAAATATTCTTAATAATTCAGTCTGAAACAAACACTAAATACACAGTATTTCAGACTGATAACTGTGCAAAAGTTAATAGCCCTATAAACTGCATCACTAGCATTGCTATATATAACAGCATTTAATGCATTAGCTGTTTCACGGTTCCCCAAACTAGTCTTCTCACCCACATAAAATTAATTATTATTAAGGTTAATTATTAGGGCTCCTGTCTTTAGGATTAACATATTAGCTGTCCTACATCCTAGTCTTCCTGTGACATTTTCACAGACCACATTAGGTCACATTTAAGAACTGAGCAGATTTTACGATATCAGCGCCCCATTGACTTTGCTTTTAATTTATGTTCCAACACATTCAAGCTCAAGTACTTTTTAATAGTGAGATACAGAAGTATCTCACTAAAACGCTACTACCCTCCATAAAGGAAGCCTCACTGGGCACCTTCAACCCTACCACTAATGTGTCACATGTTCCTAGGTTTATTATACATAGCTGCTCTCAGTTTCCATTTTTAATTACTTCAAGACAAGACCTTCTGTAGCCAGAAAGCACTCTGGATGCTGTCAATCTGACGAAGTTCTCTTGTGAAAAAAATCAGGAAAGAGTACTTGCTGTTTCTAAACAAGCTGGATATTTACATGAAATAAGCCACAAAAGAAATTAGAGCTATTTCGTTACTGAGCACCAAATGGCTGAAGTTGTGGGTCTCTGACTACACACATAAAGATATCGAGCTTCAGTGGCTGAACTGATCCAATTTCCCTTTCTGCCCATAGAGAAAGAGACTCTATGGGCAGAACAGATCCTAACTCTAACGTGGACTGCGAGGTGGATTTTCATCCTAGAAGAAAGATTACCCCTTCTCATTCATGGAGGCCTGCAACAGCCTGCACAACAATGTCACCTGTGCATCCAATCTCGTTTATCCTTCTCAGCCTTCAAATCAGATGTCTCGTAATGCAGTGACCATATTTCATGTTCACTTTTAAATTTCTTGTTAATCTCCTTCATGCAGACAGACCAAAACCCAAGTGTGAAGTGCATGGCTGGGAAGTAACCCCCTCTGTAGAACAGACTCGACCCAGATGAGTTGTACAAAGCTCTTTGGAGGCTGCATTCCCCCTCTCTCCCTCCCATTTCACCACTTGGATTCCTTTGTTTGGTAAAATAGGTCAGTGCTCATAAAAACACCCCTCCAGGGCTGATGCCTCACATGACCAGAGCAGCCAGCCATTATATAAGGAATATGAAAGCTAACACGGGGGCAGCTGACTCACACAACTTTCATGAGGCACAGAGAACTGAAATCACACAGATCAAGCTGTAAGGGAAAGGGCTACAAGTTGAATCAGAAAAAAAATGAATGTGTATTTCCCATCTCAGAGCTTCAGCAATACAGAAATAGACTGCGACAGGTTCTATGAATATCTTAGGTACGCAGAACTGGTGTCTTCGGAGGAAGATAAACAGGGGATGCTATGATCCTGGTTAATACAACATCACCTCCAGCTCAGAACAGAGTTCAGTCTGGTTTACAGTTCTGCCCCATCCTTAACAACCTCTGTAAATATGCAACCCACGCATCCTTTCTTACCTATGCTGCCAAGGATGCCACTCATGTTTTTGAAGGAGTCTTTTCTGGAAGAACTTCAGTGATAAAAATTGCAGTCTTAAGCAGCTTAAATACACCAGCCCCATTCAGAGAAGATGACAGATTGACCTACTACCCCACCCAGGTACGTAAAGAAACTGAAATAACAAAAATGATATAGCAAGACTAGGATCAAGACCTCACTCCTGTGCCTCCGAAACAAAGAAAAAATGCTATACGATGGTAAAAAATTAAATACATATTTTTTAAAGCGAACTGAAATCTCATGTCTGGCTTCAGATAAGAGAGAACAGCTCAACAGGAAGCCCACTGGCTTGAAGATGACAACAGGTGAAAGAAAATCTCTTTCCCAACACATTTTTCAGATTCTTTGTTGCTTGAAAGAATAAAAAAAAATGCACCCTGTACCTTTCCCAGACTAAGACTTTATATCATCTAACACTGGACACACAATTTGTTCCAAGATTCAAGATACTGAGCTTGGCTCCCCAGTTAGAGGCTGACAGGATTTAGTATAGTGCTATAATACACAAATGCAACTGCACTATTTACAGGACTCAACTCATTAGAGAAGTATGACAACCTTCATCATGCAGCTAACACTAATAAGGTTCACCAGATCTCTGTTGGTTCTGTACTTCGGTAACTTAGGTATCTCCGTGCTAACATCTCACTCAAAACCTCAGGTTTCAAACTTTGAGGAAAGCCTTGCTGATTTTGAACTAAATTCATTCTATATGTACGCAGTACTGCAGGAAAGTTAGTGAGACGTCCTGGAAGTACACAGGGAAGCACCCAAACCAGCTCTGGAGAAGACAGTTCTAGTTCAGAAATATCACCTGGAATTCTCTTTTATTCCAATTATTTTAGCAATGACCTAGCTAAATACAAAACAACCGTGATGCTTATGAAAAAAGGAGTCAAACTGTTAAATATATGAGCTGCACACATAGGAAAGACTTCTTGTATCTGTACAGTGAAAATGAGGCTGTAATTTCAAATGAGATATAGGAAATTTTTGTCTTTCATAAACACCAATACCGGGTAGTTGTGTGGAATTAGCATTGTGCTGCATAAAATACAGTATACTGCCTGTTGTCAAAAACTTCTGGACTTTTGTAACACTGAAGACCTTGGGGTTTAAGCTAATGGGTATAAATCGGTTTTCATATGTACCGTATGGTAAAAGTGGGAACAGTATCAAAATATCTACTATCCTTCAAAAAGAGAAAACAAGGTATGAAGTCTTTTCAGAAGCACTGAGAAGTATAGTAATCTTACTTCAGCAGTTTCACAGAGGACTTTCGGAAAATGTAATAGTGGAAAACTACATCCGCCAAAATATACTGACATGTGAGTTCCTCAGGATGTTATTAAATCATATCAGTACATTACCTTCTGCTTTTGTGTAGATTGAGATGTTTCCATTTACCAAGCCAGCAAACAAGTATTGAGACATATATGTTAAGCTCATAACAGTTGATTTCTCAGGAGTGAAGAAGTGTTGAAGTCGAATTTTCTTTGAGCCTTGGCAACTCTTGTAAACGGAAATACTAGAAAAAAAGAAGCAAGAAAAAATAAACCCATGAAAATGCTTTATTTAGTTCTTATTAGAATACACATAAAAGTGGTTTCGATCAAAACACTGGGGGAAAAAAGATTTTCTACTTCCATACATAGGAAGACAAGCATGGAAAGGAATATCTTGACCCCCCAAAATGTCTATGCAGACCATTTGCAATTACTTAGCATTGCCATATGACAACACTTTTCATTTTATCTTCTCTGGAGAAACATTTATCAAAAAAAAAAAAAAAAAAAGACATAAAAGTTGTGCTAACAGCCCTTATTATGAGTTTATCCAAAATTTTCTATTAGTTTAAAAAAAAAAAAAAAAAAAAAGATTAAGCATTACCTGGAGAACTAAGGAAAAGAGAAGAAAAACTCACTACCAGACATAAGTTACACTTAAAATTCCCATCATTCCTCCAGGTGATTACTATAGGTATGTTAGGAATACTGAATAAATAAATTTAGAACTAATTCCACTTCACAAGCAAAGATAATCAGTACAAGATGTGGGAATTTCTAGAAACATAGCATTTTCCTTGGAGAATTTTTTTCTCCTTCACTTATTCTGGTTAGAAACTCCTTCAAAAATCACATGTAGTCACATACTTTTATGGCCTCACTAGTTATAACAAGATCTGTTTGCTTACAGACTCATAAATTTAGAAAATGTAGCTTTTGTTTTTCAATGTAAATCAAGTGATGACTCCGTAAGGTCATCAGGTCAAACAGAGCAAAATAATTCATTTCAATAGTAAACAGAAATATTATTTATTCGCATGACAAATCCTGCACAATATCACAGTGTAGAAGGTTAATGGGTTCCTCATTTAACACTTCATCATTCTGAAAATTTTCCAATACCTAAAGATTATGTTGTAACATTACAAAAGTAATATTTATCTTTTTCAGACATGATGTATGATGAATAAATCCTCTTTCACTGAAGACTAATATTATTTTAATTTCAAACACTACATACTGTATTTTAATATCATGTGGAGTGTATTTTCTGCTTGATTTAGGTATAAAGGGTAAGTTGAGGTCACTGGGTATTCACAGATACTTTTTTAAAAAGAAAACATTTTCTTGGAAGTATCTCACACAATTTTGCTATAGAATAGTAAACCTAATGAATAAATCATACATAGTACACTAAAAATGAGAATCACCTTCCTTCTTCCATGCCAAGGCAAATAGTAGGCACACTAGAAGCTTTTGCAAGAACATTTTCAGAGTCTAAAGCCTTATTTTGCTCTTTCATTTTCTCCTCCTCTGGTATGTAGACCATGCAGAGAATCCGTGATTCCACATTGAAGCACTCAATAACCTTGGGGCCGGAGCTTTGAAATGAGACTATTGCAATCTGGCCCATCTGATTAGTACAACTGCCAATCTGAATTGGAAAGAGGAAACAAAAAAAAAAGACCAAGACTGACACGTTTCTCCAGGAAGATCAGCATTAACAAGAAAGAATGACTGGAATGGTAACTGAAGAGCGCATCTCAAGTTATATGTGTGAATACGAGGTTTTCATTCACTAAGACATAAACAAGAGATTTCAAAACATTATATACCCTTGTATACTCACAAAATCAGTTCTTTTGACTTTGAAATGAGGAATATTATGGCTTGTTCTGATGTCTGACTCATATGTATATATATAATGTAATGCAATTACAACAAGTACCTGTGTAACAAATTGATTTAATAACTGGTGTTCTAAGTTCTCAGGTTCTTTAAAACTGATAATATAGCTGAGGCCTGCCTGTTGCACAGTAACAGCTGTACAAATAAATGCTCTGTCCAAAAAGAAAGATGGATTATTAACATAATCCCTTTCATCAAGTTGCTGATACAGAATCCCAGGCTTCTCCCTGATCCAGAACTAAATATCATCAATATGTCCACAAATCTCTACGTTTTAGGGATCTGAGAAGAGTAAAAAACAAATGTCTGCCCAAGTAGCACAAGTGTTTTTATTTAGTAACTCTCTATGTTTATATGAAATGAAAAAACATAGCAAATAGAAAATAAATGAAACATTTTGTGCCAGTATAAAGATTTTATTGGCATATATTTGTGATGACTTTTTACAAATAGCAAAGTCAAAAAGAAATTCTAGAGGTCACTTGAAAAAGACCACTGACAAAAGCTATTCCTAACTTCCACTTTTAATTCACAAGGGTTCCCTTAAAATTTCAGTATTGTAGTAAGAAGAAAAGCTACTGAAATCATTAGCTTTAAATAAAAAAAAAAATAAAAATATTGGCTATCTCACTTTGCCTGCTGGAATATCTGCATATTTGAGGTCATAACAATATGCCAGAAGAGGGTTTTTTTTTCCCTGTGCACAGACTTAAACAGATGATTTACGGCTAAAACATTTTTACAATATGGCAACAGACAATAGGACAGTGTGAGCTCATATGGGTTTTAGCAGCCCTCATTATAAATCAGCACATAACTCACTCCTGAATGTGCTCAGCACTTTGGAATTTGTTCTGTGCCACACTAACAAATCACATACAAATAAGTGGCACCCTACAGAGAACAGCAAAATCACATGTCCAAAACTACAAGCTAGCCTTTACAGACATCTAGCTTAAAACAAACAAAACCCAAAAAGAAAAAAGAACAACCCCAAATTTATTTTAGATCCATATCCCGCTGCGAGTCACAAAAAACAATGCAAACAAACAGGAGATAACCTCCTTTTTAGCTTTTAAAGATGACGCTTACCCAAAGGAAACCATGTTCCATGGCACAGGAATCTGACTCTGTCTCACCAGGGAGGTATGGTTCAGGATTATAAGCAGCACATTCAACCTTCAAAAAAGGAAAAGAGAACACTTATCACATTAAATGCCAGTTTCTGCCTAATTTAGTCTGTAATTGACTAAATCATGTAAAGATATCAAAGAATCACAGAAGGCAAGAAGCGAGTTTAGTCTGTCCAGCTTCTCATGGGCAGGGTCAAGTACACGTCTTGTTCCTGACACATTTCTTATCTACACTCTTACAAACAAAGCCAAAAAGTTAAAATTTTCTATCTGATCTGCTCAAATGCTTCCTGACCTTTAAGTTTTCCCAAATTCCCAACTTAACATCACGCTCACTGTAATCGTTGGCCTCTTACTCCTCATCTCAGCCAGCAGGTACTTCCTTTCCTTCTGCAGTGTCTTTTACATGTAGAGTTTATGTATGTCATGA